>NC_143572.1:38949444-39600555 GCF_054136105.1 Typopeltis vanoorti | reverse complement strand
ATGTTCCTCAAGACGAAGTGAAACGGATTTATCTGTCTGGCCAAAATAAGGTCAACCACAGTCACACATAACTTTATAAACACCAGGGGAAAAAAAAAAAAAAATATATATATATATATATATATATATTTGTCTTTGAATTTGTCTTATTTCTGAGAACTCTGTGGCCTGGTGGAGATGGCGTATTCAGTAAGTCCAGAGACTTTTTGGGCTCATGGTACCTGATATAAGATTTATGTTATTATCAGTGAATAAAAGCAGATCTTCTGGATTATCCATCATAAGATAAGCCAGAGGAGCAATCTAGTAAACATCTAGAAAACCAAGAAGAGGAAATTTGTCCTTAGGAAATCAGAGATATATTGTGATTTTTTTGACTAGACAAAAGGCCACAAAATGTTCAGAGGTTTTAAAATTTTCACAATACCTTCCGAAAT
The DNA here is from genome assembly GCF_054136105.1 of Typopeltis vanoorti. Lineage (NCBI taxonomy): Eukaryota > Metazoa > Arthropoda > Arachnida > Uropygi > Thelyphonidae > Typopeltis > Typopeltis vanoorti. The sequence continues at coordinate 39,600,118 of NC_143572.1, read as the reverse complement.
TCCTTGCATATAAGGCAGAGGAATATAAGATTTCCTTTTAAGGAAATTACTTATATTACTCCAGGAGGCAAGGATTCTATAGCTGCTAAGTGCTTTATTGATGAAGACTTCATTGAAACCTTTAATAAGAAAGTTGGCTTAATATGATTAAATTTCAGAGACTATTTTCAATATTTCAGAAAAAGATTTATACAGGTCATTTATCCATGCAGAAACCCAACATCATCATAGTTAAAAAAATGTGATTATCAAAACCTTAATACGTTACACCCACTTTTTATGTTCTTGACAAACTTCTACAGAAAGAATTGCAACATATTAAATTTTCTTTCAGTAAATTCTTCATTGTAAAATATTCAGCAGCTATAAAATCCCTCTCCTCTGTTTAAGAGGAAATCACTCGTTTTCCCTCTCCCTTATGAGCAATCAATTTCTGAACATATTAAAAAAATTTTAAAACCTCTGAACAATTTTGTGCATTTCTTCTTGTCAGAAAAATTTTCACTTTTCTCTCATCTCCTAAGAACAAGCTTCCCCTTTGGGTTTTCTGAGTGTTTACCAGATTCCTTGCTCCTGTGGTGTGTCTTATTTTGGGCAATCTGGGAGATCTGATTTTATTGGAATATATAAAGAATATATAAAGAATTTATAAAGAATATAAATCTCGCATCAAGTACTATGAGCTTGAACAGTCAGGGCCTGTTAAACTTGCCATCTCCACCAGGCACCAAGTTCTCTATAATAAGACAGGAATTGTTCATAAGAGGCAATTTTTTATGGAATGTCTTTCTGAGAAAATTTGTGAAATGTTTGCTCCATTGTCCAAAATAAATAGATCAAATGGTCTATGTTTATCTCCTTTATAAGAGATAGTACTTTTTTAATATGCTATTCTTTGCTAACTTTTAAATATATATATATATATATATATATTTATTTATTTATTTTTCTGAGGAAAATGTTGACCATTTTTGTTGCCTTACAGTGGTGGCACTTTTTAGAATTTTCTGTTATTTGCTTAAATGTTATTCCATTTCAGTACTTCAGATGAAAATTTTATTATTATTATTATCCCAAGACCCATGAAGTCAAAGACTCATTTTCTCATACACATCTCATCATACCTTGCCTTAAATACATTCAAAATCTCTGCAGACACGACATGCTCAAGCAATGCATTCCATTCATTCACGCGTCTCTATGCAAAAAACTTGCTTCTCACCGTGGTGCAAACCCGCACCTTACACAACTTCCAGGAATGACTTCTTGTTCTCCCCCCCCACCCAATCTCCCACCATTTTATGAAAAACCTCTTCAACTTTAATCCCATAACAATCCCTTACCAACTTGTATGTACATTGAATGTATTGCAAAAATATTAAAACCTCTGAACATTTTTGTGGCCTTCATCCCTCTTTCTTCAATATTTCAGAAATCAGAAACTAGTTTAGTAGTTTCTGATTTCAGTTGCCTCTGGACACTTTACTATCTCCTCATCCTTTTGAAAAACAGATGAGAAAATTTGTGCACATTAAAAAAGTCCATATGTGGTATAATCACTCCCTTATATAATGGAACCAGATTCTCCTTGCTTCTAATACTGGTACCAATACATAAACACTGCATTATTATTGTGTTTATTGTTATTATTATTGAATTTATTGTGTTGCCCTCAAAATTTTGACAATATGTCCTCTAAATTTTAGATCCTTATCCACCAACACCCTAGGATCTCTTTTTGCCCTCAATCTCCAACAATATATCACCACTAAGAGTAAATTCTATGTCCCCTTTTTTATATTCCAAATTTTAAAACCTTACATTTTGTAACATTGAATTGGTATTCCCAATCCTGTGCACATTCACTCAGTCTATTCAAGTCTTTTGGTAAGGTAATCACATCTGCTCTACTCCTCATAATTCTTCCCAACCTTGCATAAAAAAATTGAATATCTCCATTCAAAATCTTCTGCAATATCATTAAAATAAAATACAGGTTTAACATCAGTGGCCCTAAAACAGATCCCCTGAGACAAACTGCTGTTGACTTTCCTCTTCTGGGATATTGCTTCCCCATGCACACAAAGTGCTGATACTGATGAGACAGCCAATTTCCAATCCAATACACATGTCTAATATCTAATCCCCATCCACTCTAGTTTGACTATCAACTGATTATGTGGTATTCTATCAAAAACCTTTGCAAAATCTAAGTATACCACTGTGCATATCTATCTCCCTCATATCATCTCGGTGTCACCTTATTATAATAAGTGAGTAGATTACTAAAACATGACCTTCCTTTAGCAAATCTGTGCTGCCCATCAATGATAATACCACTGTCATCAACCCGGTTCTCGATCCTGATTCTAATTAACCTCTCCAATTGACACACAGATTTCTTCATATTTTGATGATTTAAGTTCTGTCAACTCCCTTATCAAGCAGTGCAATCTTGCCTTTCTTCCATTTCTTTTGAACTTGATCCAATATAAGACCCATATTAAACAAATATGTCAAGACAGATGTCAATTTCCTGGCACATTCCTTCAAAATATGTGATGATATATATCATCATGTCCCATTCATTATTAACATCTAGTTTACTCAATTCCATATATACTTCTTCCTCACTCACAGTCAGTTCCTCCTCCTCATCATCCTCTGCTCTCTAACTCTCCATGATATCACATTTACAAGGAGATGAAAGACCTTTATGAACTGCTCATTAAATATCTTGACTATATCCTCTGCAGCAGTTGTCCTTATACCATTTTCTCCAATCAATGTCATTCTACTATATTCATCTTTTTTTTTTTTTTTTTTTGCTGGCTACATATTGAAAGAACTCCCTATTTTATTTTTTTTTTCGCATCATTAGCTAACTGCTGTTCATGCTGCACTTTTGCTGCTCTCATCAACTGAGTAGCCTCCTTTTCTGTTCTTTATACTCATCATGGAATTGATTATTACTGCCATCATCTTATGTTGCCTCCATAATGCCTTCTTTCTCTATGTGATGTTTAATCTCATCATTCATCCATTTCACACCTACCTTATTGAACTTTCTGACCCTTGGAATATTTGACGTTGCTTCTACTAGATAGTTCTTAAATAGAACCCAAGCAGAATTGATCTCCTTTTCACCCCACTCATCGTTCCATGCTACAGCTGCAAGCTGTTTTCTGAGCTTCTCATAATCACCAGCCTTATAGTTCCACATACACCCTTTCCTCACAGATGTCCTCACATGGTTGGCAACCACCCAAGTAATCACTTGGTCACGCTCACCATCTGGAGGGAGATTTGACCTCATTTATAATAACATCCTCTGATCTAATCCAAGACCATGTTTTCTTGCCTCAAAATCACTGGTTGTATTCCTCCTTTACCTTGTATAGGCATAATCCTTTTCTATCATCAAGAGTACTCCACTTCCATCTTCATGAAAAATATCATACCCTTCCATCTTCATTCCTGTCAGGATGTCATCTGCATCCAACCATCTCACTTATTCCAATAATTTCTATGAACAAACTCAATCAATGCAACCATTTCATTTCTCTTGTTTCTGATGCTTCTATCATTCGTATACAAATATAACAGTTCAATCCTGTATCTATAATAATTTCCCTGCTATCACTTATTAGCTGTGACTTCTCCATGTGTTCTTTGAGCCATTTCTTTTTCTACTTACTTATCCCAGAACCTTCTTTAAATCTAACTGTTCCTCCTACATCCCAGGCCATCCTATTCCTTTCTTGTCCACACACACACACACACACACATGCATGCATGCATGCCCAAACACCCGCATGCACACGCTTCCTCTTTGAGTATCAATCTTTCTAACATTGTGTTTCCCCTCTCCACCCTGAGTCTTCCCATTTTTGTTTTTCTTGCATGTGTGTTCTCTCATTCTCTACACTCATGCTACCCATTATTTCTCCATTCATAAGCCCAACTTCAATATTTCCTTCCTTATTTACTTTCCTTCTCTTTAATATTCCTTCTTACTTGCTCATATTCATTCTCTGCATTCATGATTTTCCCTTCCAGCAGCCACTTTCCAAATAACTCGCACAATAGCACTCTATTTTAAAATTAAATGTCAAGATTTTCCATGTCTGAAATAGCATGAGTTCTACAGTAAATTTTCTTGAATTTTCTTGAACTCAGGGAAAAAACCTGAGTTTCTAGGAGTTTAATTTAACAAATTAATAGTACATTACATTTGAGATCTTGAATTCCTCTGAATAAGGAAAAAAGGTGATCAGTATGCCCATGAATAGGGTAAGGTGCAAGCAAGAAGGGTGACTAGTATGGTAAGGAAGGCCAAAACTAATTATGAGAGAAAGCTAGCTGATGAGGCCAAAAGAAACCCTAAGGAGTTCCTTCACTATGTAACAAATAAAAGAAGAAACGACTGTGGAAGGATGATTTTAAAAACTGCTGATAGTGGGTAGGTAACAGAACCAAACCAAATAGTTAAATTACTGAGTAAGCATTTTGCAGGGGTGTACCATCTAGGTGGTGACATTGCGATGCCAGATGTGACATTGATTGATAGGAGAATAGAAGCTGAAGAAATGGAGGTGCTTAAAATATTGGAGAACCTCAGTACATATATAGCCTGGGATTAGATGGCATATTAGCCTATGTATTATGAGAATGTGCAAGGGATTTATCAGCTCCTCTGATGAAGCTGTTTAATTTAAGCCTCAACAGCTAGAAGGTCCCACTTAGGTGGAAAAAGGGCAAAATAGTCCCAATTGCATAAAGGAGGTTCCAAGAAAGATGTAGCAAATTATAGGGCAATCAGCATCTCAGGAGTGGTGGTTAAAGTATTAGAAAAATTGATAAATGACAGAATTCAGGACTGATAGTATAGGAATATGATACTTTATAAGAGACAGGGTTTTGTGAAGTGCAGAGCTTGCCATAGTAATTTCCTTACTTTGTATAATCAAGTTACTATGGAGTTGGATAACAGAAATGGCTATTCAGTGATATTGATAGATTTTGCAAAAGCATTTCAAAAGATTTTATATAGAATTCCACTGCATAAATTAAAGCAAATGGGGATGAATATAAATATGGTGATTTGGATTGGAGGGTGGCTGATGGACAGATATCAAACAGTGGTTTATGGAGGAGCTGAGTCCAGAAGAAGAAGGCAAGTGACTAGTGGTGTGCACCAGGACTCAGTGCTTGGTCTTCTGTTGTTTATTTTGTATATCAATGATGTAGGAAATGATTTGAAAGGAAATATTTCGTTTTTTTGTTGATGATTCTAAACTGGGAAGAGCAATGGTAAAGGAAGATACAGAGATCCTGCAGGAAGAATTAAACAGACTAGTAGTGGGCAAAGGTAAATAATCAATTTAATGTAGCCAAGTGTAAAGTAATGCACTTCAGAAAGAGATCAAAGCTGTGTATTATATTGATGGAACTGAACTGCAGGAAACTGATGAGTCCAAAGAATTGGGTGTGATTATGGACAGGGAGCTGAAGTTTAGAGGGAATCTTGTGATGGTAACCAAAATAGCACATCAGATTACATGGTTGTTCAAGAACACACTTACTAGCAGGGCTAGAAGTAATTGTTTCCCTATATAAAGGCTTGAATAAGACTACATCTGGACTCCTGGATTCCATGGTGATGAAGAAGTTGGGGAGAATATCCAGAGGTGAGTGAAAAAATATTGTGGCTGGTCTGTGGAATGTTCCCTATGAGAATAGATTGACATGTAGGCTTCAAAAATTAGCTGATAGACAAAAAAGAGGAGACATAATAGAAGCATTGAAGTTATTAAAGGGGTTTTATAGGATTGACACTGAAGACTTTTTTCACTACATGACAAGACGGGAGAGAACAGGGAGTCACCAGTGGAAGTTATATAAGAATGTGGTTAGCAAGGGTGTGTTAGGACTAGTTTTTATGCTTGGAGGGTGATGAATGGGTGGAATGAGTTGCCAGAGGTGGTTGTGGGTCATGAATGAATTTAGGGAGAAGTATGAAGTATTGTGCGAATGATGGCTAGTGTGTATGAATAAATGGATCTCCCATAATGAGTTTTCTGACTCTATGGAGATACCAGTATAATAATAATGATATCCAGCTACACTGAATTGGCTCCTGCCATTTGTCAGATTTCCTCTAAACCTAAAAACAGGAGCACTGCTGATCAACTTTCTAGTCCAGCTTGAAACTTATAGAATTAATTTTTTATCCATAAATTAATGATGCCAAGAAATTATATTTTTGATTTAATCCTTTATCCAAGTGTAAGCAACCAAAGTTTGCACATGAAATAACTTCATGACTGGGCTACTTGTATATAGAGATTAATGACTTCACATCACTTGTCTTAGTATCCCATGATGCAAAGCATATATCCTTATGTATAATAATAATAATAATAATAATAATAATAATAATAATAATAATAATAATAATAATAATAATAATAATTATTATTATTATTATTATTATTATTATTATTATTATTATTATTATTATTCAGGCCTCCATGGAGTCAAAAGACTCATTGCGAGAGGTCCTTCCTAGGAAACACAGTCTATCATACCACACTTTAAACTCATTGACTGTTCTTGCTCTCACCACTCTATCAAGCAGTGCATTCCATTCAACCACCTTCCATGCAAAGAAACAACTCCTCACCCTCTTGCTCACAGCTTCCTTTTGCAATGTCCAGGGATGACCCCTTGTCAATGCTCCTTCCTACTGTTCCACCAAGCGAAAGAACTCCCCCAGTGTCCACTCTGTAACTACCTCTCAACAGTTTAAAACACTCAATCATTTTGAGTGTTTTAACTAACATTGTACAGTCCTGAAACCATCTTTCTTATCTGACTCTGCACCCTCCACAGTTAATTTATCATCTTATCCTGAGGACCAAATTTGAGAACAATAGTTTAAGTGTGGTCTGATCAGGATCTTATACAATGGAACGATAACTCTTTTATCTCTGCAGGTCAGTGTCCTTCTCAGTATTGTTGCAGCAATCCTCTGGGTTACCTTCACCACCTTTGCAATATGTTCCCTGAATTTCAGTTTTCTATCAATTATCATCTCTAGATCTTTTGTCTCCCCTACTTCCTCCAGTACAGCTCCTCCAACAGAGTATGCTGCCTCCCATCGATGTATCCCAAACTTCAAGACTTTACATTTAACTGCATTAAACTGAAATTCTCATTCATTCACCCATCTGTCTAGTTTATTCAAATCCCTAGCCGGACTTTCATTGAAAAGCCAGGTCAATTGAGCTGTCAGTTTTCTTTAGAACATTCTCTCAAAACTGTGGTGAAATATCATCCAGTCCCACAGCTTTGCTGACATCCAGAGTACTCAGTATTTGGAACACTCTCTCCTCTTGCACCCTCTAAACCCTGAACCTGCACTATCCCTCTAGTATTAGAACTTAATTCTCCAGGATTTATCCCACAATGTCATTCTTCCACAATCATTTTTCCTCCTCCTACTGTCCACATAGCTAAAAAATTCGCTAGGTTTATCTTTGGATCTTAGTGCCAGTCTCTTCTCATATTCCGGTTTCGCCTTCCTTACCATATTAGTCGCTCTTCTGGCCTGAGTCTTATATTCTTCATGCATCCTCTCTCTACCCCTCTCCTTATATCTCTTCCATAACCTCTTTTTAACCTGCAATTCCTATTTGATATTGTTTATCATCCAGTTTACATCAAATTGTGTCTGCATCTTCACTTATGGAATACAGCTTATTAATGTGCCAACAAAGATTAGTATTATTATTATTATTATTATTATTATTATTATTTGTCATCTCCAGGGAGTCCAAAGACTCATCGAGGGAGGACATCTACTCTACAACTCTGGTTCCACCACTCACAATCCACCAACTGACCGCAACTACACCAACGTCATCTACCGCCGACCTCCACCATTAGTATTTCCACAGACAATCACAAACATCTATGCCCACAGCAGGATTCAAACCCGCAGCCTCTTGACTGGAGAGCAGACACGCTAACCACTCGGCTAGCCAAACTGGCATATTCCTTCACAATTTCCCACTCACTAATGGTATCTTGGCGTTCCAATTCTGTCCTCCATGGAACTGCCCCAAGTTGATTTCTAAGACTATTATAATCACCTGCCTTATAATTCCACATATGTTCCCTTTCTTTGATACTCCTGCATGTCTATTCATCTTCCAAGTCAAAACAACATGGTCACTCTCTCCAACACAGGGTAGAGATGTCATCTCAGTTATTATCAGCTCTTCTGATGCTATGACCAAATCCAAAACTCTTGAACCTCTTGTTCCCTCTATTACATGTTGCCTAAGACATCTATCCCTCAAAAAATATAATTCGTGGTCTGCAGGATTCGAACCTGCACTGGCAAACCCCAATGATTTCAAGTCCATCGCCTTAATCACTTGGCCATGATTGCTATTTCAATGTAATATCTTCCGATAATACATAGCATTATCAGAAGAGTCACTACTCAGATCAGTTTCAACCTTTATTGTGGTATCATATAGGATACTAAGACAAGTGATGTGAAGTCATTAGCCTCTATATACAAGTAGCCCAGTAACGAAGTTATTTCATGCATAAACTTTGTTTGCTTACCTTGAATAAAGGATTAAACCAAGAATATAATTTCTTAGCATCTTTAATTTATAGTATAACCAAATGGAAGAACTTTAATTTCTTATGCTTCTGTTAAATTCCATTTTCTCTTCTTTTCTCTGAAAGTCTTTCCAAAACTTTTTTTTTTTACAGATATTGCACACCTATGTTCTGGTATAGGTTTTGCAACCTCTTATATATGGAGCTAATGTAAAAAAAATAATGAAAACAAATCTTCCATGAACATTCAGGTAGGATTACTAGTGTGTTGCAATAGAACTTAATTCTTGTTGATGGACCACATCTTCACTGTTCTGTCATGATTATCATCTGTCATCAGCTGTGACTTTAGTTTAGAGGAGGAGATGAAAGTCTAATTTGGCCAAGTTTTTGGGCTGCATGAGAGATGGTATATGAAGCCTAGGTATTCTGCAGTCATTAGTTTTTGAGACTGCATTCTGCAATGACAGCAGACAAGTCTATAAGGTCAAGCTGGAGGAATTTGTGCATCAAGTTTTATAATATTTCAACATATAAGTTTTTAAAGATATAGTAGTGCATTCAGAACACATTTTAATGTACTGGAAGTAATGAATGCTGAATTCTAGATTTCTGTGTACAGTTCTCTTCATTGTTAATTTAACAGCTATGATGTCTACACATTTGTTCCTATAAGCAGCTTTTATTTACTAATGAATGATAATCAGTGGAATGTTTGTTTTTGCAGTTAGCATTGACATTTGATTCTTTCATCTCTCTGATATTATTATTATTATCATTATTATTATTATTATTATTATCATTATTATTATTATTATTATTACACTCTCCATGGAGTTAGCAGACTCATCGTGGGAGGTGCATTCAAGTGACAGTATGTTTATTATTATTATTATTATTATTCAGGCCTCCAAGGAGTCAAAAGACTCATTGTGGGAGGCTCATCCTAGAAAACACAAAATCAATATCACTCCTCTAACTCATTTGTGCTCTCCCCACTTTTCAGGCAATGCATTCCATGGTTCAGCATCCTCCATGCAAAGAAACCACTCCTCACCCTCTTGCTCACAGCTTCCTTTTGCAACTTCCAGAGATGCCCCCCCCCTTGTTCTCATCTCTTCCTTCTGTTCCATCAAGCTAAAGAACCCCCCCAGTGTCAACCCTGTAACCACCTCTCAACAGTTTAAAAGACTCAATCATATCGCCTCTCCTTCTTCTATGTACCAAACTCTGCAGTTCACATTTCTTCAACCTGTCTTCATAACTAATATTGTACAGTCCTAATACCATCTTTGTTATCTGCCTCTGCACCCTTTCACAGTTAATTTATATCCTTCAAATCATGGAGATCAAATTTGACAACAATAGTCCAAGAGTGGTCTGATCAGGGCTCTATACAATGGAATGACAACTCTTTTATCTCTGCAGGTCAGCATCCTTCTCAGTATTGCAGCAATTTTCTGGGTTACCTTCACCACCTCTGCAATATGTTCCCTCTGAATTTCAAGTTTCTGTCAATCATCAGCCCCAGATCCCTTGCATTACCCACTTCCTCCAGTACAGTTCCTCCAACAGAGTAAGCAGCCTCCCATCAATGTATCCCAAACTTCAAGACTTTACATTTAGCTGCATTAAACTTACATCCCATTCATTTGCCCATCGGTTCTGTTTATTCAAATCCTCTTGCAGGGCTACTACATCTGCACTATTACTAATAGCCCTTCCCAGCTTCATGTCATCTGCAAACAACTGAATATTCTCCTTCAGTCCACTGACAATGTTATTGATATAAAGGTTAAACAATACGGTTCCCAGTACTGAGCCCTGTGAGACTCCACTTCTAACCTTCTGCTTCCTTCATATTGTTCCCCCCCCCCCCAATACACAAATCTCTAATACCTATCAGATAGCCAATTCTGAATCCATTTCTCTAACCTGACATCTAAATCCATGTGCTGCAACTTAAATATCAGCTTACATTTGGTACCCTGTCAAATGCCTTTGTAAAATCCAAAAAAATGGCAGAATATGGTTTTCTCTGATCAACTGCTCTTGTCACTTTTATTATAAAAGGTAATCATATTACTAAAGCAAGAGCATCCCTTAAGAAATCCATATGGACTCTCACAGATAACGTTACTCTCATCTGCCCAATGCTGTATATGATTCCTCACTAATTTCTCCATGATCTTAACAACTACTGATGAAACACAAACTGGTCTATAATTTGACTTCCATTCTGCTCCCACCCTTATGCAATGACACTATCTTACCCTCCTTCCACTCCTTGAGTACCTTTCCCTGCCAGACTTGTAAAGCTAGGACAGTGGAGCTGTCAGTCCTTTAGTATACATTCTCTCAAAACCTGTGGCAAAATTCCATTGAGTCCTAGTGCCTTATTTGCATCCAGAGTACTTGGTATATGAAACACACTTTCCTGTTGCACTTCTAAACCTCAAGCCTGTCCTATCCCTCTAGTATTAAAACCTACTTTTCCAGGATAAAATACCCATTGAACAACTCCACAATATCCTTTGCATCAGTCACTCTATTCTTATTTTTATCCAGCAGTGTCATTCTTCTACAATCATTTCTTCTCCTACTGACCACATAGCTAAAACATTCCTTAGGATTTTGCTTTGGGCAGTGCTTCCAACCAATTGAATGTATTTAGGACATTTGCTAAGACCTCACTCTTGCTCTACCATTGAACACAAAAACAGATTTTTGATTATAACAGCAAAACATAATCGATGCACCACAGCAGGTCAGCTTGCAAGTCGATTCCATTCAAGCACAGTTATGTGGATATCTTGACAAACTTTGGCAAGATATCCACATAACTGTGGTTTATCTTGCCAAATATATCCACATAACAAGATATCAGCCTGCTTGGCACATCTGTGACAAGCAGGCTGATACACATGAAGGCCTGTAGTCTGCATTCCCTTTATCTACAGGTCATCAGATCATCAGAGAGCACATTTTCAGTGGTATTGTATCTATAAAGATTGGACAAGACATCAGTATGATAATGTACTCTTTACAGATGAGAGTCATTTTAGTCTTTCCTCTGATTCTAGACAACACTTGATCTTGCATGAAACTTCTACTGCTTGCCATTGCAAGAATGTTCTTGAAGGGGATAGATGTGTGAGTACTGGAGTCATAGTGTGGATAGGCATTATGCTTAATAGACGCACAGAGCTACATGCGCTCACTGAAGTTTTGTAATGAAGTTCTTCAACATCATGTTCGATTGTTGTGTGGTGCTGTTGGTGAAGAATTCATTATTATTATTATTATTATTATTATTGACATCTGACCTCCATGCAGTGAGAGACTCGTCGTGGAAAGTACACACAGTTGCACACAATTTTTATCCAACCATGCCTTAAACTGATTCATTGTGTCTACATTCATAACACACTCAGGCAATGCATTCCACTTACCAACCACTCTCCATGCAAAGAACTTGTTCCTCACTCCTCTGCTCACACCCTCTGTATACAGTTTCCAGCGATGGCCTCTTGTTCTACCCCCCCCCACTCTTCCATTCTATGAAAAATCTTTTCCATGTTAAAACATGGTAACAACCCCTTACTAGCTTATGTCTCAATCATACCCCCCCCCCCTTTTCTCCTATTCACTAGGCTTTGCACCTTCAGCTTCATTGGTAAAGGAAAAATTAGACAAAGTACAAGCAAAAGCATCCAAGATTATCATTGATGCAGTCTCATCCACTTACAACATCAGAGCCCAACAGGAATGTGGGCTTGACCTGCTGGAGGACAGACAGAAATTTGCCACCATAAAATTCATTAATAATATCAAAAGCTACCAAAGTGATCATATCTCCCTAAAAACTTAAGAACATTGAAATCAAAAATGCAGACTTCACAGATCATCAACTTTACAATATAATGACACTATCAGGGAGGAAACAGGTCTTGATCATCTAAATACCCACAATAAGTAAAGAACCTCTATTTTCCAGTCCTTTACCTTCAAATACCTCCATAAATCTAAACCCTATCAAATCCTGTACAAAAAAATAATCAAAAGAAATGCTCAAAGAAAAAGGCCTAAATACTATCAACCTTCTTTCATCCTCCAAACAAGTTATTTGATATACAGATGGATCACAGACACCAATATGGAGGCACTGGTGCCCTACTTCTACTCCCGAAAGGTGAAAAACTTTCAATAAAAGTTGGATCTGGGAGAATTGCTTCCAATTTTACCAGCGAACTATATGCAATAAATGAAGCACTCGAAACTTATTTAGAATTATCATCATCTCAACAATCAGAGGGAATTATAAATTACAGTGACTCAAGATCAGCTATGGAGGCAATCAAAAATGGCAATACCAAGCTCACACAAGACATCCATAAACTCTTAAGCCAACTAAAGTGTTTGGTAAAAGGTTGCATTTTACAATGGATTCCTGCTCATGTAGACATTGATTACAATGAGGCAGTTGATAAATTAGCAAAATAGGCCAGAGAACTCAACCAAGAAACTGACATGATAAATCTTGCTGATGCTAATGCACTAACAAAGTCTAAACTGATTCCACTAAAATCAGAATACACCACCAAATTTCCAAAATCAATGTTCAAGAAAGACTGTCCTAATACTGAACTGACACCCACTCACATTTTTACCTGTCCAGCAATTACAGCAGCCTTGCAAGCAATAGACCCTAATCCTGAACAACAGCTCTATACGAACAAAATCATCGACATAGACAATGCAGTTCAAGAATCACATGGAAATATCTAAGACTCTTCAGAGGACAAGATAACAATAACAGCAATAACTAGGCTTTGCAACTTACATTCTCTCAGTCTGTCCTCGTACTCCACATTCCAGAGACCTCTGACCGCCTTTGTGAATCTTCTCTGAATCCTTTCCAGCATATTCTCATCACCATGAGAATATGCTGGAAAACCCAGTGACCAAATATGTGCACAATAATCCATATGAGACTCTTAGATCTTTCATCTGCTCTGTTTCCTTTAAAGTTTCCCCACCAAGTGTATACTTTACATCCCATCATTGCTTACCAAATTGCTGTCCCCAATTTTGCATTATCTGCAAACAGCTGCATATCACTAATTAAACCCATCCCAATATCATAAACATATAAATTGAACAACAATGGTCCCAAAACTGATCCCTGCTGTACACCACTAGTGACCTTCATCTTTCAGGATACTGCACCCTCATATACAACTTTCTGATACCTATCTGACAGCTAGTCACTGATCCAACTCAGAAGTCTGTTATCCAATCCCATCTCTTTCAATTTATTTACCAGCTTGTCATGTGGCAATCTATGAAAAGCTTTTGCAAAATCCAAGTACATCACTGCATATGCATCTCCCATGTCCAAGGTATTTGTCACCTTGTTATAGTACATAAGCAAGTTAGTAAAACATGATTTCCTTTAACAAACACATGCTGATGACCACATAGAATACAGCCATCATCAACCCATTTCTGTATCTTACTTCTCACCAATCTCTTTGGTAACATAACCACAACTCCAGATATCCAGATAATGCTGGCCTGGTTGGCTGAGTGTTTAGTGTATCTGCTCTCCAACCAACACGCTGCAGGTTCGAATTCTGCCGTGGGCATGGATGTTTATGATTGTCTGTAAAAATATTAGTAGTGGGCAGTAGATGGCATTATGGAGATTATGCAATTTGTTGTAGTTGGTGGATTGAGTGATGTAGAAGAGAGTTGTGGAGTAGGTGCCCTCCCTGAATGAGTCTTTGTACTCCTTGGAGGTGTCACATAATAATAATAATATACAGATTGGCCTATAATTTGAAGCTACAGCTTATTATTATTATTATTATTATTATTATTATTATTATTATTATTATTATAAGCAACTCCAAGGAGTTTCTTAGACTGATTGAGGGAAGAACTAATTATCATATTAAGAACTACCCAACATTCGTGCAGTATCTATCATACTTTGCTTTGAATTCCTTCTCAGTCATGGCACCCACAACAGACTCTGGCATGCTATTCAACTCATTCAGTACTCTCCCAGTAAAATACCTAGTTCTAACACCTTTGCTAACTACACTCTTACTCAGTTTCCATAGGTGCCCTCCCTCAATGGGTCTTTGGACTCCTTGGAGGTGTCACATAATAATAATAATATATAATATACAGATTGGCCTATAATTTGAAGCTACAGCTTATTATTATTATTATTATTATTATTATTATTACGAGCAACTCCAAGGAGTTCTTAGACTCATTGAGAGAAGAACTAATCATCATGTTAAGAACTACCCAACATTTGTGCAGTATCTATCATACTTTGCTTTGAACTCCTTCTAGTCATGGCACCCACAACAGACTCTGGCATGCTATTCAACTCATTCAGTACTCTCCAAGTAAAAAAACTAGTTCTAAAACCCTTGCTAACTACACTCTTACTCAATTTCCATGGATGGCCCCTAGTTTTCTCACCACCATACCTGTTCTGAAAAATTTCCTCTGAATTAATCTTTTAAAAACCCTTCAGTAATTTGTGGATCTCAATCATATCACCCATTTTACACCTATCAACTAGTTTCTATAATCCTCAAATCTTCAACCTGTTCTCATAAGGTTCATTTCATAGATGTGCTACCATCTTGGTCACTTGCCTCTGGATCCTTTCAACCTCCTCCTCATCACCAAGAAACCATGGTGCCCAGATCTGCACTCATTAGTCAAGATGGAGTTTTATCAAGGTTCAATAAAACAAAACAATAACAAGCTTGTTTCTGCTCCTCAAAGTATTATTCTGTAACGAAGTGATCTGATGAGCTGCTTTAGCCACTTTTGCTATGTACCCCTATCCACTAACAATCCCAAGTCTCTGGTTTCATCAATTTCTGGGAGTGCAGTTCTACCAATGTGGTATACAGCTAGTAATCTTTTCACCCAAAAATGCATAACCTTTCATTTTGCCACATTAAACTGATATCCATAATCCTCTGCCCAGTCTCCCACTGACCAAGTTGTTAGCATATCTGTTCTCCAGCCAAAAGGCTGTGGGTTCAAATCCCACCATGGGGATGGATGCTTGTTTGTCTTATATTTAGTTTTTTTGGCTATTATATTCTTCTGTATACTTTATCCTTTTCTGTCTATATTCTATTTTTATCTTTATTCTATTATATCTTTGTTTTAACTTCTCAATTCCTTATTTACTTCACTCTTTATACCTTATTAACCTCATTAATCTTTACTCTCTTTATTCTACTTTCTGTATTCTTTACTTATACCGGAATAACTCTAGAAATTTATTCTTGATTTATCAACTGCGCCACTAGTGCACTCCTTGTGATATAAGATACTTTAATACTTCCAGTAGAGTTCTCTTTGAGCCTATCCTAAAGCCTTTCTTAACAATAAACAGTCGTGGCTATCATTAAACTTCCCCGCTCACAGGACCGTGTTTATTTCAAAACAGTGCATTGCTTAAAAGATCAGGCTGCACACTTTGTACACAAAACAAACATATTTATTTATACTAAGCTGTATTTATACAAATCAACCAATAGGGAAATATTCTTTCTTACTTCACTTTACGCTTAAAACATTAGAGCAAATTAACCTTTTGAAAGTTCATAGAGTCATGAAACATATTATGTGTTTATCAATATTTTAAAAGAAAACTATCAGCCCATTACAACTCAAGGAATATCATGCTATGCTACTTATAACTAGTAATTCTAACCATAACTTTAAACAAACTATTCTCATACTAGTCATGACAACTTTTTAAGAAACGTATCAGTCCCTTAGAGACAATTTCACATATCATAAGCAGAATACAATGAAATCAACTCACATTTCATCTTTAACTCTAGTATTCACTCTCTCTTACTTCCTTCTCAGATTCCTTGGCTTCTTTTCCATTTCAGTTTTGGGCTTTCACTCAGAGATTCCGTTGGCGCCGTTGTCTCATCTGAAATGACTCGTGGGGCTTGGAGCACAATTTCCCAGCATTTACGACTTGGGCGAAGGGTCCAACAATTGAGGCCTATGCAGATTGTCTTAGTAACAATTCATGCTGGTCCTTCTCTGCTTCTCCCTCGGTAGTTTTTGTCTCCAGTGGCTGCCTTTCGTGACTTCATTCGAACTGGATGAATGTGGTGGATTGACTCCTCCCGATGTTCTCTCCTTTGTTCCTCCTTTTCTTTTCCTGGTGTCGATCTCTTTCTTCATTCTTTGATGACTTATATACAAATTTCTCGGGACTCTGGATGATTGAGACTCCCAAACATTCCTGTGTAAACTGTCTTGACCTTCACTTTAACGCGGACTTCTAGTTCTCCTCGAATGTGCACATTTAATCCCATTTTCAAAAAGGCAGAACTACGTCAGAAGTATACCGCCCTTTTACCACTGACCTTGAAGGTGGCATCGGGCTAACTTTGAGCACATTAAGTTTCACTTATATTACATACAAAATACCAACATCAATACATTGCCGATTTCTAAGGCATTGCCCATGAACCTTATATTTTTAGCCATTCTCTATTTTATACAGTCAAACAAGCCTGATTCCTCAAGGTTTTATATATAGACTTTTAAGATTATTTACAACATTATTTATTTAGATTTGACCTCTGTAAAAGTCGATGCAAGAAAAAAAAAATTATACTGCATCGAATTTTACATGTTCTTGTCTATGAAAATACCAGTGGTGGTGGTGGTGGTGGGCAGTAGATGGCGTTGGCATAGTTGCAGTATGTTGTAGTTGGTGGATTAAGTGGTGGAAACAGAAAGTTGTAGATTAGGTGCCTTCCCTCGATGAGTCTTTCGACTCCTTGGAGGTGTCACATAATAATAATAATAATAATTATAATTATTCTCCTTTGTCCAGCCTGCCTTATCACCACCATTATACAGTGGAACAATTTTACCCTCCTTCCACTCTTTTGGAATCGGTATTGTTGTAAGACTCTAATTAAACAGGCATGCCAATGCTACTTCCAATTCCCTGGAACATTCCCTTAAGATGTATGTAGTGATATGTCATTAAATCCTATCACTTTATTGACATCAAGGTTATTTATTTCCTTAAATACCTCATACTCACTCACAATTAATCCATTGTCTCCTATGTCCTCTACACTTAAGTTCCTCATGATTCTACCCTGACCAGGATGAAACACTTCTTATAAATTGATCACTGAATACCTCAAATGTCTTCTGCAGCAGTTACCATTTTGCCATTTTCATCCATTAGCATCACCTTATCATGATCATTCTTCCTTCTATATCTGTAGAAAGTATTTTACCTTGGGTATAATAAATATTAAAAATACCAGGCAATTTTAAACCTGGTTTTACTCCATTTCCCAAGTAAGCAAACCGAAGTTTGCGCCTGCAACTGATGCAAGTCTAGCTGATCCTACACGTAGTGCAAGTCAAGGCAACTCGTAGTAAAGGTGGATGAGCTCTGATCACTATGCTTAATATTTACCCTTAATGCAAAGCACATCTCCTGAAGGAGATGTATGATGCTATGTATTAAAGGCAAGGGGCCACTACCCAGACCGGTTTCGACCTTTATTGAGGTCTCATCAGTGGGAGCCAGGCTAGAAATACCAAGATTTAGTAATACAGAGCTTATAAGTATTTTACCAGAACAAGTTACCATAAGGTGTTTTAACCTTATTAAATAAAAATCTCTGGAGGAGATATAAATGTAGAAAGTATTTTACCTTGGGTATAATAAATGTTAAAAATACCAAGCAATTGCTTGGTATTTTTAACATTTATTATACCCAAAATAAAATACTTTCTACATTTATATCTCCTCCAGAGATTTTTATATATTTTTATCCTAACATTTATTTTTAACGACGAGTTGCCTTGACTTGCACTATGTCAAGTCAAGGCAACTGTTTAACGCTTTACTTTTAATCAAACGTTTAATCAAACAGACAAATGCACTTGTCTGTTTGATTACTTGGGAAATGGAGTAAAACCAGGTTTAAAATAGCTTGGTATCTTTAACATTTATTATACCTAAGGTAAAATACTTTCTACATCTATCTCTCATCCTGAGATTTTTATTTAATAAGGTCAAAACCCCTTATGGTAATTTGTTCTGGTAAAGTACTTATAAGTTCTGTATTACTAAAATCTTGGTAGATCAGAAAAGCGAGGGTATACAAGGAATCAGGAGGATTCAAGATGGCAGAAGATGAATACCGGCATGATGGTTGTTGTTGTTGCGAAGAATGTTTTTGATTTCAGTGGTTACTAGTGAGTTTTAGATTTTGTGAATCTTATTTAATAATGGAATACAAGGTAAGATTTTGACTTTTGATGCAATTTTCCGGCCCTAGCCCGTTTTCTTCGCCATTATAAATATTTCTCAGAATTTGTGCTGGCAGGTCACTAGACTTGCGGGATTTCTACTTGTGCTCATACACAATTCCCCAAACACTACCTATTAGATTTAACAACGAACAGAACAGATATGGATAACTTTAATGATCTTCTAGATCATCTAAACAAAGATCAAGCACTAAAACTATTTAAATCATTGCTTAAAAAAATTCAATACGGAATGGCTAGGTTTCCTGAACCTGTACATTCAACCAAATGAACCTGAAGATATCAAGGACGAAGTTGAAGAGATCAACAACACGTCCATCTCCCTACCTGAGAACCACAGTCAGACAGACTTCACAGAAGAACACATGAATAAAAGACGCAGAACCAAGGATGAGCATATGGAAAATGAAACACCCTCACAAACAGTGCCGGAAAAAAGGGGAAAGGTCCCCCCCCCCAATAATTCTCCATGAAAAGGAAAAATGGACCACAGCTGCAAGAAACCTGAGAGAACATGAACTTGGATACTCCTGGGCCAGAAACATCAACGAAGGAGTAAAAATTCAACCAACAACAGTCACAGACTACAGAGGGATAACAAAAATGATGGATAACAACAAACTACAGTATCACACCTTTGCACTAAGCAGCAAAAAAATCTCAAGGTTGTACTGCGAGGTGTCACTGAGATCGCGGCAGACCTCACCCAGCAGAGCCTAACACGAATCAAAGTCTGCTGGATGCTTAGATCTGATAAACAACCGATGCCATTAGTATTAGTTGAGATCCAGAACATGCAAAGACAAATTTACGACATAACTGCAGTCTGTGGACTTAAGATAACAACAGAACCACTTAGGAAAAGGGCATCAGCAGGGCAATGCCATTGTTGTCAAAAGTTTGGCCATGCCCAAAGACTATGTAAAGCCTAGTTCAGATGCCTGAAGTGTGGTGAGAAACATCAAACCATTACATGCACAAAACCAAGATCCACACCAGCAAAATGTGCCAACTGTGGAGGTCCCCACCCAGCAAACTACAAAGGATGCAACCACCACCCCAGAAATCACGGAAATACAAGACCCGTCCAACCTCCCCCAATCTGGACCACTCAAAGCATCTCAGCTGCACAGTCATCAAACCAACAAAACCCTATCCACAAAAGTCAGGAAAGGACTCAACCTTTCACCAAGACCTATGCAGAAGCAGCCTGCCCAAAGGACACAATGCAGAGCAATCAAATAGGCTCCAGCATCACAGCAATACTGACTGCCTCACTAGCCACTATGCTGCAGGAATTCAGCAGAACAAATCCAACTCCATCCTCCACAAAGAGATTCCTGCAAGAAACCCATTCCATACTGACAGCACTCAATAATGAATAAAACAAAAGTAAAACCCAACTTGCTTCTAATTGCAGCCTGGAATGCCAACGGCCTTACCAACAAGTCACTAGAACTACAGGAATTCGCACAAAGACAAAACCCGGACATAATGCTGATCAACGAGATCCACCTAAGACCTTCCAACAACCCAAAAGTGAGAGGATACACATCGTACTGAATCGATAGACTCAGCACCAGAGGGGAGGCACTGCCATCTACATCAAACTGTACCCTCACCACAATGCAATATCCAACCCACAGACTACCAACCTGGAGACTACAGGAATACAAGTCCACATGAACAATGCTGGAAGCCTCAAGATATATGCTGCCTACAACTTACCAAGCAACCCTCTACTGACAGCAGACCTGGATGCCATCCTTGGCACCACAGACCCCACCATCATAGCAGGAGACTTGAATGCCAAACACAGAGCATGGTTCAGCTCCACCAACAACAGAAGCGGACGCATACTACACAACTACTCAGTTGTGGTAGCAGGACCCACTGAGCACACTCATTACAGCCCTCATGGCAGATCAGATGTACTTGACATAGCTATCCTTAAAAAACATCAGTTGATCTTGCGTACCTGGTGTGATCAGATGAACTATCATCTGATCACACTTGGTACGCAAGATCAACTGGCCCCGCAGCATGGGTACAAGGCCAATGTATTCTGGTAGGATTTTGGCTAGCCTATCCCATGATATGAAGGTGTGCTGCAGGGCCAGTTGATCTTGCATGCCAAGTCATATCAGGATTGAAAAAAAGAAGAACTAGATGAAGCAGTAAGCAATCTAATAAACCAAATCAAAAAAGCACTAGAAGCAGTCACCAAAACCACAACCAATTACCCAACCAGACGGCTCCCAGAAAACATCATGTACCTCATCAGAACAAAAAACAAAGCCAGGAAAAGATACCACAAGATGCATCCTCTCATCCCCACAGGACAAGAAAACATTGAACAACTTGAATAAAAAAGTCAGAAAAGCACTTCAAAACCACAGGAATCAGGATTGGGACAATAAACTGTCATCACTCAACCCAGAAGATCACACAATATGGAAATTTCTGAAGATCCTGCGCACCAAACACAACCCTCTATCCCCATGCAAACTGCGCATGGAACGGCGCACACTGATAAAGAAAAAGCAGAAGCAATAGCAGAAAACCTAGAAAAACAATGCAGCCCATCATATGACAACATAAACATCACCCACATATATAAAGTCCACCAGCAGGTCAAGTGTACTTTAAGACAGACCTCAGACAAACCAGACATCATCACCCCCACTACTCCAATGGAAATAATCAACATCATAAAACATCTAAACAACATAAAAGCTCCAGGTCCAGATGGAATTATAAACAGAATCATCAAACTACTTCCTCGAAAAGCTATTGTGCACCTGGTTAACATAATTAATGCAATACTGAGGATAAAACACTTCTCTACTGCATGGAAAACAGCCGACATCATACCAATAAAAAAGCCAGGAAACAATCCAAAATCCACAATCCAAAGCTACCGTCCAATAAGCTTGCTTTACAACCTAGGAAAAATTGCTGAAAAACTCATCCTCTCAAGACTACAAGAAAAATCAGACCAATTAGTAATAATTCCAAACGAACAATTTGGCTTCTGCCGTGAACACAGAACAGTGCAACAAATACACCAACTAGAGGAGCATATCACTGAAGGATACAACTGGAACTTTCACACAGCTGCAGTCTTTCTGGATATTGCCAAGGCTTTTGACAAAGTATGGCATCAAGGATTACTCTACAAACTCATTCAGGCCAACATTCCAACAAACCTTACCTGTCTAATAAAATCATACCTTACTGACAGATCCATGCAGATAAAAATAAATGGCACCATCTCAACTAGGCACCAAATCCTGGCAGGAGTACCACAGGGATCCCTGTTGGCCCCTTTACTTTTCACAATCTACGTAGCTGACATTCCATAGAACCTGAGGACTACCATCACAGCCCTATATGCTGATGACACAGCTATAATGACAAGATCTCTCTGCCCACACCTGGCTATCATTCGTCTCCAGGACACCATTACAAAGCTAGAGAAAATGGTTCTCGGAGTGGAGGTTACAAGTAAACCCCATCAAAAGCTCAGCTATACTATTCACCAGATGCAAAGCCTTCATCCAACATGACATTCAACTCCTCGGAAAAAAGATACCATGGCAGACAGAAACCAAATACCTTGGAGTACAGCTAGACAAAAAACTAAATTTCAACAGCCACATCAAGCTCATAGGCACAAAGACATCCAGAACCATAGCCCAACTCTATCCCCTGATCAACCGCAACAGCAAATTGGATACATGCAACAAGCTGCTACTATATCAGATGGTAATACGACCAGTAATCACATATGCATCCCCAGCATGGAATCACATATGCATCCCCAGCATGGAATCACATATCCAAATCTAACATCCTGAAACTACAGAGGATACAAAACAAATGCCTGTGGATGATCTTGGACGCCCATGGTTCGTCAGAAACAAGCAGATCCACAGAGAAACTGGAACCACATCCATTCTCTCCTTCATGACCATGCGGAAAAGTTCTTCAGCAAGGCAGACTTTCATCCCAACCCATTAATCAGACAAGCTTCCATTTATAGTGAACACGACTATCACAAACATAAAAGACCCAAGGCAATCCTGCACTCCTGGCTCCCACTGATGAGACCTCAATAAAGGTTGAAACTGGTCTGGGTAGTGGCCCCCTTGCCTTTAATACATAGCATCATACATCTCCTTCAGGAGATGTGTTTTGCATTAAGGGTAAATATTAAGAATAGTGATCAGAGCTCATCCACCTTTACCACGAGTTGCCTTGACTTGCACTATGTGTGGGGTCACCCAGACTTACAATATTTGCAGGCGCAAACTTGACTTACTTGTCTGTTTGCTTACTTGAGAAATGGAGTAAAACCAGGTTTAAAATAGCTTGGTATCTTTAACATATATATATACGTATTACACACACACACACACACACACACACACACACACACACACACACACACACACACACACACACACACACACACACACACACACACACACACACACACACACACACACACACACACATATCGGGATTTAGATTGGCAGTGTATATATATATATAGATGATATGAAAAGCAATACCATTGATCTATCTGCTGTGTACAGACAAATAGCAATAAGTTTAGGATTGCAAAGTGTATGAATTTCTTGTGCTTTGGATAGAGATGAAATAAGATATTCTGGAGTGATGGAGAATATGAAATGCTAAGGCTATGGCTTTATGATGTTGAATGGACATTACAGTTATGGGGAAACACATTGATCATGCTGTGTGTGCATTGTGTGTGTGTGTGTGTGTGTGTGTGTAATTTCGTCACTTTTAAATTAATTTGAAAAATTAAATTTTGGCTATGAAACAAATTGAGATAGTGTGAACTACAGAGATAGGTCTTATTTCTCAGGTCTGGATAGACCTGAGAAATGGTGGCAATATATTTAAGAAATATAAGTTGATTTGAGCAGTATAGATAAAAGTAGGCGAGATATAATATAGAACTAAGTCTTGAAAGAATGAGCTATGTTCCTGGAAGCTGTTTAACATTGCAAGGAAAAGAATAAGGAGTTGATTTTTTTCTCCCTGGAGGGAAGGGTGGTTACCTTGATGAAACTTGTGGTGATTCTAGAAGTCTGGAGTACTAATACTAGTATCAAAATTTTTAGTGAGTAATATGTTTTTATCAAGCATTTATGATGAGTAAAATTTCATTTAAATTCCTTCTTTTTTTTTTTCAAATATATGCAGGTGTTCTTATACATTGGGTGTGGCAAATTAAACGAGTATTAATGGAACAGCATGCTATGGAATTAGGAGACAAGTGTGGACCATTAGAAGAATTAGAATTCTGGAAAAAGTGCTATTCTGATCTGACAAGTATTACTGAGCAGTTGCATCATCCAGATGTGGAACATATTATTGCTATTCTTCACTCAGCCAAATCTATATCTCTTCATCAGTTTGTAAAGCTGAATCAAGAAGTTCAGGTAAATAAAAAAAGCTTTGATTAATAATTAATTAATATATAATTTAGAAATTATTTTGAGTGTTTATTCATACTTTGAATAGAGCCTTAGCATATTTAAATTGAGTAGAGTGGAGATTGGAGAGAGCAATAACAGATATATAGCTAATGGGCTTAGTCACAATGCATTGTTTTTTATATCCAAATGCTAGAAGTAATAAGGGGAAACTGTAATAACAGGATTGATTTTGTGCAATGAAAGACAGTCTGTCTGTTTGAAGATTGCACAAAATTTCCTGATATTGTTATCAGGAAAGTTGTTAACAGAGAGCATTCTTACAGGAATGAAAGTAGAAGGGTATAACATATTTTCAATGGATAGTAGGGGACAAATGAAGGGGGTAGTGTTACTTACAATAACTGATGAGTTACACTTTTGCAGGAAAGAGAACTTTGGTTGTTTAATGAAAGTCTTCTTTCAATAAACATCCACATCCCTAAGGAAAAGGAAGAGTAAGATAGTGTAAATTAATGTACATTTACACTACTACTCTATTGCCACTACCTACTCTTACACAATGTAAAATTTACATTGTGTAAGAGTAGTGGCAATATGCCAGCCTGGTCTGACTGAGGGATAGCATGCCTGCTCTTCAACCAATAGGTTATGGGTTCATATCCCACCATGAGCATGGATGTTAGTAGATGTTCTTAGGTTATAGATAGATTTCATTATCTGGTATGAGACCACTACCATAACCATCCTGCTTATTGGAGGCTAAGTGTCTTGGAAAGTTCTGTGTTTTGTCTGCAGATCAGGTTTTTTGGATTATCTAACTCACAGTAATAAATGCACTATAAGCTTTTTTGCAGATGAAATTTACATTAAAAAAAAAAGAATAGAATAGAAGCATCAAATTATAGAGTTTATATTTCTTGGATAGTTGTTAAGATTTTGGAGAAATATTTACTGATGCAGTGGAAAAATTTGATTCACATGATCTGAAAGTTTCTGTTTGAACAGTTATTGCTAAAGAATATTTACTAATGAGAGTATTATTATTCATGAAGCCCCAGTAATCTGGCTGTCTTTCATAATAAAAGAACAAGTGTGGGTGAAAGCATTGCATGTATGTATTTTTTCTAGATTTTACAAAAGCATTTGACAAGTACCTATGTTGATATTTAAGTTAGACTGAACAATTAGTATTAGTATTATTTCCAAGTCTTTACAGCCAAAAACTCATTTTGGGAGAACAAACTCTCACAGATCACAATATGTCTCATACCTTGTCTTAAAAACATTCAACATTGGTGCATTCATTACACTCTCATGTAATACATTCTACTTATTCATCTGCAAAAAAAAATATCCTTCCTTACCTGATTCCTATACAGTTTTCAGGGATGACCTCTCATTCTTCCTCCCTCATTACCTATGCAGTATCTCTCTTATATCTATCTGATAGACTCCTCTCACCACTGTATGCCTAATTCACATCATCTCTTCTCTTTCTGTCTATCAAACTTTGCAGTATATATTACCGTAATCTCTCCTTGCACTCAACATTCCTTAGTCCTGAGATAGTCACTTGCTTCTGCACTTTATCTTGGTCCATCAAAATCATGTAGCTTGATTGGTGCCTTATATGGGAACTATTGCCTTCTTTATCTGGTGTCAGTGTTTTCATTATAGTGGCAATCATCTGACTAAATTTACAACTTTTGCAATCTGTCTTCCAAACTTAAGCTTTCTATCCATCTCTCAGACCCATCTCCTGGACACATGTTCCTCTACTAAAATACATTCATTCCATCTTTGTTGGCCAAAATGCATGAATGACTTCACACTTAGCAACGCTAAACTGAAATCTCCATTCATCTTCCTGATGTACCAACCTATTCAAATCCTCTTGTAATAATAATATTACATACATCAGAACTTCCTGAAATTACTCTTTTCAGTTTAGCATATCAGCAAACAATTGAATATCTCCTCTCAAACCCTGAACTATATCATTGATATAATGATTAAATAAGAGATCCCAGAACAGAATCCTAATGAAACTGTTTTCTTTTCTTCTACTCTTCTTGATTATTTTATATTGCCAAACTCTTGTTGAACAACCAAGTCAAGAGACCACTCTTGACTTGGTTGTGCTTTAGCATATTACCCATTTTCTTAATATCTGTGGTAATAATTCCATCCCTTCCAACAGGCTATTACGATTACTTAAAATTTCAAGCACTTCACTTAACTGTTAGTGCACCCCCCTCTTATTTCCTACTGTAATTTAACATTATTCTCAACTCTCAGCTTGGAATACACTGATAAAATATGTATTTAACATTTCACTATAACTTCAATAGATGGGACCTGTGTTCCATTCATACAGCAACTAAATTCATTCTCTCATATTTCTTCTTTCTTCTACTAACAACATAATCATAGAATTCTTCAAAATTTTATTTTCCTGTCTCAGCCAGTCTACTTTCATATACCAACTTCTTCTTTCTCCCTACATTTATCACTTGTCTATTTGTGACTTATACTCTTCTTGATAATTAGGAGTACCCTGCTATTTATATCCCCTTCATAATATCTTCTTTCTTTAAACTGAGTGACAAGTCTTCTGACTCTACGGAGATACTTGTATAATAATAATAAATTAGCTGTTCCTCCCATCTCCCCACATCCCTCTCAACATATAGACTACATGCTATCACTGTTTTCTATATTTGGGGTATCTCAGAAAAAATAGTCAGAACTTTAAAGAAATATAATCTCTTAACTGTTTTCAAACCTCATTTGAAGGGTGGCCCATCAAAGGCCTCTGTTCTCCTAAGAATCCTCTTCCACCCCACCCCCTCTCTGTTCCAGGTATTTACAAGATTCCTTTTTCTTGCAATTTATCATATTATGGTCATACAGGGAGATCTACCAACATCTGCAAATAGAAACTAGAATGCCTTTGTGAATATAAGAAATATGAGGGAGTCTGGAAAGTCTGGAAACACCAAGAGGAAAATTGATATTAAAGCAACTGATATAACCCAAGAAAGAACATACATACTAGTAGTATAGTTATGGAGATAACTCATGTTCTTTCTTCTGGTTATATCAGTTGTTTTAATATTATTTTTGTTCTAGATGTTTATCAGAACTTTCCAGATCCCCTCGTACATTTACTGCCACACTATGGTTAATCAGGTCTATCTGACCATGCCTTGGATACCTTCCACAGGATCAGATGGGGAAAAAAACTACTATGCTTCATCACAGAAAATAGAAACTACAGGGTGTTCGGGATAAATTTGACATATTTATAATTAATTATATTTTTCCATAAGTTACATGTATTAACACACACTTCTCTTCATTTAAAAGGTTGGACCCTTCTTCATTCATATACAAGATGTCAGAAAGGATGGATAGCTGGAACCCATCTGAATCATGGAAGAGAATAACTTGTATCATGATGATTCGTGCCGGCCATCAAAATAAGGATATTTCGACTGCTGCCCAATGCTCCCTGAATACAGTAAAAACAATCAGGCATGAACTAGAGACTTGCAATGGTGACTACGAGGATGTAGCAAGAAGAAAGATCCCTAGCAGACGATCTGATTGCGTTCGTACAGCAGAATTCCTCACAAATCTGCAGGAACAGGTGTTGAAGATCCCTGGCATTGGAATTCGGGCTTTGTCACGTGAAATGAATGTTGCAGCCTCTACTATGAAGCTTGCACTCAATGAAGACCTCCGCTACTACTCATACAAGCGCCGCAAAGGTCAGCTGCTTACAGAAAAGGCCCGTGAAAAACGTTTGATAAACGCGAAGAAACTTCTAAGCAAAGTGAAACATCCTGCGGAACCACAAACAATCTGGTTCTTTTCCGATGAGAAAAACTTTTGCCAGGATCAAAAACACAACACGCAGAATAACAGATGGCTTGCATACAGTACAAAGGACATTCCTCGTGTAATGCAGACTAAATTTCCCCAAACTGTGATGGTTTTCGGATGTGTATCCTCTGAAGGCAATGTGATGCCTCCGCATTTTTTCCAAGAGGGCCTCAGGTTGACTTCAGATGGCTACGTGGAGTTGCTAAACACTGTAGTCAAGCCCTGGATAACAAGGGTAGCCAATGGTAGGCCGTATGTATGGCAGCAGGATTCGGCCCCTTGCCACACCTCTGGGAAAAGTCAAAAATGGTTGTCTGAAAATTTCTATGACTTCACCAGTCCAAATGTTTGGCCTCCAAACTCCCCAGACCTTAACCCCATGGATTATTTTGTATGGGGCGCAGTTGAAAAAGACACCAATCGCACTTCCAGTAATACAAAAGCCCAGTTAATGGATAAAATTAAAACAGTTTTTGCGGCCCTTCCCAGGGAGACTGTAGCATCAGCTTGTTCGAGGTTCCGAAGCAGGATTGAAGCTGTGATCGATGCTAATGGTGGTTATTTTGAGTAAATCTTGTTGATAGTATTGTAATTAACTCTGCCTGTAATGTTTTTTGTCAATTCATTAAATTTAATAGATACAAAGAAGATTTTCTTTTTCCTTACGAAACTGTCAAATTTATCCCGAACACCCTATAGAATCAGCATCAGATTTAAAAAAACCCAGACTAAGCTAAATAAATAAATAGGGTTGTGTTAAACTTCATAAGATTTGGGAAACTTTTATTCTCAGGCTTCCTGTCCCAACAGTGAAGGCTAGCTAACAGCACCCATAGAGGGTGCTCCTCATAGGACTTTAGGCTCAAAATAGTCTAGTTACTTACACTTGTTGTTATTGTTGTTGTTGTTGTGTGTGTGTGTGTGTGTGTGTGTGTGTGTGTGTGTGTGTGTGTGTGTGTGTGTGTGTGTGTGTGCATGCATGTGTGTGTTATTACAATTTTAGTATTGTATTTGTGAAGATGTCTGTGTGATAGAGAGAAAATATTGGAATGATTAAACCTGTTGTTTAACTATTTCTCTGTGCTGTATTAATTCAATTAAATTTAAGTATAAACGTCTTCTTTCACCTCAGTTCATACACAATTGCATGATTTATCCATTTCACCTGCATTCTATTTATTCCTCCTAACCCTAGGAATACAATCTGGTATTGCAATCAATAACTAATCTAGAACAAAATCTTGGGCATTAGTGATTTCTCTCCTCTCCAACTGACCATATCATGGAAGATCACCAGACTGTTTCTCATAATCGACTGCTCTGTAATTGCATAATCTCATTTGTTCAGTGAATCTTGCTCCTTTCTAGTTACTTCCCATATCAAAACTGCATGATCCCTCTCATTAACTGGTGACATCATACTGGCTTCATATTATTATTATTATTAAGATAAGACCACTATGCAGTCAAAAGAGCCATCATGTGAGGTTCTCTTTCTCTCTCTCTCTCTTTCACACACACACACACACACACACACATGCATGCACGCAATCACATCAAACTCTGCTTTAAAGTCATTCAGTAGCTCACAGCACGGTGAATGTGTGTATTCATCACGCTGTCAAGCAATGCATGCTACTTTGCCAACTTCTCTCCATGCAAAGCCCCTGCTCCTCATGCCCTTGCTCAGACTGCCTTGTACAGTTTCCAGGGATGATCTCTTGTTCTACTGCCTGCTCCCATTCTATGAAATATTTCTACTACATTAACCAAGTAATAATTTCTTACTAAACTACACGTCTCAATCATATACCCTCTCTTCCTCTTCGTATTCACAAGACTTTGCAAATTGTATTCCCTCAATCTGTCTTCATACCCAACTATAAACATGAATCACCACCTTATTCAATCTTCTCTGGATGTTTCTAAGATATCCTAATGTATCTTCATCACATGAAAGCAGATGACCAAATCAGTGTTCAGTAATCCATATGCGACCTGATTAAAGCCTTATTCAAGATGCATGTCAAGGTCCTCTGCATCAATCCCATAATCTGATGTGATGACAACTTGTGCAGTGTGAACCCTGAACTTCAAATACTTATCCATTACTACTTCCAGATTTCTCATCTCCTCTACCTTTATGAAAATTTCTCCACCAAGTGCTTGTATACTTTGCATTCCATTATTGCCTACCAAATTTCAGAATTTTACACTTTACAATATTGAACTGACTGTTCCAGTCACATGTTCACTTTTGCAATCAACACATAACAAGGCCACAACATCTGCTTGACTTCTCATCATTTTTCTCACTTTTATGTCATTTGCAAACAGTTGCATATATCCAATTTAAACCCATCCCAATGTCATTAATATACAAGTTAAATAACATTTGTCCCAAAACAAATCCCTGAGGTACACTACTAGGGGCTTTCGTCTTCCAGGATATACAGCCTCCAATATATACATCTTGCTGATACCTATCTGACAGCCACTTGCCTATCCAGTTTCTAAATATACTAATATGCATATGTATATGTATGTATTATGCATATCTCTTGTCCAATGTATTCATCACCTTGTTAAAGTATATAACCAAATTGACCAAACATGACCTTCCTTTAACATACCTATGCTAACATTCACAGAGAATACTGCTAAATACTCACTTTTGTATCTTAGCTTATAGTAAGCTTTTGAACACCTTAATAACAACAACAACAACAACTCCAGATGTATAGGTTAGCCTATCATGAGTAGTTTCAGTCTTATCACTACTTTTTTGAAATGGAACAATTTTACTCTCCTTCCTTATTTACTTCTACTACTTTGGGAGTTGGGCTGTTACAAGACTCTTGTGCTGATATTTCATATTAGAGTAAATTTACTCAATACTCAATCAGTGAAAACTATAATGGATGGTAAAAAGAACAAAAGCGAGGCAAATGTGGCAGAAGGAAACGAAACTGAAAGAACGAAAGAAACCAGAAATAGCATGACAAAAGGATTGAAAGTGGGAAAAATGGAAAGAATGAATGAAAGTGAAAGTTGACACATAGACTGAAAGTACAGAACTCAAAAGGATGAATGAGAGTGAAAGTGTGAAATGGGAGTCGAGAGTTCGAAAATTAGAAAGATTGAATGATAGAGAGAATTGACTCAAGATTCGAAAGTTGAATTGGGTTGGATGAGACAAGAGATGAAATGGATGCAGAGTGAAATTAAGAAATTTCAGGTGAAAACGATTAAAACAAATCAAGTAGGTATGAAAGAGTAAACAAAAGATGAGTGAGTGGCGTTGTATGGCGACTACATTATTAAAGGTGTGCTGGATGAGAGAATGCACAAGGTATGTTTTCCAGGCAGTAAAATGAGTAGAGTGATTGAGGCATTGGATATGAGGAGGGCGCTAGCAAAGGAGTTGATAGTTTTAATAGGTACGAATGACTTGACAGAAGACAAAGAGCATGTCAGAATGGATATCAGGGGGCTGCTTAGATGGATAAAAGAGAATAGTGTGACAGGAAGGGTAGTAAGATGTTGCCTAGGAATGACTGTGGTGACATGAGGCAGAGAGCAAGGATTATGAATGGTATGTTAGCTGAAGTGTGTGAGGAGAGGGGGAGTACAATTTGTTAATGTGTTGCAGCACATTCTGGTGTAACGTGAGTTTGAAGGACGAAGTGAATTGTATGGGAACGATGTGGACTGCATTTGAGTGGTTATGGTGTGAGTCACTTGGAGAGACTGTTGCTGGAAGGTAGAGAAGTGAGTATGGAGAATGAATCAGATCAAGTGGGAAGTGATGTGGAAGAACAGGAGAGTAGAAGAGATTGAAGAAGTGGTTATGAATGAGGAAGTAAATGGCATGAGTATGAAAAATGAGAGAATGCATGTGCAAGAGGAACAGAGAAACAGGGAGGCTCAGGGTGGACAGGGATACACAGCATGAGAAAGGTGGATGCTCCAAGAGGATATGAGAGCATGTGTAGACAGGAAAGGAATGGGATGACCTTTCCTGTCATTCCATTCCTTTTAAAATGAATAAGCAGAAAGGGAAATGGCCCCATTCGAGCATGGAGAGATCACATTGAATGAGTGTTATCAGTGGAACTAGCTGTAGATCCAGGAATGAGCTGTTGTATTTATATACAAATGCTAGAAGTGTAAGTGGGGGGGGGGGGGGTGGGGGGGGGGGGGGGTGGGGGGGGGGGGGGGTGGGGGGGGGGGGGGGTGGGGGGGGGGGGGGGTGGGGGGGGGGGGGGGTGGGGGGGGGGGGGGGTGGGGG
This sequence comes from Typopeltis vanoorti, assembly GCF_054136105.1. Lineage (NCBI taxonomy): Eukaryota > Metazoa > Arthropoda > Arachnida > Uropygi > Thelyphonidae > Typopeltis > Typopeltis vanoorti. The sequence continues at coordinate 39,567,448 of NC_143572.1, read as the reverse complement.
GGGGGGGGGGTGGGGGGGGGGGGGGGTGGGGGGGGGGGGGGGTGGGGGGGGGGGGGGGTGGGGGGGGGGGGGGGTGGGGGGGGGGGGGGGTGGGGGGGGGGGGGGGTGGGGGGGGGGGGGGGTGGGGGGGGGGGGGGGTGGGGGGGGGGGGGGGTGGGGGGGGGGGGGGGTGGGGGGGGGGGGGGGTGGGGGGGGGGGGGGGTGGGGGGGGGGGGGGGTGGGGGGGGGGGGGGGTGGGGGGGGGGGGGGGTGGGGGGGGGGGGGGGTGGGGGGGGGGGGGGGTGGGGGGGGGGGGGGGTGGGGGGGGGGGGGGGTGGGGGGGGGGGGGGGTGGGGGGGGGGGGGGGTGGGGGGGGGGGGGGGTGGGGGGGGGGGGGGGTGGGGGTTCATTTATTGAGAGGTGGTTACAGGGTTATCACTGAGGAGTTCTTTTGCTTGGTTGAACAGCGGGAAGGAGTGATGACAAGAGGCCATCCCTAGAAGTTACGAAAGGAAACTGTGAGCAAGAGGGTGAGGAGTGGTTTCTTTGCATGGAGGATGGTTGAACCATGGAATGCATTGCCTGATGGAGTGGTGAGAGTGAGAACGGTCAATGAATTCAAGGAGTGGTATGATCGACTTTGTGTTTCTTAGGCAGGGGGACCTCCTCTCGATGAGTCTTGATAGACTTTGTGTTTCTTAGGAAGGACATCCCACGGTGAGTCTTTTGACTCCATGGAGGCCTGAATAATAATAATAATAATAATAATAATTTCTTATTCTGAACAACTTGTTTTTCATATCTTGCATTCTGACAGTTTCACTCTTTGTTGCTCCAGCATCTTATTCTCTTATGCTGAAGTTCCTTTCTTCTGTATCTCATTCCTACTTCCTTTTGCTTCCATGTCACTTACTTGCATTTCTTCATTCATGCATTCTTTCACCTTCCACAATCTCACTCACTTTTGTTCCATTATTCACATATTCTTTTGCACCCACATTTACACTAGCTTTCATCAGTCTGTTTCACATTTGTTAAGTGTCATTAAGCATGAGCTGCAGAAAAAGAAAATGCTGTGGAGAGTATATAAGGAAAAAGGTGACAGCAAACTCATGAACAGTGCAAGGATCAGGCAAGAAAGGTGGCCAATATTGTAAGGAAGACAAAATCAGATTACAAGGAGAAACCAGCTGAGCAGGCCAAAGGAAATCCCAAAGAGTTCTTGTAATATGTGGCAAGTAAGAGGAAGATTAACTATGGAAGAATAACCTTATTGAGGTGCTGATAATCACAAGGTGACAGAAGCAGATAAAATAGTTGAGTTACTGAATGACCACTTTGCAAGGGTATATCATCCAAGTGAAGTTAATGCTGTGACACTGTGACAGATTTATGTGAGAGACTTATGTGAGAGCAAAAGTGCATGAATTGGAAGTTCTTTGGATATTGCAGAATTTCAATGTAAATACAGCTGTGGGATTAGATGGAATATCAGCTTATGTTTTGCAGGAATGTGAAGGGGAACTTACAATGCCTCTGACTAGACTGTTTAATTTAAGTCACTGCTCTGACAGAGTTCCAAGGGAATGGAAAAAAGGCAAAAAAATTCCTTTGCATGAGGATTGCAGCAGCAAATTACAGATCAATCAGTATCTCAGGAGTGGTGGTTTATTTATTCATGTGGGGTTCTCCCCATTCCTCGACTACCCCTTAGAACTGGTTGAGCTCTTCTAATGAGCGATTAAGTATGTATTTTTGTGTGTTCTGGGGTTTTTCATCCTGCTTGCAGGATGAAAAACCCCAGAATATAGAAGAAGAATATAGAAGGGAATATAGAAGAAGACAGCAGGGAAAAACCCTGCTGTCCATGCCCAAGACTGGCTAACTTGGCTATGGCTGAGAAAGATCCTTAAGCTCCTCACATCATTGACAAGAATTGAACCTAGGACAATCCTTCGCATATGGTTGCAAAGCACATAGCCACTAGGCTAACTGCGCAGACAGGATTGGTGGTGGTGGTAAAAGTACTAGAGAAAATTGATTAAAAAGATAATTCAAAAATGGGTGGATAAGAACATGATAATCTATGAGGGGGTAACAAGGCTTTTTGAAGTGTTGGTTATTCCTTAGAAATTTACTAACTGTTTATAATAGAATTACAGTTGAGTTAGATAAAGGGAATGGCTACATGATTCTGCTGAATTTTGCAAAGGCATTTGGCATTTAACAGAATACCACATGGAATTCTGTTACACAAATTAGAACAAATGGAGATTGATATGACACTGGTTATAAGAATAAGAGAGTGTCTACTGGACAGATATCAGAAAGTGGTATATGAAGGAGCAGAATCCAGACAAAAGTTGGCGACTAGTGGTGCTGCAAGTTTAGTGCTAGAACCACTTCTGTTTAATTTTTACATAAATGATATTGGAAATAATCCTACAGGTTATTTCCTATAGCCCACGAGTGGCATGCCAATGACTTTTTTCCTGCACACAACCCAGAGCTCACCTTAAAAAATAATTAAAGAAATGCATATCCAACATCTTCACTGACTTGTATATTTTCCCTTAATAGAACACAGTTTTATTAAGTAGAGCAATACCAAATAAAGCAATAAAGAAACAAACACTATCAACTGTTTTAGTAGTAATAAGGAAATGAAACAAATATCCTATTTCCAAGCCATCTCCACGATATACCGATGTACAAGTTTTGTCCTGTTGAGTTGTTGCATCATTCGCCAAGCAGCCAGATGTGACAAAACTCCCTTATCATCATATTATATATTTTTGGTGCTTCATAAAGAGTTTATTGGTTTTTTAATGTGTGTATATATGGATTTGGATTTAATTAAATCATGTCACTAAAATATGCATCGAAAGTATTTATTGTCAATTAATATGTTTAATTTATTAGATATAAGTGCAGATTTTCTTTACATTCCCATAGACATATATGGATAAGAAAATGGCTCATGGAGAGATGCCAAAAAGTAATGTATGGAGCAGCAGAGTCCAGGATGAAGCAGATGACCAGTGGTGCCCTAAGGCTCTGAGCTTGGACCATTATTGTTTAATTTGTACATAAATGATATAGGAAATGACTTGAAAGGAGATATTCAGTTGTTTGCTGAGGATGCAAATTTGGGTAGCATAATAATTAACCAAGCTGATGTAGAGAGCTTGCAGGATGATTTAAATAAGCTGGTAAAATGAGCAAAAGGTAACAGATGTCAGTTCAATGTGGAAAAGTCTAAAGTTATGCATGTTGGAATTAAAAGATTAGAAACTGTGTACCACATTGATGGAACAGTACTTCAAGAGATTGATGAGATTAGGGACTCGGGGTGTTAGTGGATAGAGAGTTGAAGTTCAGAGGGCACATTACTGTGGTGTCCAAAATAGCTCATAGGATTACTTGGTTATTGAAGAACACACTAACATGCAGAGATAAAGAAGTTATTATTCCTTTTTATAAGGCGTTGATACGTCCACATCTGTAATACATTTAGTTTAATCCTTTATCCAAGTGTAAGCAAACAAAGTTTGCACCTGAAGTATCTTCAGGACTGAGGCAACTTGTGGTAAAGGTGGACCAAGCTCTCATCACTACTTGTCTTAGTATCACCCATAATGCAATGCACATCTCCTTGTAGACATGCATAATGCTATGCATTAAGGGAAGAGCCACTGCCCAGACCGGTTTCGACTATTATTGAAGTCTCGTCAGTGGGAGCCAGACCCAGAAGTTGTGATACTAAGATGGAAGCAATGATGAAGTCATATTTACCTATACGAATTGCCAAAAGGTGTCTCACCTTATTTTTAAATTACTCTGGATTTAGAGAAAGATGTTGAAAGTTTTTTCCCACTTGGTTAGACTATAGTAAATATAGTTTAATCCTTTATCCAAGTGTAAGCAAACAAAGTTTGCACCGGAAGTATCTTCAGGACTGAGGCAACTCGTGGTAAAGGTGGACCAAGCTCTCATCACTTTTTTTTTTTAGTATCGCCACTACCCAAACCGGTTTCGACCTTTATTGAGGTCTCGTCAGTGGGAGCCAGACCCAGAGGTGGTGATACTAAGAACTTCCAACATCTTTCTCCAAATCCGGAGTAATTTAATAATAAGGTGAGACACCTTTTGGCAACTCAAATAGGTAAATATGACTTCTCCATTGCTTCCATCTTAGTATCGCCCTCCCACTGAGTCTGCCTCCCACTGACGAGACCTCATGAAGGTCGAAACTGGTGTGGGTAGTGGCCCTTACCTTAATGTATAGCATTATGCATGTCCGCAAGGAGATGTGCTTTGCATTATGGGAGGTACTGAGACAAGTAGTAATGAGAGCTTGGTCCACCTTTACCACGAGTTGCCTCAGTCCTGAAGTTACTTCAAGCTCAAACTTTGTTTGCTTACGCTTGCATAAAGGATTAAACTAAATTTATTATAGTCTAACCAAGTGGGGAAAAAACTTCCAATGTCCACATATGGATTACTGTGCTCAGGTGTGGTCACCTGGATTCTTTCATAATGAGGAAGTGTTAGAAAAGATTCAGAGGAGAGTGACCAAGTTGCTGAGTGGTGTAAGGACTGCTCCTTACATCAACAGATTGAAAGTTTGTGGATTACAGAGATAAGTTGATAGGCGGAGAAGAAGGGATATAATATAAACATTTAAATTACTAAAAGGTTTTTATAAAATTGATGCAGGGAAAATATTTCAGCAGTGGGATAGTGGTGGAAGAACAAGAGGTTATCTCTGGAAATTAAATAAGAGTATTGTTAACATGGGTGTGAGGACTAGATTTTTTTCGCTTGGAGAGTGATGAATGAATGGAATGCATTGCCTGACTCAGTTGTGAGTGCTTTGTCTGTCAATGGATTCAAGAAGAGGCATGATAGATATTGTGTGGATAATTTGGGTCTCCTCTGATGAGGCTTCTGATTCCATGGAGATACCCATATAATAATAATAACATAAATTATTCTTAAAGCTATGTGAAATGTATTATCAATATTCAGGATTATGAGGCCTATTCTGCACATGATTAGATGGCATGCGTACTCTTCTCTTTCATTTGCATGGAAAATATTTCATGTTTTTCAGTTTTTGGTTTGCTTAAACTTGGTAGATGTATGCAGAGAGTGATTATGATTAGATTTTCTGAGTCCAAATTATAATTTTTGCCAGTCTGTCCACATTTTTACACCCCATAATCAATTTTCATTAAAGTTGGAAGCAGTATGAAGAAAGCAATTATTTTTTGTATGTATCTTGTGGTTGTACAACTTTGGTCATTCAGTTGTAATTCACTTTTTTTCCTTTTGACTTTCGCTTTAGTCCCTTCTTGACTTCCTTTCTTTTTCCTCCTTTTTGCTATTCATATTTATGCTATGTATATAAATATACCATTATCTTTATATTATGTGGCTGTATATGGTAGCTAGAATTACACTTAAAAGTAAATAAAAAAATATCTATACTATCAACAGGCTAGAAGGACTTTTAAGTAAAAATTTCATCACTAATTTTTACATTCATTCAATCTTACATGAACTTACAATAATCACTCTTACAATATTCTTTGATTTTGATGTTCCCCAAAATTTTTGTTGGCACGTTAGAAAATTTTGCATCAAAGATTTGGAGATTTTAGCACACACACTTAAAAAAGTTGCTCACCCCTGCTATAGGCTGTCAGTATTGTCAAAAGATAATGTGTATCAGTTTAATGTGGAGATGTAAAGTTATGTATTTTAGAATAAATAGATTACAAGCTGCGTACCAAAATAGAGTAGACTCCAGAAAATATTGTAGATGAAGCTAGAAATTTAGGAGTTGTGGTGAACAGAGAGTCAAAGTTTAGAGGAAACATTCCTAAGGTTACCAAGGTAGCTCATAAGATTACTTGGCTATTAGAGAAAACACTAACAAGTAGAGATAAGGAAGTTGTTATTCCTCTTTATAAGTCCTCGATACACCCATCTGGATTACTGTGCTCAGGTCTAGTCTCCTGGGTTTCTTGGGGATGAGGAAGTGGTGGAGAGTATTTAGAGGTATGCAACCAAGATGGCGTAATGTGCGGAATGTTCCCTATGAGGATAGAGGTTGTGTAGACTTCAGAATTTGGTTGATAGGCAGAAAAGCAGGATATGATAGAAACATTTAATTTAATTAAAGGATTTTGTAGGATTAATGCAGGGGAAATGTTTTAGCACTTGGCTAGAAAGGACAGAAAAGGAGGTTATTCCTGGAAGTTGAGTAAAAGTGTGGTTAGTATGGGTGTGGAGACTAGATTTTTCACTTGGAGAGTTGTGAATGAATTGAATGGGTTGGCTGAATCATTGTTTTCATAGTTTGGGTCTCCCATGATGAATCTTTGAACTGCTTTCAGATGATCATATTAATAATAATAATTTACTGATAACTCATAGTCCAATAAAATATCGCACTTTGTGCAAATTCATGTCTTTTCACATCTCCTGTACAGTCTCTCTACAAACACCTAATAATAATAATGTTTTCAGGGTTTCTTTTCAAATGATTCTGTAAATAAATTGGCTAGAAATGGGGATAGAGGTGTGCCCATAGAGGACTACTGTGGGATTATCTCTATCTGCAGCTCTAGCTAATTTATTTCTGGAATAATTTGTTTTGTTTTATATTGACAAAAATTATTTAATGTTTGTTTTGATAAAACATTGAACATTTGAAGTGATGCAATTAGCAGTTCATTTTTTTTTTATATATGTATATAAGGAATCTGTAAATGAGGCTGGTAGCAATATGAAATATCTTTCCATCTTGGATGAACCATGCAGAGAATTAGAAAAGGCTTCTCTTGATGAAATTCCAAATTATATTCCTTATGTTTTAAACCTGATAAGATTCATATGGATCAATTCCCCATGCTATAATGATAATATTAGAATTGTAGGAATGCTAAGAAAGGTAAGTTTGATTCAGTTAATGTGATAGTTTTCTAGAACAGCTATTTCAGATCAAGATGATTTAATGTTGTATATTTTTGTTGACTTTTTCTTTTTTTTATAAAGCAAACAAAATGCACAGAAATTGTTTATTTATTGTTAATTATATTTACTTATGATAAAGTTTATAATACATTTAATTTGACAGAAAGCATATTATCAGGTGTTAAGGATATTAGTTAAGATTGTAGTGTCTCCAAAGAGAAGTGAAAAAATTGGTTGTTTGAGCAGGCATTATTTGCGAGGCAAGAAATATGCAATGAGAGAAGATATGAAAGGGTTGCTGATAGAGGCAAAAAAGAAGTGCGAAAAAGTAAAGATTGTGAGTTTGCTGTATCATTGTATAATAGGACTGAATCGAGAACAAAGGCTACGAGTCAATAAGAAGATTGTGTAGGAGGAATGGTGTGTAATTTATAGATGTATGGAGTGAATTTGATGGACAACAGGACTTGTATATGTCTGATGGACTGCATTTGAATGATTTTTGAGTTAGTTGTTTATGGAAAGTGTTGGTCCATAAGAGGTAGGAAATGCAAAATCAGGGGAAATAGAAGTATTAGGGGGGGATGAGTCTTCTGTACACACTGAAGACCACAGGTGATCTGTGGTCTTGAGTGTGTACAGAAATGTTTATGCAATGCTGAAATCAGTTTCACAGGTTTCAAATATGAATGGTAATGACATTATACAACAGTAACTGTGGGCAAAGGGGATGTTGAAATACACATGTATTTCAACATCCCCTTGTGCAGAAGTATCAGAAATGAGAGACAAGTTTTTGGCATTAGTTAGCTTGACTTGACTAAAAATGATTGGTGTCAGCAAGACCTGGTTGACATAAAATTATAATGTTAGAGGTAACAGATGTAAGGGGCATTATATTTTCTGGGAGGATAGAGGGAATAGGTGAGAAGGGGCATTGCTGATGACAGCTGAAGAACTTCAACTAACAAAAACAGACATTAAGGGAGAATTTAGGTCTGAGGGAGATGGTTCATTTGAAGTTATCTAGTGTGAGATAAAGGTTGCCACTCTAGACCTGGGAGATCTAGAGAAAGATGTGGATCCATGCATCAGCAGATTAGCACAATGAGTGCAGGCCAAACAATTATTATGTGGGACTTCAACTATGGTAACATAGACTGGAGGGAGGAAAGCAGCAGTATGATGAGATGGAAGTGAAATTTATACATTTGCTGAAGGATAATTATCTGAAATATCATGTCATAGAAAAGAACAGTGATTTGAGAGTGCTGGAGCTGGTAATAGCATCAGAAGATATATCCGTTACCATGGCATACATTCTGTCTCCTATCGGGGAACAGTACCAAGCAGTCTTGTTCTGGGAGGTTGTTAATTGTGCGGAATTATTTCTAAGGAAATGGTTTATGATGAACTACAAAGGTGGTAATTATGACAGTCTTAGGACGCAGCTTGGAGCAGTACCATGGACTAAGAAGCTACAAGGAAAAAATGATGCCAGCAGTATGAGAAGTGATCAGGGAATGTTTGAGAGAAGCAGTATCAGATCAAGGATAAACCAAGGGAGGTTAAGTGGAGAGAGAGTAGTAATATAAAGCAGGAGCTGCAATAAAAAGAAAACACTGTGGAGGGAATATGAAGAAAAAGATGATCAGCATACTCACAAGCATTACCAGAGTGCAGGCAAGAAGGATGACTATTATGGTAAGAAAGGTTAAATCAGATTATGAGAGAAAATTAGCTAAGCAAGCCAAAGTAAATCCAAAGGATTTCTTTTTGTTATGTAGCCAGCAAGAGGGAGAATAACTATGGAAGAATGACTGTAATCAGTGCTCATAACAGGAAGGTAACAGAAGCAAAAGAAATATTTGGGTTATTGAGTGATCGCCTTGCAAGGGTGTGTCTTCCAGGTGAGGATGATAACAACTTTGAAAAGTGATCATTTAGTAACTTGGATTACTTGAATGCCACCATTGTTGATGTGATTGAGACTGATGTGAGAATTGAGGCAGATGAACTGGTGGTACCCGGCATAACCCACTGCTCAGCAGTATTGGGAATGAATGGCATGTTGGTCTGTGTGTGGTGAGAATGTGAAAGTGTGTTGACAGTGCCTTTGATGAAGCCGTTTAATCTAAGTTGCTGTTTAAACTAAGTTGCTAAGTTTAATCTAATCAGCTTTGAAAGGTTCTGAGGGAGTGAAAAGAGGGCAAGGCATTTCCATTACAGCCCTATTAGTAGTATCATAGGAGTGGTAGTTAAAGTATTGAAACAGGTGGTCCTAACCTAATAACTTTCAAGTTATTTATTAGGACCTAAATGTATTTGAACATTGTCACTCTATATCATGTGTGTACACTTCATGTATTTTCATTGTAGAATCTTCCTTTTTCTGTTCTGGTTGTTTAATTTAAAAGTGATACTGAAGATGCCCTTGACACTGCGGCAAAAAATTCTATGCCAAAATGCATATTAAGTTTTATTTAATTATCATGGCTTACATTCCAATTCATCAAGTTTTTCTCCAGTTTATTATTACTATTATTATTATTATTATTGTCACCCAAGACCCCATGGAGTCAAAGACTCATCTAGGAGATCCTTTTATGATACAAACAGCTCACCATACCGTGCTTTAAACATACTCAAATTCTTTGCAGGCACCACACTCTCAGGCAAGGCATTCCATTCATTCACAACTCTGCATGCAAAAAACTTGCTTCTCACTCCCCTACTTATACCCCCTCTTTACGCAGTTTCCAGGAATGACCTCTGGTTTTCTCTCCTGATCTCCCACTATTTTCTGTAGAACCTTTCCAGCATTGATCCTATAACGACCCCTTAATAACTTGTATGTCTCTATCATATTTCCCCTCTTCCTCCTATCCACTAGACTCTGTAAATTGCATCTTCTCAATTTTTTTTCTCATATTCGACATTCCAGAGGTCAGAAACTACCTTAGTCAGTCACCTCTGGACCCTTTCCAACATCTCTTCGTTCTTCTCATAATCTGGACACAGTAGTCCATGTGTAACCTAATCAAAGCCTTATACAATGGAAGATGAATCTCTTTACTTCTATAAGTCAGTGTCCTCTGCATCATTCCCAGAAGTCTTTGTGTTGTCTTCACGATTTTGGCAATGTGCCTGATAAATTTCAGATCCTTATCCACTATCACCCCAAGATCTCTTATTTCCTCCACCTCTGACAATGTATTATCCCTACCAAGCATAAATTCTACATCCCATCTTTGTTTCTCAAAATTTTAAAACCTTACATTTTGCAACATTGAACTAACATTGCCATTCCTGTGCCCAATCACTCAATTTATTCAAGTCTTCTTTTAAGGCCAGAATATCATCTCTACTCTTCATGGTTTGTCCCAACTTTGCATCATCCACAAAGAACTTAATATCTCCATCCAAATCTTCACCAATATCATTAACATACAAGTTAAACAGCAATGGTCCTAAAACAGACCCCTGAGGCACACCACTAGTAACTTTCTTTTTTCTGATATTGCTCCCCATATACAACCTGCTGATACCTATTAGATCGCCAGTCTCCAATCCAATGCACCAATCTAATATCCAACCCCATCCACTCCAGTTTGACTATCAACTTAACATGTGGTAATCTATCAAAAGCCTTTGAAAAATCTAAGTATATTATTGTGTATGCCTCTCCTTTGTCCAAGGAAGCAGTCACCGTATTGTAATATGTAATTTGATTACTAAAACATGACCTCCCTTTAGCGAATCCATGCTGTCCATCAAAAATAATACCATTGTTGTCAACCCAATTCTGGATCCTAGTTCTCACAAGCTACTCCACCAACTTAACCACAACATCAACACACAAATAGGCCTATAATTTGATGCTTGAGTTCTATCCCCTCATGAAGCAGCACAATCTTGTCCTGATTCTACTACTTTGGAGCTTTACCAATTCAAATCGTATTAAAAAATTATGTCAAGGCAGGTATCAACTGCCTGGCACATTCCTTCAGAATATATGATGATATATTATGAAGTCACACAGCCTTATTATCATCTAGTTTGCTCAACTCCCTACACCTCTTGCTCACTTACAGTCAGTCTCTCCACCCTATCATCATCAACTGCTCTCAATCTCTCCATGAAGTCAAATTCACAAGATTGAAAGACCTTTATTCATTAAGTATCTTCACCATGCATTCTGCAACAGCTGTCTTTATACCATTTTCTCCAATCAATATCATCCTTCCATAATCATTCTTTCTTTTGCTGGCTACATATCGAAAGAACTCCTTAGGATTCTTTTTGGCTTCGTTAGCTAACTGCTGTTCATACCTTTCTTTACCTACCCTCACCAACCATCACCCACCTTGCCTGGTCTTTGTAATCCTCACAGAATTGGTTATCTCCACTTCTCTTATGCTGCCTCCATAATGCCTTTTTTTTCTCTGCTTAATCGCATGCTTAATCTCTCTATTAAGTCTATCTAATCTCTCTATTTCCGGGGCAGAGCTGACTACTACCGGGTACGTCCCCAGGTGGCGGATCAGGGAACAGCCTTCAGATATGGAGGCTAGCTGCGATATAAGCAGCCGTGGACCAACAACGACTGAGCTATCAGGCCATGGGGGAGCAGAAGTGGCAACTCTGTTTCACTTAAAACCTCACAAAGCCCAATGACAACTCGGTGACATGGCGAGTAGTGCTGCCATTAAATAAGCACCTGCTGGGGTCACTGCCCCTGACAATGGGAAGCAGCATTGTTAGTACTGACACAAGGTTGAAGCCAAACGATGACGGAAAAGCTTGTGATCAGAGATTTGCAGATGGCAATATGATTATGTTGTGTATGTCTGTAATACTGCAGAGCAGAAAGCAAACGGAGAAACTACTGCTCTACCTTATCTCCAGAACAACCTCCATGGTGAGCAAACCCTTACAATTGGCCCCAAGTTCCCCGCGTCCCTTAAATGGGACAGGGGTGCGAAGAATCTCCGGGCTCAAAATGGTGTCCACTCTTAAAATTGCAACTTGGAATGTCAGAACTCTGTATGAAGCTGGCAAATTAAGAAATGCCACAAGAGAAACGAAGAGGCTGGGCATCCAGATTTTGGGAATTTGCGAGACAAGATGGCCAGGATCTGGAAAGTGTCAACAAGATAATACGACAATGTATTACTCTGGGAATGATGAGAACAAACATCAACATGGTGTAGCTGTAATAGTAGATGAAGAAATCAATAAATCAGTAATAAATTGGATTCCATTTTCTGAAAGGATAATGCTGTTACAACGTAAGAGAAACCCCATTAACATAAATATCATCCAAGCTTATGCACCCACAGCTGACAAAAGTGAAGAAGTTTTGAAGAGTTTTATGAACACCTAAAAGAGATTAAAAACCTAACGAAGAAACATGATATAAACATAGTGATGGGTGACTTCGATGCAAAAGTGGGAAGAGGGGGTGATGGAGAAATTGTTGGCGAACATGGCTTAGGCACCAGAAATGACAGAGGAGATCGCCTAGTCCAGTTCTATCAGGAAGAAGATCTAACAATAGCAAATACCTGGTTTAAACTTCCACCCAGAAGACTGTACACTTGGAAATCGCCTCAAGATAACCAACATAACTTGTCAGAAATCAAATTGATTATATACTGATAAATAAAAGATTCCACAGTAGTATAAAGAGTGCAAAGACTTATCCTGGAGCAGATATCTCATCAGACCACAATCCCATAGTTGCAGAAGTACATCTTAGATTAAAATCAGCTAAAAAATCACAAAAGAAAAAAAAGAAAATTGATGTAGAAAAACTCAAAGACCCGAACATAAATAAAAGTGCCAAGATACAGCTTAACCTGCGATTACAACAGATTAACATAGAAGAAAATAAAAGTGTGGAATCTCTTTGGAATAGCTTAAAGAATGCCATCGTAACAACAAGTATTGAAGAAGTAGGTTATGTGAATAATATAAAACAACAGGAATGGATGACAGATGAGATTCTTTCTCTTATTGATACAAGAAGAATGTACAAAAACAAAGACCTTGCCAGGTATACAGAAACACATAACATCATCAAGAAAAAAATAAAAGAAGCCAAGGAAAATTGGATGAAAAATTTATGTACTAAAATTGAACTGCTTCAGAAGAAACATGATAATTTCAATCTGTATAAGAAAATCAACGAAATTTCTGGAAAAGTGAGGAAAAAGCAAATAGTGTCTCTAAGAGATGAAAATGGAAAAATAGTTCTAGAAGAAGAGAATAAAGCACAGATTTGGATAAAATATGTAACAGAACTTTTCAATGATACTAGACAGAAGCCTATAAATATAAAAGATAACATTCAAGGACCAGCAATCATGAAATGCGAAATAGAGAATGCTATACGAACAAGTAAAACAGGAAAAGCCAGTGGACCAGATGGTGTGCAAACAGAATTTTTAAAATTAATAGAACCAGATAACATCAAACTTCTTGAAAAACTATTTAATAAAATATATGAAAGTGATGAATTTCCATCAGATCGGCTCAAATCTACATTTATCACTGTACCAAAGAAACCCAAAGCGAATTCCTGTGGTGACTTCCGACTTATTAGTCTAATGAGCCAAACATTAAAAATATTTTTGAAAGTAATTCAGAATCGTATTTATAGAAAAAGTGAAGAAACTCTAAGTGAAACACAATTCGGCTTTGGGAATGGTTTTGGTACTAGAGAGGCCCTTTTTTGTACCCAAATATTGATACAAAAATGCATAGAAAAACAGAAATCTGTCTTTATGTGTTTCATAGATTTTGAAAAAGCATTCGACAAAGTCAGACACACTAACTTAATAGAAGTCCTTCAACAAATAAGGCTAGATGAACAAGACATAAGACTAATAACAAATCTGTATTGGAATCAGTCAGCTACCATTCAATTAGACAACATTACCACCAGTGATATTAACATCAAAAGAGGAGTGAGACAAGGATGTGTGCTCTCACCACTCCTGTTCAACATATATGCAGAGGCAATCTTTAAAAAAGCATTGGAAGAATGTTCAGAGGGAATCACAATAAATCGAAAGATTGTTAACAACCTTCGATATGCAGATGACACCGTGCTAATTGCAGATAATATTATGGATCTCCAAAAACTCATTGACAGAGTATACATAGAAAGCCAAAGAATGGGAATAAATATAAACATCAACAAGACAAAATACATGATCATCAGGAAACATCCATCCTCATCAATGAAACTGACACTCAATGGGAAAAATATTGATCAAGGGTCAAGATATAAATATCTTGGTTGCTGGCTTAATAAACGGTGGGATCCAGAAATAGATATAAAGACAAGGATTGAAGTTGCACGGCAGTCCTTCATGAAAATGAGAACACTATTCTGCAATAAAGACCTAAACATGGAAGTCAGATGCCGAATGCTGAAATGCTACGTGTGGTCTATTCTGCTCTATGGAGTTGAAACATGGACACTGAAGGCGACAACCATCAAGAAAATCGAAGCCTTTGAGATTTGGCTATACAGAAGAATGCTAAAGATATCATGGACAGAAAAAATTACCAATGAAGATGTCTTAACACGTTCGCTGCCAACTACGAGTATACTCGTAGTGGGTAAACCTGCTTCACAAGCCAGCTACGAGTATACTCGTATGACGCTTACCGCCGGGAACGAGATTATTGTTGTGACCTTGAAGAAGTGAAAATGCTTGGCTTGTGGGGCTAGCATCAAAACTGTGTATTCTCATAGACCGTATATGCTCTGTACAAGCCAACTACGAGTATACTCGTAGGATGCTTACCTCCGGTAACGAGATTATCGTACTGACCTTGAAGAAGTGAAATTGCTCGGCGTAGGGGAACAGACCATGCCGAAGCAGCGTGGCAGTGAACGTGTTAAAATCCATTGGCAAAGCTAAACATCTTGTACAAATAATCAAGAAACGAAAAACATCATATCTTGGCCACATCATGAGAAACAGCAAATACCAACTTCTACAAACTATTTTGATAGGAAGAATTGGTGGCAAAGGAACTAGAGGAAGAAAAAGAATATCATGGTTTGACAACATCAAGACGTGGACAGGAAAGAGCAGTGCACAACTGCTCAGATTAGCACAAGAGCGTAGTTTGTTCGCCAAGATGGTCGCTGACCTTCGATAGAAGATAGCACAATAAGAAGAAGAATCTCTCTATTCATCCATTTCACACCTACCTTATTTAACCTTCTCACCCTTGGAATACATTTAGACATTGCTTCTACTAGATAGTTCCTGAAAATTCCACAAGCTGCATTGATCTCTTTTCCAGCTAACTCCTCATTCCATGCTACACCTGCAAGCTGTCTCCTGAGCTCTTCATACCCCCCCCCCCCCTTGTAGTTCCACATATACCTCCTTCTCAAAGAGGTTCTCACTGCTGGCAACCAACCCAGTAATCACCTCATGGTCACTCTCACCAATTGGAGGATGACTGGACACCTCATTTATAATTACATCCTCTGATGAAATGATCAAATCCAAGACCTTCAATCCTCGTGTGCCCTCTGTTTCATACCGTCTGAGGTAATTGTCCCTCAGAAACTCGAGAAACTCATTTTCTTTACTTCCAGTTGCTATCTCATCATCCCAATCTATATTGCCATAATTAAAATCGTCCATGATGGTCACTCTTTTCTTATTTGCTTGGCTAATTTTATTATACATTTCATAGTCACTACTGTCCACATTTCCTGGTCTATAACAACATCCAACCAAGTATTTCATTCTATTCACATCTATCTCACACTATACTGTCTCATACTGGTACTATTTCACTCTTGCATCTCTTTGTATGGACATAACTTTTTGTCTGTCATCAATAGCCCCCCCCCCCCCTCCCTTTTTATCCTTTCTATCCTCATGCAGCTGAAACTTGGACATTGAAAAAAGAAGAAATGAAGATTTTGGAAAGCTTTGAGATGTGGATTTGGAGGATGAAAAAAATGAAATGGACAGATATAATAACTAATGAAGAGGTCTTAAAAAGAGTAGAAGAAGAAAGAAGTCTGTTAAAGAGGATAAAATGAATAAAGAGAAACTGGATTGGACATATTCTGAGAGAAAATGGAATCATCAGAGATGCCATTGAAGAAAAAATAGATGGAAAAAGACCCAGAGAAAGAGTATGGAAAACAATGCTAGATGACATGCTGAATGGAGACAGGTACACAACCTTGAAAGAGAATGGTCAGAACAGAAGAGAGTGGAAGGAAAGCTTCCTTCCACTCTCTTCTCTTCTAAATTGAGAAGAACCTACTCAATTGCAGAATACTTAAAAAGAAGAAGATCCTCACAAAACACATCATACCCTTCCATCTCTATTTCTCTCAGGATGTCGTCCTCATCTAACCATGTCTCACTTATTCCAACAATTTTTGGGTGAACAGACTCAATTAATGCAATGCAACATTTCATCTGGTTTTTTTCTTACACTTCTAGCATTTGAGTACAAACACAACAGCTCATTCCTGGATCTACAGCTAGTTCCATTAATACCACTCATTTGATGTGATTTCTCCATTCTTGACTGGGGCCATTTCCCTTTGTGTTTATTCATTTTAGAACCCTCTTCAAGTCTGTTTCCTCTCGATCCCAGGTCATCCCATTCCTTTCCTGTCTACACATGCATTCACATCCTCTTGGAGCATCCACCTTTCTCACTCTGTGTTCCTCTGTCCACTCTGAGCCTCCCCATTTCCCTGTTTCTTTGGCACATCCATTCTCTCATTCTCTATACTCATGCCACTTACTTCCTCATTCATAACCTTCTCTTCTATCTCTTCTGTCTTATTCTTCCATTCTTTCACATCATTTCCCACTTGATCATATTAATTCTCTGCACTCACTTCTCTACCTTCCAGCAGAAGTCTCTCCAGGCGACTCACACCAGAACCACTCAAATGCAGTCCATTACTCTTATAGTTCACTTCATCCTTCAAACTGATTCCACACATTAACAAGCTGTACTCCTTTCTCCTCACACATTTCAGCTAACATGTCATTCATAATCCTTGCTCTCCACCTCATCTCACCAATGTCATACCTAGGCAACATGCTCACTATCTTTTCTATCACGCTATTCTCTTTTATCCCTCTAAGCAACCCATTCTGACTTGCTCTATGTTCTCAGTCAAGTCATTCGTACCTATCAAAACTATCAGCTCTTTTTCTCACTTCTTTCTCATATCCAGAGCCTCAATCTCTCTCTCTCTACTCATTTTAACACCTGGAAAACATACCTTGTGCATCATCTCATCAAGCACATGTTTAATGATTGAGTTTCCATACAACATCACTTGCGATTCTTTTGTTACCTCTTTTATACCAACATTATGCAACAACAGCATTTCATGTAGCATCCCATAAAGAGGCTTAGCAAAGTTTAACAATATGATATCATAGTGTATCTATTCTCTTTATCCAATTCAGCCATAACATTATTATAAAATATAAGCAAACTGCTCCATGGATTGACAGACAAGTATAGCTTATCTGTCAATCCATTTCTATATGCAAGTTTTTATCAACTTCTCTATTATCTTCATCTGCACCACCACAACGATACTGATAGGTTAGTAGTTACATATTTTGGTTTTTGCACCATCCTTGTACAATGGAACTATCATACATTATTACCATTCCTGTGGGATCTTTCCTGAGCTGAGACTCAAGTTATACAAACATGTCAAGGGCCAAGCTATTTTGACTAACCATTCCTTTAGCACACATGCTGATATCTTATTTGGTCTTATTGCTGAATCGATATCAAGTCTATGCAACAGCACTTGATCCTCATTCCTATGTACCTGTGTCTCTTCATCCAGTGCAGAGGTAGCATTATGCACTATATTACTTCGACCTAGTTAATAGATCTTAATCTTAATGAAGCATGCACTCATTATTTGAACAATCTCATCTGCTTCTGATAAAAGGATACAATCTACATTCACTAAATTTATTCTTCCACATTAATTTTTTTTTTCTTTAACTTGCAGCATAGCAATAAAAATCTTTCAGATTGCCTTTTAGCCCACACAACCAATTTCTTTTCATACTCTGATTTAGCTTTCTACAAGCCAGAAAAGTTACTTGTAATTACTAAAATAAAAAGATTATTGGGATCGCAGAGACGTGGTTGACAGAAGAGAATATAATAACAGGAATAGAAGTAGCAGGGTACGGCACATTTCAGCAGGATAGGAAGGGAAAGCGTGGTGGTGGAGTACTGCTTATGATAAGTGACGACTTATATCTTCTAAAAGTGAAGGCTTTGGAAGACAGTTACACTGATGATTTTGAAAGCATATGGTGTGAGGTAGAGGTGGGCAAGACAGGATATTTAGTGGAGTGTTGCTACAAACCAAGAAGCACAGAAGGTGGGGAGCAGGAGATGTTTAGACAGTTGAACTTGGCAAGTGCAAGAAGAATGATGGTTATGGGAGATTTTAACTACAGCAGTGTAAGCGGAAGAGGAAAATGCATAGTAATAATAAGCGAATGGAATTTCTAGAATTCTTGAGGAACAAATGTCTTAGGAAACATGTAATAGAGGGAACAAGAGGTTCAAGAGTTTTGGATTTGATCATAGCATCAGAAGAGTTGATAATAACTGAGATGACATCTCTTTCTCTCTCTCTCACCAGTTGGAGAGAGTATTCATGTGGTTTTGACTTAGAAGATGAACAGACATGCAGGAGTATCAAAGAGATGGAAATGTATGTGGAATTATAAGGCAGGTGATTATAAGAGCCTTAGATATCATCTTGGGGAAGTTTCATGGAGGAAGGAATTGGAAGGCCAGGATATCATTAGTGTTGGGAAATTATGAAGGAATATTTGTTAGCAGCTATAGTAAGCTGTATTCCACAAGTGAAGAAGAGGACACAATTTGGTGTAAAGTGAATGACAAACAATATCAAACAGGAACTGCATGTGAAAAAGAGGCTATGGAAGAAATATAAGGAGACAGGTAGACAGGTGAAGAGCAGATGCATGAAGAATATAAGATAAAGGCCAGGAGTGTGACTAGTAGTAGTGTGACTAGCTAAGGAAGGTGAAACTGGGATATGAGAAGAGATTCGCACTAAGATCCAAAGGAAATCGTAGGGAATTTTTTAGCTATGTGGCCAGTAGGAGGAGATATGATTCTGGAAGAATGACGTTGTGGAATAAAAATGGGAATAGAGTGACTGATGCAGAGAACATAGTGGAATTGCTCAATGAACACTTTGTTGGAGTATTTCATCCTGGAGGGGTAAATTTTAATACTAGAGGGATAGGAAAGGTTCGAGGTTTAGAGGTGCAGGATGAGAGTGTGTTCCAAATACTGAGTACTCTGGATGTCAGTAAAGCTGTAGAACTGGATGTATTTCCCCATGAGTTTTGACAGAATGTGCTAAAGAACTGACCTTTGTCCTGGATTTTCAATGAAAGTCTGGCTACGAGAAAGATGCCGAGGGAATGGAACAACGGTACGATAGTGCCATTGCATAAGGGTGGTAGCAGACTGGAAGTGTCTAATTATAGACCAGTTTGTGTGTTACCAGTAGTTGTTAAGATCTTGGAGAAAGTAGTGAGGAACCATATACAGCCAGAGCCGAGCCGTGCAGGTGTGCAGATTGTGCGTCGCACAAGGGCGCTTGAAGATAGGGGCGCCATTTCACCACGGGAAATAATTTTAAATAATATAAATTTTCTTATTCTTGAATTATATCGTTTGAAGTGAAACGTTATCAATATTACCACAGATTTTATTTCACAGAGTAAGCATCGACTCAGTGAAAATTTTAGAAATATTCTCGATTGTTTATTATATTTTTAGTGGAAATTGTTAGTTTAAGACAGACCGTGAATTCATTCTTATTCTGTGCTTTGCCCAGTACCATCGACAGGATGTAGTATAGAGGCAGCCTGCCTCACGGTGCTGCTTAATAAGGGCGCTCGCTCAGCCATATTATGGCAACAAGATATTTTACAAATATACAGCATTTAGTTAACAAATAAAAAGGCTCCATTTCCCATTGACCGTTAAATATCTGCTTATTATATTTTATTAATAAAAAAATTACAGTCATACATACTAAAACTAAACATTTTCGAACCCACTTATTAGATACTTAAGGAAACATCCCATAAAGTATCATACGATGTGAATTTCATAAACTTTTATAGTCTATATATAAATATATATATCTATTAACTTATATTATGCATGAATTCTCCTACTCAAACTGCGGGTTTCTATCTCCCCGAATTTCGCATTTCAGCGATAATTCGCTCCCTGCAATAAACAATACGCTATCCCCAACAGCCATTATACTGCAGAAGCACTAAAACCAATTAGTTTTATCATGTCACTGGATAAGGTTCACAGACATCATTTGCAGACTAATATATATTTCTCAAAATATATTTCTCAAAATATAGTGCAATTACAGACAACTGGGAATATAAACACTAACTAATGAATGACATCTTCTCTCCAACAGAAACTGTTATATACAGCAGGTGCAACATATGGTTTTGCTTGAAACTACCCCGTCATCAACGTGTTAAAACTAAGAAATATATAGTGAATGCATTTCAGATATTATGGAAATTGGTTTAAGAGAATTAGCATTTCAATTCAATTGTCAGCTTGTTTTGTTTGGGTAGCTCGATCTTTTGTTAATACCGCACCATTCATATGCACTTCTTAATAGTGGCTTTTTCTCTATTATACTGGCCTACAATCGCGCACATCTTTCATTTCTCATTAGTAATTTGTCAAGGATTGTTCATTATGTATCTCAAGTCTTAAATTACTGGTAATTTTTGCTTGATACAATGGGAAAGAAGATGACTATTTGGGTAGATAACTGATTGCACACAAGGAAACTGCTCTTGAGGACAGAAGAAGTGATGGAGAATAGAAGATTCTTGATAAGTCATACCCATTTTCAGTTGTTTTTTTTTCTGAAAACTTTTGTTTCCAAAAATCCCCACATATATCTCGCAGCACGATTTTTAGCTTTAATTTTGGATAAAAAGTGCGAGTTATAGTCGAGTAAATACAGTAATTTTTTTAGCTTTCAAATTGTTAAGTATGGATCATTGATTAAAGACTGGATTTATAAAACGCACAAAAGAGAGCAATATAGCAGATATAGAAATAAGCAATTTCACTCCTCTCATTGATGATAAATTATTTATATTAAGTAAAAATGATTAGTATCTTTATAAATTTTGTTCTATTAAAAATAAATCATGTTTTTTTGTTTAAATGTACATCTAAATTCAAATAAAACACAGTTACAATGAAATATATTTTTATTTATTTATTTATTATTATTATTATTATTATTATTATTATTATTATTATTTTGATAAAGGTATTTTGAAAAGGTACTTGGTAATAATGAAAATTAAAGACGGGTACACGGATATCTGAAGTTTCAGAAACACTGATCTATCCAAAAATATTTAGTGTGAAACATAGATGTACATTACGGTGTTCGTTTTCTTAAATTCTGCTTCGAATTTGAATAGATAGACAAAATAGTGTCTATCCAAACATGCACTTACATTTTTTTCGGAGTCATTTCAATTTTGAATGTGAAACATATTGAGTGTATTGTGTATTCTGTGTTCAAGTGACTTTGGACAATTTGACTTTGAATTTAATTGTGTACTTATTTTTAGATTTTTGATAGACAAATAAAATTTTAAAGATAATAGTTTATAAATTATAAACATATTAATCAGCTGGACCTTAGCTAAAAATCCCGTATGTATGCGGGATAGACTATCGGAGCATCAGGCTGACATGGCTCGAATTAAATTAATAAACATAGGTTATTTATGAGCTATAAAACCCTTTAGATGAGCTTTGTTTACACATACTGCAATTGGCCCTTTCTTAATAATTTTTGGTGTATTTTTGCATCATTTCATTTTGTGCATTACACTAACAGCGTTACTGTGCAGTTGCCTTTTGTTTTATAAAATATATTTATGGTTGTTTAGTAAATTTTTTGTGAATTTGGATTATTATTCACGTAAAGTAAGTACATCTATTATATTTTTGCTAAGTTGTTTGAAAATCACTTAAATTGTTTCATTTTAGTTAATTATCTTATTTTGAAAACAAAAGATTTTTATGTTATGTTGGGTAGATGTCTAGAAAATAAATAATTTTCAATAAGAGATTTATTTATATATTTGTTCTTGTTCTGGTTGGATGACATTGGGGTTGGGGTCCTTTTACTGATTTCTTTAATAAATAATTTTAATATTCTAGAAATTTCTTAATTATTAAACAATTACCAGAATGTAAAAAATATTAAATAAATATCACTGAGAAATCAATCAGTGGCTAATATCTCTACATGCTAATTTTCAAAAAATACCTAAAATGTAAGCATATTTATTATTCAAAACATCTGAAAAATCAAATTCTGTAATAAAAAAAAAAATAGTCAGTCTTGGGCCACTCATCTTAAAAATAATAATCGGTTAAGGGGTTAAAAAATAAGTTTAAGGGAAAATTTCAGAAATTATTATTTATTTTGGTGGACAACTTTTAACGCTCTTCTTATTTTAAACTCTAACCAAGTGTGTTAACCCTTAGATGTCGGAAAAAAAGCCAAAGAAGTTATCTGGTGCACATAACAGGAAAAGACAATTGCAGCGAGTACAACTGGAACATAAACTGGCTGGATCGCTGAATAAATTTTTAACTTCAGGACCACATAAAAAAATGAAGAACAGAAAGTTCTGATGAAGCAAGTACTCCGTGTTGCACTACTCCAGAAAAAGAGAGGACGCAAGGTAACTATGAAGAAACAAATGTTACATGCGAAAATGAAACTGGATTGTCTACAGAAGTTGCAGCAGAAGATATATTGGATTCTGATTCAGCAAAACACGAAACTTCAAATTTTAATGTTAATGATCCAGGTACTTGGCTGAATCATATAACTACCAGAGTTAGTGATTGTTTAGTTGAGCATTGCCCGTGTCAAGTAGTTAATAAAGAATTTACTAAAGATGAATCTGGCTGCAAGTTTTCCGATTCATACTATTATCGAACTTTAGCATATGGAGAAAAACTTTTATGAAGTTATTTAGTTTATTCAGAATTGCAAAATTCGGTTTTCTGTTATTATTGTAAAATATTTGGTAGTCAAAATTCCCAACTTACTAATGAATACGGTTGTAACGATTGGCAACATTTGAGTCATATACTAAAAATACATGAGACAAGTTCTGCACACATTAAAAACTGTTCAAAATACAGCGAACTTAAAATGGCGTTGATTAAGAAGTGCACTATTGATTGCACACAATAAAGATTATACGAAATGAGAAAAAAATTGGCAATCTGTTATAGAATGGTTAATCTACATAATACAATATTTATCAAGACAGTGTATAGCTTTTAGAGGTTCTTCACAAAAACTTTTTGAAAATGATAACGGCAATTTTTTAAAGTTAGTAGAAACTGTCGCTAAATTTGATTCAATAACGGCAGAACACTTGCATCGCATCCAAACATCACAAAAAAGGAACATTGCTCATTATTTAGGTGATAAAAAACAAAATGAAATCATCAGTATAATTTTTGAAGCTATAAAACAAAAAATTTTAGAAATGGTTAAAGAGGCGAAATATTATTCATTAATTCTTGACACTACTCCGGATATAAGCCACACAGAACAATTATCTATTGTAATTAGATTTGTTAATCAAAATAAAGATACAAATATAGCAAAAATTCATGAATTTTTTTGGGTTTTCAATCTGTAGAAGATACCACTGGGCAAGGACTATTTCAATTTATAAAAAAATATTTAAAATTATTGAATATTAACATTTCAGATTTATGCAGCCAAGCTTATGATAACGGTTTAAATTATTATTATTATTATTATTTTGACACCTCCAGGGAGCCCAAAGACTCATCGAGGGAGAGTGTGCCGACAGCATCGAACGATTGGCCCCCTTCCAACTACTAACCGCACTCAAACTTACTTAACTGAGCCATTAGTAGCAGAGGCAATATGCGAGGCAAACATAATGGACTGCAGAAAAAAATCCTTGAAATAAATTCAAGGGCTTTTTTTTATTCTGTGTGCTGCTCATTCATTAAATTTGGTAGTTAATGATGCAGCTAAGATATCCTGTGAAACTATAAATTTTTTTGGGGGTAATACAGGAATTATATAATTATTTTTCAATATCTGTGAAACGTTGGGCTATATTAAAAAAACATATTCGTGTTTTAAATTTGAAACTATTTTCTGCTACTAGGTGGGAAAGTAGAGTAGAAATAATAAAGCCACTTAAAAATAATATCAAGGAAATTTACCAGGCTCTTTTTGATATTACAGAAGATGAAACTAAAGATATCGATTCTAGAGTTCAGGCAGACAACTTAATTTCAAAGACTTATTCGTTTAAATTTATTTGCTCTGCTCATGTTTGGTATGAAATCTTAAGTCTCATAAATGTTGCAAGCAAAATAATGCAGAATCCGACATTTGATATAGGAAAAATTACAGAAAATCTTGATTGTATTATACAAGAATTAAATACTCGCCGAATAGACCAATATTTTGAAAATATTATTAGAATTGCAAAACAAGTAGCAAGCAATCTTAATATTGATCCTATTTTTCCAGACATTCGCAAAAGAACAAAAACAAAAATGTTTGGTTACAAAGCATCAGATGAGACAATGCATGATCCTAAACAAAATTTTAAAATAATTTTTTCTTCATGATTTTAGACTCGACAATAATTTCAGTCACGGAAAGATTCATACTCTTAAAACAACATAGCGAAGACTTTAAAGTTATAAGAGACATTAGCAAATTAAAAGATTGGAGCGATGAAGATTGAATGAAACATTGTAAAGATTTGCACTTAAAACTGAGCAACAATCAAGATTCCGACAATCGCGATATTGATGGTATGACTTTATTTGAGGAATTAAAAACTTTGCAGTGTTTTATTAAAAAAGAGTTGGCTCCTCAGGATGTTTTAAATTATATATACGAAAATCAATTAACCGACACGTTTCCGAATACTGTAATTGTGATGCATATTTATTTAACATCATTTAACATTTACAGATGCGTATTTATTTAACATTTATTTAGCATCAGGGGAAAAAAGTTTTTCAAAACTGAAATTAATAAAAATTATTTGCAGTCAGCAATATCTGGAGAGTGTCTAATGGATTTATCAATTATATCAATTGAAAATAATATTATGGATTCATTAGACATTAAAGGTATTATTAAAAATTTTATCGTGACCAAAGCAAGACGGATAAATATGTAAAATAAATCTATATTTATACTAATTGTTATATAGTTAAAAGCATGAACCCAAATTATCTTCGTTATGTAATATTTCTTTTTATATTAAAATAAAAGTAATTTTTGTTTATATATATATATATATATATATATATTCTGTTGTATTTATATATTAAGGAATAAACATTTTGAAAATGTTTATTTTTAAAAATTTCTTATTTATGTATTTCAGTGATTACAATGTTCTACTACTGTTAAAATAAAATTTATTTTTATATATGCATATAAACTGTTTTGTACTTTAACAAAATAAAATTTTTCGCAAAAATTTTTCAAGGAAAGTTATTTTATGTGGGCGGTTTTTCACAAGGGTGCTTCCTGCCCACGGCGCGGCACTGTATACAGCATTGGGCAGATGAGGGTAATGTCATCTGTGAGAGTCATCATAGATTTGTTAAGGGGTGCTCTTGTTTTAGTAATATGCTAGCCTTTTATGATAAAGTTACAAGAGCATTAGATGAGGAAAACGCATATACTGCCATTTTCTTAGACTTAGCGAAGGCATTTGACAGTGTGCCACATGATAAGCTGATATTTAAGTTGCAGCACATGGGTCTGGATGTCAGGTTGGTTAATTGGATTTAGGATTGGCTGTCCGATAGGTATCAGAGAGTTGAGTATGGTGGAGCAATATCAAAGAGGCAGAAGGTTACAAGAGGGGGTTTCCACAGGGCTCAATACTGGGACCTATATCGTTTAACCTTTATATCAATGATATTGTCCATGGATTGCAAGGGGATATTCGGTTGTTTGCGGATGATGCGAAGCTGGGAAGGGTTATTAGTAATAGTACAGATGTGGTAGTCCTGCAAGAGGATTTGAATAAGCTAGGTAGATGGGCAAATGAATGGGGATTGTCAGTTTAATGCAGCAAAATGTAAGGTCTTGAGGTTTGGGACACATCGATGGGACGCTGCATACTCTATGGGATGGGTTAAACTGGAGGAAGTAGGAGAGACAAGAGATCTGGGTTTGATGATTGATAGAAACCTGAAATTAGGGAAGATATTGCAAAGGTAGTGAAGGTAATGCAGAGGATTGCTGCAATAATGAGAAGGACACTGACATGCAGAGATAAAATGGTTATCATTATTATTATTATTATTATTCAGGCCTCCAAGGAGTCGAAAGACTCATCGAGGGAGGTCCTTCCTAAGACATAAAGTCTGTCAAGACTCATCGAGGGGAGGTCCCCCCCCCTGAGAAACACAAAGTCTATCATACCACTCTTTAAACTCACTGACCGTTCTCGCTCCCACCACTGCATCAGGCAATGCATTGCACAGCTCAACCACCCTCCACACAAAGAAACCACTCCTTACCCTCTTGCTCACAGTTTCCTTTCATAACTTCCAGGGATGGCCTCTTGTCATCACTCCTTCCCGCTGTTCAACCAAGCGAAAGAACTCTCCAGTATAATAAATTTAGTTTAATCCTTTATCCAAGTGTGAGCAAACAAAGTTTGCGCCTGAAAGTATCTTCAGGACTAGGGCAAGGTGATACAACACCAGGGCAACTCGTTGCAAAGGTGTAGCAAGCTACCAACACTCCTGTCTCAGTATCTCCTTTAATGCAAAACACATCTCCTTGCGGATATGTCTCATGTTATGCATTAAGGGAAGGGCCACTACCCAGACTAGTTTCGACCTTTATTGAGGTCTCTTCAGTGGGAGCCAGGCCCAGGCTGAGATACTAGGCAGAAGCATTCGTAGGTCATCTCTACCTATAGGAGTTGCCAAATGGTGTGCCACCCTTTTTTTTTAATAAATTACTCTGGATTTAGAGAAAGATGTTGAAAGTTTATTTTTCACTTGGTTAGAGTATAATAAATTTAGTTTAATCCTAAAGGATTAAACTAAATTTATTATACTCTAACCAAGTGAAAAATAAACTTTCAACATCTTTCTCTAAATCCAGAGTAATTTATTAAAAAAAAAGGGTGGCACACCATTTGGCAACTCCTATAGGTAGAGATGACCTACGAATGCTTCTGCCTAGTATCTCAGCCTGGGCCTGGCTCCCACTGAAGAGACCTCAATAAAGGTCGAAACTAGTCTGGGTAGTGGCCCTTCCCTTAATGCATAACATGAGACATATCCGCAAGGAGATGTGTTTTGCATTAAAGGAGATACTGAGACAGGAGTGTTGGTAGCTTGCTACACCTTTGCAACGAGTTGCCCTGGTGTTGTATCACCTTGCCCTAGTCCTGAAGATACTTTCAGGCGCAAACTTTGTTTGCTCACACTTGGATAAAGGATTAAACTAAATTTATTATACTCTAACCAAGTGAAAAATAAACTTTGAACTCTCCAGTGTCAACCCTGTAACCACCTCTCAACAGTTTAAAAGTCTCAATCATATCACCTCTCCTTCTTCTATCCACCAAACTCTGCAGTCCACATTCTCTCAGCCGATCCTCATAACTATCCTTGTACAGTCTTTGATTGTACAAGAAAAATTGTACAGTTAATTGTACAGTCCTGAAGCCATCTTTGTCATCCATCTTTGTATCCTTTCCACAGTTAATTTATCCCCTTCAAATCCTGGGGACCAAATCTGAGAACAATAGTCCAAGTGTGGTCTGATCCGAGACTTATACAATGGAATGATAACCCTCTTATCCCTGCAGGTCAGTGTCCTTCTTATAATAGCAGCAATCCTCTGTGTTACCTTTACCACCTTTGCAATATGTCCCCTAAACTTCAGGTTTCTATCAATCATCGACCCCCAGATCTCTTGTCTCCCCTACTTCCTCCAGTATAACTCCTTCCATAGAGTATGCAGCATCCCATCGATGTTTCCCAAACCTCAAGAACTTACATTTCGCTGCATTAAACTGACAAACCCCATTCATTTGCCCATCTATCTAGCTTATTTAAATCCTCTTGCAGGGCTACCACATCTGCACTATTACTAATAATCCTTCCCAGCTTCGCATCATCCGCAAACAACTGAATATCCCCCTGCAATCCACTGGCTATGTCATTGATATAAAGGTTAAACAATATAGGTCCTAGTACTGAGCCCTGTGGGACCCCACTTGTAATCCTCTGCCTCCTGGAAACTGCTCCACCATACACAACTCTCTGATACCTATCAGACAGCTAATCCTGAATCCAGTTGACCAATCTGACATCCAGACCTATGTGCTGCAACTTAAATATCAGCTTATCATGTGGCACCCTGTCAAATGCCTTCGCCAAGTCTAAGAAAATTGCAGTATATGCCTTTCCCTTATCTAATGTTCTTGTAACTTTATTATAAAAGGCTAGCATATTGCTGAAACAAGAGCGTCCTTTCACAAATCCATGTTGATTCTCACAGATAACATTACCCTCATCTGCCCAATGCTGTATACGGTCCCTCACTACTTTCTCCAAGATCTTAACAACTACTGATGACACACAGACTGGCCTATAATTAGACACTTCCAGTCTGTTACCACCCTTATGCAATGGCACTATCTTACCTTCCTTCCATTCCCTGGGCGCCTTTGCCAAAGCCAGACTTTCATTGAAAAGCCACGTTAAAAGCACTGTCAATTCCCTAGCACATTCTCTCAAAACTCGTGGTGAAATACCATCCAGTCCCACACCTTTACTGACATCCAGAGTACTCAGTATCTGAAACACACTCTCCTCCTGTACCTCCAGACCTCGAACCAGTCTTATCCCTCTAGCATTAAAACTGACTCCTCTAGGATGAAATACTCCAATAAGTGTTAATTGAACAATTCCATTATGTCCTCTGCATCAGTCACTCTATTCCCATTTTTATCCCACAATATCATTCTGCCACAGTCATTTCTCCTCCTACTGGCCACATAGCTAAAACATTCCCTAGGATTTTCTTTGGATCTTAGGGCCAATCTCCTCTCATATTCCAGTTTCGCTTTCCTTACCACACTAGTCACTCTTCTGGCCTGTGTCTTATATTCTTCACGCATCCTCTCTTCACCTGTCTCCTTATATCTCTTCCATAGCCTCTTTTTCGCATGCAATTCCTGTGTAATATTGTTTGTCATCCACTTTACTCCAAATTGCGTCCTCTTCTTCACTCGTGGCATACAACTTACCATTGCTGATAACAAATATTCTTTCACAATTTCCCACGCACTAGTGATATCCCGGCCTTCCAATTCCTCCCTCCATGAAACTTCCCGAAGTTGATGTCTAAGACTATTATAATCATCTGCCTTATAATTCCACATAAGTTCCTGTCTCTTTGATACTCCTGCATGTCTATTCATTTTCCAAGTCAACACCATATGGTCACTCTCTCCAACTGGTGGGAGCGACGTCAACTCAGTTATTATCAACTCTTCTGATGCTATAACTATAACTTCTGATGCGAAGCTGGAAAGGGTTATTAGTAATAGTACAGATGTGGTAGTCCTGCAAGAGGATTTGAATAAGCTAGATAGATGGGCAAATGAATGGGGATTGTCAGTTTAATGCAGCAAAATGTAAGGTCTTGAGGTTTGGGACACATCGATGGGATGCTGCATACTCTATTGGACGGGTTAAACTGGAGGAAGTAGGAGAGACAAGAGATCTTGGTTTGATGATTGATAGAAACCTGAAATTAGGAAACATATTGCAAAGGTAGTGAAGGTAATGCAGGGATTGCTGCAATAATGAGAAGGACACTGACATTGTTAGACTATTATTCTCAGATCTGGTCTCCAGGATTTGAAGGGGATAAATGAGCTTTGGAAAGGTTACAAAGGCAGATAACAAAGATGGTGTCGGGACTGTACGATGTTAGTTATGAGTATCGGCTGAGGGAATGTAGACTGCAGAGTTTGGTGAATAGAAGAAGAAGAAGGGGGGTGATGTGATTGAGGCTTTTAAACCGTTGAGAGGTGGATACAGGGCCACTGGGGAGTTCTTTCGCTTGGTTGAACAGCAGGAAGAGTCATGACAAGGGGCCATCCCTGGAAGTTACGAAAGGAAACTGTGAGAAAGAGGATGAGGAGTGGTTTCTTTGCATGGAGGGTGGTTGAACCGTGGAATATATTGCCTGATGGAGCAGTGAGAGAAAGTACAGTCAATGCATTTAAGCAGTGGTATGATAGACTTTGTGTTTCCTAGGAGGGACCTCCCTCGATGAGTGTTGATAGACTTGTGTTTCTTAGAAAGGACCTCCCACAATGAGTCTTTTGACTCCATGGAGAACTGAATAATAATAATAATAATAATAATAATAATAAAAATAGCCAAAAGGCTTCACTTCGGCTATACAAAATTATCTAAATTAAGTGGATATGAAATCCAATATCATTTCAAAGCCGAATACAGAAACTATAAAAGTTTCGTGCAAGAATTGACCAGAGAGCTAGTGCGAATACACCGCCGCCATACTATGAGTTGTCTAGCTGAACCGTATGGGTGACGATGAACGATGTGAGCATCCATATATTTGCTTTCTATTGGTTAATTATAAGGTTTCACTTGCCTGACAGCTGTTTCAAACTCATTGGGTTTTGTCAGAGACTAGGCAGAAACTCGGTCGGTGCTGACCAAGAGTTTGCTTACGGAAAATACACCTCTCCAATGCTTTGAGTTCCTTAGTACTGAGAGTTTTTTTTCCTGGGTTTCTGCCTAGTCTCTGATGAAAACCAATGAATTATTATTATTATTATTATTATTATTATTCCTGACACTTCCAAGGAGTCCGAAGACTTATCGCGGGAGGACACCCACAGCTGTCTCAACCACTACACCGAACCTCTACTATGAATCATCTCCATCAACGCCATCTACTGGCCACCACAACTAGTATTTTTTGTCTGTAAATTGCGTGTGTTCTGAACGGCCGATTTGTCTGTATGCAGGATGAAAAACCTGAGGGAAAAAACCCTGTTACCTCCGTATGAGATCAGCTAACTGAGTTATGAACCAATAATGAGCCAATAGGAGGTGAATATATGGATGCTTACAGTGTTCGTCGTCACCTATACAGTTTGGCTAGGGCAACTCGTAGTATGTATTCCCCCCCCCCCCAACTCTCTGGTCAATGGTAGTGGTGTATTCCCTCTTACTCTCTGGTCAATTTTTGCATGAAACTTTTATAGTTTCTGTATTTGGCTTTGAAATGATGTTGGATTTAATATCCACTTAATTTAGTTACTTGTAATTTTTTCTAGGCTGCACTTTATATATTTTATAACTCTCTCACTCTTATTATTGCAATATTCTTTCCACATCATCTTCTTCATGGGGACCTCTCACTTAATAAGGTTACACATCCATTTCTTTCCGATTCTGTTTGTTCTTTGAACTCTGGGGACACATTCAGATACTGCCTCATTTAAGCATCTTTTCAAAGCTCCCCATGTATTGCTGATCTACTTTACATTCAGTAACTGATATCATGGTTTCAAAGATAGAGTTTGGCATAATTTCCAGCTTTGTAGTTCAGGATGTAACCAGTTCTAATTGAAATGTCCATATGGTTATATACTTCATAGGACATTACAGCATGATCACTGCTACCAACTGGTGGTAAAATGGTCAAATTCTTAATTGAGACCAATTATATATTTGGTTTAATCCTTTATTCAAGTGTAAGCAAACAAAGTTTGCACCAGAAGTATTTTCTGGACTGGGGACAACTTGTGGTAAAGGTGATATAAGTTCTGATCACTTGCCTTAGTATCCCATAATGCAAAGCACATCTCCAAATATATAATTGGTAGCATAGCCAAGTGAAAAAACTTCCAACATCTATCTCTAATCCAGAGAATTTTAATAATAAGGTGTTGACACCTTTTGGAAACTGGTATATGGTGGTATGACTTTTGCATTACTTCTACCTTAGTATCACCACCTCTGGTTCTGGCTCCCACTGATGAGACCTCAATAAAGGTCTAAACTGGTCTGAGTAGTGACCCTTCCCTCAATGCATAGCATTATACATGTATGCAAGGAGATGTGCTTTGCATTATGGGATACTAAGGCAAGTGATCAGAACTTATAACCACCTTTACCACGAGTTGCCCTACTCCTGAAAATACTTCAGGCTGAAACTTTGTTTGCTTACACTTGGTTAAAGGATTAAACCAAATATATAATTGGTAGCACAGCCAAGTGAAAAAACTTCCATCATTCTTAATTGAGACTTCTTTTGATCCTAGGATCAAATCTAACACTCTTTGACCTTGAGTTCCTTCTTTCACCTGCTTGAGAGTGTTGTGAGAACTTAAAGATAAAATCCAACTCAAAAATTAAGTCCCTAGATTAAATCTGACTTAAATAAAATTCAAGTTACACAAAGTTTGTGGAACATGATTCTTGCATGAGTCAGAGACTGCCTGTATATATAATGTATTGAGTATGAATTAAGTTTGGACATATCTAGACTAAATCAAATCATTAGACAATGAGAGAATTAGGAAGAGTTGAAAAGTGATTAGAGAATCATCAGAAGGACAACAAGGATAAGCAGTAAAAGGAGAAAAAAAAATGGAATCAGTTCAGTTAAGATGTCATATAAAGTTAATTTGATGTGTAAAATCAATTATAAATGTATGGTATAAAGAGTCAATAATAAAACATTCAGTTGCTGACTGTGCAATTACTTTGAGTTTTCTTCATGCTAAAATAAAAAAAAATTAAAGAATGTAATTAAAAAACAGAAAAGCAAAAGAGCTGAGTTTGGCAGGAATAAATGATTCATCTGGTGATGAATACAGTAGGAGAGAAGATGTGATAGGTCTGGTTGAAGAAACAAGAGTGATGAGTGAGAAAGTAAAACTTCTATATTACCTAGATATGATAGAAATGAATTAAGAAGAAAAGCTATATGATGGCAAACAACTTGATGTATAGCTGTGTAGAAAGAATAGTTGTGAGTATTGTGGAGCAAGTTTGAGGGGAGAATGGTTTTGGATAAGAGGGGGGAGGCCTACACTTCTTTGTGTTTGGTATCAGGCATCTGTGACAATTATTAATTGGTATGAGAGCTAACACAGAAAGTCAGGAAAATTAGATATGATGGGAGGAATGGTGAGATTCTGTGAAAAAGTGTGATCGTGTTACGTAACTGTGTTAATGAGAAGAATGTGCATTAACATGAAACGGTTATAAGGAAAAAATGATTGTGTGTTCTGGTTTGAACTTATTATGCAAATGCAAGGATGTCAGCATAAGTAGGCCATTAGATAAGAATAGAGATCTGCAAGTTGTTCAACTGGGTTAGGTAGACTACAGCAGTGAGAATACAAAAAAGCATGCAGGTAACTTATTATGTCAGTACACAAATGCCAGGAGAATCAGAAACAAAGGGGTAAAGTTTGTTGCATTGGTGAGTACATTAGAATTCTCAGATCATAGGCATTAGTGGGACTTGGCTATCAGAGGCAGGTATACTAACTTGTATTGAGTATAAGAGTGTAAAGGGTACAGTATTTTTAAGGATAGACAGGATAAAAGAGGTGGGGAATAAGAGAGGAGGGGATGTGTTTCTAATGATACTGGATGATTTGAGTCACAGTACAGTAGAAAACTTTCACTGCAATACTAGTAAGAGTTTTCTATGTGACAGTGAGTTCGATGCCATCTGATGTGAGTTGGATCAAATAAGATCAAATACATAGTGGAGTGTTGTTACAGACCTAGTGAATCTGTTGCTAGTGATCAAGTAAATATGATAAGTACAAAATGAGTAGTCATCATGGGTGACTTTAATCAACTGCAAGAGGGTGCATTGTGTGTGTTATTAGCACACACACAACGCTATTCATCATCATCATCATCTCATCTGCTTGGTAATGGGTTTAGTCCACTAAGAAGAAAGGTGCTCCACTTATCGCGATCTTTGGCCATCTCAGTCATGACTCTATAGCTGGGCAGATGAGAATGTTATTTCAGCAACTTTATCCAAGTACTTCTTGGTCTGCCTCTAGGTCTTCTACCTCCTATACATCCATTCTAAATATGGCAATCTATGGGGGGTCATTCTCTGGATGTGTCCAAACGATCTCAGCTGATGCTTAATGATTGTATCTATTATATCCTCTGGACGGGGACGTGAGGAGCTGAAGGATATTCCTCAGCCATAGCCAAGTTAGCAGTCTTGGGCGTGGACAGCAGGGTTTTTCCCCCAGTTTATTCTGGGGTTTTTCATCCCACAAAGCAGGCAAACTGGCCTTGAGAACTCAACACTACAGGCCAAAGGATACACCGGGGCATAAGGCTGACCACTTTATCCTGTAAATGGAATGAGGTCCGATGATCAATGGACCCTTGACACCGCAAGGTAAAAGAGGGTATAAGGAAGATGAGATGAGATGAGATATCCTCTGGGAAGTTTAAATCTATTCTGACTTGATCATTGGTCTTGTGTTGCATCCAGTGGGTGTTATTGATTTTTCCGAGGCATATCATTTCAAATGCTGGAAATGATATGTGAAACTACTTTCAAGAATTACTGAATGTTGATAATCCCCGACATTCAAGTCAGCTAGTGAACCTGCATCTAACCACCACACCAATAAATTTTGAAGACTTCACTGAAAAGGAACTAAAAATAGCAATAGATCAAACCAAAGCAGGAAAGTCCCCAGGGAATGACAGAATTAGAGCAGAAACTTTCAAAAATGCTGGATATAATACATATTCCAATCTCCTTGCCATAATGAATCAAGCTTTAAACACTGGAATAATACCTCAACAATGGAAACAAAGCCTTATTGTCCCTATACCCAAAAAGGGAAGTCTCAATAGAATGGATAACCACAGAGGTATTACTTTGCTATCGACCACAGCTAAAATCTACAATAGGATGATACTCAATAGAATAGAACCTTACTTAACACCACTTTTAAGAAAAAACCAAGCTGGATTTCTAAAAAAACGATGTACAATAGAACAGATACATTGCATCAGAAAAATCATAGACAGTTCACGTGATAAAAACTTACCACTCAGTTTAACCTTTATAGACTTCAAAAAAGCCTTTGACTCCATTAATAGAGAAGCAATGTTTAAAATACTCAGCTTCTATGGTATACCCTCAAAACTCATACAAGCAATCTCAGTACCTTATAATGATTACAATGCTACAGTAATCTTTAAAACAGAAACATCTTAATCATTTCAAGTGACAACAGGTGTCCTGCAAGGTGATGTACTAGCACCTTATTTGTTTTTAATATGCTTGGACTACATCTTCCGGACCATCAACGCAGAAGATCTTGGTTTTAACATTAAAACATCCATCCACACCATGCAAATAACTGATCTTAGCTTTGCTGATGATTGTACTTATTGATACAGAACCAACAAATGCACAAAAACATCTCAGTCTACTAGAGGCACAGGCTAAACTTATTGGTCTGCAGATCAACATCCAAAAGTCCAAAGTATTCTCAATAGGTTGTGAAAACTTTATACTTCATATCAACAATAAACCCTTAGAAAGAGTAAAGGACTTTCATTACCTTGGATCGTACATCAGCAATACAGAAAATGATATCAGAAAACATAAACAGCTGACTCTAGTCTTCCATAACAAATTCCGTCCCATCTGGAAATCATCATTAGCATCATTAAAGACAAAATTAAGACTATACCATGCAACCAGTAGATCCATCTTCTTGTATGGTTCTCAAACCTGGACAATAAGCACCAAAAAAACTACAGATCTAATTAACTCCTTTGGAACTACATGTCTCAGACTGATCCTTGGATACGCCTGAATCGACCGCATCACTTACTCTGCTGTGTTAAATCTGGCTAAGCACGAACCACTTGTTAGTATAGTCAAAAAACTACAACTTAGATGGCTTGGGCATCAACTCAGATATCCTGAAGTCTCACCCTTTTTTGGAATCCTTCATCCTGTACAAACCAGAAGATGGCAAATGCAATGGAGGAAGACCATACAAACAATTTTGGCGATACATATATGAAACTATCAGTAGACTGAACTGCAAAACTCCATCTGACATCTACCATTTAGCTCAAGATAGACTTGGAAGACCATAATTTTCAATATTTAATTTTTAATATAAATCTCTTTCCCCTTTTCACATTGTATCATATTGTGAATAAACTATGAATGTATGTATTATATATTGTAACTGATACAATTTTATACACTATATTATATTTTTTATATTTATACCACACTATACCATTGCAACTAATACTACTACTAATAATAATTATTATTATTTTTTGCTATGTGACCCTAAAACTTCAAATTTCTATCCACCATAATTCCAAAATCTCTAGCTTTCTCACTTACTTCAAGCATAATATCACCAATAAAATATGCCACTGGATATTTCATCACATTAAAGCGCGTAACTTTACACTTTCTAACACTGAATTGATAGCCATTATCATTTTCTCATTCTTCCTGCTTATTCAAATCATCCTGTAAATGCTGTATATTAGTAGCATCTTTGATCATCCTGCCTATCTTTACATCGTGAGCAAACATTTGAAAATCTCCTGTCAGGCCTTTTCAAATATCATTGATATAGGGATTAAACAACAATGATGCAACGACTAATACCTGGAGCACACCACTAGTCACCTTAACTCCAGATTCATATCCCCTATATACCACTTTCTGATACCTGTCTGAGCCACCCACTTATTCAAGCCAATAGTTTGCATTCCCATTCCATATTCTCCAGTTTATGCATCAGCCTTTCATATGGTACCTTATATATAAAACATGACCTTCCTTTAGTAAACCTTGCAGTTCCTTGCAAAGTATAGCTTTATTGTCCACCCTTTTCTGTATGTGAGTTCCTACTAACTTCTCTAAAATCTTCACAGTCTCCAGAGATATTGATAGGTCATTAGTTAGACACATCGATCTTTGAACCACCCTTGTACAATGGGATTATCATGCATTCTTTTCATTCCTGTAGGGTTCTTTCCTGGGCTAAGACTCAAATTATACAAACATGTCAAGGAGCTAGCCAGTTTGACTCAAAATTCCTTTAGCATATGTACACATATCTCATCTGTTTTATTGCCGAATTCTTATCCAGGTTATGCAACAGCCCTAGAAACTCCTTTTCATGTACTTCTATTTCTTCATCCAATTTTATTTACTTATTCATGTGGGTTTCCCCCATTCCTCGACCGCCCCTTAGGACTGGTTGAGCCCTCCTATTGAGGGATTAAGCATGTATTTTATGGCTGTAGATCTGTGTGTGTGTTCACGGGCCGGCTTGCCTGTTTTGAGGGACGAAAAACCTGAGTTTCCAGGTGAAAAAACCCTCTAACTCTATATGAGACTGGCCAACTCACCTTTAGTCGAAATAATGGTGATAAAGGTTCCTCATGTCATGTACGGGAATCGAATTCAGGTCTTTCCAACCAAATAGCTTCATCTATAACAACTCAGCTATGGAGGCTCTCTTCATCCAATGTAGTGGTAATACTGTTCGCTATGCTACATACATTGGGTTGATAGATCTTGGCAAAGTAAAACACTCATTATTTGAACTATTGCCTCTGCTTTTGATAATGGGTATTATCTGCATTTAATAAAGTTACTCCTCCACATTCATTTTTTT
Organism: Typopeltis vanoorti; assembly: GCF_054136105.1. Lineage (NCBI taxonomy): Eukaryota > Metazoa > Arthropoda > Arachnida > Uropygi > Thelyphonidae > Typopeltis > Typopeltis vanoorti. The sequence goes on along the minus strand of NC_143572.1, from coordinate 39,529,520 downwards.
CTTTAACTTGCAGCATAATGATAAAATTCTTTTGGGTTACCTTAGCCTGTACAGCAAGTTTCTTTTCATCCTACATGCTTTATATATTTCATAACTCTTCTCACTCTGGTTCTCTGAATATTCCTTCCACACAGTCTTCTTTTTCTTATAGATATCTTGCTTAATAAAATAGCACATCCATTTTATTCCCATCCTATTTACTCTCCAAACTCTAGAGATACATTTGGATACTGCATCATTTAAGCATCTTTTTGAGATATGGTCTGATTAAGGTTTAATGCACAGAAATATAAAGTTATTTCTGTAAATCTTCAAAATGTAAAGCATATATAAATTAAAGATACCAAGAAATTATATTCTTGGTTTAATCCTTTATCCAAGTGTAAACAAACAAGTTTCTTCCTGAACTGTTTTTAGGACTGGAGCAACTTGTATAAAGAAGCTAATGATTTCACATCACTTACTTTAGTATCCCATAATGCAAAGCACATATCCTTGCAGACATGTATTCGAAACCGGGTCTGGGTAGTGACCCTTCCCATAATGCATAGCATTATGGGAAGGGTCACTACCCAGACTGGTTTCGAATACAACCGGTCTGGGTAGTGACCGGTTATATATACCAGACCGGACTAGTGACCCTTCCCATAATGCATAGCATTATGGGAAGGGTCACTACCCAGACTGGTTTCAACCTTTATTGAAGTCTCATCAGCGGAAACCAGACCCAGAGGTGATACTAAGGTTGAAGAGAGGGCGCTAGAGTCACTGAAGAACATGGCAGGGGATTTGAGCTGTGCTGAAAAAAGTGCTTTTTAAATCAGTGAATAGTGTGACCTGTCGAGATTTGTGTGCTACGTTGTTTTTCTGTAATCTAAGTGTCCTTCAGTGGTTGTTTTTTGGAGTTAGTTGTTATCTCTATATTGTGTATTTTTGGTTACTGAGAAAGCGGGGTTGGAATTGGATGCATAGCAGTGAAAGAGAAGAAGAAGATAACATAAGTTTTCATTATTTAGATATTTAGTATACTTATACTTAACTTATACTTATACCTATAGTTATACTCATTTATACTTATTTAACGTTTAGTTGTAATAGTTCTGCAACACTATTTTGAATAATGGCTGGCAGCAGCAGCAGCAGCAGCTAAAATTGCAAATGGCTTATCACCAAGCCCTCTTCCATTTAAGGTCTCCATTTTGCGTGATATAATAAGGGATTTTGTGGCATGCGGGACGCGTAATGTATGTGTCCCAGCAGTTTTATACGTGGCAGGTGAGAGAAGGGAAAATACGTATATGCGCCAAATGCAGGCAATGGAAGGAACTTGGTGAGTTAGAGATGACTATAACTGATCTCATTGAGACTATAACTGACCTTGTTGAGTCAGAGGTGGGAGATTCTCCACGTTGAGAGATGGGTGGTATGATAGAGGGCAAGAATAGCGAGAGAAATATGAATGAAAAAAATGAGAGTGGGGAGAGTGTGGAGATGGTCTCAATTGGGAGGATGAATGCAAACAATAGTGGCTGACTTGCAGAGAGAGAGAGAGAGAGAGAGAGATGGATGAGCTGAAAGAGCAAGTGGAATGTCCAGGGAATGAGATGAGAAGTGTGAAAGATGAGATTAGGCAAATGAAAGAGATGAATGCAAGGCAAATCAGAGTAGAAGCGAGAGAGAGTTACGGGAATGATAGAGGAGGAGAGAATAAGAACAGTAGAAGAAAGGGAATGAGAGAGAGTTATGGGAATGATAGAAGAGGAGAGAATAGGAATAGTAGAAGAAAGGGAATCAGAGAGAGAGAGAGAGACAGAGAGAGAGTTATGCGAATGATAGAAGAGGAGAGAATAGGATCAGTGGAAGAGAGGGAATGAGGGAGAGTTATGGGAATGATAGAAGAGAAGCGAATAGAAACGGTAGGAGAGAGGGAATGAGAAGAATGCAAGGGAGCACAGGAACCAGGGATAGAGTGATGACAGCAAGGCAAGTCAGGGGAAACACAGAGAGAAAGTGTTAGAAGAGAGAGAGTGAGGGATGTAGGTGAGCAATCAAGAAACAGGGTGGTAAAAGGTATAATGTATGAGGACTACTGATGGTAGGAACGAATGACTTGAGAGGCAATGTAAATTGGGCGGTGAGAGAGATATGAGATTCTTGCTTGAGGTTGTACGAAAGAAGATGCAGAGATTAAAGATATTGTGCATGTTGCCTAGGTATGATAGTGACAAGCTGAGCAGAAGAGCAGTAATATTGAATAATATAATAGCTAGTTATTATGTGTCAGAAGAGAGGATTGGAATATGGATGCTTGGAGGACATTTAAGGACAGAAAGGAATTGTATGCGAGAGACCGCTTGCATTTGAATGAGGAAGGACATAGGACATCTGAAGAAATTGCTATTCTGAACGAGTTGGTGTGTCAATGCAGGGAAACTAGAATACCCATGGTGGATGGTCGCAGGGGGTGGCCTCTTGTTGGAATGGGTACTTTGGAGAAGGGGGATGACATCAGGTAATGCTCAGCCCAGTGGGGTCTAGAGGAGATAATGCTAGATATAGAAACATTTGCATTTTTATACTTTAGACTAATGCCAGGAGTATCTGGAATAAAGGAGAGGAATTGGTGGTACTGATAGCATCAGTCTGGCAAAAGATTATTGCCAGGCTTATGCTAATATGCTAGCCTTTTATAATAAAGTTACAAGAGCAGTAGATGAGGGAAAGGCATATACTTCCATTTTCTTGAATTTAGTGAAGACATTTGACAGGGTGCAACATGATAAGCTGATATTTAAGTTGCAGGACATGGGTTTTGGATGTCAGGTTGGTCAACTGGATTCAGGATTGGCTTTCCGATAGGTATCAGAAAGCTGTGTATGTTGGGGCAGTTTCAAGGAGGCAGAAGGTTACAAGTGGGGTCCCACAAGGCTCAGTACAGAGACCCATATTGTCTAACCTTTATATCAATGGGACTGCAAGGGGATATTCAGTTGTTTGCAGATGATGTGAAGCTAGGAAGGGTTATTAGTAATAATGCAGATGTGGCAGCCCTGCAAGAGGATTTGAATAATTAGAAGAAACACACATATAAACCACAGTGAAAATTATTTAATTGTAAATATTTCATCCTAAGTATCTTAGGACATCATCAGTACAGTATTTAAACAAATATAGGAATAACATACAGTTAGGGCGCATGATTACAATAGAATCTCATGAAACGTGCATAACATGCTAAAGGAAAAAAAAAAGTTAATTATTTAACACAATTTTGTATGATAATTTCCCATACTTTAGGAATAGTAAGAACGTCGTTGCGGTTTAGGTTTGGTCTGTGTAGTAGGGCTTCAGAACTTTCTTTGTATAAACGTTCATGTTTAAATAAAGATCTATGTAAAAGTTTGGCCTTTTCCCAATGGATCCTATGGTTTGGATTGTCAATTCCGTGTTGAGAGAGGCCAGATTTCTGCGGTTTAAAAAGACGAATATGAATGTGGTCTTGATGTTCCGAGATGCGTTTCTGAACAGACATACCTGTCTGTCCAAAGTAAGATAATTTGCATGAGCATGGAATCTCATAAACACCAGGTAACATCAAGGGTGAGAATTTGTCCTTAGGAGAAGGTAATAAGTTGTAAATTTGGTTGATAGGTTTGTGAGTAGTGGCAAAATTGTATTTCTTCATAATTTTAGAAAGACGTTCTGAGATGCCTTTAACGTAAGGTATGGGAATCCTATGCATTTCTTCCTGTCTGGTTTGATGTATGCAGAAGTGACTGATGATTTTTTGAGTTGTTTTGGGATTATATCCATTTAGGATGGCTGTATTTTTGATAACTTCTAATTCCTGGTTTAAAGATTCTTCAGAGGAGCAGAATTTGTGTGCTCTGGAAACTAGTGATTTAATAATGCCTGATTTCTGAGATGGATGATGAGCAGAAGAAGGACAAATTCTCACCCTTGATGTTACCTGGTGTTTATGAGATTCCATGCTCATGCAAATTATCTTACTTTGGACAGACAGGTAGGTCTGTTCAGAAACGCATCTCGGAACATCAAGACCACATTCGTCTTTTTAAACCGCAGAAATCTGGCCTCTCTCAACACGGAATTGAAAATCCAAACCATAGGATCCATTGGGAAAAGGCTAAACTTTTACATAGATCTTTATTTAAACATGAACGTTTATACAAAGAAAGTTCTGAAGCCATACTACACAGACCAAACCTAAACTGCAACGATGTTCTTACTATTCCTAAAGTATGGGAAATTATCATACAAAATTGTGTTAAATAATTAACTTTTTTTTTTTTTTTTTTTTTCCCCTTTAGCACGTTATGCATGTTTCATGAGATTCTATTGTAATCATGCGCCCTAACTGTATGTTATTCCTATATTTGTTTAAATACTGTACTGATGATGTCCTAAGATACTTAGGATGAAATATTTACAATTAAATAATTTTCACTGCGGTTTATACATCTGTTTCTTCTAATTATGAACTCACCACAGGTTTCGTTATTTAAAAAAGTTTTATTCCTTCACGGGGAAATGACAGCGCAGAAGACAAACTTACTAGGAAAACTGCAATTAAAACAGGGTAAGCTACGAGCTAGAATTTCTTTTTTAAAAAAGTGCAGACGCAATAATCTTATTGCAACCTTTGCAAAACTGAAAGAAACCATCAAATCTCCAGGTGCCCAAAAAATCTATCAAAAAGCAAGTCATTCCTTACTACTCAATCAGTTACGAGTGTCTAAGCATGAACTTGCAACAAACAATTTAAATATTACAGAACTAGAAACAGATTTGTCAAATACGTTAAATCAAGAATTGCTTCAATTAATTATAACTGTATCAAAGAATTCGGGAAAAAAAGCTTTTGATAAAAGCAATAGTGCTCTACATATTAAATACCTTAATCTATTAAATCGATCAATAAAGATCACTAACAAATTACCAACGGAAAAATGGGTAGTCAATTTATCTAACCGTCAACTAACAAAAGATGAATTAAATGTTTTAGCAAGAGGCGATTTCACCAAAGTGTTTCCCATATTTAGACTTTATACATAATATAGAAAGAAACATCAAGCATCTCTCCAGTATTGAAGCCAACAAACTTCGTTTCGAAGTAGCTAAAGTGATCTACAACGCCAAACCTTCAGAATTAAATATCCCACCGTCGGAATTGAAAGCTATTATTTCCTTAAAACGTAACAAAAATTTAATCATTACTAGAGCTGTTAAAGGAAATACCACTGTGGTTCTTGATACCAATTCATATGACCGAAAAATGAATTTACTTCTTCGAGATCGTAATACTTATTCCAAATTGGATTTTGATCCTGCGAATCGTCAACTCAGAAAATTAAATAAGCTACTTAATGAAACCCCCTCCTTAGATGAAGAAACTACCAAAAAACTTAAGACATACCATGCAAGACCTCCTAGAATTTATGGTTTACCTAAGCTGCACAAAACTAATGTTCCACTTAGACCCGTCGTAGACTGTATCAGCTGTCCAACGTACAAGTTATCAAGATTCTTATCTAACCTTCTCCGCGCTCACATAGGCCACTCAGTCTCTTCAATCAAAAATTCTACTGAGTTTCACACAAAAATTAAAGACATTCAACTATCAAAAACTGACTTGTTAATCAGCTTCGACATTGTCTCCCTCCTCACAAACATTCCCTATAAAGAAACAATAGAATTACTAACTCAAAAATTTCCGTCTGATATAGTTGAATTGTTCAAGTTTGTTATTGCATCAGGTTACTTCACCTGGAAAGGTCAAATTTACAAGCAAGAGGAAGGAACAGCAATGGGATCTCCTTTATCACCAAACCTAGCAAATTTGTTTCTAGAACACCTTGAGGAAAAAATATTCACTTTTGAACCGAAACCAAAAATTTGGCTAAGATATGTCGATGACGTATTTGCAGTCTGGAATCATCCCGAACATGAATTACGATTGTTTCTAGATAAAATTAACTTTCTTCATCATCGCATCAACTTTACATTAGAAAAAGAATCTCCACAGGGTATCTCTTTTTTGGATTTACACATCCAAAGAAAAGAAGACGGTTCCATCGCCACGTCCGTCTTTCGCAAGCCAACATTCTCAGGTCGCTACATTCACAATTCTTCTGCTCATCATCCATCTCAGAAATCAGGCATTATTAAATCACTAGTTTCCAGAGCACACAAATTCTGCTCCTCTGAAGAATCTTTAAACCAGGAATTAGAAGTTATCAAAAATACAGCCATCCTAAATGGATATAATCCCAAAACAACTCAAAAAATCATCAGTCACTTCTGCATACATCAAACCAGACAGGAAGAAATGCATAGGATTCCCATACCTTACGTTAAAGGCATCTCAGAACGTCTTTCTAAAATTATGAAGAAATACAATTTTGCCACTACTCACAAACCTATCAACCAAATTTACAACTTATTACCTTCTCCTAAGGACAAATTCTCACCCTTGATGTTACCTGGTGTTTATGAGATTCCATGCTCATGCAAATTATCTTACTTTGGACAGACAGGTATGTCTGTTCAGAAACGCATCTCAGAACATCAAGACCACATTCATATTCGTCTTTTTAAACCGCAGAAATCTGGCCTCTCTCAACACGGAATTGACAATCCAAACCATAGGATCCATTGGGAAAAGGCCAAACTTTTACATAGATCTTTATTTAAACATGAACGTTTATACAAAGAAAGTTCTGAAGCCCTACTACACAGACCAAACCTAAACCGCAACGACGTTCTTACTATTCCTAAAGTATGGGAAATTATCATACAAAATTGTGTTAAATAATTAACTTTTTTTTTTTTTTTTTTTTTCCCTTTAGCACGTTATGCACGTTTCATGAGATTCTATTGTAATCATGCACCCTAACTGTATGTTATTCCTATATTTGTTTAAATACTGTACTGATGATGTCCTAAGATACTTAGGATGAAATATTTACAATGAAATAATTTTCACTGTGGTTTATACGTGTGTTTCTTCTAATTATGAACTCACCACAGGTTTCGTTATTTAAAAAAGAATTTGAATAAGCTAGACAGATGGGCAAATGAATGGGAGTATCGGATTAATGCAGCAAAATGTAAGGTCTTGAGGTTTTGGATACATCGATTGGACACTGCATACACTATTGGAGGAGCTATACTGGAGAAAGTAGGGGAGACAAGAGATCTGGGGGTTGATGATTGATAGAAACCTGAAATTCAGGGGGCTTATTGCAAAGGTGGTGAAGGTGTTGGATTCTGATTATGTAGAGATTAGAGTAATTATTAGCTTCAGAATCCAACATGATCTTCCATCACAAAAGCTAGACTTGTAAATATTAATTAATGTAAACAACTTATTTTACAAATTAATATTCATATAACTCCCTTTAACTTTATTTAATATTTAATTATTTAATCAAGATATATGTATTAATAATGAAAAGTGTATTAAATATTATTAAGCTTTTTTATTTATTACTATGTTAATATTCTAAGAATTTGTATTCGATAAATTAACTGCGCATCATTTGAAATGTAAATATTCTCTATTTATTTCTGTTTGTGAAAGTTTAACGTTATGTAATAGCTCAATTTTATTTATGTTTTGTTTTGTTGTCATGGAAACGCATGAAGTAAGCGAGCGCAAGAATTGGAACACAACGTGAGGAGAAGGTTTATTGAAAAGAGTTAAAGAGATCTCGAGAACAATTTAGGCGGCAAAAACGGATATAAAAAGCGAGGAACGCTGGTAAAAAGGGGGAGAGAATGAGGAGATTAGAGCATTAGAGATTTATTAGAGAGAGAAGGATTGGCATTAGGTTGGAATCGGGCATTCGAAAATCACAGTGCGATAATAGCGAGTCGGCAAGTCACTCAAGCAACTAAATAAAGTCTACAAGTTGAGAAGCAGTTAGCTAATAAGTTTCTGAATAACAAATAAAGCAACGGAAGATAGCTGAGTGACTACTGAATGACTAGCGATATTTTAGTTGAGATTTATTTTCAGGGCCGACCTTTCAAGGACACACTGAAACGTGAAGCATAGTAAGAAGTAACTAGAGAATAAATAGAGGCAACAGAGTTGTGATTAATGATAGCGGTGTTTAGAATTATAGTGCCTAAAGAATTATTTGAATGCCGGAGGAATGAACATCTGTACATATAAAACCCCAAGTTAAAGAATTATTGTGTATTGCCCTAATTCAAGAGTAATCAGTAGTGCTTAGTGCTTCATACAAGAACATCTGATTATATGTATTGTGCCCGTAAATTAATTCAGTTAATGCTAGAAGATTTATTTTAATGAGTGCTGTTTATTGTTAAAAGTGTTTATAGTTATAAAAAGTATTTGTGTGTATGTTGATGAAGGAAGAAGATTAACGGTAAGATTATTCCAACTTTAATATTTCTGTTCAGAGAAGTGTGTGAGTTTCATCTTAGAATTCCCTGATGTTAACAGTAACTATCGCGGAGAATTAAAAGAAGCGTAAAGAAGTGTCTGTTTATGAAGAGGTATTACTGCAATTTTTATTGTATTTGGAACTTAAGGAACTATGAAAAGACTGTGATATAGAGATAACAGATTTATCTTGTCAGAGTTTGATTGTACTTATCGGAGAAGCTGAAGTGATTGTGATATCTTAATTACTGATTTGAAATTAAGTGTAAAATTTATGATTTTAAAATTAAATGTTTGTTTTTGTTAATGAAAAGTTGTATTTTGCCTGAATCTCTTTTACTGCACCATTCATAAAATATTTGAATCAAAGCGGGAAAATTAAGTAAGTTAAATATACTCGACCAGTATATATAATAACATCATATAAAAGAGGATAGTTGTGAGTTGGTTTTTCTTCGATTCTTGAACTAATTCAGTTCAAGAATTGAAGATATAGAGTGGCGCAGTCTATAAAAATAAATTTTTTCTATATTGAATTAGAAATCAACTAGCAACTTATAATTTTGTTTAAGAACATCATAGTGACTAACATGTCGGATCCAAAGTATAAATTAAGAAGTAGGATCCAACAAAGGTAACACAGGGGATTGTTGCAATTATGAGAAGACACTGACCTGCAGAGATAAGAGGGTTATCATTCCGTTGTATAAGTCTCTGATGAGACCACACTTGGATTATTGTTCTCAGATTTGGTCCCCAGGATTTGAAGGGGATAAATTAACTGTGGAAAAGATACAAAGACGGATGACAAAGATGGTCTCAGGACTGTACAAGGATAGTTATGAGAATCGGCTGAGGGAATGTGGACTGCAGAGTTTGGTGGATAGAAGAAGGAGAGGTGATATGATTGAGACTTTTAAACTGTTGAGAGGTGGTTACAGGGTCGACAGACTGGGGAGTTCTTTCACTTGGTTGAACAGCAGGAAGGAGTGATGACAAGGGGCCATCCCTGGAAGTTACTAAAGGAAGCTGTGAGCAAGAGGGTGAGGAGTAGTTTCTTTGCATGGAGGATGGTTGAACCATGGAATGCATTGCCTGATAGAGTGGTGAGAGTGAGAACGGTCAATGAGTTTAAGGAGTTGCATGATATACTTTGTGTTTCCTAGGAGGGATGTCTTGCAATGAGTATTGATAGACTTTGTGTTTCCTAGGAAGAACTTCCTGCAATGAGTCTTTTGACTCCATGGAGGCCTGAATAATAATAATAATAATAAAGTAATGGTAGAAGTCATATTTTCATATATAAGTAGCCAGAAGGTGTCACACGTTATTATTAAAATACTCTGGAATAGAGATAGTTGTAAGTTTTTCCAAACTTACACTTGGATAAAGTGTTAAACCAAGCATATAATTTCTTGGTATCTTTAATTTTAATATAACCAAGTGAGATCATCCTTAGCTCATTCAGCATAGACGAAGCTCATTGGTCAGAATGATCTGGGCTTGATTCCCTCGTCAGTGATGTGAGGAACCTTTATCTGGTCTTTTTCGACTAAAGGTGAGTTAGCAAGTCTCATATGGAGGTGGGGTTTTTTTCACCCAGAAACTTGTCGTTTTTTTTTGTTCCCCAGAACATTTAAACCTGCCCCATGAACATACACTTCTACAGACATAGGACACCTCCAGGAATAAAAAGTAACCAACCTTTTCCGTAGAATTTCGGTTCCGAATACCTACATGGCAAAATGTGTAGGTCTGTGTGTGAGCATAAATGAGGAGAGGAAAGGATAGGATAACCAAGTGGAAAAACTTACAACAACTATCTCTAAATCCAGAGTATTTTAATAATAACGCGTGACACCTTTTGGCTACTTGTATGAAAATATGACTTCTACATTACTTCAACCTTAGTATCACCTCTGGGTCTGGCTTCCGCTGATGAGACCTCAATAAAGGTCAAAACCGGTCTGGGTAGTGACCCTTACCATAATGCATAGCATTATACATGTCTGTAAGTACTTACAGACATGTATAATGCTGATCTTTGGAAGTGGAGTGAACAAGGTTCTGATATTGTATTTTCTTAGAACTTCTTCTAATTTATGTGAAACTGTACTTATGTAAGGAATAGATATATTGCCTTTGAATCTATTTGTTTCTTCTGAGTGGTGTCTAGGAGGATTAAGAAGGAATTTTTCAATGATTCTCTTGGAATATCCATTAACTTTGAAAGAAGTTTTCAGATGGTTTATTTCTGTAAGAAGTTCATTTGGGTCATCCAGAAGAGAATGGGCTCTATGTCTATATCTGTTTCTTAATAAGCCACCCAAAACCTTGTCATCATCAACTCAAATACCCTGGAGTATATAAAATATTGTGTGATTGTGATATTCCTTATTTTGAGCAGCAGACAAATCTGTTGAATTGCATATGGAAGAACACATGAGGGACATTACTTACAAGAGACAGCGAGTCTCTTGTAGGTATAGAAAGGATATGACATTATCAAGTCATATCCTTTTCTCGGCTAATCTTAATGATGAAAACCAAAGTCGGAAAGTCTGCTGGGAAAAATCTACTAACATCTTCCCTTGCAATGATCAACTTGAGAGAAAAATCATGGAATCTAGAGGAATCCTCTTCAATCCTGTTCATCTAAATAATAACTTGAGCTACAACCTCCCAGGTAGTCATTCAGCTATAATCATGTACTGGCGTTCACGTGATGCTGCAAGCATGCACTCTCCCAACAATGCAACAAGCGAAAGAACAGCTTTAAATACAGCTTTAAATACATAATTAGCACGAAAACGTCTACGACGTTTTCGTGCTAATTATGTTGTTCATAGTCTTTTAACCTTCAGTGTTTAGTGTTTTTTCTTCTTTTTTCTTTCTTTTATAATGTCACCTGATGAAGGCTGTTGCAGGCCAAAACTAGTAGTGTTTTATATTAAAACCTTTTTACTTAAATCTCGGTTCTAGTCATTCAATTCTTCATAAAATATATATATATATATATATGTGTGTGTGTGTGTGTGTGATAATCGGCTTTTACTCGGTTGTTGTGATACATTTTAAAAACATAGATTTAATGACTAAAAACCGAGATAACTTATAAAGATTTTAATAAGAATAATACGACTAGTTTCGGCTTATAACAACCTTCTTCAGGTATTCTTAAAGGAAAAGAATAGTAATAAACATTGAAGTATCTAAACAAACTGGAAATTACAGGCGATGAGTCTTTGGACTCCTTGGAGGTGTCATGAATAATAATAATAATAATAATAATAATAATAATAATAATTTTTCTTCAGCGTTTACCACTGAATCTCCTTGGTTTGTTCCCTTTCTCTAACTCTTTATTTATTTTTTTTTTAATAGTGTTTGTGTATTTTAGTCTACAGTTCACATCTGAGAGCTGCTCTACTTTTATTTGCTTTAAAACTTTCTTACATGTTCTTCTTTTCAATATGAAATTCAATTTTATCCTGCTCAAGACTAAATGGTGATCTCTTTCAATTGCAATTCCTCTGTACACTGTAGTGTCCTGCACCAGGAAGAAAACATCCAAATCAACAATAACATTGTCAATGAGACAATATTATTGTTGATTTTTCATATTCCTTGCCTCTTCTCTCCATATGAATTTGTGCTCATTTTTATGTTGGGACATTGTGTTAGTAATAACCAGTCCATGTCCTGAGAAGAAATCCAATAGGTATTTGTCATTATTATTAGCTTTTGCTCTTTTCTCCAAATTTTCCCAAAATATTTTTGCATGTCTGACAATCATTTCCTTCTCTGCTATTTAGATCCCCAACAAGGACCAACTTTTCTTTTTTCATTGTGCAGTTGCTCAGCTGCTTTCTCTAAAGCCTCAAAAAAAATTCCTCCACTTCTACCATAGTAGAACCTTCTGTGGGACCATAGGCACAAATAAGTCTCATTGTCCAGTTCCCCATTCTGATATTTACCTGCATCACTCTACTTGAGACTGCCTGCCATTCAAGAAGATTAGCCTCATATTTAGTGTTGAATAGTATGGCTATTCTTCTTTTCCTTGATTGTCATTGCCTGAATATAACATTTTGTATTTACTGCTCAGAAAAATCTCACCAGTTTTTGTGTTTTTTGTTTCAGTCACCCTTATTATGTCGATCTAGTACTTATCTAATTCCTCAGTTAGCTCCATTTCTTTTCCATTCAGGTTTCTTATGCTGATAGTACCAATCTTGAACTCTGGTGAAATTGACTTGGAGTGTGTTTTAAGATTTATTCCAGTAGCTGAGTTTTTGCTGTTTGCCCTGGTTCCCTGGCAAAAACAATGGGGGTGGGGGAGCCTTGTTTAACTGGGTGACACTCTGGTTAAACAAGGCTTATATGTATGTAAATGTAAACTTGCTTATGTACAACATAAGCAAGGTTTTAAAACATGACTTACTTTCAACAAATCCCTGCTAACAAGCATAAAAGAATATCACTGTCATCAACCAATTTTTGTTTCTTATCTCTACCAACCTCTCCAATAATTTAACTACAACTTAAGATGTACAGATCAGCCTATAATTTTCTGCTTTAGCATTATCACCACCTTTGTGAAGTGGAACAATTTTGCCACCTTTCCACTCCTTTGGGAATTGTGCTGATGTAAGACTTTTGTTAAACAGATAGGCCAAGACTGATGTTAAGTACTTGTAACATTTCTTTAAGATGCATGATGATATGTCTTCAAGTCCTATTGCCTTATTGACATATAGCTTACTTAACTCCTCATATATCTCTTGCTTGCTCACCATTAATTATTCTCTCATTTCACTCTCTACACTTGCGCTTCTGATTTTACACTGAGGATGAAACACCCTGATGAACTGCTCACTGAATACCTCAGCTATATCTGCTTCAGCAGTCACCAATCTTCCACTTTTATCCATTAATAGCATCTTAGTATAATTATTTCTCCATCTACTTATATGCATCTAAAAAACTCACAAAGTGTTTTCTTCACCTGATTTGCCAGTTTCTGCTCATACTGCACTTTTGTTTAACTTACCAAACTCTTGGCTCGCTCTTCAAATTCTTCTTGCAGTTCATTATCATATTATTCATCTTGTACTGTCTCCATAGCTTCTTCTTCTTCCAGATTTCATGCTTTATTCCCTCATTCATCAATGTTGCACCTACCTTATTCAGCTTTGGGCCGCCTTCGGAATACATTCACACATTGATGCTGTTATGTATTTCTTTGTCAGTTCCCAAGAAGCATTTATTTCCTTACAGCTCAACTCCTCATGCCATGCTATAGCTCCAGGATGTCTCTTAAGCTTGACATAATCATCAGCTTTGGTTTACAACAAATATATATTCTTTCCTTACAGAAGTCTTTTTTATGGCTAGGCACAATCCATGTGATCATTTCATGATCACTCTCACCAACTGGAGGGGAACTGCAGAATCCACAAACTGCAATACCCTTTCCTCACACAGCTCTGCCAGCATGCCATTCATGATTCTGGCCCTCCATCTCACCTCATCCTTGGCATACTTCTGTAACACACTGACAACCTTTCCCGCTGTGCTGTTATCATTCACTTTCTTCAATAAACTTCTGATATCTGCCCTTACTTTCTTCTTATGTCCACTTAGATCATTTGTCTCCATCTTCTTCTTCTTTGAGTGCCATTTCCTATTGGAGGTCGGTGACCACCTTGGCAAATTTTGAGCAATCCTCAGCCACTCTGAACAGTCCCTCAGAGCTCATGCCAGTCCACTGTCTGATGTCTGCCAGCTAAGATTTTCTTCATCTTCCTTGTCCTCTTCTTCTTCCATTTATCTTCCCCTTTATAAGCAATTGAAGTATTTTATATTTTTCATTATGAAGTAGGTGACCAAGATATGCAGTTTTCCTTCTTTTTATGGCATCTAAAAGTTCACGTGATTTCCACATTTGTTCCAGTACTTCCTGATCAGATGTTTTTGCTGTCCATGGGATTTTTAACATTCATCTGTATAACCATATCTCAAAGGCTTCAAGTTTTTTTATTGATGTTGTCTTCAAGGTCCAAGTTTCTGCACCGTACAGCAGTATAACCATACATAGCATTTAATCATGCGTACTCTAGCTCTAAGTTTAAGTTGCAGTTACACAGTGTTGATTTCATCAGGAGAAAATTTTTTATTGCCATTTCAATTCTAACTTTTATTTCCATTTCTGGATTGCAATCTTCATTTGACCAGCATCCGAGATATTTAAACTTTGTCACTCTTTCTATTCATTTCCCAATTAAAGAAAGTGATGAAATAAGAATTGGTTTCTTGCTTATGACCATGAATTTAGTTTTGGTGATATTTATTTTTAATCCCATTTTTTCACTCTCTTCATTCACTAGTTCCAGAAAATTTTGAAGATCCTGAATATTGTCAGCCAGGAGAGCTGTGTCATCAGCATATTGGATGTTACTGATGATTTCACTATTTACATTAATCCCTTCCTCTTTTCCTATTAAGATTTTTTGAAATATGGCTTCTAAGTATATGTTAAAAAGAAGAGGTGACAGCACACATCCTTGCCTTACTCCTCGTTTGATGTTAATGGGGTCTTATTAATGTCATCAACTTGAACAGATGCCTTTTGGTTCGATATAAGTTTTGAATGATCCTGATGCCTTTACCATCTAATACAATTCTCTTTAATAGTGCAATCATTTTAGTATGTTGGACTTTATCAAATGCTTTCTCAAAGTCAATGAAGCAAATGAATACTTCCTTGTTTTGATCAATACATTTTTGGAATAAGATTTGAGAGCAGAAAAGAGCCTCTCTTGTTCCCAAACCGTTTCAAAAGCCGAACTGGGTGTCTTCACATTTTCTGTATATTCTTTTTTTGAATTATTTTCAGGAACATTTTGAGAACATGACTCATTAGGCTGATCATTCTATAGTCATTACAAGTTTTTGCATTTGTCTTCATAACCACCACTAATTCTGTTGCTCATTTCCTCTTCTTGTGCAATGCATGAATTATCTTGCTCATTCATCCTTCTGGCTAGCAGACCTTATGGACTCTCTCATTAACCATTTCTCTAACAATAGAATCTGCGTACACTGCTATTCTCAAGTCACTCATCACCACTTTTACCTTTTTTTTCTTTCATTGTATTCTTTTCACATTTTCATTTGTTTCCACCAAATGTCTAATATCACTCTCCATATTCCTCATTTCATTTTTTATTTTGAATAACTGTTTCATCAAATCTTGAATTCTGACAGTTTCACTCTCTGTTATTCCCGTAGTCTCGTTACCTCTTCTTCTGCCCATCTTATTTCCTTTTCCTTATTTATACTTCCTTTCACTCCCTTATCACTTCTTCATTCTGGCTTTCTTTCACTCCCTCAGTCTCACTAACTCTTTTTTCATTTCCATTTTGTTTACATACCTTCATTCTATCAGCGTATTTCGCATTTGCTAACTTGTAGTCTAAAAGTCTTGCCAGCCTGGCTGGCCGAGTGGTTAGCATATCTGCTCTCCAGCCAAAAGACTGCGGATTCGAATCCCGCCGTGGGCATGGATGTTTGTGTTGTCTGTGGAAATACTAGTAGCAGCGGGTGGCAGTAGATGCCATTGGTGTAGTTGCAGTCAGTTGGTGGATTGAGTGGTTGAGACAGAGTTGTAGAGCAGGTGCCCTTCCTCTATGCATCTTTGGATTCCCTGGAGGTGTCAAATAATAATAATAATAATAATAATAAAAAATATTACACTTCCTGCAACTCCATTTTTTATCTTATCTCCTGTTCAGTCCCTCCACAAGCATATCTTTCACATTTCACCATGCATATATGTTGCACTCATGGCATTGAACCAATTTTGAAAAATCTACATTAACGGCATTTGATTTTTGTACTGCTTGCCTGGTCATGTTGCTTGTAGCTCGCCTTGTGTGTATTACCGTTGTGTTCTTTTCTATGGTACTAATATTAAGATTAGTGATCAGAGCTTATTCTACTTTTACCATGAGTTGCCTTGGTCTTGCACTACGTGCAGGGTCAGCTAGACTTGCAACACTAGCAGGCGCAAACTTGACTTGTTTGGCTGTTTGCTTACTTGGAAAATGGAGTAAAACCAGGTTTAAAATAGCTTGGTATCTTTAACATTTATTATACCCAAGGTAAAATACTTTCTACATTATTATCTCCTCCTGAGATTTTTATTTAATAAGGTTAAAACACCTTATGGTAACTTGTTCTGGTAAAATACTTATAAGTGCTGTATTACTAAAATCTTGGTATTTCTAGCCTGGCTCCCACTGATGAGACCTCAATAAAGGTCGAAACCAGTCTGGGTAGTGCCCCCCCCCCCTTGCCTTTAATGCAAAGCATCATACATCTCCTCCAGGAGATGTGCTTTGCATTAAGGGTAAATATTAAGATTAGTGATCAGAGCTTATTCTACTTTTACCATGAATTGCCTTTTTCTTGCACTATGTGCAGGGTCAGCTTGACTTGCAGCACTTGCAGGCACAAACTTTACTTGTTTGTCTGTTTGCTTACTTGGGAAATGGAGTAAAACCAGGTTTAAAATAGCTTGGTATCTTTAACATTTATGGTGAACTATTGTAAATCTTATTTTATTTTGTTAAAATAACATATAATTATTTATTTATTATAGATACAAGGCTGAATTATGATGAGTGTCACTGTTGAAAATATGAAGAGAATAATATTTTTTCAGTTATTGTTATATGAAACAAATGCACTATAATCTAACGCTGATATTCGTTTGCCTTGTCGTTGCACCGTTATGTCATTAGATACACTGCTGCTTGGGCAGTGCATCTTATGCCCGCGCTCGTTATTTCTGTGAGATATGAAACGTTTATTATTGGCGCGTGTTCGTGGTGAACTATTTTTTTATAATCTTATTTTATTTTTTAAAATAACATATAATTATTTATTTATTATAGATACAAGGCTGAATTATGACGAGTGTCACCGTTGAAAATATGAAAATAATTATATTGTTTCAATTATCGTTACATGAAACAAATGCACTGCAATCTAACGCGATATTCATTTGCACTTGTCATTGCTATTGATACGAAACTTTTAATATTGGTGTTTGTTCGTGGTGAGGATGAAATATTTTTAATAAAGCAATTTTTAATATGTAAATTTATTTATTAATAAATTTGTTACTGATTAAGGAAAAAAGGTTTTTTTTTTTGTATATGCAGCACCCCCACTTAAAATTTTCACTGGCCACCACTGGTAGAAACACAAGAAAATAATGATAACAATGTTCCATGTAGCAGTGAGTTTGATTCCATCTAGTGTGAAGTGGTGGTTAACAGAAGGAAATATATGGTAGGGTGTTGCTACAGACATGGCGGCTCATTTGCAGGGGATGAAGAAATGCATTGCCAATTTAGCATTATGGGTACCAAACGAATGATCATTATGGGTGACTTTAATTTTGGAAGTTTTTTTCACTTGGTTAGACTATAAATTACATATTTAGTTTAATTCTTTATCCAAGTGTAAGCAAACAAAGTTTGTGCCTGAAGTATCTTCAAGACTGGGGAAACGCGTGGCAAAGGTGGACTGAGTTCTCATTACTTTCCTTAGTATCCCATAATGCAAAGCACATCTCCCAGATGTGCTTTGCATTATGGGATAATGTGCTTTGCATTATGGGATACTAAGTACATCTTATACAGTACATCTCCTTTTGGAGATGTACTGTATAAGATGTTGTATAAGAAGGTTGAAGCAATGCAGAAGTCATATTTCCATATGCCAGTTGCCAAAAGGTGTCGTAACTTATTATTAAATTACTCTGGATTAGAGAAAGATGGAATTTTTTTCACTTGGTTAGACTATAAATTATATATTTAGTTTAATTCTTTATCTGAGTAATTTAATAATAAGGTATGCCACTTTTGGTAACTAGCATATGGAAATATGACTTCTGCATTGCTTCAACCTTTGTATCACCTCTGGGTCTGGCTCCCACTGAAGAGACCTCAATAAAGGTTGAAACTGGTCTGGGTAGTGACCATTCCCATAATGAATTAGCATTATAGAGTACATCTCCAAAAGGAGATGTATTCTATGTTAATAATTAATGATTACGCTACTCGGCAGTAAGGAATGATTACGGATTCAGCAGCAGTCGCAAGTGGTATATTGCCAAGTCCTCCGCCATTTAAAAACTCAATTATTAGCAATATCATAAGGGACTTTGTGGCATGCAGTACTTGCGGCATGTATGCGTCTCGGGAATTAGATATGTGGCTTGTGAAAGAGAGCGGAGAGTGTATATGCGCAAAATGCAGGCAGTTGGAGGAAATAAGTGCATTAGAAATATCAATATCCGACTTCGTTACTCCAGGAAAGGGGAACGAATGTAGAAAGACAAGTAGTGTGATAGGAGAGAATGAAAAAAAGATATATATGAATGAGAAAATAATAGTTGATAGTGTGTAAGGTGTGAGTGACTGTGAAAGTTTAGGAGATGGTTTTGTTTGGGAGAGTCAGTTTAGATTAAGAGTGACTGACCTGCAGAGGGGGATAGATGAGCTGAAAGAGGAGATGGAATGTCTTGTGAATGAGAGCAGAAGTATGAAAGATAAGATTAGGAGAATTGAAGAGATAAATGCAAGGAGAATCAGAGTAGGAGAGAGAGAGAATTTAGGGAGTATTAGTGAGAGGTATGGGGGTGCTAGAAGAGGAGAGAATGGAAACAGTAGAAGAGAGGGAATGAGAGAGAAATATGGAAGTGCTAGAAGATGAGAGAATGGAAACAGTAGGAGAGACAGAATGAGAGAGGGATATGGAAGTGCTAGAAGTGGAGAATATGGAAACAGTAGGAGAGAGGGAATGAGAAAGATGTATGGGAGTGTTAGAAGAGGAGAGAATGGAAACAGTAGGAGAGAGAGAGGTATGGGAATGCTAGAAGAGAGAATAACAGTAGAGGAGAGGGAATGAGAGAGACCTATGGGAATGAAAGAAGAGGAGAGAATGGAAACAATAGGAGAGAGGGAATGGTAAGAGGTATAATGTATGGCGACTCAATGATCCGTCGTGTTCAAGATAGGATGCGTGAGTAGTGTTTACCAAGAGGAACAATAGAAAGGGTGGCTATGGCAATTAAGCGAGGTGAAAGGGTGGATGAGATGATTGTGATGGTAGGAATGAATGACTTGAGTGGTAATGTAAGTCAGGCAGCGAGAGATATAAAGTTTTTGCTTGAGACTGTACAGAAGAAGACAGAGAGAGGAAAAATAGTGTGTGTGTTGCCTAGGTATGATAATGATGAGCTGAGCAGAAGAGCGGTGATATTGAATGGCATAATAGCAAGAATTTGTGACAAGAGAGGACTGGTATATGTGGATGCTTGGAGTGCATTTGAGGAAAGAGAGGAATTGTATGCGAGACACCATTTGCATTTGAATGAGGAAGGACGTAGGCATTTGGAGAGATTGCTGTTCTGAACGAGTCAGTGTGTCCCAGGGAGTATGATAGCAGGGGTAGCCTCTTGTGGGAATGGATACTTGGGAGAAGGGAGACGATGTCAAGTAACACTGAGCCCAGTGCAGTCTAGAAGGGATAATGCTGGGTATAGAAACAATGGCATTTATATGCTTTATACTAATGCCAGGAGTATCCGGAATAAGGGAGAGGAATTGGTGGCGCAGATAGCATTAGCCTGACCAAAAATTATTGGGATTACTGCGATGTGGTTGACAGAAGAGGATATAATAACAGGAATAGAAGTCGCTGGGTATAGCATTTTTCATCTATTGCTTATGATAAGTGATGACCTATGTCCTCTAAGAGTGGAGGCTTTGGAAGAAAGTGAGACAAATGATTTTGAGAGCATATGGTGTGAGGTAGAGGTAGACAAGACAGGATATTTGGTGGGGTGTTGCTACAGACCCAGGAGAACGGAGGATTGGGACCAGGAGATGTTTAGACAGCTAAGTTTGGCACGTGCAAGAAGAATGATTGTTATGGGGGATTTTAACTACAGTAGAATAAATTGGAGAGAGGAAGATGCATGTAGTAATAGTGGAATGGAATTTCTAGAATTCTTGAGGGACAAATGTCTTAGGCAATATGTAACAGAGGGAACAAGAGGTTCAAGAATTTTAGATTTGGTTGTAGCATCAGAAGAGTTGATAATAACTGAGATGACATCTCTCCCACCAGTTAGAGAGAGTGACCATATGGTTTTGACTTGGAAAATGAATAGACATGCAGGAGTATCAAAGAGACGGGAATTTATGTGGAATTATAATGCAGGTAATTATAATAGTCTTAGACATCAACTTCGGGAAGTTTCATGGAGGGAGGAATTGGAAGGCCAGGATATCGTTAGTGCGTGGGAAATTGTGAAAGAATATTTGTTAGCAGCAATGGTAAGTTGTATACCACGAATGAAGAAGAGGACACAATTTGGAGTAAAGTGGATGACAAACAATATTAAACAGGAATTGCATGTGAAAAAGAGGCTATGGAAGAGATATAAGGAGACAGGTGAAGAGAGGATGCGTGAAGAATATAAGACACAGGCCAGAAGAGTGACTAGTGTGGTAAGGAAAGCAAAACTGGAATATGAGAGGAGATTGGCCCTAAGATCCAAAGAAAATCCTAGGGAATTTTTTAGCTATGTGGCCAGTAGGAGGAGAAATGACTGTGAAAGAATGATATTGTGGGATAAAAATGGGAATAGAGTGACTGATGCAGAGGACATAGTGGAATTGTTCAATGACCACTTTATTGGAGTATTTCATCCTGGAGGAGTCAGTTTTAATGCTAGAGGGATAGGGCAGGTTCAAGGTTTAGAGGTACAGGAGGAGAGTGTGTTTCAGATACTGAGAACTCTGGATGTCAATAAAGCTTTGGGACTGGATGGTATTTCACCACGAGTTTTGAGAAAATGTGCTAGGGAACTCACAGTGCCTTTAACCTGGCTTTTCAATGAAAGTCTGGCTTCAGCAAAGGTGCCCAGGGAATGGAAGGAACGTAAGATAATGCCATTGCATAAGGGTGGTAACAGACTGGAAGTGTCTAATTATAGATCAGTCTGTGTGTCATTAGTAGTTGTTAAGATCTTGGAGAAAGCAGTGAGGGACCGTATACAGCACTGGGCAGATGAGGGTAATGTTATCTGTGAGAGACAACATGGATTTGTGAAAGGGCACTCTTGTTTTAGCAATATGCTAGTCTTTTATAATAAAGTTACAAGAACATTAGATGGGGGGAAAGGCATATACTGCAATTTTCTTAGACTTGGCGAAGGCATTTGACAGGGTGCCACATGATAAGCTGATATTTAAGTTGCAGCACATAGGTCTGGATGTCAGATTGGTCAACTGGATTCAGGATTGGCTGTCTGATAGGTATCAGAGAGTTGTGTATGGTGGAGCAGTTTCAAGGAAACAGAAGGTTACAAGCGGGGGTTCCACAGGGCTCATTACTTGGACCTATATTGTTTAACCTTTATATCAATGACATTGCCAGTGGATTGCAAGGGGATATTCAGTTGTTTGCAGATCATGCGAAGCTGGGAACGATTATTAGTAATAGTGCAGATGTGGTAGCCCTGCAAGAGGATTTGAATAAGCTAGATAGATTGCCAAATGAATGGGGGTACCAGTTTAATACAGCAAAATGTAAGGTCTTGAGGTTTGGGAAACATCGATGGGATGCTGCATACTCTATGAGAGAAGTTATACTGGAGGAAATTGGGGAGACAAGAGATCTGGGGTTGATGATTGATAGAAACCTGAAGTTTAGGGGACATATTGCAAAGGTGGTGAAGGTAACACAGTGGATTGCTGCAATTATGAGAAGGACACTGACCTGCAGAGATAAGAGGGTTATCATTCCGTTGTATAAGTCTCTGATGAGACCACACTTGGATTATTGTTCTCAGATTTGGTCCCCAGGATTTGAAGGGGATAAATTAACTGTGGAAAAGATACAAAGATGGATGACAAAGATGATCTCAGGACTGTACAAGGATAGTTATGAGAATCGGCTGAGGGAATGTGGACTGCAGAGTTTGGCGGATAGAAGAAGGAGAGGTGATATGATTGAGACTTTTAAACTGTTGAGAGGTGGTTACAGGGTTGACACTGGGGAGTTCTTTCACTTGGTTGAACAGCGGGAAGGAGTGATGACAAGAGGCCATCCCTGGAAGTTATGAAAGGAAACTGTGAGCAAGAGGGTGAGGAGTAGTTTCTTTGCATGGAGCATGGTTGAGCCGTGGAATGCATTGCCTGATAGAATGGTGAGGGTGAGAACGGTCAATGAGTTTAAGGAGTGGTATGATAGACTTTGTGTTTCTTAGGGCGGAACCTCCCCTCGATGAGTCTTGACACACTTTATGTTCTTAGGAAGGACCTCCCACGATGAGTCATTTGATTACTTGGAGGCCTGAATAATAATAATAATAATAATAATAATAATAATAATAATAATAATAATAAACATAATGTTTACTTAGATGAGTAACATGGGAATCTTCCCAGAAATAATACCTGTAAGGTTTTAAAATTTGTGAAACAAAGATGGGATGTTGATTTTACTGTTGGTGGGAGATATATTTTTGGAGGAGTAAGAGATCTTATGGTGATAGTGGATAAAGATCTGAAATTTAGGTCACACGTTGCCAAAATTGTGAGAACAACACAAAGAATTCTGGGAATGATGCAGAGCACTGACTTTTAGAAGTATAGAGATTCTTGTTCCATTGTATAAGGCTTTGATTAGGCCACATGGACTACTGTGCCCAAATGTGGTCACCTATTTTTCAAAAGGACAAAGAGATGTTGGAAAGGTCCAGAGCCGATTGACTAAGTTAGTTTGTGATCTCTGGAATGTCGAATATGAGGAAAGGTTGAGAAGATGCAATTTACAGAGTCTAGTGGATAAGAGGAAGAGGGGTGATATGATAGAGACCTACAAATTAGTAAAGGGATTGTTATAGGATCAATGTTGGAGAGGTTTTACAGAAAATGGTGGGAGATCAGGGGAGAACTAGAGGTCATCTCTGGAAGTTGTATAAAGATGGCGTGAGAAGGGGAGGGAGAAGCAGGTTTTTTTGTATGCAGAGTTGTGAATGATTGGAATGCCTTGCCTGAGAGAGTGGTGTTTGCAGAGAATTTGAGTATTTAAGGCATAATATGATGAGCTGTGTGTGTGTGTATGATAAAAGGACCTCCTAGATGAGTCTTTGACTCCCTCGGTTCTTGTGATAATAATGATAATAATAATATTTCCTGGTATTTCACTAAAAATCCTTTCCTATCATCTTCTGTTTCACATCATATACTCTCAAAGCCATTTATTTAATTTTCTGTTTGAAGAAAATCATCTCTGATGTATGGTAAGAGATGATGTACAGCATATTTCACCTATCCTGGTGAAATATGCTGTTCTCTTCACTTTCTATCCCTGTCAGGAAATCCTCCTCTGTCTATCAGGTTTCACTAGCATGAACAGTCTTCAGATGGACTGAGTCAATCAATTCCACAAACTCATTCCTTTTATTCCTAATGCTTGTGGGATTTATATATAGAAAAACAAGTGCACTGACTCTCAGTATTCACATAGCTATCATTACTTTCCTGCAAACTCCACTTTGCTCTGCAATATAGTATACCTGTCCTTCTCATTTTTCAAGATACCATTCCTACATGTGAGTGTCATTGATAACTTCCATCCTTGCAACTCTAGTGCTCCTGCTTGTCTGCATCATTCTGTGTTCAAATGCTATCAATCTCTTACATACAAACTCTCTTATATCCTTAAATATATCCCTCAATGTGGAGCACCTGTTTGTGGTGGAGGGGACCTCACAATGATGGTATTGGCCCTTTTCATTCTTCTTCTTTTTCTTTACTTTTCTTCTCATATTCTTTGCTCTACTTCTCTTGAGTCTTTTGTACTATCTTATCCATCACTGAGATCCAGTGCCTGCCCTTCCTTGCCATACTTGCTTTGTGGTGTAGTCCATGGACATCTGGAAAGGGAGAACCTGGTAGTCTTGCATTACTTTTATAGCCACTGCTTTAACAAGATGAGCAGTCTTGGATAACCCAGCCAGAATCATTTGGTTAGTAGGTTTTCCCTGCATGGGTGAACGGTGTTGCAGCAAGTCTCCTACACCGAAGTTCAGAGACAGGGCCCAAGACTTGCTGTGGTTCTAGTATAGCATCAGGATAACATTAGTATTCCACTTCCAAGCACATTTGTTGCTTGCTGGATAGTGAGCGTCTGTGTGTGGCTCTGTGGTGGATGGCTATCACTTGTGCCAAATCAAAAAGACCCCTTGAGCATAAATCCTTTATCTTCAATTTTTCCAGGGTCCTTGCAAACTCTCAACCAACAGATACTTTAGATACATTATTTGATAACAGAAAAAAGAAACAAAAGACAGCTCACATACTTGTAAATGTACCAGTGTTTCTTGTCATCCATGTAACAGCTGAAAAGCCAACTGGAAAAATTTCACCCTTCTGTATTGAAATGGTTTACAGACGAGCAGGATGTTTTCAACATCTTGTTTTCAACAAGAATATCACCAAATCATAGGTTTTTAATCAAACCCCTTGGTATAATTAAAAACCTATGTTCTGGTAATGTTCTTGTTGAAATATCATGTCAACAACACTCAGAAAAATTAGTGAAAGCAACATCAGTGGGATGGGAGAGGAAACAGTTACAGTAACACCTCATAAAACACTCAACTATTTTAGAGGTGTGATATGTGAATGGGATCTCCACATGTTAAGGCTTAAGTGCTAAGAGAAACTCACGTTAGAGACTTAATAGAGTGAAACAGCACTGAGAAAGGAAAAGAAATCTATCATCTTTCCAACTCAGTGCCCTCAAGAAACTATGCAAAGGTAGCATTATACTCATCACCAGAGCTGATAAGGGGATTGTTACTGTTATTCTTAATACCATTGAATACAATAGAAAAATGGACATCATTCTCAGAGACTGCTCCACTTACATACCTTTAGATTACAATTCTACCAAATCTCAGATCAAAAAAATTGAAAAGTATGCTCAAAAAAGTTTCTTCCTAGCCTCCTAAAATCACAAGACTCAAACACTTCAGCTTTCAAATCTCCCCCTCCCCAGATATACAGATTGCCTCTCTTTCCCAAGACCAGTAGTAGATGCTACAGATTTCCCTTGCTATAAATTAGCAAAACAGCAATCTTTCTCTCTCTCTCTCCCTCTCTCTCTCTTTCTCTCTCTCTCTCTCTCTCTCTCTCTCTTACCCTCCCCCCACTGGTCATATCACTTCCTATATAAAAACCTCTATCCATTTCAAAACTCATATTGAGAATTTAACATTAAATAATACAGATATTTTGGCTAGCTTTGGTATCACCTCACTATTCACCCATTTTCCCTTAAATGACACCTTATTACGTATAGAAACTTTTTTATTCCTGATATTACTTATCTCTTTTACTTTGCTATCCATTCTGGATATTTCTCTTGTAAACAGAATTTATAAACTGATAGAGGGTACCTCTATGGGTTATCATCCCCCCCCTTGCCAATTTTTATGGTAATATTTTGGAAAACAGGCTCTTGACTTGACTCAGCCACTCCCAAACTTTCTATCTGGTCAAGATATATGGATGATGTGCTCTCCATTTGGCCTCATGGCCCAGACACATTACAATTTTTCCTTTCTCATCTCAATAACCATGGAAAAAGAAACTAATAATAGTTTAGCTTTCTAGACATCTTGATAAGATGCCTACCCCACAGTAATCTGTCCTTTCCAGTATACAGGAAGTCCACTCACACAGATACATTCACAAACTTTCCCATCACTCCCCATCTCAACAATAGGTATCATTAAAACACTAACCAATAGAGCCTCTAAACTTTGTTCCAATGAGTTACATGTGAAAGAGATTATGCTGGCTATTTACATGAATGTTGATAACATTATCTGCACTATTATTTATTATTATTATTCATTATTATTATTATTCAGGCCTCCAAGAAGTCAAAAGACTCATCGAGGGAGGTCCTTCCTAAGAACATAAAGTCTGTCAAGACTCATCGAGGGGAGGCCCCCCCCCTGAGAAACACAAAGTCTATCATACCACTCCTTAAACTCATTGACCGGTCTCGCTCCCACCACTCCATCAGGCAATGCATTCCACGGCTCAACCACCCTCCATGAGAGGGAGTCTGGAAAGTTCTCATAAACACCTAGAACAAAAATGATATTAAAGCAACTAATATTACCACATGGAAGAACAAATGAGCATATAAGAATATAAGAACATAAGTTACCTTCATAACTCTGCTACTAGTATGTTCTTTCTTGTAGTTATATTAGTTGCTTTAATATCATTTTTGTTCTAGGTGTTTATCAGAACTTTCCAGAACCCCTTCATATTATTTTGTATACCACTGTAACCTTTGGGATGGTACAGTATGACCTTTGCTGTCCTTGCACACATACCAATCAACTATTTACATTATTGATGCATAGCTGTTATTTATTGTAAGATGACAAATTGAATATGCAAATATATATTACAATAAGCAAACTTGATAAGTTTATTGTATAAAATGAAGAACTTTAATTTCGATGTTTGGTTGTGCTGCATTCCCAACCATATTGAATTGCATAGTTGTTTCCTTTAGTGAACCCATGCTACCCATCAAAAAGAATGTTGTTGTTATTAATTCAATTCTGAATCCCAGTCCTCCACTAGCTTCTCTAAGACCTTTATCATAACTCATTCTAAGCTTGTAATTCTAAGCCTTAGTCTTATTACTGCTTTATGAAACAGAACAATTTTTCCTCTTTCCACTCCTTTGGAATTTACGCAAATTTAAGACTATTGCTAAAGAGGTAAGGTAAAGTTCTTGTTAACTCTTGCAACAATTCTTCAAGACACGCAGTTATATACTATCAAGATCTACAGACTTATTGATATACACTAATACCTCTCTATATGGCCTGGCCCCTCTTTATACAGATTTTCGCTATAACAGCCTTGTGTAATTATGGCTAAGTTTCGATTTACGGCCTACAGTTTTTCAATATATGGCCAAAAAGTTGGGAAATCCCCTGGGTACGTCTTTTGCCATGTGTTCTAGACTGGCCACACCACTCTGCGTAGAAACGCTACTTGCATTGTCTTGTAGTCATGCAATCTTCGCATAGCACATAATTTGTCCCCCATCTGTTGTAAATGTGCTCATGAGTAGATGTATTTAGTGATCAGTTTCGGGAATTACATATGTGGCTTGTTAAAGAGAGTGGAGAGCGTATGTACGCAAAATGCAGGCAGTTGGAGGAAATAAGTACATTAGATATATCGATATCCGACTTTGTTGCTCCAGGAACGGGGAATGAATGTATGAAGACAAGTAGTGTGATAGGAGAGAATGAGAAAATAATAGTTGATAGTGTGGAAGTTGTGAGTGACTGTGAAAGTTTAGGAGATGGTTTTGTTTGGGAGAGTGAATTTAGATTAAGAGTGACTGACCTGCAGAGGGAGATAGATGAGTTGAAAGAGGAGGTGGAATGTCTTGTGAATGAGAGCAGAAGTATGAAAGATAAGATTAGGAGAATGGAAGAGATAAATGCAAGGCGAATCAGAGTAGGAGAGAGACAGAATTTAGAGAGCATGAGTGAGAGGTATGGGGGTGCTAGAAGAGGAGAGAATGGAAACAGTAGAAGAGAGGGAATGAGAAAGAGGTATGGGAATGCTAGCAGACGAGAGGATGGAAACAGTAGGAGAGATGGAATGAGAGAGAGATATGGAAGTGCTAGAAGAGGAGAGAATGGAAACGGCAGGAGAGATGGAATGAGAGAGAGGTATGGGAATGCTAGAAGACGAGAGGATGGAAGTGCTAGAAGTGGAGAAAATGGAAACAGTAGGAGAGAGGGAATGAAAGAGATGTATGGGGGTGCTAGAAGAGGAGAGAATGGAAACAGTAGAAGAGAGAGAGGTATGGGAATGAAAGAAGAGGAGAGAATGGAAACAATAGGAGCGAGGGAATGGTAAGAGGTATAATGTATGGCGACTCAATGATCCGTCGTGTTCAAGATAGGATGCGTGAGGAGTGTTTGCCAGGAGGAACAATAGAAAGGGTGGCTATGGCAATTAAGAGAGGTGAAAGGGTGGA
This sequence comes from Typopeltis vanoorti, assembly GCF_054136105.1. Lineage (NCBI taxonomy): Eukaryota > Metazoa > Arthropoda > Arachnida > Uropygi > Thelyphonidae > Typopeltis > Typopeltis vanoorti. Next base: position 39,500,899 of record NC_143572.1, on the reverse strand, counting down.
TGAGATGATTGTGATAGTAGGAACGAATGACTTGAGTGGTAATGTAAGTCGGGCAGCTAGAGATATGAGATTTTTGCTTGAGACTGTATGGAAGAAGACAGAGAGAGGAAAAATAGTGTGCATGTTGCCTAGGTATGATAATGATGAGCTGAGCAGAAGTGCGGTGATATTGAATGGCATAATAGCGAGAATGTGTGACAAGAGAGGATGGGTATATGTGGATGCTTGGATTGCATTTGAGGAAAGAGAGGAATTGTATGCGAGAGACCGTTTACATTTGAATGAGGAAGGATGTAGGCATCTGGAGAGATTGCTGTTCTGAACGAGTCAGTGTGTCCCAGGGAGTATGATAGCAGGGGTAGCCTCTTGTGGGAATGGATACTTGGGAGAAGGGAGACAATGTCAGGTAACACTGAGCCCAGTGGAGTCTAGAAGGGATCATGCTGGGTATAGAAACAATGGCATTTATATGTTTTATACTAATGCCAGGAGTATCCGGAATATCCTAGTGCGTGGGAAATTGTGAAAGAATATTTGTTATCAGCAATGGTAAGTTGTATACCACGAGTGAAGAAGAGGACGCAATTTGGAGTAAAGTGGATGACAAACAATATTAAACAGGAATTGCATGCGAAAAAGAGGCTATGGAAGAGATATAAGGAGACAGGTGAAGAGAGGATGCGTGAAGAATATAAGACACAGGCCAGAAGAGTGACTAGTGTGGTAAGGAAAGCAAAACTGGAATATGAGAGGAGATTGGCCCTAAGATCCAAAGAAAATCCTAGGGAATTTTTTAGCTATGTGGCCAGTAGGAGGAGAAATGACTGTGAAAGAATGATATTGTGGGATAAAAATGGGAATAGAGTGACGGATGCAGAGGACATAGTGGAATTGTTCAATGACCACTTTATTGGAGTATTTCATCCTGGAGGAGTCAGTTTTAATGCTAGAGGGATAGGGCAGGCTCAAGGTTTAGAGGTACAGGAGGAGAGTGTGTTTCAGATACTGAGAACTCTGGATGTCAATAAAGCTTTGGGACTGGATGGTATTTCACCACGAGTTTTGAGAGAATGTGCTAAGGAATTGACAGTGCCTTTAACGTGGCTTTTCAATGAAAGTCTGGCTTTGGCAAAGGTGCCCAGGGAATGGAAGGAAGGTAAGATAGTGCCATTGCATAAGGGTGGTAACAGACTGGAAGTGTCGAATTATAGGCCAGTCTGTGTGTCATCAGTAGTTGTTAAGATCTTGGAAAAAGTAGTGAGGGACCATATACAGCATTGGGCAGATGAGGGTAATGTTATCTGTGAGAATCAACATGGATTTGTGAAAGGACGCTCTTGTTTTAGCAATATGCTAGCCTTTTATAATAAAGTTACAAGAACATTAGATGAGGGAAAGGCATATACTGCAATTTTCTTAGACTTGGCGAAGGCATTTGACAGGGTGCCACATGATAAGCTGATATTTAAGTTGCAGCACATAGGTCTGGATGTCAGATTGGTCAACTGGATTCAGGATTGGCTGTCTGATAAGTATCAGAGAGTTGTGTATGGTGGAGCAGTTTCCAGGAGACAGAGGATTACAAGTGGGGTCCCACAGGGCTCAGTACTAGGACCTATATTGTTTAACCTTTATATCAATGACATAGCCAGTGGATTGCAGGGGGATATTCAGTTGTTTGCGGATGATGCGAAGCTGGGAAGGATTATTAGTAATAGTGCAGATGTGGTAGCCCTGCAAGAGGATTTAAATAAGCTAGATAGATGGGCAAATGAATGGGGGTGCCAGTTTAATACAGAAAAATGTAAGGTCTTGAGGTTTGGGAAACATCGATGGGATGCTGCATACTCTATGGAAGGAGTTATACTGGAGGAAGTAGGGAAGACAAGAGATCTGGGGGTTGATGATTGATAGAAACCTGAGGTTTAGGGGACATATTGCAAAGGTGATGAAGGTAACACAGAGGATTGCTGCTATTATGAGAAGGACACTGACCTGCAGAGACAAGAGGGTTATCATTCCATTGTATAAGTCTCTGATCAGACCACACTTGGACTATTGCTCTCAGATTTGGTCCCCAGGATTTGAAGGGGATAAATTAACTGTGGAAAGTATACAAAGATGGATGACAAAGATGGTTTCAGGACTGTGCAAGGATAGTTATGAGAATCGGCTGCGAGAATGTGGATTGCAGAGTTTGGCGGATAGAAGAAGGAGAGGTGATATGATTGAGACTTTTAAACTGTTGAGAGGTGGTTACAGGGTTGACACTGGGGAGTTCTTTCGCTTGGTTGAACAGCGGGATGGAGTGATGACAAGAGGCCATCCCTGGAAGTTATGAAAGGAAACTGTGAGCAAGAGGGTAAGGAGTGGTTTCTTTGTGTGGAATGTGGTTGAGCCGTGGAATGCATTGCCTGATGGAGTGGTGGGAGCGAGAACGGTCAGTGAGTTTAAGGAGTGGTATGATAGACTTTGTGTTTCTCAGGGGGGGGACCTCCCCTCGATGAGTCTTGACAGACTTTATGTCTTAGGAAGGACCTCCCTCGTGAGTCTTTTGACTCCTTGGAGGCCTGAATAATAATAATAATAATAATAATAAATTAGGTAAATCCTCAGGATCAAAAGTAGAAGTGTTTGTTTCTTCTTGTGTTCTGTTCAACTATAAACTATAAAATGTTCAACTATAAACATTGTTGATAAATACATAATATGCATTTTTATGTAAATACATATTAAAGTGTGTATGTATTCGTGTTGCTATAAAGTGTGTACATTATAACTGTTATTATTTTTTGTTTTTTAAATAGAATCCAGTATGTATTTGGGGGAAACATGAGCCTGAAACGTTTTTTAAATTTGGAGAGTGATGGAGTTAAAAAAAGAAGCCGAAAATCTGTCTCACTAGAGACTAAACTAGATGTTTGGTATTGTATTGAAGCTTCTGAAAAAATGTTTGATATATGTAAGGCATTAGGGCTTGCGAAATCTACGGTCAAACAATTCATGCTAATAAAGAAAAAATTAATGCACATTTACAGTCAGCTGCACCTTTAAGTGTTTCAAAATTAACACGCCAAAGAAGTAGCAATATGGAAAGAATGGAAAAATTATGAAACATATGGATTGAAGACAACAATCAACAGAGGATGCCAATAAGCTAAATGACTATCCAGGAAAAGGCGAAAAGTATTTTTGAAAATTTGAAGAGCGAAGATACTAGTGAAGGTCCGGAAGATGAAACTTTTCTAGCAAGCCATGGTTGGTTTGAAAAATTTAAAAATCGCCATAATTTGCATAATATTAAAATGAAAGGTGAAGTAGCTAGTGCCGATGCTGATGAAGCTCTAGCTTGTCCAAATGTTTTGAAATCAATTATTGAAAGAGGTGGATACGTTTCTCAACAAGTTTTTAATGTGGACGAAACAGCACTTTATTGGAAACGCATGCCTGAAAGAACTTACATTTCAAAGGATAAAAGGGCTGCATCTGGATTTAAGGTGACCAAAGCGCAATTAACTTTGCTCCTTGGTGCGAATGCATCAGGGGATTTTAAGCTGAAACCACTTTTGGTATATGCTTCTGAAAATCCAAGAGCTTTAAAGTATTGAACAAGAAACAATTGCCCGTCATTTGGTTGTCCAACAAAAAAACTTGGATGACCAAAATACTCTTCAAAGATTGGTTCAAAAATTATTTTTGCCCTGATGTCAAAAAATACTTGCAGGAGAACAATTTAAGTCACAAATTCTTACTCCTATTGTATAATGCTCCAGGGCATCCAGTTAACTTGTCTGAATTATCTGAAGATGTGGAGATTGAATATCTACCTAAAAAAACAATGGCCCTAATACAACCAATGGATCAGGGTGCAGTAGCTACTTTTAAGGCATATTATTTATGAAGAACCTTTCAAAAACTTATAAATGAAACTGATGGTGAATCGTCAATTAAAGAGTTCTGGAAAATATTCAACATCAGAGATGCTGTGGACAACATTAGCTAATCATGGAATGAGTTAAAATCAACCACAATGAACCATGTGTGGAAAAAAAATTTGTCCAGAATGCATTACAAGTAATGATTATAAATTTGAACCCCTTTCTGAAATTAGACAAAATATATTGAACCTAGCAAATGAACTTGGTTTTGAGGATGTGGAAGAATGTGATGTAATCAATTTGCTAGATGCTGATAGAGAACCACTTTCTAATGAAGAATTAATACAGTTAGAAACAGTTGTTTGCCGACAATTAACTTCAAAGGATTTATCGAATGTAGTTACTCATTTCAAACAAGGAATAAACATCTTACTTCAAAACGATCCTAATGAAGAATGCAGCGCCAAAGTTTCTTGCAGCATTAACACAGTTATTAACTGCTACAAAGAATTGCAACAAGAAAAGAAAAGGGACTCAATACAACAAACGTTGGACAAATTTTTTAAACCGGGTCCTCAGACAACAACAGATGGTGACACTAATGAAGTGATGTCATGTAATTCATCATAAGACTGATTTGAAAATTTAAAAAAAAATGTTCATTTGTTATTTGTGTTTTATTTTGTTTTATTTTATTAGTATTATAGAATTATATTTTTGTTTTTATTAATAACTAATGTAAACAATATTTTAAATGAAATAAAAAATGGATTTTCAACCAGAAATCCAATGATTTTCTATTTTTTTATAAAATTGGAATGGATCTTACCGAATTTATATGGCTTTATATGGAAATAAATGATTCATTATACAGCATTTTGTTTTGCGGCTGACTTTCCATGAATGTATCCTGGCCATATAGTGAGGTATGAGTGTACTCAATTTTTTGAGTATGTCAATTGGCTCCTCCTCCCTTCCCACTGTTCTCAAGTTTTACATGATGTATATTTCATGAGGATGAAATATCTTTAAGAATTGCTCATTTAACAACATCTCTACTATATATATATATATATACAGGGTGTTCGGGATAAATTTGACATATTTATAATTAATTATATTTTTCCGTAAGTTACATGTATTAACACACACTTCTCTTCATTTAAAAGTTTGGACCCTTCTTCATTCATATACAAGATGTCAGAAAGGATGGATAGCTGGAACCCACTTGAATCATGGAAGAGAATAACTTGTATCATGATGATTCGTGCCCGCCATCAAAATAAGGATATTACGACTGCTGCCCAATGCTCCCTGAATACAGTAAAAACAATCGGGCATGAACTAGAGACTTGCAATGGTGACTACGAGGATGTAGCAAGAAGAAAGATCCCTAGCAGACGATCTGATTGCGTTCGTACAGCAGAATTCCTCGCAAATCTGCAGGAACAGGTGTTGAAGAACCCTGGCATTGGAATTCGGGCTTTGTTCGTGGAGTTGCTAACTGTAGTCAAGCCCTGGATAACAAGGGTAGCCAATGGTAGGCCGTATGTATGGCAGCAGGATTCGGCCCCTTGCCACACCTCTGGGAAAAGTCAAAAATGGTTGTCTGAAAATTTCTACGACTTCACCAGTCCAAATGTTTGGCCTCCAAACTCCCCAGACCTTAACCCCATGGATTATTTTGTATGGGGCACAGTTGAAAAAGACACCAATCGCACTTCCAGTAATACAAAAGCCCAGTTAATGGATAAAATTAAAACAGTTTTTGCGGCCCTTCCCAGGGAGACTGTAGCATCAGCTTGTTCGAGGTTCCGAAGCAGAATTGAAGCTGTGATCGATGCTAATGGTGGTTATTTTGAGTAAATCTTGTTGATAGTATTGTAATTAACTCTGCCTGTAATGTTTTTTTGTCAATTCATTAAATTTAATAGATACAAAGAAGATTTTCTTTTTCCTTACGAAACTGTCAAATTTATCCCGAACACCCTGTATATATACTTGCCACTGTCAGCATCCAGGAATGTGTTAGCAGAGCTAATCTTAGGTGGTATGGTCACTTTTTCCTCTGTGAAAAAGACCCAGAGGAAGACCAACATATAAGTGGATTGATACAGCAAAAAGTGCCTTAGAAGATAGAAATATAAGATGTGATAATGTTGGTGTTTTGACAGGTAACAGATTGATTTGGAGGGAAATTGTAGATAGGAAGTTAGTAATGATGTAAATTTTTCATGTAGTACTGTCATATCCTGTATACCTCTTGGGGGTATATATATATCAGGAATTTGATGATGATGATGATGATATTTATAGACTCTGGTTAACAGGAGAAAGAGGGGGGGGGAGTGATATGATAGAGGTCTATAAACTTTTGAATGGGTATTATAGGATAGCATCTAATGAAATTTTTCATTATATGGAAGGTGGGGAGAGAACACAGGGCATCTATGGAAGTTAAGTTTGTTCACAGTCAAGAAAGGGGTAAGAGCTAGGTTTTACTCCCACAGAGCAGTGAGTGAGTAGAATAGTTTCTACTCACTCACTGCTCTGTGGGAGTACATAGGGTAGTGAGTGCATCTGGTGTGAATGAATTTAAGGGATGGTATGACAGCTGGTTTGGGTGATTTATAGCTTCCCTCAATGAGTCCTTGACTCCCTGGAGGTCTTAGATAATAATAATAATAATAATAATAATAATAATAATAATAATAATAATAATAATAATAATAATAATGATAATGATACTAATAATAATGACCTACAAATAAATGACCTACAAAAAACAATATTACTTGGAACAGTCCATATTTTACAACACTACCTGATGGACTATTCTTAGATTCTTGGGTAGAATCTGAATTGTTCTGTATCACCAGTCAAATTTTTGTTTATATGATATCTTGTTTTGACTGTGTATCAATTATGTGAATAAAATAATAATAATATCCTCCTCAGTTATCATTCTGTCATTCTCTCCATCCAGTATTATCTTCCATAATTATTCTTTCTTTTACTGGTCATGTATTGAAAAAAACAACCTAGAGTTTCTTTTGGCATCATTAGCTATATGCTGCTCATACTACTCTTTTGTTACTCTTACCAGGTTAGTTATCTCTCTTGCTTGCACTTTATAATGCCTTCTTCTTCTTCCAAACTTCATGCTTCATTTCTTTATTCATCCATTTCGCATCGACCTTTTGAACTTTGGAATGTATTCAGGCATTGCCTCTGACAGACAGTTCCTGAAGGTCCCAAGGAGTACTGATCTTCTTTCCTTTCAATTCTTCATTCTATGATATATCTGTAAGTGTCTCTTGAGCTTGTTATAATCACCTGCCTTATAGTTCCACATATATCTCTTTCTGATAGAAGTCCTTATGGCAGGCCACCACCCAAGTAATCACTGTTACTCTCACCAAACGGAGGGAGATTTAACACTTCATTACAATAACATCCTCTGACGAGATAATAAAATCCAAGATCCTTGATTCCCATGTAACCCTCTGTTACATATTGCCTAAGGTAGTTGTCCCTCAAAACTCAAGAAATTCACTCTTTGTCACCAAATGCTGTCCCTTCATTCCAATCTGTATTACCATAATTAAAATCACCCATAATAATCACTGTTTTCTTATTAGCTAGGCCAATTTGCCTATACATTTCCATCTCACCACAGCCTCTGTAGTATAATTGGAAGAACAGCAAACATTTCACCCTTCAATTAGAAAATACGTGGTTTCAATTCTTGTCGTGACAAGGGGAATCCTTATATGGGCTGTTTCAATTGAAGGTGAGTTAGCCAATTTCATATGGAGGTAACAGAGTTTTTTCTCCTGGAAACTTGGGTTTTTCATTTTTCATACTGCATACAGACAAATCGGTCTTCAGGATAAATGCAATTTAAAGACAAAAAATACTGTTATTGGTAATGATGGGCAGTAGATGCTGTTTGTGGTAGTAGTGTTGTAGTATGAGAATTAAGTAGTAGTGGAGAGGGAAAGATGTATTTAGCAAAGTAGGGTGAGTAGAGTGCCTCCCACAATGAGTCCTTGAACTCCCTGGAGGTGTCACGTAATAAGAATAATAATAACAACACCCCAACTAGATATTTCATTCTGTCCACTCACACCATATTGCTTCGAAGCAACTGCCACTGTTTACTCCTTCATCTCCACCTTAAATGGGGATTACTCTTCTGCTACCATTAACAGCATTCCTCCTTCTCCCCTTGTGATCCATTCTCCTCTTTTGACTACTTTTGCAATATGTCTCTTGAACTTCAACTCCCAGACCATTACTATCTCTGAATTCATGGCCTCACTAATTGTTTTGTGGTACAATGCTGGAATGTGCTACAACGTCTTGTACTATTTTCAGTCCATAGTTCACACAACTTTACAATGTTCACACTGAACTGGCAGCCATTATCCCTTTGCTCATGCTTTTAATCTCTTTAAATCATCTTGCAGGATCATTGCATAACCTTTATTAGCTATTGTCCCTCCCTAGTTTAGTATCATCTACAAGTGCTAGATATTTCCACCATCAAATCATTCACAATATCATTAATACAAAATAAACAGCAAGGGGGGGGTGTACAAGTACAAAGTTGCACGACATATCGTCACCTTTTCTCATAGATTCTACTACACTATATATTAGTCTTTAGTGTCTATTCGTCAGTCAGTATTGAAAAAACTGGCACTGTTTTCTGCTTAAAAAAATATAAGAATTACATACAAGAAATATATAAATAATATCTCTGTAATGGTAAAAGATAACTAATATCCTATAACGACATTCTCTAAGTCTTGATATGTAGGTAGCCAATGACTGTTGAGCTGAAGATGGTCTTTAAATAACAGTCCCCCTCTCGAATTTTAGGGAAAATTAAGTAAGTTTCTCAATGCTGATACTAACTTCAAAAAGAGTCTCTCATACTAAACTATAAGTAATTATTATTATTATTATTATTATTATTACCACGGGCTACTCCAGGAGTCCTTAGACTCATCGAGGGAGGCCCTAAACATCATGTTCACACAGCTATTCAACATTCTCACAGTATCTATCATACCTTGCCTTGAACTCGCTCACTGTCATAGCACCCACAACAGACTCTGGCAGCTTTTTCCACTCATTTACCACTCTAAAAGTAAAGAACCCAGCTCTAACACCCCTGCTAACCACGCTCTTGCCCAGCTTCCATGGGTGTCCCCTAGTTCTCCCACCACCAGTCCTGATCTCAAAAATATCATCTGAATTAATCCTATAGAATCCTTTTAGCAATTTGAATGTCTCAATCATATCTCCCCTTTTTCGCCTATCAACTAGTTTCTGCAACCCACAAATCTTCAACCTGTTCTCATATGGTTCATTCCATAGACCTGCTATCATCTTAGTCACTCGCCTCTGGATCCTCTCCACCTCCTCCCCATCAAGAAGGAACCGAGGTGACCAAATCTGGGCACAGTAGTCGAGATGAGGTCTTATCAGGGCTCGGTACAGAGGTACAATAACTTGTTTTTCTCTGCTCGTCAAGGTATTTTTCAACAACCAAGTGAGTTGATGAGCTGATTTAGCTACTTTCGCAATGTGCCCCCTAAACTTCATCTCCCTATCCACCAACACTCCCAAGTCCCTGGCCTCATCAATCTCTTGGAGTACAGTTCCACCAATGTGGTATACTGCTGCTAATCTTTTCACTCCGAAATGCATAACCTTAATGATATGGAATCCACCTATATTATTTGGAAACAAATTATTAGTTGGAAATAATTATTTAATGAGAGCAGAATTTTCCATCTAGCTTCAAGACCGTTTTCATTGTATACAGTTACAGAGATATTATTTATATATTTCTTATGTAATTCTTATGTTTTTTAAAGCAGATATTAAGAGGCCTGTCCAAATTAGTTGTCATTGTTAGCACATGGCAATTTATATGGAGGTGTCAAATGTAGTTATTACAATGGATGTTGTGGTGTATAAAGGAAGACTACCCACATTTGATGTCATGGCTCCATAGAGATCTTGTAATAACATTGTTAATTAATACAGAATGATTTCTTAGTTATATAGAAATATAACTTTTGTAACTTCCATCACTGGAAGTTATGAAAGGAAACTGTGAGCAAGAGGGTAAGGAGTAGTTTCTTTGCATGGAGGGTGGTTGAACCATGGAATGCATTGCCTGATAGAGTGGTGAGAGTGAGAACGGTCAATGAGTTTAAGGAGTGGTATGATAGACTGTGTTTCCTAAGAGGGACCTCCCATGATGAGTCTTGATAGACTTTGTGTTTCCTAGGAAGGACCTCCTGCGATGAGTCTTTTGACTCCATGGAGGCCTGAATAATAATTAAAAAATAATAATAATACAGGTTTCAAAATTGATACTTTTAATGACTATAGCTGTATATTTGACAAAACACAATTGTATTGAAGTCATGCTACTTTCACTTGCAGTATGCATGGGATAAAAACTTAGATTTTGATAAGCTGTGGAAAAGTAATTGTCTACTTGTTATTAGTTATTATTATTATTATTATTCGTGACACCTCCAAGGAGTCCGAAGACTCATCGCGGGAGGATACCCACTATATAATTCTCCGTCTCTACTACCAATCATCTACATCAATGCCATCTACTGCCCACACCCACCACCACCACAGCTAGTATTTTCTGTCTGTAAATTGCATGTATTCTGAAGGGCCGATTTGTTTGTATGCAGGATGAAAAACCCGAGTTTCCAGGAGAAAAAAACCCTGCATTTGAGATCGGCTAACTCACCTTCAAATGAAAAAGTCCATATAAAGATTCCTCCCATCACGACGGGAATCGAACTTGGGCCTTTTCTAATCGAAGGGCGCAATGTACCGCTGTTCTTCCAATTGTGCAATGGAGGCACTAAAAATGAAACGTGAATGAATCATTAGAGAAGGTTTTTGAGGGTTATCCAGTTTCAAGTAAACTAATTTTGCATAAGAATATTCAGTGTTGTTTAAAATGGAAAGATGTTTATCAACAGGTATTGCAGTTCCTTCTAATATGCTGCCAGATGCTTCCTTATGTTGTTAATTATGATTTTTTTCTTTTCTCCATTGTGTCTTCTTTAAGTTAGGGTGTTTGCTCTTACTGTAGTAAACTCCCAGTAGTATGATATTTAAGGAAAAGGAAAATTGTACAGTGATAGTTATTAGAAAACAAGGTAAGTTATCAAACTTATTGAGTTATTCAGTGATACACAAGTTTCATACTACAAATAGTATTTTTCATGACTGTTGCATCACAATATCTCAAGAATTTCTTTTTATTATGCAGGTTAGCAATGTTGTTATCCAGTCCTGTTCCCGAGAATTATCGTTAGAGAAGGTTTTTGAGGGTTATCCAGTTTCAAGTAAACTAATTTTGCATAAGAATATTCAGTGTTGTTTAAAATGGAAAGAAGTTTATCAACAGGTATTGCAGTCATTATGATATACAGATATTATTAAGCTATAAAAGTTTATATATATATATATATGTGTGTGTTAAAAATACCAAGCATATTGGTATTTTTAACATTTATTATACCCAAGGTAAAATACTTTCTACATATATATATATATATATATATATGTGATGATCAGCTTTTACTCGGTTGTTATACATTTGAAAAAAATATAGATTTAATGACTATAAGACCGAGATAACATATAAAGATTTTAATGATAAATACTAGTTTTGGCATATAGCAGCCTTCTTCAGGTATTTATAAAGGAAAGGAATACTAATAAACATTGAATTATTTAAACAAACTGGAAATTACAGGTACAAATTGCCTCACATAATCGATACATAAAAACGTTGTATTTTTTCAAGTTGTTCCAACTGGCGTGCCATTGTTTGTTGCAATTGTGCATGCAGGTTCACGTGAACGCCAATATTGAATAACTGCAGCATGGCTATCTGGGATGTTATAACTTAAATTGTTGTTTAATTGGACCGGGTTCAGTAGGATTTCTTTTGATTCTACGATTTTCCTTTCAAACTCATCATCACAGCGAAAGATATTTTCTGATCTATTCCAGCAGACAGAGTGGCTTCGTTGGTCATCATTAGGATTATTTGAAAAAAGAACATGACTGGATAACGCAGTTGCATGAGATCTTTTGTAAGAGATGTCTCTCTTATGCTCTTCTATTTGTTGTTCAATAGATTTGTTAGTTTGACCAAAGTATGGGATATTGCAATCGCACCACAATTTATATACTCCAGGGTACTTAAGGTTGTGATGAGTAGGTTTTGGATGGCTGATTACAGAATGGATTTTTGGAAGTGTGGTGAAGAAGGTCCTGATATTATATTTTTTAAGGACTTTAGCTATTTTCTTAGAGACTGTGCTAATGTATGGAATGGAGATGCTACCTTTAAAATTAATAGTCTCTGTTGTGCACTGCCTAGGAGGATTCAGAAGAAATTTCTTAATTGTTTTTTCAGAGTATCCATTTTGTTTAAAAATAAGAGTGAGGTGATTCATTTCTTTTTGTAGTTCATCTTGTTCATTTAAGAGAGAACGTGCTCTGTGTCCTAAGGTAGATATAATTCCAAGTTTTTGTGGTGGAAAATGATGAGAAAGATTATGCAGATATCTATTGGTATGCGTAGGTTTTCTGTACATAGAGATTTTTAATCTTTCAGAGCATCGTGTAAGCATAACATCCAAGAAAGGTAAGGAGTTATTATTTTCTAGATCAGCAGTAAATTTTATATTAGGATGTTGGATGTTTAGATGACGAAGAAAATCTGTGAGAGATGTGTGCCCGTGATTCCAAATAATGAATATATCATCAACATATCTTTTCCAAACTTTTGGTTTAAATGAGAAGAAAGATATGGCTTTCTTTTCAAAATCTTCAAGGAAGATGTTAGCTAGCACTGGGGACAAAGGGTTGCCCATTGCCAGGCCTTGTTTTTGTTGGTAAATGGAGTCCTGATATCTGAAGTAACCAGAATGAATGCAATGCTTTAATAAAGTGAACATTTTTTTTGGATAATTTGTCCTGTAGTAACGTAAGTACCTCGTCCGTAGGAACGTTAGTAAATAAAGATATAATGTCAAAACTAGCTAGAATGTCATTTTCATCGATGGGAATATCTTTAATATGAGAAAGAAAATCTGTGGTGTTTTTGATGAAAGATGAAGTATTTATTGGAGAAACACTTGAGGTACTTTGCTAAATATTTTGAAAGTTTATATGTAGGTGAATCAATTCCTTCCACAATTGGGCGAAGAGGGATGTTTTCTTTATGAATTTTTGGAACTCCATAGATGCGTGAGATAAGAGGATGTAGAGAGCGTAATGAGAGGCGAATATTATGAGGAAGTTCACTCGCAGTCTTTAACAAGTTGTTTGTACGGTTTTGTAATTCTCTTGTAGGATCTTCCTGAAGAATTGAATATATTGAACTATCTTCAATACATCTCAAAAAAATACAACGTTTTTATGTATCGATTATGGGAGGCAATTTGTACCTGTAATTTCCAGTTTGTTTAAATAATTCAATGTTTATTAGTTTTCCTTTCCTTTATAAATACCTGAAGAAGGCTGCTATATGCCGAAACTAGTAGTATTTATCATTAAAATCTTTATATATTATCTCGGTCTTATAGTCATTAAATCTATATTTTTTTCAAATATATTTCAAATATTTCAAACTCCACAATGTGACGTTCCACCTCATCATGGCAAATGTGTAGGTTTGAAGTCGATGTCCAATTTATCTCATGTTGGCGGCTTTCATTGTTCGTGTTTATTGAAAACAGGACATGGCCCGACAGAGCAGTTGCTCTGGTTCTCTTATAAGCAATGTCTCTCTGGTGCTCCTCGAGCGTAGTGGGATAGATTTCTCCGTTTGCCCATAGTAAGGCTTTCCGCACTCACATGTGACCTTGTATACACCTGGGATTTGTAGAAGGTTGTGAGATTGTTTATAGTTGTTGAAACATGATCTTATTTTTGGCAGAGTCGAGAAGCACGTTTGTATGTTAAACTTCTTTAGGATTCTACTCAGCTTTTTGGATAGTGTGCTGAAATATGGCAAGACAATATGACCTTTGGAGTCATCCTGTGTCTCTATGTTGCTACGTTGATGGTGGGATAATTGGTTGTTAATACTTTTTAAAGAGTAGCCATTGTTTTTAAAGGTCCATTTAAGATGTTGTAATTCTTTTTTTAGTTCTTCTTCATCTGACAGTGCAGATCTTGCATATATATATATATATATATATATATATATATATGTTATGGTTAAAGTGATAAATCCAGGTATTATTAATAATTACCGATTAAAATGAATAATTAGAATTAATCACTTTAGCCGGTTAAAGTGAATAATTCCTAGATGAGTCTGGTAAATGTAATAAAAACGTGTTTATAGGTTTTGTATATAGGTTTTTATTCTCAATAGAAAGTATAACAGCTTAGGTTAGGTTAGGTTAGTTTATAATGAAAAAAGTTAGGAAAGTACTTCTTTTGCACTCAATAAAATCAGAAATCATTATATATAAACCTAGGCTAACCTTTATTGGTTGGAATTCATTATAAACTAACCTAACCTAAACTATCCTAACCTAACCTTTATTGGTTAGGTCAGTTTAGTTTATAATGAAAAAAGTAAGGAAAGTACTTCTTTTGCACTCAGTGAAATCAGAAATCATTATAAACTAACCTAACCTTTATCGGTTGGAAATCATTACTAACTAACTTAATCGATTGGAAATCATTATAAATTAACCTAACCTAATGTAACCTTTACCGGTTGGAAATCATTATAACCTAACTTTTTTCATTATAAACTAACCTAACCTAAACTAACCTAACCTTTATTGGTTAGGTTAGTTTAGGTTAGGTTAGTTTATAATGAAAAAAGTAAGGAAAGTACTTCTTTTGCACTCAATGAAATCAGAAATCAGAAATCATTATAAACTAAACCTAATCATTATAACCTAACTTTTTTCATTATAAACTAACCTAACCTAAACTAACCTAACCTTTATTGGTTAGGTTAGTTTAGGTTAGGTTAGTTTATAATGAAAAAAGTAAGGAAAGTACTTCTTTTGCACTCAATGAAATCAGAAATCAGAAATCATTATAAACTAACCTAACCTAACCAATAAAGGTTAGGTTAGGTTAGTTTATAATGCTTTCTGATTTCATTGAGTGCAAAAGAAGTACTTTCCTAACTTTTTTCATTATAAACTAACCTAAGCTGTTATAATTTCTATTGAGAATGAAAACCAATAAACATGTTTTTATTACATTTACCAGTCTCCTCTAGGAATTATTCACTTTAACCAGTTAAAGTGAATAATTTACGAGAATTAATCCCTTTAACCAGTAATTATTAATAATAACCTGATTTATCACTTTAACCATAACACACACACACACATATATATATATATTAGGGTTACCAAGAAATTTTATAAGCTTGGTTATTTAACTCCTAATCCCAAGTATGCAAACAATTAAGTTTGCATACTCGGGATTAGGAGACCTGAAACATAGTTCAAGTCTAAAGATGGTACAACACCAGGGCAACTCATTGTAAAGCTGGGTAAAGCTCTGATCACTATTCTTAGTATTTTCCCATAATGTAAAGCACATCTCACTAAAAGATGTATACTGCAATACATTATGGGTGGGGTCACTACCCAGACCGGTTTCAACCTTTTTTGAGGTCTCCTCAGTGAGTAGCTAGACCCTAAATACCAAGGTTTTAGTAATATAGAACTTCTATAGGTAAAGTTGATAAGGCTCTGTATTACTAAAACCTTGGTATTTAGGGTCTAGCTACTCACTGAGGAGACCTCAATGAGGCCTTGGTCTTGCACTACGTGCAGGGTCAGCTAGACTTGCAACACTTGCAGGTGCAAACTTGACTTGTTTGTCTGTTTGCTTACTTGGGAAATGGAGTAAAACCAGGTTTAAAATAGCTTGGTATCTTTAACATTTATCATACCCAAGGTAAAATACTTTCTACATTTATATCTCCTCCTGAGATTTTTATTTAATAAGGTTAAAACACCTTATGGTAACTTGTTCTGGTAAAATACTTATAAGTGCTGTATTACTAAAATCTTGGTATTTCTAGCCTGGCTCCCACTGATGAGACCTCGATAGGGGTCGGAACTGGTGGGGGGCTGGCCCTGAGAGGCTCTGCTTGGGGATAGGTTTTTGCCTGTCTCTGAGTAGGGCCACCGCTGAGATTATGGCTCTGGCTGGTGGTGGGGTGAGCCTGCCACTGGGTAGAGCCAATGCTGAGAAGTTTTTCTTGGTGATGGGGTGAGTCTGTCACTGAGTGGAATAACGCTGAGTTGGACGGTCTTTCGGCCACTATGGAGTGGTCTAGAGATCGTCCTAATTTTTAGAGAGGTCTTTACTTAAATACACTTCAATAAAGGTTGAAACCGTTCTGGGTAGTGGCCCTTTGCCTTTAATACAGAGCATCATACATCTCCTCCAGGAGATGTGCTTTGCATTAAGGGTAAATATTAAGATTAGTGATCAGTGCTTATTCTATTTTTACCATGAGTTGCCTTGATCTTGCGCTACGTGCAGGGGCAGCTAGACTTGCAACACTTGCAGGCGCAAACTGACCCAGCACATAGTGCAAGACCAAGGCAACTCATGGTAAAAACAGAATAAGCTCTGATCTGTTTGCTTACTTAGGAAATGGAGTAAAACCAGGTTTAAAATAGCTTGGTATCTTTAACATATATATATATATATATATATATATATATTGGAAGAGTATTAGAATATCTTAATTTTTATTCATATGTTCATTTTTTTAAATTTTTATGACTGTTGTTAATAGTGTGTTAATAGTTTATTCATCATCATCATCATCATGCATATCAAGGATTTAGGCCTAGCATGACCTGTTCCAGCCTCAGAAGTCATCGTTGAATCGTTTAAGAGGAGTCCTGGTTTTCTTTTTCCTGATGGCTTGTACTTTAAGGCTTGTTTTGGTAACCTTTCTGTTTTCATTCTTTGAACGTGTTCCATCCATTTATGTTTATATTTTTTAATTTTTTCTATTACTGATTCTCGGTTTAATTCTTTCATAATTTCTTCATTTCTTTTATAATCAAATAGAGTATACTTTGCAGTTTATCTCATAATCTTCATTTCCGCTGTTATTAATTTGTTATTAGTTTTATTGTCCAGATTTCACTTCCATACAATAAGACTGGTAGGGCTAATGTATTGTATACTTTTAGTCTGCTTTGTTTTTGAACTAGGTTTGGTTTAAATATAGATTTAATTACACCTATTATTTTTAAATATTTTGCAATTTTTATGTTTATATCTTTTTCATTTTCATATGTGATCATACATCCTAGGTAGTTAAATGAATTCACTTTTTTAAGATCTGGTTATCAATTACTATTTTAGTTCTTGCTGGATCTTGTCCTTTAAAGGCCATAGTTTTTGATTTTTCTATTGATATTATCATACCATAATCTTTGACTGTCTCATTTATATCTAAAATATCTTTCTGTAAGTCATCTTCAGAATTTATAATTATTATTTGGTCATCGGCAAAATGGAGAGTGTTTAAGTTCACAGTAGGAGAAAGTTTAATACCTTGATGGAAATTTTTATTCCATTTTATTATTATTTTATTTAGATAGATATTAAAAAGAGTTGCTGAGAGGAGACATACCTGTCGGACCTCTTGGTTTATCTCTCTCATATATAATAGCTCATGATTTAATCTTATTTGTATTTGATTATTTTCATATATACTTATGATAGCTTTTAGAATATTATTTGGTATTAAGGTTTATTCTAGTTTATATTTATATTATAATTATAGTTTATTCATTAACAGCATAATGAATAAACGTTGAAGAATAGAACAAATTAAAGCCTTCAACTTATCATTTAGATTTTTTTTTTTAGATTCTACCATACTGTATGTGGTCTTTGGTGTCTGTCTTTCACCAAGATAAATCGATATTATTTATTTATTATTATTATTATTATCCCAAGACCCCATGGAATCAAAGACTCATCTAGGAGGTCTGTTTATCATATGCACAGCTCATCATACCACACTTTAAACACACTCAAATTCTCTGCAGAAACCACACTCTCAGGCAAGGCATTCCACTCATTCACAACTCTGAATGCAAAAACCCCTGCTTCTCACTCCCCTGTTCACACCCTCTTTATACAGTTTTCAGGGATGACCTCTGGTTCTCCCCTGATCTCCCTCTGTTTTCTGCAGAAGCTCTCCAACATTGATCCTATAACAACCCCTAACTAACTTGTAGGTCTCTATCATATTCTCCCCCTCTTCCTCCTATCCACCAGACTCTGTAAATTGCATCTTCTCAATCTCTTATATTCAACATTACAGAGGTAAGAAACTACCTTAGTCAGTTGCCTCTGGACCCTTTCCAACATCTCTTCGTCCTGAAAACCAGGTGACCAAATCTGGGCACAGCATTAGTAGTCCTAATCAAAGCCTTATACATTGGCACAAGAATCTCCCTACTTCTAAAAGTCAGTGTCCTCGGCATCGTTCCCAGAAGCCTTTGTGTTGTCTTCACAATTTTGGCAACGTGTCTCCTAAATTTCAGATCTTTATCCACTATAACCTCAAAATGTCTTATTTCCTCCACCTCCAACAGTATATCCTCATCAAGCATAAATTCTACATCCCGTCTTTGTTTCCCAAATTTTAAAACCTTACATTTAGCAACATTGAACTCACATCCCCATTCCCGTACCCAATCACTCAATTTATTCAAGTCTTCTTGTAAGGCCACAACATCTTCTCTACTCTTCATGGTTTGTTCCAACTTTGCATCATCTGCAACAACTGAATATCTCCATCCAAATCTTTGCCAATATCATTAACAAACAGGTCAAACAGCAATGGCCCTAAAATCACTAGTGGTGACTTTCAACCACTAGTGACTTTCCTCATACTGGATATTGTTCCCCCATACACAACTTGCTGATACCTATCGGATAGCCGGCCTCCGATCCAATGCACTAATCTAATATCCAACTGAATCCTCTCCAGTGTGAGTATCAACTTATCATGTGGATATCTATCAAAAGTTTGCGAAATCCAAGTATACCACTGTGTATACTTCTCCTCTGTATATACTTCTCCTAAGCCATCAATTTGTAATAAGTAAGTAGATTACTAAAACATGGCCTTCCTTTAGTAAATCCATGCTGTCCATCATAGATAATACCATTGTAAATCAAATTCCAGATCCTAGTTCTCACTAGCTTCTCCAACAACTTAACCACAACACCTGACACTCAGATAGGCCTATAATTTGATGCTAGAGTTCTATCACCTCCCTTATGAAGCAGCACAATCTTGCCCTCCTTCCACTCCTTTGGAACTTGACAACGTACAAGACTGTCATTAAAAAATGTCTAGGCAGATGTCAACTTCCTGGCACATTCCTTCAGAATACATAGTGATATATTATCAAGTCCAACAGCCTTATTAACATCCACTTTGCTCAAATCCCCATACACCTCTTGATCGCTTACAATCAGTCCTCTTCCCCATCATCAACTGCTCTCGATATCTCAACGATGTCACATTCACAAGAATAAAAGACCTTTATGAACTGGTCATTAAGTACCTCCATTATATCTTCTGCAGTAGTTGTCCTTATACCATTTTCTCCAATCAATGTCATCTTCCCAGAATCATTCTTTTTTTTTTTTTTTTGCCAGCTACATATCGAAAAAACTCCCTAGGATTCTTTATGGCTTCATTAGTAAACTGCTGCTCATACTTCAAGTTTGCTACCCTTACCAATCAAGTCAATCTCCTTGCCTGGCCTTTGTAATCCTCATGGAATTGGTTATTTGCCACTTCTCTTAAGCTGCTTCAATAATGACTTTTCTATGCTTGGTTCATTTAACAGTGTTTCAAAATAATTGCTCCAGACATCTAGGATATCATGTCACCTTTATCATCTTTGATTCCTTTTACAGTATTTCTAAGCTTCTAAAAATGCCTCTGTAGTGCAATTGGAAGAATGATGGTACATTGTGCCCTTCAATTGGAATAGGCCTAAGTTCGATTCTCGTTGCGACAGGAGGAATCTTTATTTGGACGATTTTCAATCGAAGGTGAGTTAGCTGATCTCATACAGAGGTAGCAGGGTTTTTTCTCCCAGAAACTCGGAATTTTCATCCCGCATACAGACAAATCAGCCCTTCAGAACACACACAATTTTCAGACAGAATACCAGTTGTGGTGGAGGTGGGCGGTAGATGGCATTGATGGAGTCGATTCATAGGAGAGGTTCAGTGTAGTGGTTGAGACAGTTGTAGGTGTCCTTCTGCGATGAGTCTTCAGATTCCTTAGAGGTGTTAGGAATAATAATAATAATAATTCTTCAGTATTCTTCTTCATTTTCTGATCCATCTGACCGATATGCTATCTATTCCCATTCTCTGTAGTTGTACATCAACTTATCATGTGGTAATCTATCAAACATTTTTCCCAAGTCCAAGAATATCACTGTACATGATACTCATTTATCGCACACACTCACTACCTTATCATAGAATGCAAGTAAAATGCTAAAACAGGACCTACCCTTTACAAATCCATGATAAAGAATGCTACGTCCATCATTGCAATCCTGTATTCTATTCCTAACCAATATCTCCAACACCTTGACCACAACTGCACTTATACTGAGTGGACTGTAATCAGAAACTTCTGTCCTAGAACCATGCTTGTGGATTGGTGCAATTTTGCCTTCTTGCCACTCCTTAGGAATCCTACCCACTACAAGACTTTTTATTAAATAACTAGGTGAAGAGAATAGCCAACTGTTGTGCACATTCCTTAAGAATATATGGTGATATGTCATCTGTTCCCACAGCTTTATTAACATCTAAACCAATCAACATCTGATTTTCAAAGTCTAATCTCTGATTCTTTCACTTCCAATTCTCCTAGTACTTGCCTCCCTTCTATATATTGCACTGCATTATTTACACCAGGATAAAATCGTCTTTCAATAATTTACTATATCCTTTGCAACTGCGCCCCCTCTCATACGTCACCTTTTCTTTCTTTAACAGGCTTGCATATTTACCATCCCGTGCATCACGTTAATACACTCCTATTAATCATTTCTCCATAATTATTGTTTAACTTACGATTGAAAAAACTCTATCTTTCTTCTCAGTTGGAACAGCTCATTTCTGTCCTTTAATGTCATCCAGTCAATTTTCTGCCTTGCTGTTTGCACTATGCTATAAGACCAATGAAGCATAATGCATCTTCATTAAAAGCATTATATAAAAGGTGAATATATGAGCAGCCAGGCATATCTGTGCCTTTAAGGTGCAATACAACGCAACTCATACCGAAGGCTGTATTCTCATTGGTTCTCGATTACTTTCCAAACTTATTTGCTTACAGGATCAAAGATCGATCCTTACAGGATCGACCTTTGATCAAAAGTGAGTAAAAGTTAGTGGGTGGGTGGATGGGATGTCAGCACAAATTACTGAAGCCTGGGACTAGAATATATTGCATCTATATATTTTTTAAATTCTTGATAGTATCATTATTAGCTTGAGACTATTTTTCGCAGCCTACTCTCAGCAGCCCTGTGTACTTACTTGACTATAAAATAGCACTAATATATTAACAATATATATATATATATATATATATATATATATATATTATTTTAAATGAGACTGCTACTGGAAGGTAGAGAAATGAGTACAGAAAATGAATCTGATCAAGTGGGAAGAGATGTGGAAGAGCAATAGAGTAAGACAGGAGAGATTTAAAAGGTAGTTGTGAATGAAGAAGTTAACAGCATGAGTATAGAGAATGAGAGAACAGGTGAGCAAGACAGACAGGAAAATGGGAAGGATCAGGATGGACAGAAGAAACAGCATGCGAAAGGTAGATACTCCAAGAAGATATAAATGCATGTGTAAACATAAAGGGAAGGGGATGACCTGGGATCAAGGGAAAACAGTTGGATCTGAAGAAGGTTCTAGAATGAATAAGGAGAAAAAGAAATGGCTCCAGTTAAGCTTTGAGAAGTCACATCAAATAAGTGGTGTCAGTGGAACTAGCTATAGATCCAGAAATAAGCTACTGTGTTAGTATACAAATGCTAGAAGTGTAAGAAACAAGTCAAATAAAATGGTTGTATTAATTGAGTCTGTTCACCTAAAAATTGTTGGAATAAGTGAGACATGGTTGGATGAGGACGACATCCTGAAAGGAATAGGGATGGAAGGATATGATGTGTTTCGTGATGTTAGAAAGGGGTAAAAAGGGAGGGGGTGCTATTGATGATAGAGAAAGAGTTATGTCCATACAAAGTAGAGATGAAAGAGGGAAATAGTGTCAATGGTTTTGAGGCAGTATGGTGTGAGATAGAGGTGAATAGAATGAAATACTTAGTTGGATGTTATTCTAGACCTGGTAATGTAGATGGTAGTGACTATAAAATGTATAATCAAATTAGCCAATCAAATAAGAAAAGGGTGATTATTATGAGTGATTTTAACTATGCCAATATAGACTGGGATGATGAGATAGCAACTGGAAGTAAAGAAAATTCACTTCCCAGGTGAGTAGCGCATGATCACTGTCACCAACCGGAGGAAGAATAGTTACGTCTTTAACTTACATGCCCTCTGACACTATAATCAAATCTATTATTCTTTGACCTTGAGTTCCTTCTGTCACATGCTGCTTGAGGAAGTTATTATTATTATTATTATTATTATTAGTAGTAGTAGTAGTAGTACGGGCAAGGAGTCCTTAGACTCATCGAGGGAGGCCCTAATATCATGTCAAGAACAACTATTCAACATTCACACAGTATCTATCATACTTCGCCTTGAACTCATTTACAGTCATGGCACCCACAACCGACTCTGTGGGTACCATGCAAGTTGTCCCACAATAGCTCAATAAATGCATTTCCATTCTTCTCATGAGATTCTACTGCTACCCAATCAATATTTAGATAATTAAAGTCTCCCATTATGATTACTCTTTTCGCTCTCATCTTTTCTATTTGGTGATGCATTTCTTCATCACCAGCAACCGATCCACCAGATCTGTAACAACACCCCACTATGTAATTTGTCTTGTTAGATTCCAACTCACACCAGATGGCTTCAAACTCACTGCCACATGAAATATTGTTAGTAGTATTACTACATTCATAGGCCTCAACTCTAACTGGATTTAAGTCATCTAATATCATTAGTAACACACCCCCACCTCTCCACTCTATCCTTCTTAAAAATACTGTACCCATGACACTCGATACCAGTTTGTAGGTCTGATTCTGATAGCCAGGTCTCACTAATTCCTATAATCTGAGGTCGCAACATATTGACTAAAGCAACAAACTCTACCCATTTGTTTCTGATACTCCTAGCATTCGTGTACAGGCATAATAATCTACCTGCATGTTCTTTTGTATACTCTTGTTTGCAGTCTGCCTAACACAGTTGGACAATTTGCAGATCTCTATTCTTCTCTAATGCCTTTACACATGTAAACATCTTTGCACACATACGATGGGTCCGAACCGGAAGAACACAAACCCGAAATCGTTCTCGCGTTGTCAACATTTCCATGACAAAGCCCATTCCCATCATTAACACAGTTATATGCCATTGTCACTCTTACACTCACATTCACATCATTCCTCCCTTTATAATTTAGTTTCTTTGACTCTGTGTTAGGTCTCAAACCAGTTATTAGTTTTTCCAGACCCCTGATACCAAATGCATTCAGGGGTAGGCCATCCCTCTTATACAAATCCAATCTTCCCTCAAACTCACTCCACACCTCTAAAAACTCACATTCATTCCTTCTACACAGCCTATGCATCGAATCATTTGCCAATCATAGCCCTTCTTTTTAATTCATTTTTATCATAGCGATGTAAGATACTAACGATT
The DNA here is from genome assembly GCF_054136105.1 of Typopeltis vanoorti. Classification (NCBI taxonomy): domain Eukaryota; kingdom Metazoa; phylum Arthropoda; class Arachnida; order Uropygi; family Thelyphonidae; genus Typopeltis; species Typopeltis vanoorti. The sequence continues at coordinate 39,477,017 of NC_143572.1, read as the reverse complement.
TTCAGTTTCTCACTCTTCACTCTCTCCTCTTCCAGCAACCCTTTCATGGCCTCTCTCATACTGATCTTATCACCAGTTAAATCGTTCGTATCTACAACTATGATTTTGTTTACTTTTCTTTTCTGTTTTTGAATTACCGTACTTGAGTTACATTTTTAATTTTCACTCCAGGAAAACTCAATGTTATAACTCTCTCATCTATAGCATATTTTATTATGGAGTCACCATACCAAATAACTTCTTTCTTTTTACTAACAATGCCACTTACCTGATTTTCAATATTTCCTGACTTACCTGTTTCCTTGTTTTGTTGTTTCATATTTTCGTGTTCATTTTCTTTTTCTCCCTATGCTCATTAAACGTCTCTCAACTTTTTGCTATTCCCGTGTTGTCTCTCTGACGATCTGCTTCAACTTCGCTATTTGGCAGTTAATTCATTTTCCTTAACCTCCTCCATGTGCACAGTAACCTCGTTGGCAGAGCTAACTTCTTATTCTCGCCTGCAGTGTTTTTTTTTAGCATTACCTTTCTTGCCCTTTTTTGGTGCCATTTTAAACATATAGTAAAACATATATTTTTATTAAGATATTAAAATATCTTAATAAAAATATATGATAAAATATTAAATACACTATAAAACACTAAAATCTACACTAGTATGCTATAAAACACTAATTTTCTAACAGAAAACACAATAAAAACAGACAAAAATCACCAACTTTACAGGAGAACTAAATTCGCCGACCAACCACTATGTATCCTTGAACCAAAATTCAATATTATTATTATTATTATTATTATTATTATTATTATTATTATTATTAAACAAGACCTCATGGAGTCAAAGACTCATCTAGGAGGTCCTTTTATCTCACACACATCTCATCATGCCGGGTCTTAAACACATTCAAACTCCTTGCAGACACCACACTCTCAGGCAAGGCATTCCAATCATTCACAACTCTGCACGAAAAAAACCTGCCTCTCACTCCCCTACTCACACCCTCTTTATACAGTTTCCAGGTATGACCTCTGGTTCTCCCCTGATCTCCCACTATTCTTTGTAGAACTTCTCCACCATTGATCCTATAACAACCCCTTACCAACTTGTAGGTCTCTATCATATCTCCCCTCTTCCTTCTCTCCACTAGACTCTGCAAATTACATCTTTTCAATCTTTCCTCATACTCGACATTCGAGAGGTCAGAAAATACCTTAGTCAGTCGCCTTTGGACCCTTTCCAACATCTCTTCATCCTTCTGAAAACCAGGTGACCAAATCTGGGCACAATAGTCCATGTGTGGCCTAATCAAAGCCTTATACAATGGAACAAGAATCTCCCTACTTCTACACGTCAGTGTCCTCCTCATCATTCCCAGAAGTCTTTGTGTTGTCTTCACAATTTTGGCGATGTGTCCCCTAAATTTTAGATCCTTATCCACTATCACTTCCAGATCTCTTATTTCCTCTACTTCCAACAATATATTCTCACCAAGCATAAATTCTGCATCCCATCTTTGTTTTCCAAATTTTAAAACCTTACATTTTGCAACATTGAACTCGCATCCCCATTTGCTTGCCCAATCACTCAATTTATTCAAGTCTTCTTGCAAGGCCACAACATCTTCACTACTCTTTATGGTTCGTCCCAACTTTGCATCATCTGCAAACAACTGAATATCTCCATTCAAATCTTCGCCAATATCATTAATATACAAGTTAAATAGTAATGGCCCTAAAACAGATCCCTGAGGCACTCCACTAGTGACTTTCCTTTTCCTGGATATTGCACCCCCATACACAACTTGTTGATACCTATCAGATAGCCAGTCTCCAATCCAATGCACTAATCTAATATCCAACCCCATCTGCTCTAGTTTGACTGTCGACTTATCATGAGGTACTCTATCAAAAGCTTTTGCAAAATCCAAGTATATTACTGTGTATCCTTCTCCTCTGTCCAAGGAAGCAGTCACTTTATTGTAATAAGTAAGTAGATTACTAAAACACGACCTCCCTTTAGCAAATCCATGCTGTCCATCAAAGATTATACCATTGTTGTCAACCCAACTCTGGATCCTAGTTCTCACAAGCTTCTCCAACAACTTAACCACAACACCTGACACACAGATAGGCCTATAGTTTGATGCTTGAGTTCGATCACCTCCTTTATGAAGTGGCACAATCTTGCCCTCCTTCCACTCTTTAGGGACTTGACCAAGTGCAAGACTCGTATAAAAAAAATACGTCAAGGCAGGTGTCAACTCTCTGGCACATTCCTTCAGAATACGCTGTGAATATTCCTTCAGAATATTGCAGTTTTTAAATGAAATTCCATATAATTTTTTGCTACATTTGTAAGCTTTAATGTAATTTACTTTATAATGGAGAAATGATATTATGAGTGAAAGAGATAGATTGGTAACTGTTGCTGAGATGTATAGTTTGTGAACAATAGGAAGCACCATTTTAACAAAATGATGCACTATGAAAAAGACCTCCCATATGATCAGTGCTATTTTAAGCTCACTGTTTTGCAAACACTAAAAGAAAAAAATCTTCATAATAGTGTTCTAAATTTTTGTACAAATGATGGCACAATCTGTGTCACAAAATCCAGCTGTTTGGCAAGTGCAAGAAGAATGATTGTTATGGGAGATTTTAACTACAGTAGTATAAATTGGGGAGAGGAAGATGTATGTAGCAATAAGGGAATGGAATTTCTAGAATTCTGAGGGACAAATGTCTTAGGCAACATGTAATAGAGGGAACAAGAGGTTCAAGAGTTTTGGATTTGGTTATAGCATCAGTAGAGGTGATAATAACTGAGATGACATCTCTCTCACCAGTTAGAGAGAGTGACCATATGGTTTTGACTTGGAAAATAAATAGGCATGCAGGAGTATCAAAGAGACGGTAACGTATGTGGAATTATAAAGCAGGTGATTATAATAGTCTAAGACGTCAACTTCGGGAAGTTTCATGGAGGGAGGAATTGGAAGGCCGGGATATCATTAGTACGTGGGAAATTGTGAAAGAATATTTGTTAGCAGCAATGGTAAGCTGTATACCACGAGTGAAGAAGAGGACACAATTTGGAGTAAACTGGATGACAAACAATATTAAGCAGAATTGCATGCAAAAAAGAAGCTATAGAAGAGATATAAGGAGACAGGTGAAGAGAAGATGCATGAAGAATATAAGACACAGGCCAGAAGAGTGACTAGTATCGTAAGGAAGGCAAAACTGGAATATGAGAGGAGATTGGCTCTAAGATCTAAAGAAAATCCTAGGGAATTTTTTAGCTTTGTGGCCCGTAGAAGGAGAAATGATTGTGGAAGAATGATATTGTGGGATAAAAATGGGAGAGTGACTGATGAAGAGGACATTGTGGAATTGTTCAATCAACACTTTATTAAAGTATTTCATCCTGGAGGAGTCAGTTTTACTACTAGAGGGATAGGGCAGGTTCGAGGTTTAGAGGTACAGGAGGAGAGTGTGTTTCAAATACTGAGTACTCTGGATGTCACTAAAGCTGTGGGACTGGATGGTATTTCACCACAAGTTTTGAGAGAATGTGCTAGGGAACTGACAGTGCCTTTGACTTGGCTTTTCAATGAAAGTCTGGTTGCGGGAAAGGTGCCCATGGAATGGAAGGAAGATAAGATAGTGCCATTGCATAAGGGTGGTAGCAGACTGGAAGTGTCTAATTATAGGCCAATTTGCATGTCATCAGTAGTAGTTAAGATCTCGAGAAAGTAGGGAGGGACTGTATACAGCATAGGGCAGATGAGGAGGTGGTGTTATCTGTGAGAGTCAACATGGATTTGTGAAGGGGTGCTCTTGTTTTAGTAATATGCTAGCCTTTTATAATACAGTTACAAGAACATTAGATGAGGGAAAGACATATACTGCCATTTTCTTAGACTTAGTGAAAGCATTTGACAGGGTGCAACATGATAAGCTGATATTCAAGTTGCAGCACATGGGTCTGGATGTCAGATTGGTCAACTATATTCAGGATTGGCTGTCCGATAGGTATCAGAGAGTTGTGTATGGTGGGACAGTTTCAAGGAGGCAGAGAGTTATAAGTGGGGGGTCCCACAGGGCTCAGTACTGGGACCTATATTGTTTAACCTTTTATATCAATGATATGTCAGTGGATTGCAAGAGGATATTCAGTTGTTTGTGGATGATGCAAAGCTAGGAAGGATTATTAGTAATAATGCAGATGTAGTATCCCTGCAAGAGGATTTGAATAAGCTAGATAGATGGGTAAATAAATGGGGGTATCAGTTTAATGCTGCAAAATGTAAGGTCTTGAGGTTTGGGAAACATCGATGGGATGCTGCATACTCTATGTGAGGAGTAATACTGGAGGAAGTAGGTGAGACAAGAGTTCTGGGTTTGATGATTGATAGAAACCTGAAATTTAGGGAACATGTTGCAAAGGTGGTGAAAGTAACACAGAAGATTGCTACAATAATGAGAAGGACACTGACCTGCAGAGATAAAACAGTTATCATTCCGTTGTATAAGACCCTGATCAGACCACACTTGGACTATTCTTCTCAGATTTGGTCCCCAGGATTTGAAGGGGATAAATTAACTGTGGAAAAGGTACAAAGGTGGATAACAAAGATGGTTTCAGGACTGTACAGTGATAGTTATGAGGATCGGCTGAGGGAATGTGGACTGCAGAATTTGGTGGATAGAAGAAGGAGAGGTGATATGATTGAGACTTTAAAACTGTCGAGAGGTGGTTACAGTGTTGACACTGGGGAGTTTTTTTGCTTGGTTGAACAGCGGAAAGGAGTGATGACAAGAGGCCATTCCTGGAAGTTACAAAAGGAAACTGTTTGCAAGAGGGTGATGAGTGGTTTCTTTGCATGGAGGATGGTTGAACCATGGAATGCATTGCCTGATGGAGTGGCCAGAGTGAGAATGATCAATGAGTTGAAGTAGTGGTATGATAGACTGTGTTTCTCGGGGGGGGGGGGGGGGGGGGAACCTTCCCTCGATGAGTCTTGAAAGACTTTGTTTTTCTTACCAAAGACCTCCCACGACGAGTCTTTTGACTCCATGGAGGCCTGAATAATAATAATAATAATAATCATAATGTTATAGGAAGTGCTACATTAAATTATTGTAATTAAAACTAACTAACTAAATAAAGAAAAAAAAATGAAATTATGAAAAAACTACATTTTTTTCCCCTTTATACAGTAGATTCATATTTGGTAATATATTATCCCAATAAAGAAACAAAAATCAAAATTTATCTTTGTTTTTGGCACTTGCATTGACAGAAATTATGTCGGTGTTTTGTCTAATATCACAATGATGAGTTTAGATGGAGAGCAAGAATCATGGATAGCACAAGGGTGATCTGAAATGTTCTCACCCTTGACCATACATGGCAACACTAACGGAAACAGTTTTTTTTCTAAGTTGGTACATCTGTCATAAGCATCCATGTGAAATTGCAAGTCATTCTATGAAGTAGTTTTTTTTTATACAGCTGTCTGAAGCAAAAGTGTTGTCTGTATCCCTTGAAATGGATAAAATTGAATATTGTGCGGTTATAAAATTCTTTGTAAAAGAAGGTTTAACGCCAAAAGAAATTCATTCGAAGTTCATAAAAGTTTATGGGCACTCTTCTCCTTCATTTTTGACAATTAAGAAATGTGCTACCGATTTTAAACATGACTGTACCAGCTTTGAAGATAATCCACGTGAAGGACATTCAAAAATTGTAACAGCAGAAATCATTGATCAAGGATACTATGTGGTATTGGATGACCTGTGAATCAAAGCATGAAATTGCTGAGACTATAGTCATTTAAAAAGAATGTGTAGGATATATTTTGCATGAAAAATTGCATATGAGAAAGCTTTGCACAAGATGGATGCTTGCTCACAGCAGATCAAAAACGAACTCTTGTGAAAATCTCTAAACAGTGCTTGGAGTGATTTAACAAGAATAAAACTGATTTTGTGTGTGTCGATTTATTATTATGGATGAGACTTTGGTTCACCATTACAAACCAGAATCCAAACAGCAGTCAAAACAGTGGACAGAAGCCGGTTGTTCGGTGCCAAAGAAAACAAAGTCGGCTCCATTAGCAGGAAAGGTCATGGCATCAGTGTTTTGGGATGCTAAAGGCATTTTTTTTGTTAATTATCTTGTAAAAAGTGTAAAACAATAACTGGGGAATATTATTCTGATCTTTTAACCAGACTAGATTAAACAATTTGTGAGAAAAGACACGGTTTGCAGAAGAAAAAAAAAAAATCATATTTCATCAGGACAATGCACCTGCCCACAAAGGTGTTTTGGCAATGGGAAAATTAAGGGATCTTCACTATGAATTGTTGGAACATCCATCCTATTTCCCAGATTTGGTTCCCTCTGACTTCTGTCTGTTCCCAACACTAAAACTCTTCCTCGCTGCTCAGCATTTTTCTTCGAATCAAGAAGTGATTGCAGCTGTAGAGGGGTATTTTGCTGATCATACTGAGAACCACTACAGGGATGGGATAATGATGCTGGAGCATCATTGGAATAAATGTATTAGTGTTAAAGGTGATTATGTTGAAAAATAAAAATAATGTTGAAATTATACATTCGTTTTTTTCATTGTTAGGTGGAGAACTCTTCAGACCACCCTCGTATGTTGGTAGAGTTGCTTGAGGAGAAGGGAATGCCATTTGTAAATTAATGGGTTGTATTTGAGGGAAGGGTGAATTTGTATAAAACTGACAGACTGCATTTAAAAGGATTTGGTGTGAGTTAACTGAAGAGATTTTTGCAAGAAGGAAGTGCAGTGAGAGATGCAATTAAGAGATTGGAGCAAGTAAGAGGTGAAGTGAAAGACCAGGAAAGGGAAACAAGTGAGAATAAAGTGCTTGTTAATGGAAATAGTAATTGAGTCAGAGATAATGACAGAACAGGAGCAAGATGGACAAGGTAACGAGAAGGAATTGAGTGGACAGTGAGAAGAAAGTGAATGTTGGAAGTAGTAGTAAATGTGTGTATGGAGATAGGATAGTTAGCATTGGAATGAGATGGTCTGGAATGTAAAGGGGATAGAGGAGTGTAAAGATATACATGGGGTGAGTGGTGATAAAGGTAATGGGCCTAGGCAGGTGTGGAGAAATCACAGTCAATAGGTGATATGAGTAAGACTTGTTATAGGCTTAAACATAAACTACTATGTTTAAGTTAAGGGATATTAGTTTTGAAGCAGCATGATGTGAGGTTGAGGTTGATGGGAAGAGATATTTACTTGGATGTTGCTACAGGCCAGGGAATTTGGAGAGTGGTAATGAAGAAATGTATAAGCACCTTGGGTTTATGACAAAGAAGGTTGATGTTGGAAGTTTATTTTCCACTTGGTTAGACTATATTAATGGGATGTAATATCCCTTAACTTAAACAAGTCATATGTCACCGAATTGAAGCCTTTGGCTCTTCATATATCTAATAAACTGCTATGTTTATATGTGAATGTTAAGATCGTCAGTTATAAGGGAGATGAAATTGTTTCAATGATTGAAACAACTGATAACTGCCGGAATAAATTAAATATGGTTGGGTGAAGATAATATCCTAATCAGAATTGAAATGGAAAGTTACAATGGTTTCATGAAGATGGAAAGGACAAAAAGGGAGAGGGTTAGGTGTGCTACTGATGAAAGCAGAAGAATTATACCCATATAAGATGAAGATGCAAGAGGTAAATAATTTCAATAGTTTTGAAGCAGCATGATGTGAGGTGGAGGTTGATGGGAAAGAGATATTGATGGGAAAGAGAGAGATGAAGATGCAAGAGGTAAATAATTTCAATAGTTTTGAAGCAGCATGATGTGAGGTGGAGGTTGATGGGAAGAGATATTTACTTGGATGTTGCTACAGGCCAGGGAATTTGGAGAGTGGTAATGAAGAAATGTATAAGCACCTTGGGTTTGTGAACAAAGAAGGTTGATGTTGGAAGTTTATTTTCCACTTGGTTAGACTATATTAAATTTAGTTTAATCTTTTATCCAAGTGTAGGCAAGCAAAGTTTGCATCTGAAGTATCTTCAGGACTGAGGCAACTTGTAGTAAAGATGGACCAGGCTCTCATCACTCCTTGTCTCAGTATCTCCCATAATGCAAAGCACACCTCCTTGTGGACATGTATAATGCTATGCATTAAGGGAATGTATAATGCTATGCATTAAGGGAAGGGCCACTATCCAGACCAGTTTCAACCTTTATTGAGGTCTCGTCAGTGGGAGCCAGACCCAGAAGTGGTGATACTAATGCAGAAACAATGGAGAGGTCATATTTACCTATATGAGTTGCCAAAAGATGTACCATACCACCTTATTATCAAATTACTCTGGATTTAGAGAAAGATGTTGGAAGTTTATTTTCCACTTGGTTAGACTATAATAAATTTAGTTTAATCCTTTATCCAAGTGTAGGCAAACAAAGTTTGCCTTAGTATCACCACTTCTAGCTCCAACTGACGAGACCTCAATAAAGGTCAAAAGTAACAGTCTGGGTAGTGGCTCTTCCCTTAATACATACCATTATACATGTCCACAAGGAGATGTGTTTTGCATTATGGGAGATACTGAGACAAGGAGTGATGAGAGCTTGGTCCACCTTTACTACAAGTTGCCTCAGTCCTGAAGATACTTCAGGTGCAAACTTTGTTTGCCTACACTCTTAAGCAATATGTTAAGAAGAGCATGCTATAATTGACAGTCGCTTAGATCTGATCATTTTATCAGAGGATGTCATTGTGAGTAGGATGTCATATTTCCTTCCAGTTGGTGAAAGTGATCACAAAATCATTACCTGGACTCCTGAGTAAAAGATATGTGGGGAACTACAAAGCTGATTATTATTATTATTATTAACACTAGATCTCCATGGAGTCTAAAGGCTTATCTTGGGAGGGAAACATTGTCATGCACAAAGCCCATCAAACTGTACATTAAATTCATTCAGTGTGTCTACATTAACCACAATGTCAGGCAAAACATACCACTGATCAAACACTCTTCATGCAAAGAATCTACTTCTTATGGCTCTGCTTACATCCTCCTTATACAACTTCCAGGTAGGTCCCCTTGTTCTAACCTTTCCCCCATTCTACAAAAATTTTCTTCTGCATTAATCTGATATGCTGGCCTGGTTGGCCAAGTGGTTAGCATATCCGCTGTCCAACCAAGAAGCTGCGGGTTCAAATCCCGTTGTGAGCATGGATGTTTGTGATTGCCTGTAAAAATACTAGTGTTGAGCAGTAGATGGCGTTGGTGTAGATGATGCAATTCGCTGTAGTTGATGGACTCAGTGGTGGAGACAGAGAGTTGTAGAGTGGGTACCCTCCCTCGATGAGTCTTTGGACTCTTTGGAGTTGTCACGTAATAATAATAATAACGATAATAATAATAATAATAATAATAATAATAATAATAATAATAATAACAACCATTTACCAACTTAAATGCCTCAGTCATAACCTTTCTCTTCCTTCTATTCACAAGGCTTTGCAAATTGCATTCCCTCACTCTCTCCTCATATTCCAATCTCAAAGACCAGTTATGACTTTAGTCAGTCTTCTCTAGACCTCTTCCAACATATTTTTATTCACCATGATAAAGCAGGAAATTAAATCTGTGCAGAATAATCCATATGAGGCCTGATCCATGACCATATACTATGGAACCAGAACCTCTATATTTCTACAAGTTAAGGTCCTCCACATCATTACCATAATCTGATGCGATGTCTTCACAACTTGTGCATCTGACCTCTGAATTTCACATACTTGTCCAACACCACTCCATGGTCTCTTATCTCCTCAACTTCCTCCAGAATTTCTCTGCTTAGTATATACTTTACATCTCATTGTTGCATACTATATTTCAGAACCTTACACATGGCAACATTGAATTGAAAGTTCCTTATATATTGTAACAATATTGCCCATACTGTTCCAATATATTCAAATCCTCCTGTAAGGCCACATCTATTTGATTCCTCATCACTTTCCCCAGTTTTGCATTATTATTATTATTATTATTATTATTATTATTATTATTATTATTATTTTTATTAACATCTGACCTCCATGGAGTCGGAGACCCATCATGGGAGGTACACGCTATTGCACACAATGCTCATCCAACTGTGCTTTAAACTGATTCAATGTGTCTACACCCACAACACACTTAGGCAATGCATTCCACTCACCAACCACTCTCATTGCAAAGAACCTACTCCTCACTCCTTTGCTCACACCTTCCTTATAGAGTTTTGAGTGATAGCCTCTTGTTCTACCCTCCCTCTCCCATTCTATGAAAAATCTCTTCCATGTCGACTCAATGACAACCTCTGACTAGCTTATATGTCTCAATCATATCCTGCTCTCTTCCTCCTATTCACAAGGCTCTGCAACTTACATTCTCTCAATTTGTCCTCGTACTCTACATTCCAGAGACCCCTGACCACCTTTGTGAATCTTCTCTGGACCCTTTCCAACATATCCTCATGAACACCCAGTGACCAAATCTGAGCACAGTAATCCATATGAGGCCTGATCAAGGCCTTATATAATGGCATCATAACCTCTCTATTTATGCATGTCAAGGTCCTCCTCATCATTGCCATTATCTGATGTGACATCTTCACAACTTGTGCAATATGGCCCCTGAATTTCAGGTCCTTGTCCACCATCACTCCTAGATCTCTTATCCCCTCTACTTCCGCTAAAGTTTCCCCACCAAGTGTATGCTTTGCATCTCATCATTGCTTACCAAATCTCAAAACCTTACACTTGGCAACATTGAACTGATAGTTCCACTTACCTGCCCATTCATGCAATCTATTTAAGTCTTCTTGTAAGGCCATAATATCTGCTTGAACTCTGCATTGCTCTCTCCAGTTTTGCATCATCTGCAATCAGCTGCATATCTCTAGTTAAACCCATCCATTAACATACAAATTGAACAACAATGGCCCCAAAACTGACTCCTGCAGCACACCACTAGTGACCTTTCCCTTTCGGGATACCACACTCCCATATACAATTTTCTGATACCTATCTGACAGCCAGTCACTGATCCAACTCAGAATTCTGTTTTCCAATTCCATCTGTTTCAATTTATTTAAGAACTTGTCGTGTGGCCGTCTATCAAAAGCCTTTGCAAAATCTAAGTACACGACTGTATATGCATCTCTGCAAACAGTTCTATATCACTAGTTAAATCTATCCCAATATCATTATCATTCAAATTAAATAACAATGGTTGCAAAACTAATCCTTGCAGCACACCAATAGTGACTTTCCTCTTTCAAGATAGTGCCCCCCCATATACACAACTTGCTGATACTTATCTGATGGCCATTTACCTATCCAAGTCACTAATTTGTCATCCAATCTCATCTTCTTTAGTTTAGTGACCAACTTGTGCTGTGGCAATTATCAAAAGCCTTTGCAAAATCATAAAGCATACAACTATATATGCATCTCCCTTGTCCAATACATTCGTCACATTGTACATAAGCAAGTTTGTAAAATATGACCTCCTTTTAACAAACCCATGCTGACACGCACAAAGAATACCAATGTTATCAACTGACTTTCATATCCTATATCTCACCAACCTCTCCAATACCTTAACTACAATTCGAGATATACAGATGAGTCTATAATTTCTTGCCTTAGCTCTAGCACCCCTTTGTGAAATGGAATAATTTTGAATTCCTTACATTTCTTTGGGAATTGTGTTGTTACAAGACTCTTCTTAAACAGATAGACCAAGACTGATGCTTAAGATATGTGGTGATATATCATCAAGTCCTACTGCCTTATCCATTGCTTTCTCGTGTCCCCCCCTCCAGCAGTAATGTCACCCTTGTGGTGCATTGCTGGTGCTTCAGTCACAAGAAGCCCCAGAGATGTAATGCTGGTAACATGAAGCCAATGTCTCAAACCAGGCATCCAAATGTACCAAGATTCCTGGACCACTTGCAGCAGTAATGATAAAAACACAACTCAAAAAATCCATGCTGGCTTGATCGTCACCCAGAGTAACAAGGATCGCGTTGCTTGTTTGGGAGGAGGGAAAGCTTTGAAAAATAAGTTACAGTCCCCTAAACAATACTCTCTCAAGATTAGTTCCTTAAACATAGAAGGACTATCTCAATCCAAAGCTGAAGTCATCAGAAAAATAGCCAAAGACAAAATGATTGACATCCTGGCTCTCCAGGAAACCCATGTGCCTGACACAGCTCTCAATAGACTAAAGATCCCAGGCCTAATTATTGTGTCTTATAACTGCCATCCCAAGCATGGCCTGGTCTCAAGGCCATGAGCAAATGCGTGCCTGAAGCAGAATATTCCATAGGTATTAAAATTCAAAATACCACCATCTATAACATCTACAAACCACCATCACAATCCTGGCCTAACCAGATGGCCCAGCCGCCACCTCACCCTGCTATCTATGTTGGTGACTTAAAACCTCTCATCACACCATGTGGGCTATTCCTCTAACCAACCAAGATGGTGATAATCTAGTTAACTGGATAGATACATATAACCTGTATTTGATCTACAATGTCAAGTAAGAAAGTACTCAGCCAGATGGAACAGAACCTACATCCCCAATTTGTGCATAGTCTCTAAAGACCCTGAAGACCACCCTCTGCCAACAACCAGAACCATTCTCAACAGATTCCTTAACAGCCAGCATTATCCTACACTAATAGAGACAGGTACATCAATCCCAATCATCAGTGGAACACCAATCACCAGATGGAACCTTCACAGATCCAACTGGAATGTATTTGAAAAGCAAATTGAGCAAATTTGCTATCCCAGATTTGTCAAACTAATCAAAACTGCAGTTTGATTAGTTTGACAAATCTGGCGACACATTTGCTGTTTGTGTCCAAACCAGGAAAAGATCCTCTATTCCTAGAGGCTACAGAAAACAATACATCCCATGCTGGAGTAGGGATATCAAGGAACTTTTAGCCAAATATGAAAAAAACTGAAGACCCAAACTATTGCTAAGGAGCTCATAGCAACACTTGACAAAAGCAGAAAGGAAACAGAGATAGCTCTCAGCCATCCATGAACTCGACTTCACCAAATCTAGCCAGAAAAGCTGGTCACTTCTGAGAAAATTGGGGGGGGGGCAGAACTGACAAAATACAAACCACCACAGATAACTCCTGATCAAATGGCTAATCATGTATGGAAAACCGCCAAGATAAGTCCCAAATTTTCTACTAGGAAAATAACTGTACAATCTTCCATCAGAATAAATCTGAAGATGGCTTCCAAGCTTCCTGAACTTGTACAGCCAGTACACCTCTTGAAGAGGTGCAGGAAGCCTTAAAACTCATCAAGAATGGCAAGGCTGCAGGAGTAGATGGCATCCTCCCCGAGTTTCTAAAACATCTCAGCCAACGAGGTCAAAAATGGCAGGCTGCCCTTTTCTCAAATATTATAATGACTGGAAAACTACCAAAACTGTGGCAGGAAGCCAAAATAATTGCTGTGCCCAAGCCAGGAAAAGATCCAAATAATATCAAAAATCTACAATCTATCTCCTTGCTTTGCTCCACCTTTAAGCCTTTGAATGAATTCTTCTTAAAAGAATTTCACTCATCGAAAGAGCACTCTCGATTGAACAAGCTGACTTCAGGCCTTCTGTTTTTGCTGTGACCAGGTCCTAGCCCCTGACAACACAGATTGAAGCAGGCTTCCAGAAGAAACTTAAATCCGGAGTCACTTTCATCGACCTAACTTCAGCTTATGACACTGTCTGGATCAGGGGCCTCCGCCTAAAGCTAAGCAATATCATAAGGTACAAAACAACTTTCCAGCTTTTTGAATCCATTCTCTCCAACAGAAAGATCTGGATCTATATTGGTGGAAAAAAGAGCAGGCCCAGATTCCTCCACAATGTTCTTCAATGGGGCTCTGTGTTATCCCCTTTACTGTTTAACATCTACATGTCTGACTTACCACATACCAGCTCAAGCAAATATGTATATGCCAATGATCTCACTATCCTACACCAGTCTACCTCCTTTGCCAACCTGGAAATAACCTTGAACATAGACCTAAACATCCTGGATGTGTACTCCAAGCTGTTGTACCTGAAGCCAAATCCAACAAAAACTGTGTCCACAACATTCCACCTGAACAATGTAGAGGTGAATCGACACCTCAACCTCTCTTTCTGTGACAAAATGGTAGAACATGAGCCTCACCCGAAATACCTTAGAGTGAGCATGGACAGAAGCCTAACCTATAAAAGGAACATCACCAACCCGTCCAACAAATTAAAATTAGAAATAATATCATCTCATGGCTTGCTGTAACAACCTGGGGTTGTGGTACTGATGTCTTAAGGTCATCTGCACTGGCCCTTGTATTTTCTGCAGCAGAATACTGTGCCCCTGTGTGGGAAAGAAGTGCACACATTAGAGACATCCACCTAAACTCTACCATGTGCACGATTGGCGGGACACTGAGAAGTATCCCTCTCCCCTGGCTGCCTGTCCTATCTAACATTGCTCCACCAGATGTAGTAGAAGACAAGCCTCGATTAAAGTATTTAATAAAGTAATGAGCAACCTACTTCTGCCCCTGCACCAGACTCTCATAAATCCACCTAGTCATCATCAGTAACCATGGGTCCAATGCCCATAGGTGTCTGTCTGCTACCATCTTGATATGATTCTTTCATTTATTTCAGTTTTGTGCAAGATGACTCAATTTGTGTATAAAGTTTCCGCACCATTTGATGATGTCATCGCCCCATTTGATGATGTCATTGCCCCATTCTCTGTTTGGTCTTCCTCTTTTGTTCTTTCCTTCAATCATTCCAAACAGCAACGTTTTTAATTTTCTCTTATCATTCATTCTACATATATGGCCAAATAGACGTAGTTTCCTTTTGATTATTTTCTGGATCAGGTTTTCTTTTGGTTGTATTCACCTGTAGATTTCCTCGTTATTCACTTTCTGTATCCAGCTTATTCTCAAGATCTTTCTATAGCACTTCCTCTCAAATGCCAATATTCTCCTTTCAGATTCTCTCAGGCCTCACATCCATAGAGCATGCTGAAGATACAGGTTTCTACAATGTGCAGTTTAGTTTGCATCTATATAGCTCGGCTCTTCCATATTTTGTCCATGGCTTTTAAAATAGTTGTTGGTCTGGCTATTCTAATTTTTATCTCTTTTTTGGGATCCAAGTCATCCACCTAGTATTTGCCTAAAATCACGAAAAACTTTCTGGTCCATAGACGAACTCTCTTCAGCCGCCTTAGCATCAACACCTGACATGTGGAGAGAACACTGTTCCAACAATCTTCCAACAAATGGTTTCCTGGTTGAAGATCCCTGTGCTCCGCAGCTTTGCCCTTCCTTGGAAGATTTGGTCATCTATCAACAGGATCAGAACTAACCAGGGCAGATGTGGCTACCTACTGCATAAATGGAGACTATCAGACCACACTTATTGTGACTGTTCTCCTGTGACCTTGATGATCATTCATATTGTGAATGACTGCCCAAGGTGTCTCCAAGACATCCACGAGGTGACAGATGAGACTCTGGATTGGCTTTCTGGTCTGGACATTGACCTGTAGCTGCTTTTGCCATAAGAATAAATAAATTGCCTTATTAACATCTAGCTTACTTAACTCCTCATATATCTCTTGCTCACTCACCATTAAGTCTTCTCTCATTTTATTCTCTACACTTGCATTCTGATTTCACACAGGCTGAAACACCCTGATGAACTCATCATTAAATATTTGACTATATCCTCCTCAGTAGTCACCAATTTTCCACTTCATTCATTAACAACATCTTACCATAATCATTATTCCTTCTACTTGTCACATATAAAAATAATTCATGAGGTTTTTCTTGGCTTGATTTGCTAATTTCTGTACTCCACTTTATCCTTACAAGTAAGAATAAAAATCTTCTTGCTCTTTATACTCTTTGTGCAACTGATTATTACTATTATTCAGCTTTTGCTGTCTCCAAAGTGCCTTCTGCTTCTTCTTCCTCTTCTTCCAGATTTCATGATTTTTACCTCCAAAATACATTCACACATTGTTACTGTTATGTGTTTCTTTGTGAGTTCCCAAGCAGCATTTATTTCCTTACTGCTTAACTCCTCATTCCATGCTATATCTCCAAGCTGTGTCCTAAGGTTTTCATAATTACTAAACTTGTACTGCTACATATATCCTTTCCTCACAGAAGTCTTCATATGGCTAGTCACAATCCATGTGATCACTTTATGATCACTCTCACCAACTGGAGGGAAGTGTGAAACCTGACTCACATTCTCTGATGAAATGATCAGATCCAAAACTCTCGATCCTTATGTGCCTTACTTTACATACTGCCCGAGATGTCTCTCAAAAACTCGAGAAATTCATTTTTATTATTTTCAAATACTATTTCTTCATTCCAATCTATACTGACATAATTAAAATCACCCACAATAATCATCCTTTCCTTTTACACTAACTGAAGTTGATTATACATTTCTTCATCACTACCCTCCACATTCCTTGGTCTGTAGCAAGCATCCAACTAAATATCTCTTCCTGTCAACTTCCATCTGACACTACACTACACTGCCTCAAGATCATCGCCACTGTTTCCTTCTATCATATCTATCTTATGTAGACATCATTTCCCTGCTATCATCAACAGTGCTTCCATCTCTATTCTTGTCCTTTGTATCCTCATGAAAAACACTATTCTTCCATTTCTATTTCTCTTAGGATATCATCTGGATTCAACCATGTGTCACTTATTCCAACCATTTTGGGGCAAATAAATTTGATCAGTGAAACAATTTCATCTCCCTTATTTCTGATACTTCTGGCATTTGTGAATAAACACAGCAGTTCACTTTTAAGTCTATAACCAGTCACATCTGAGGTACTTGTTGGTTGTGATTTTTCTGACCACATGTGTCCTTGCCAATCCCTTTATTACTGCTTATCACATATATCTATTCAGTCATAACCTCCTCTCTCATCTCGATCAATTTTATTTCTGTGCTTATCATCCACACACATACATTCACTCTCCCTATGCCATGTCTCCTGTCTACTCAGGGCTCACCTCCATTTCCTTGTTCCTCTTGCATTCTCATTCTCTCTTTGTCTCTCACACTACTACTGTTTCCATTACCAAGCACTTCAGTCTCTTCCGTACTACTCTCCTGATCTTTCACTTCACCTCTTATTGCTGATCTCTTGTTTGCATCTCTCTCTCTCTCTCTCTCTCTCTCTCACACACACACACACACACACACACACACACACACACACACACACACACACACACACACACACACACACACACACACACACACACACACACTGCACTTTCATCTAGCAGCAGGTACTCCAGTTAACTCACTCTAAAGCCATTGAAATGCAGTCTGTCATATTTTTATAATTCCATTCTTCCCTCAAATATGTGCCAATACCTTCTCCAAAATGCAATATGCAATACCTTCTCCAAAATGCAATATGCAATACCTTCTCCTCACACAGCTTTGCCAGCATGCCATTCATGATTCTGGCTCTCCATCTCAACTCATCTTTGGCATACCTTGGCAACACACTGACAAATCTATACTGTTATCCTTCACTATCCTCAATAACCATCTGATATCTGCCCATACTTTCTTTTTATGTCCCCTTAGATCATTTGTCCCCCACAACTGCCACTAATTCTGTGCTTACTTCTTGCTCATATCCAAAGCATGAATTATTTTCCTCCTGAATACAGACCTTATGGTCTCTCTCACTAATCAATCCTCTAACAATGGAATCTCCCTATACTGCTATTCTTGAATCACTTGTCACCTCTTTTACCCTTTTTTCTTTCATTCTATTCTTTTACACACATTTGTTTGTAAGTGTGCTTACAAACTTGTACTTAGCTTGTAAGATATAGTATAGTATTGGAATGAGGAGTTAAGTGGGAGGGAGGTAAATGTAGCTTTTTTACACTGACCAAGATATATTTAACAGCATCAATGTGTGAGTGTATTCCAAAGGTTAAAATACTAAATGAGATAGCTGTCAAATGGAGATGAATGAATGAGGGGATTAAGCATGAAATCCTAAAGAAGATACCATGGTGGCAGCGCAAGATTAATAATGGCAGCAATCAGATAATTAGTCTGTTGACTTAATGGAGGTTTTTATTATTAATAACAATAATTGCAAAGAGGTAATAATACACTCCAGAACCAGATTATTGAAACAAAACTGCCTTTAAGAAACCTATGCTCTCTCCACAGTAGAGATTCCTAATGTTATCAATTGCTCTCCTAATCAATTCTCCATTACCTTCACAACTACTCCTGATATTTCATTAAACACGTTATAACATAGTTAACACATGTTTAACTGCTTTTTTCAAGTATTATTATGTGTACAAAATGTTTCTATAAAACATCTAGGGGAGAATCAGAGTCAACACAGGAATATAGTATGAAAAAAGTTTATGCTTATTATTCTTATACATATGTAGAATATGTATAAATAAATTAGCCATGCAAATATGAAAATTGAGATCATTATGGTTGATTGTAATTATGGCAATATAGGTGAGATGGGATAATGAGATAGCAACCAGAAAAAAAAAAAAAACACAAGTTAATTGAATATTTTAGGAACAATACCTCAGACAGTATGTAACACAGGGCACACAGTGATTGATAATCTTGAATTTAATCATCTCTTCGGAGGATGTTATTATAAACGACATGTTAAATCTCCCTCCAGTTGGTGAGAGGGACCATGAAGTCAAGGTTGGCAACTGCCCAAATACTGATGACTTCTGTGAGGAAAGGGTATATGTAGACGTACAAGACTGGTGATCATGAGAAGCTCAGGCGACAGCTTGTAGTTGTAGTATGAAATGAGGAGATTGGGTGGAAAGGAGATCACTGCTGCTTGGGTGATATTCAAGAGCTATCTAGTAGAAGCAATGTCTAAATGTATTCCAAGGGTCAGAAAGCTAAATAATGTAGGTGTAAAATGAATGAAAAGATTAAGCATGCAATACAGCAAAAGAAGGCATTATGGAGGCATCATGAAATGAGTGGTAATAATTAATGTCACGAGAGGAGAAGCAACATGCAAGGAGGATAACTTGGTTGGTAAGGGTAGCAAAAGTGCAGCAGCAGTTAGTTAATGAAGCCAAAAAAATCTTAGTGAGTTTTTTTGATATGTAGCCATAAAAAAAAAAAAAGGATGACATTGATTAGAGAAAATGGTATAAGGACAACTATTCAGGGGAGATATAGTTGAGATATTTAATGAGCAGTTCATAAAGGTCTTTCATCCTTGGGAATATGACATCATGGAGAGTTTAAGAGCAGTGTATAATGAGAAGCAGAGGCTTTCTGTGAGTGAGCAAGAGATATAGGGAATTGAGTAAACTTGAAGTTAATAAGAGTGTGAGATTTGATGATATACAGCACTTATGAGGGTGGTCTGAAAAGTTCTTTGCCTAACAATGAACAAACGAATTTATAATTTCAAAATTATTTTTATTTTTCAACATAATCTCCCTTAAGACTAATACATTTATTCCAGTGATGCTCCAGCACTATTATACTGCCCTCTGTAGTGGTTCTCAGTAAGATCTACAAAATACCCCTTTACAGCTGCAATCACTTCTTGATTCGAAGAAAAACGCTGACCAGCAAGGAAGAGTTTTGGTTTGGGGAAGAGATAGAAGTCAGAGGGATGTTCCAATAATTCATAGTGCAGATCAATTAATTTTCCCATTGCCAAAACACCTTTCTGGGCAGGTGCATTGTCCTGATGAAAGATGATTTTTTTCTTCTGCAAACCGGGTCTTTTCTCATGAATTTTTTTGTCTAGTCTGGTTAAAAGATCGAAATAATATTTCCTGGTTGTTATTTTACTCTTTTCAAGATAATTAATAAACAAAATGCCTTCAGCATCCCAAAACACTGATGCCATGACCTTTCCTGTTGATGGAACCGACTTTGTCTTCTTTGGCACTGAACAATCGGCTTCTGTTCATTGTTTTGACTGCTGTTTGGATTCTGGTGTGTAATAGTGAATCCAAGTCTCATCCATAGTAATAAGTTGATGCACAAAATCAGCTTTATTCTTGTTAAAACACTCCAAGCACTGTTCAGAGATTTTCATGTGAGTGTGTTTTTGATCTGCTGTGAGCAAGCACGGCACCCATCTTGCGCAAAGGTTTTTCATATGCAATTCTTCATGCAAAATATATCCTACATGTTCTTTTGAAATGCCTATAGTCTCAGCAATTTCATGCTTTGACTTGCCAGTCATCCAATACCATATTGTGCACTTGATCAATGATTTCTTGCTGAAGTGCACAATTTCTTTATCAATGAGTGTTGTACCCTTTCTGGACGTCTTTCACGTGGATCATCTTCAAGGCTGATAAGACGATGTTTAAACTCAACAGCCCATTTCTTAATTGTTGAAAACAAAGGAGAAGAGTGTCCATAAACTTTTATGAGCTTCAAATGAATTTCTTTTGGCATTAAACCTTCTTTTACAAAGAATTCTATAACCACACGATACTCAATTTTAACCATTTAAAGGTATATGAATAACATTTTTGCTTCAGAGAGCTGTATAAAACAATCTACTTGATAGTAGATTGTTTTTGACAGGAATCCATCTAATCAGAAGACCTCCTCCCCGATAAACACCAACAATGAACAACAAACAAGGGAGACAAGGAGCGACCAACCACCGGTAAGCAAGAACCTTGTGATCAACCTATCAAGCCACACTGAACAACGACAAATTTATGCTACTGAATAAAAGACTTAACTATGCAATAGCACCTAAAAAGGTAAACAAATTGGATTTCATCTACCACATAGAAAGAGGCATCAGGTCCCTACCTAACAGTATAGCAGATAAAATACGACTAGAAACTAGTAATGTCCCGAACACTAAGGAAACCATACAGAACAATCTCACAAAAACAGAACTAGCAGCAATTAAGTCATTAAAAGCCAAAACAAAACATAATAATAACGAAATTGGATAAAGGCAATGCCACTGTTGTCTCCTGTCGACAGGTCAACATATGTACTTCAAATGAATCAACTAGTAGCCGATAACAACACATATAAGCTGGTAAATTATAACCTAACAAAAAGGATAAAGGATAAAACAGAGAAACTACTCAAGTCCGTCACTTCTTGGCCACCAGACACGTTAAAAAAACTCAAACCCCACTACCCCCCCCACCAGAATATATGGGGTCCCGAAAATACACAAACAAAATGTGTCCCTTCGACCAATCGTAGAAGGAATAGACAGCCCCAATTACCACTTAGCCAAGAAATTAGTGGCAACACTCAAGGAGTTGGTAGGTCATTCCCCCTCCTACATAAAAAACACACAACACTTTGTAAACAAAATTAAAAACATAACACTTGACAAAGACGACTTATTATTCAGTTTCGACGTTTCTGCCCTTTTTACTAATGTCCCCATCAATGACACAATTCTCCTACTACAGAACAAATTTCTGCCTGACATTACGACCCACTTTGCCAACATACTACAGTCCGGTTACTTCTTGTGGCAAAACAAATTTTATCTACAGAAAGAAGGTACAGCCATGGGCTCACAACTATTCTCCCCCAATCGCTAACTTCTACATGGAAACCTTTGAGCAAAGGCTCTTGATTCCGCCACACTAAGACTGACCATCTGGCTTAGATACATTGATGACATGTTCGCGATCTGGCCGCATGGGTGAAAAACACTAAACACATTCCTTAGCCACCTGAACAAACAACACGAATGCATACAATTCACCATCGAAATCGAAAATCAAAATTTGCTTCCATTCCTACACACAATAGTCACACGTCTTCCTTCAGGCAGTCTATCCTTCCCGGTCTACTGAAAATCGACACACACTGGCCAATACATACATACTAATTCATACCACCACCCATCACAAAAATATGGAGTCATTAACACCCTTAAAAACAGAGCTACAACAATTTGCTCTAACCAGCAAGCCCTGAAACAAGAACTAAAAATCATCAGCAACACATTCATCAGTAATGGCTATAACAAAAATACTATTAATAAAATACTCCATAAAACAACAACAAAATCGAATCTAGATTGCAGTAAAACCATAGCCATCCCATACATTAAAGGGTTATCAGAAAAAATCAACAGACGCCTACAACATTATAACCTCAATGCCACCTTTAAACCACCCACTAAACTTAAAACCATATTCAACTCCTCTAAGGATCATCTCCTCCCATTAGCACATCCTGGAGTCTATTACATCCGCTGCAACCTGTAACTTACCATACATTGGTGAAACAGGATGGACAATCCCTATACGCAAGAAATAACACATTAGACACATTAAATATAACCGTTATGGTGAAGCAGGCCTTCAGACCACGTGCTCAACACCTTACACCAAATCAACTGGAAAAGCACCCGCTCTTTACACCACACAAAAACCTGGTATGAAAGGAAATTTAAGGAAGCCTGCGAAATCCTGATAAACCACCCAAATATCAACAACAAAGATGGCATGAAAATTCCAAGGATCTGGATGGCACACATTCAGCCTACCTAATATATAAGTCAGGACTCTAGCCAATCTTCAGCTAGTATTAGAAACCATTCCATACCAACTGGCTGGAATGTACAAATATAATCATGATGTTAATATATGTATATAGATAGATATCTATATACATCTATATAGAGAGGTCAGGCCAACAATTGTTGCAGTTGGTCAGTATCTTTAACAAACCAGTTTGATTGTAGTGTAGTTTGTTTTCTGTGTATAGTTGTATGTTCCAGAAGATGACCTTGATATAAAGGTCGAAACGTCGAATGTAGATTTTAGTTATATTAAACTAAAGTTTTTATTCAAACACGGTAGTTGTCTCCATAATTTTCAAAAATGCAAACTACTTGATAAAATGACTTGCAATTTCACATGGATGCTTATGACAGATGTACCGACTTAGGAAAAAATTTCTTGCCGACAGTGTTGCCATCTATGGGTGAGGCTGAGAACTTTTCAGACCACCCTTGTATTTTGAAGGAATATGGCAGGGAGTTGACATCTCCTTGAGATATTTGTTTAATATGAGTTTTACATTAGGTTAAGGTTGAAAGCAGTGGAAGGAATTCAAATTGCAGCATTTCATAAGGGAGGTGACAGAACTCAAACATCAAATTATATGCCAATCTGTGTGTGTGTAAGGTGTTGAAGGGGCTGGGAGAACCAGGATCCAGAATTGGGTTGAAAACAGTGGTATTATCTTTGATTAAGAGCACAGAGTTGCTGAAGGGAGGTCATGTTTTAGATCTACTTACTTATTACAATATGGTGACAACTTTATTGGACAAAAAAGATGGCTACACAGTAGTATATTTAGATTTTGCCAACAGATTTGATAGATTACCACACGATAAGTTGATATTAGACTAGTGCATTATTTTATTGGAGATTGGCTATCTGATAGGTATCAGCGGAGCAATATCCTGGAAGAGGAAAATTACTAACTTTGTGCCTCAGCAGTCTTTTAGTGCCATTTTTGTTTAATCTGTATGTCAATGATGTTTATTGGAGGATTTGACTGGGTTTTTCATTGTTTGCAAGATGATGTTAAGTTGAGATGAACTATGAGGAGTAGAGCATCTGTTCTGGCCTTACAAGAAGATTTGACTGGATTGAGTGACTGGGATTGGGAGGGAGGATGCCAGTTCAGTGTTGTGAAATGTAAGTTTTAAAATTTGGGAAACAAAGATGGGATGTAGAATTTACACTTGGTGGTGATATATATTGTTGGGGATGGAGGAAATAAGAGATCTTGGAGTGATGGTGGATAAGGATCTAAAATTTAGAGGACACATTGCCAAAATTGCAAGGAAAAACAATGAATTCTGGAAATGATGTGGAGGGCACTGACTTGTAGAAGGAGATTCTGGTTCCATTGTATAAAGTCTTGATTAAGCCACATATCAATTACTGTGCACAGATTTGTTCACTTGGCTTTCAAGAGATATGATAAGATTTTGGAAAGGATGTAGAGGTGATTGACTAAAGTAGTTTCTGATATCTTGAATGTTGAATATGAGGAAAGGTTGCAAAGATGCAATTTACAGTAGATAGGAGAAAGAGGGGTGATAGGATAGAGACATACAATTTGGTAAGTGGTTGTTATAGGATTAATGTTGAATAGAATTTTCATAATTTATTTATTTATTCGTATGGCATGAATATCAAAACATGCAGTACAATACACTTTAATAACATATAAAATTAAAAGTCAACAGTCATTTTAAAAACCAATAAAATTAAAAGGTTACATCCATATTGGTCAGATAGTTCATAGCTTTGGGTGTAGCACTTAAAAAAGTCCAATTTGTCTCCTGAATATGCTCTGAGATAACACTGAGTCACAATATGGTTCACAGTTTGTCTCTGAGTTCCACAATCATAATGCGGGGATGGTCGTTTACCCCATTTAAAAAGCATATCCGCACATACACCATGACCAGTTCGTATTCTATTAAGATTTTTCATAAAATGGTGGGAGATGGAGAGAGAGAGAGAGAAAAAAACAGGTCATCCCTGTAAGCTGTATAAGGAGAGTGTGAGCAATGGATTGAGAAGCAGGTTTTGCATGGAGAGTTGTGAATGATTGGAATGCATTACCTGAATGTGTGGTGTCCACAGGGAATTTCAATGTGCATAAGTCACTGTATGAGAAGTCATGTGTATGACAAAGGGACCTACTAAATGAATCTTTTGACCTCATGGAGTCATTGAGTAATAATAGTAGTTACAGATCTCTTGATCTCTCTGTCTCTTTTTTCTGTGTGTGTGTGTGTGTGTGTGTGTGTGTGTGTGTGTGTGTGTGTGTGTGTGTGTGTGTGTGTGTGTGTGTGTGTGTGTGTGTGTGTGTGTGTGTGTGTGTGTGAGAGAGAGAGAGAGAGAGAGAAATTGCATTTAACATTCCCTCGATATTTATGACCAGAATTCCAGCTGGTTAACATTCTGTCTGTCTGTTTTATGCTTATGCATATACCCAGGCCTTTGAAACCAGATGGGAATGAAAAGGGTGGTTAATTTTTATTCCTCTATTCTTCTATGTCTATGTATTGCATGTGTTCCTCTGGCCAGTCTGCCTGTTTTGCAGGATGAAAAACCCAAATTTCTTGGCAACAAAATAATCCGTGCCACCTCTATGAGACCAGTTAATTCACATTCAGCTGAATAACTCTGATAATGGTTCTTCACATCTCAGATAGGATTTGAACTCAGGTCTTTTTAACCAGAGGGCATCATCAAAATCAGCTGAGCTGTGCAGGCTTTTGGTTAACATTAAGCTTATTTAATATCACAAACATTTCACAATCAGCAACTTCCAGTCTCCTCTCTTCCTCCCCAGTACTGTATTCAGTGCTATTTTGTCCTTCCCCACAAAATGAAATATACTGACAATATATTCATTAAATATTTTCACTATATTATCGGTTGCTGTCACCTTAATATCATCTTCACTATGAGCATTCTTCCATATTTACCTTAGCTATCATTTTTCTTGCCCGTGCTTTATACTCCCTGTGTAATTATTATTATTATTATTATGATTACATAACACCTCCAGGGAGTCCAAAGACTCATTGAGGGAGGGCATCTGCTCTACAACTCTCCATCCTCACCACTCCACTAATCGCAACTACCTTCATCATCTACACCAGTGCCATCTATCCCCGCCACCACCACTATTTTCACAGACAATCACAAACATCCATGCCCACAGCAAAATTCGAACCCACAGCCTTTTGGCTGGAGAGCTGACACGCTAACCACTCAGCCATTCTACTTTCTGTATCTTCTCTACAACATGTTTTTTCTCTGTATTTCTGCTTAGTCTTATTGTTTAATCACATCATGCCTACTGTTGATTGTTTAACTCTAGGAATGTAATCTGACAGCTGCTTTCAAACAGTCTTGAGCTAATTCTCAAGCATACACTGTTGATCTCCTTCCCACCTAGTTCCTTATGCCATAATATGCCATCGAACTGGCTCAGTCATGATCCCCTGCTTTGTAGTTCCTTAGTTTTTCTTCTCATAGGAGCATATACCTGACTATCTCTCAAGAAAACTATATGATCACATTTATCCACCAAATACAGCCTAAACACCTCATTGACTATCACATTCAAAGACAATATCTCACTAAGTAGAATACCCATTTTCTTCTTTTCACTTTCTCACATTTTTTTACTTTTTTCACTTTTTTTTTTATGTTGTTTTCACACACAAAAGGTTATTTGTAAAGTGTATTTGAACTGTGGGTGGCTAAGGATATGATCACACTTTTATCAGTTTTATGTGTGTGTGTGTGTGTGTGTGTGTGTGTGTGTGTGTGTGTGTGTGTGTGTGTGTGTGTGTGTGTGTGTGTGTGTGTGTGTGTGTGTGTGTGTGTGTGTGTGTGTGTGTGTGTGTGTGTGTGTGTGTGTGTGTGTGTGACCAAACCGAGAATAATTGTAAGGTTTTAATGTTATAACACACTACTAGTTTCGGCTTTTGACAGCCTTCTTCAGGTGTCTTTTAAAAATGGGAAACAGCAATAAAAATACTGAAGTTTAAAAAACCCTGAGAAACACAGGAAAAAATTGCAGTACATAATTAACATAAAGATTATGAGATGGCTAAACAGGTAAGGAAAGTGTGGGAGACTATGGAAACATTGACAGGAAAGAAAAAAAGAGTATATGTATAAGTAGAGAAAATGAAGTTCTTGAGTGTGTGCGTGTTCGTGTATGTCTCTAAAGTAGAGTAGCTTTATATATCTGGATTTTAATGCAGTTTGATATTTGGGAACAATTTTCAATATTTAAATATGAGTTTTTATTTAAACAGTATGGATATGTTAAATGTTCAACCAGATGGAAAACACTATCCACAATTAATTTCTTTCTTTCTCTCTCTCTCTCTCTCTCTCTTTTTTGTAATCTATTTAAAAATATCAAAAAGTTCTCTATAAAAGAAACATATTTTATAATTTATTTAGGTGTCATTAGCTCATCAGCAGTTTTCTGCAGTAGATTGGAATTTAGATCTAACTGGTATATTTGCACCTGTAGATGCATTTATTCAACGTTGTAAAGATCTTATTGAAGTAAGTTAATTTTTTTTTAAAGATTCAAGTGGATTGTTATATTACAAATGTTACACACACACACACACTGTATTTTCAAAAGTGATTATATAACTGTCTAAAAGTTAAAAACTGTTTGAACTTCATCATCATCATCATCATCATCAAATTCCTGCCATGTACCCTCAAGGGTTGTACAGGATATGATAGTACTACATGAAAAAATTACATCATTATTAATTTCCTATCTTCAATTTTCCTCCAAATCAGTCTGTTACTTGTCAAGACTCCAACATTATCAGATTTTATATTTCTATCGTCTAAAGCACTTTGTACAGTATCAATCCACCTATATCTTGGTCTTCCTCTAGGTCATTTTGCTGCCAACCTGGCAGAGAACACTTGTTTTGCTAATCTTTCCTCGCCCATTCTGTTTAAGTGACCATACCACCAAAGATTAGCTCTGCTAACACATTCCTGGATGCTGACAATGTCAAGTTCTTTCCTAATATCCTCGTTTTTAATATGATATTGCCATTGATGCCATCTGTTCACGCCTATAATCTTTCTCAGAGCTCTCATATCTGTGGTCTCTAGTCTTTGGTCAAGTGTTTTACTTCTGACCCAGCTCTCAGATCCATAAGTTAAAACTGGTCTGAACACTGTCTTGTACACAGCAAATTTAGTGTTCCGACTAATTTCTCTCTTATTCCATATGAATTTATTCAATTGACTTCCCACCATACCAGCTTTGCTTATTCTGTTGTCTATTTCTATATTTAATTTACCATCTTCAGTAAAAATCGTGCCTAAATAGCTGAAATGTTTTACTTGTTCCACAGGTTCTCCATTCACAACACAGTTGATATTTTCAATGATTCTGCCTATTTTCATTGTCTTTGTCTTATTATTGCTGACCTTCATACCATATCTATTACAACAGCTATTCAATTTAGTCAGAGAATCTTGCAGACTTGTAGCAGATTTATTTAGAAGTATAACATCATCTGCATAAAGCCAAAGAGCTGACATTAACATCTCCAATTTTGATATCATGTTTAATACCACATTCCTTCATAATGTGATCCATATAGATAATGAATAACAGAGGGGATAATGTGCATCCTTGTCTCACACCAGATTTAACATTAAACCATCTTCCTGTACGTCCTTCAATTCTAACTACTGACTTACAACTCAAATAAAGACTAAGTATTGCTTGATATAATGCCCCATTGACACCATATAACTGCAGCGTATTGAACAGCTTCTCTCTTGGCACCTTGTCATATGCCTTTTCCATATCGACAAAACTTAAATACAGATCTTTGTTATATTCCCATGCTTTCTCGACTATTTGTCGTAAAGTGAAGATCTGATCCTGACAGCCTCTATTTGGCCTGAATCCAGCTTGTTCTTCACCAAGCTTTTCTTCCACAATTCTTCTCAACCGTTTCTCAAGTATACTTGCATAGATCTTGCCAGGAACAATCAGTAGGGAAATACCTCTGTAATTCTCACGTGCAGTTTTATTTCCCTTTTTATATATGGGTACTATGAGAGCTCTACTCCAGTCATCGGGAATTCGTCCCTCTGTCCAGGCTTTCTGAACTATGCAGTGCAGCCACTGTAAGACTCTTATACCACCATACTTCAGCATTTCTGGTCGAATATCATCTACTCCTGCTGCCTTTCCACATTTCAAGCCTTTGATGGCTTTTTCTACTTCAAGTATGGATATGTATTCCTGCCTGCATGCCTGGTCAGTGTTTTTTACCAATGTGCTGTCATCACTGCTTGTTTCATTTAGCAGTTTTTCAAAGTAATTACTCCATACTTCAAGGATATCTTTTTCTCCAGTTTTCATGTCACCTTTATCATCTCTAATTCCTTTTACAGCACTCTTTCCTCCATTCTTAAGCTTCTTCAACAACCTCCAGAATATTTTGCCACCTTCTTGATATTTATTTTCTATATTCTTGCCAAAGTCCTCCCATGACTTTTGTTTAGCTAGTTTTACACAGTGTTCAGCATTCTTGCATTTGTCTCTATATTCTCTAAGTGCACAAGCTGCCTTATTTGACAGGAACTTTTGGTATGCTTTCTTCTTCTCCTTCATTGCCTCTTTAACTTCCTGTGTCCAGCAGGGAGTTCTGATTTTTTTATCCTTACAGATAACCTCACCACATGCCTCTCTGGCAGAATCAATCAATATTTTCTTCAGAGTTTTCCACTGAATCTCCAAGGTTTGATTCCTGTTCTCAAACTCTTTCATTTTTTCTTCAATAATCTTTGTGTATTTTAGCCTACAGTTCACATCTGAGAGCTGCTCAACTTTTATTCGCTTTAAAACTTTCTTACATGTTCTTCCTTTCAATATGAAATTCAATTTTATCCTGCTCAAGACTAAATAGTGATCACTTCCAATTTCAAATCCTCTGTACACTCTGGTGTCTGCACCAGGGAGAAAACATCACTATCAACAATAACATAGTCAATGAGACTTTTCTTATTCCTAGCCTCTTCTCTCCATGTGAATTTGTGCACATTTTTATGTTGGAACATGGTGTTAGTAATAACCAGTCCATGTCCTGAACAGAAATCCAACAGATATTTGCCATTATTATTAGCTTTGCTCTTTTCTCCAAATTTTCCCAAAATATTTTTGTATGTCTCACAATCATTTCCTACTCTGCTATTTAGATCTCCAACAAGGACCAACTTTTCATTTTTCATTGTGTCAGTTGCTTTTTCTAAAGCCTCAAAAAATTCCTCCACTTCTACCATAGTAGAACCTTCTGTGAGACCATAGGCACAAATAAGTCTCATTGTCCAGTTCCCCATTCTCATATTTGCCCACATTACTCTACTTGAGACTGACTGCCATTCAAGAAGATTAGCCTCGTATTTTGTGTTGAATACTATGGCTACTCCTTCTTTTCCTTGATTGTCATTGCCTGAATATAACATTTTGTATTTATTGCTCAGAAAGATCTCACCAGTTTTGGTCTTTTTTGTTTCAGTCACCCCTATTATGTCGATCTGGTACTTATCTAATTCCTCAGCTAGCTCCATTTCTTTGCCATTCAGGCTTCTTACGTTGATAGTACTGATCTTTAACTCTGGTGATGTTGAGTTGGGGTTTATTTTCAGATTTGTGATTATATAACTGTTATATATATATATATGTGTGTGTGTGTGTGTGTGTGTGTGTGTGTGTGTGTGTGTGTGTGTGTGTGTGTGTGTGTGTATATGGTTTGAGTCTGACAGAAATATCGATATTCGACCTTGTTGCTCCAGGAACGGGGAATGAATGTAGGAAGACAAGTAGTGTGATAAGAGAGAATGAAAAAAATATATATATAAATGAGAAAATAATAGTTGATAGTATGGAAGGTGTGAGTGACTGTGAAAGTGTAGGATATGGTTTTGTTTGGTAGAGTGAATTTAGATTAAAAGTGACTGACCTGCAGAGGGAGATAGATGAGCTGAAAGAGGAGGTGGAATGTCTTGTGAATGAGAGCAGAAGTATGAAAGATAAGATTAGGAAAATGGAAGAGATAAATGCAAGGCGATTCAGAGTAGGGGAGAGAGAGAATTTTGGGAGTATGAGTGAGAGGTATGGGGGTGCTAGAAGAGGAGAGAATGGAAACAGTAGAAGAGAGGGAATGAGAGAGAGGTATGGGAATGCTAGCAGACGAGAGGATGGAAACAGTAGGAGAGACGGAATGAGAGAGATATGGAAGTGTTAGAAGAGGAGAGAATGGAAACGGTAGGAGAGATGGAATGAGAGAGAGGTATGGGAATGCTAGAAGATGAGAGGATGGAAACAGTAGGAGAGACAGAATGAGAGAGGGATATGGAAGTGCTAGAAGTGGAGAAAATGGAAACAGTAGAAGAGAGAGGGAATGAGATAGAGATGTATGGGAATGGTAGAAGACGACAGGATGGAAACAGTAGGAGAGACGGAATGAGAGAGGGATATGGACGTGCTAGAAGAGGAGAGAATGGAAACAGTAGGAGAGAGAGAGTTATGGGAATGCTAGAAGAGAGAACAGCAGTAGAGGAGAGGGAATGAGAGAGACCAATGGGAATGAAAGAAGAGGAGAGAATGGAAACAGTAGGAGAGAGGGAATGGTAAGAGGTATAATGTATGGCGACTCAATGATCCGTGGTGTTCAAGATAGGATGCGTGAGTAGTGTTTGCCAGGAGGAACAATAGAAAGGGTGGATGAGATGATTGTGATGGTAGGAACAAATGACTTGTGTGGTAATGTAAGTCGGGCAGCAAGAGATATGAGATTTTTGCTTGAGGCTGTACAGAAGAAGACAGAGAGAGGAAAAATAGTTGCCTAGGTATGATAATGATGAGCTGAGCAGAAGAGCAGTGATATTGAATGGCATAATAGCGAGAATGTGTGACAAGAGAGGACTGGTATATGTGGATGCTTGGGGTGCATTTGAGGAAAGAGAGGAATTGTATGCGAGAGACCGCTTACATTTGAATGAGGAAGGACGTAGGCATCTGGAGAGATTGCTGTTCTGAACGAGTCAGTGTGTCCCAGGGAGGATGATAGCAGTGGTGAACTCTTGTGGGAATGGATACTTGGGAGAAGGAAGACGATGTCAGGTAACACTGAGCCCAGTGGAGTCTAGAAGGGATAATGCTGGGTATAGAAACAATGGCATTTATATGCTTTATACTAATGCCAGGAGTATCCGGAATAAGGGAGAGGAATTGGTGGCACAGATAGCATCGGCCTGGCCAAAAATTATTGGGATCACTGAGATGTGGTTGACAGAAGAGGATATAATAACAGGAATAGAAGTCGCTGGGTATAGCATTTTTTGTCAGGATAGGAGGGGAAAGCGTGGTGGTGGGGTACTGCTTATGATAAGTGACGACCTATGTCCTCTATGAGTGGAGAGTTTGGAAGGAAGTGAGACAAATGATTTTGAGAGCGTATGGTGTGAGGAAGAGGTAAGCAAGACAGGATATTTACTGGGGTGTTGCTACAGACCCAGGAGCACAGAGAATGGAGACCAAGAGAAGTTTAGACAGCTAAGTTTGGCAAGTGCAAGAAGAATGATTGTTATGGGAGATTTTAACTACAGTAGTATAAATTGGAGAGAGGAAGATGCATGTAGCAATAGGGGAATGGAATTTCTAGAATTCTTGAGGGACAAATGTCTTAGGCAACATGTAACAGAGGGAACAAGAGGTGCAAGAGTTTTGGATTTGGTTATAGCATCAGAAGAGTTGATAATAACTGAGTTGACATCTCTCCCACCAGTTGGAGAGAGTGACCATTATGGTTTTGACTTGGAAAATGAATAGACATGCAGGAGTATCAATGAGATGGGAACTTATGTGGAATTATAATGCAGGTGATTATAATAGTCTTAGACGTCAACTTCAGGAAGTTTCATGGAGGGAGGAATTGGAAGGCCGGGATATCATTAGTGCATGGGAAATTGTGAAACAATATTTGTTAGCAGCAATGGTAAGTTGTATACCACGAGTGAAGAAGAGGACACAATTTGGAGTAAAGTGGATGACAAACAATATTAAACAGGAATTGCATACGAAAAAGAGGCTATGGAAGAGACAGGTGAAGAGAAGATGCATGAAGAATATAAGACACAGGCCAGAAGAGTGACTAGTGTGGTAAGGAAAGCAAAACTGGAATATGAGAGGAGATTGGCCCTAAGATCCAAAGAAAATCCCTAGGATTTTCTTTGGATCTTAGGAAATGACTGTGCAAGAATGATGTTGTGGGATAAAAATGGGAGAGTGACTGATGCAGAGGACATTGTAGAATTGTTCAATGAACACTTTATTGGAGTATTTCATCCTGGAGGAGTCAGTTTTACTACTAGAGGGATAGGGCTGGTTCGAGGTTTAGAGTACAGGAGGAGAGTGTGTTTCAGATACTGAGTACTCTGGATGTCACTAAAGCTTTGGGACCGGATGGTATTTCATCATGAGTTTTGAGAGAATGTGCTAGGGAACTGACAGTGCCTTTAACCTGGCTTTTCAATGGAAGTATGGCTT
Source organism: Typopeltis vanoorti (assembly GCF_054136105.1). Lineage (NCBI taxonomy): Eukaryota > Metazoa > Arthropoda > Arachnida > Uropygi > Thelyphonidae > Typopeltis > Typopeltis vanoorti. Next base: position 39,443,694 of record NC_143572.1, on the reverse strand, counting down.
CGGCAAAGGTGCTCAGGGAATGGAAGGAAGGTAAGATAGTGCCATTGCATAAGGGCGGTAGCAGATTGGAAGTGTCTAATTATAGACCAGTTTGTGTGTCATCAGTAGTTGTTAAGATCTTGGAGAAAGTAGTGAGGGACCGAATACAGCATTGGGCAGATGAGGGTAATGTTATCTGTGAGAATCAACATGGATTTGTGAAAGGACGCTCTTGTTTTAGCAATATGCTAGCCTTTTATAATAAAGTTACAAGAGCATTAGATGAGGGAAAGGCATATACTGCAATTTTCTTAGACTTAACGAAGGCATTTGACAGGTTGCAACATGATAAGCTGATATTTAAGTTGCAGCACATGGGTCTGGATGTCAGATTGGTCAAGTGGATTCAGGATTGGCTGTCTGATAGATATCAGAAAGTTGTGTATGGTGGAGCAGTTTCAAGGAGGCAGAGGGTTATAAGTGGGGTCCCACAGGTCTCAGTACTAGGACCTATATTGTTTAACCTTTATATCAATGACATTGCCAGTGGATTGCAAGGGGATATTCAGTTGTTTGCGGATGATGCAAAGCTGGGAAGGATTATTAGTAATGGTGCAGATGTGGTAGCCCTGCAAGAGGATTTGAATAAGCTAGATAGATGGGCAAATGAATGGGGGGTCTCAGTTTAATGCAGCAAAATGTATGGTCTTGAAGTTTGGGAAACATCGATGGGATGCTGCATTCTATGGGAGGAGTTATACTGGAGGAAGTAGGGGAGACAAGAGATCTGGGGTTGATGATTGATAGAAACCTGAAGTTTAGGGGACATATTGCAAAGGTGGTGAAGATAACACAGAGGATTGCTGCAATTATGAGAAGGACACTGACCTGCAGAGATAAGAGGGTTATCATTCCATTGTATAAGTCTCTGATCAGACCACACTTGGACTATTGTTCTCAGATTTGGTCCCCAGGACTTGAAGGGGATAAATTAACTGTGGAAAGGATACAAAGATGTTTTCAGGACTGTACAATGTTAGTTATGAGGATCGGCTGACGGAATGTGGACTGCAGAGTTTGGTGGATAGAAGAAGGAGAGATGATATGATTGAGACTTTTAAAGTGTTGAGAGGTGGTTACAGGGTTGACACTGGGGAGTTCTTTCGCTTGGTTGAACAGTGGGAAGGAGTGATGACAAGAGGCCATCCCTGGAAGTTACGAAAGGAAACTGTGAGCAAGAGGGTGAGGAGTCGTTTCTTTGCGTGGATGGTGGTTAAACTGTGGAATGCATTACCTGATGGAGTGGTGTGAGTGAGAACAGTCAATGAGTTTAAAGAGTGGTATGATCGACTTTGTTTCTTAGGGGGGATCTCCCCTCGATGACTCTTGAACAGACTTTATGTTCTTAGGAAGGACCTCCCACAATGAGTCCCACTATAAGTTAATCAGCTCCATTGAGGTCTGAATAATAATAATAATAATAATAATACTCAAATAAAAAAAAAAAGTATTAAAATATGCAGGAAATACTAGAGATATCAGAAACAACGTGGATGCATGGATGCATACAACATTTTAAACAAGTTCAAATGTTAGATGCAACATTAGCAATTTGTTATTGTGTTTTAATTAAAAACTGCATTTGGCAGTATTGAACTAGTAACTTTAAAACTATTTAATGTGACCAGTTTCATTCTGTTATAATGGTCAGAAGGTTAAGTACGGTAAGTGCGAAATGGATGAATGATTAATCATGCAGGCAAGATGAAGAAGGCATTATGGTGGCAACGTTAGTTAGTCAATTCCATGAGGAGTACAAAGAACTGGCAAGGAGGGTCACTTACTTGGTAAAGGTAGGAACAGTGCAGTAGATAAAGCAGTTATAATGTCGCAAAAAAAAAAAAAAATGCTAGAAAGTTCTTTTGATATGTAACCAGCAGAAGAAAGAATAATTATGGAAGGATGATATTGGTTTGTAAAAATGATAAAAGGATAACTACTATGAAAGAAGTAGATCAAATAGTTGATCATTAATTGGGCAGTTCATAAAAATATTTCACTCTTGAGAATGTGGCATCATGCAGAGTTGAAGTGTAGTGGAAAGGGAAGAGACTAATGATCAGAATGAGCAGAAGTATGGGGAATTGAATAAACTTGATGTTAATAAAGCTGTGAGACTTTGATGAAAATCACCTTATATTTTGAGGGAATGTGCCAGGGAGTTGACATCTTCCATGACATACTCATGTTAGAAGTATAATAGAGTGAAACACACACACACACACACACACACACACACACACACACACACACACACACACACACACACACACACACACACACACACACACACACACACACACACACACACACACACACACACACACACACGTGCACACACACACGTGCACACATGCACGCACGCACGCACTCACACATGCACACAACACGCACGTGCACGCACGCACACACACATGCACGCGCGCACACGCACGCACACACAAAGACTGAACAAAACATGGATGAAAGACTAGAGTCCTATTAAGAGCAATGCTGATATGATGTTTGTTTATGATTTTTTATAATGGAAATGCTGTTGGTGCTTGTAGAGAATACTGTCAACAGTTTCCTAACCACAGAGTGCTGGAATCAGTAAAGTTTACAACAAACTGTGTGAGACTGGTACTGTTCCCATTAGTTATATTTCTTCTGAATGTGGAAATGAACAAAATGTGAATGAAGTAGAACACATTCTTTAGTCAGTAGAATGTAGTCCTACTACAAGCACACAGAGAATTTCTGCATGTATCACTGTTCCACATATTAGAGTATGATGAATATTTACACAAGCAAGGTTTCTATCCATTTCATATACAGCAGGTGCAACACCTCCCAGGAGATGAAGACAGTTGATTGGAATTTCGTTGGCAGGTAAATGCTAATTGCCAGTTAATTCCATTAATACTGTTCACTGATAAAGCTACTTTTACCTGTGATGGTATCAACAACAACAACCTATAACTGGCATTAGTGGTCCAACAAAAATCCAGATACCACTATAGAAACAAATTTCCAACATTGTTTCTCTGTAAATGTGTGGTGTAGTATGATTGACAATGAATTGATTGGGCCTGTTGCATTACCAAATCATCTTACAGAGCCCATTTATCTACAATTTCTGCAAAGGGAACTTCCACTACTATTGGAGGATGTTCCCTTGGCTACAAAGATTGGTATGGTCTTTCAGCACAACGGAGCTCCTGCACATTATAGCTGTCAGGTGACAGAGTAAATTAAACTTTTCCTGAACAATGGATTGGCAGCATTGGTCCCATTCATTCGCCACAAAAGTCTACAGACCTCACTCCCTTAGATTTTGGTTTATGGGGATGGATGAAAAGCAAAGTATACAAAGAAATGATAAATACAAGAGATGAATTGATTGCTTGCATTATGGATAATGTTGCTCTCATAAAAGAATGTCAAAATGACCTCAGAAGAACAACACATACTACAGACATGTATAATGCAATGCATTATGGAAAGGCCACTACCCAGACCAGGTTTGACCTTTAGGGTCACTCATTGAGATGTTGTGTGATCTTGTGGATCACTCAGAGTTTTTGAAGAGGTATCCCCACATTTAAACATAACTCAATAAAGGTCACTTCAAGACAGGAAACTCAGTAGTGGTTCTGGTTCCAGCCAGTGACAGGCAAAAACCAGCCACTGAGCAGAATCTCTCTACTCCTTGCGAGGCAAGCTACAATCAATGGGAACCAGACTCAGAAGTGATATCAGAAGATATCAAGGTTGAAGTAAATCAGAAGTTTTATTTCTATACAAGTAGTTAAAAGGTGTCACAATTTGTTACTTAAAATCCTCTGGATTAGAGATAGATATTTAAAGTTTTTTCACTTAGTTATGCTATAAATTAAAGATCCCATGAAATTATATTCTTGGTTTTATCCTTTATCCAAGTGTAAGCAAACAAAGTTTGTCCATGAAGAAACTTCACAACTGGGCTACATGTATATAGAGGCTGATGACTCCACATTGATTGCCTTAGTATAACATTCCTCAACCTTTCTAACCCCCCACAAGGACCAGTAAAATGCCTAAAAGAATTCTATGGACCACTAAGTTATATAAATTTTTTAAATACCTATGTGAGGATAACAAACATTTGGGAAAAACTATGGCATTTGTCTTCTTCTTTGGTGCATCAATCCGAAAATTTGTAAATATAGCAGCACATCACAATATCCTGTCTTGTGACTTCCTTTTTATCTCTTCATAGCTCTTAGCACCAGTTAGCATCATTATGTTATTTATATATGAAATTCTTGGTCTGCCTCGTGGCCTCTTTCCTTCCACAATCCCCTCCATTATTTCTGTAATCAGTCTCCCATGCCTCAAATGGTGTCCAATTAGGCTTTTTCTTCTCTTATTGATGTGTTTCATTAATGACCGCTCTTCATGAACTATATTCAGAACTTCTTCATTACTTTTCTTTTCTGTCCAACTACTTTTCATCATCTTTCTCCAGCACCAAAGTTCAAATGCCTCCAACTTTTTCATGTCTTGTTTTGTTAGAGTCCAGGCCTCACAACCATATAATGCAATGCTCCATATGTATGTTTTCACTAGCCTTTTTTTGAGCTGGATGCTAAGTCCTTTACTGGTAAAAATGTTTCTTCTGTTATAGAATGCTTTTTTGGCTAGGATTATTCGTGCTTTAATATGAGATTGGTTTCTTCCATCTTCTGTGATAAGACTGCCAAGATATTTAAAAGAGGATACCTGTTGTAGTACGTTATTATTTATTTCCAGGTTTATTTTCATTGGATTTGCTTTACTTGTAATTAACAATTTTGTTTTCTTATAATTAATTTTTAGGCTGTACTGTGTGAAGATTTCTTCCATCTTTGTTAGGGTGGCTTTCAGTTTGTTTTCGTTATCAGCAAAAACTGCTATATCATCCGCAAACCGTAGCCAGTTAATATCAATTCCATTTATCTTAAATCTGGTTTTTATTAGTTCTTTCAGTTTATTTATTGCATCTTCAATGTACAGATTAAACAATATGGGTGAAAGAGAGCACCCCTGTCTTACACCTCTACGTATTTTTGCTATTGCGGTTTTTGTTGTATTGCTGGCTACTTCTATTAGGGCCTCTTGATGCTTGTAAAGATTAAATATGAGTCCTCTATCTGTCCAATCTACCTTTATTGTTTTTAGGAGGTGAAACATTTGATTCCAGTCAATACTATCGAAGGCTTTCTCCAAGTCAAGAAAGAAAGACTATCAGAATATTTTGATTCTTCTCCAATCTTCTTTCAATAATTGTTTTTTAGAGCTAGGATTGCTTCTCTTGTCCCCTGCTGTTTCCTGAATCCAAACTGGTCATTGCCAACATATTCTTCAACCTTCTTTGTTAGTCTTTTTTTTATATAATTTTGAGTAGTATTTTTGAAGCATGTGATATTAAGCTTATTGTTCAATGATTTTCACACTTGTTTGCATTATTTACTTTAGGAATGGGTATGACAGAGCATTGTGTAAAATCTTTGGGGATGATCCCTGTTTCATAAATATCCTTTATGATCTTGAAAAGGTATGACTTAGTTATGTTTCCTGAGTATTTTATTAATTCCTAAGGGATGTTATCAGTGCCTGGTTGCTTGTTGGCTGACAATTCATTCAGTGCCCATTCAAATTCATCTTTTAATATAGTTGGACCAATTTCTTCCATATCAAGTCTTGTTTCATCTTCTAGCCTTGGCATCTAGATCTTTTTCACTATATGAATCTTCTAAGTACTCCTTCCATCTTTCCGAAATTTCTTCCTTATCTATAAGTATGTTTCCCAGTTTATTTTTGATAATTGTCTTCTTGTCTTGTTTTGCTGGCTTATTCCTTTTATAATGTTATAAACTTTATCGATTCTTCCAGTCTTTGTTAGATCTTCTATTTCTTTACATTTCTCTGTATATGGACCAATTTCTTCCATATCAAGTCTTGTTTCATCTTCTAGCCTTGGCATCTAGATCTTTTTCACTATATGAATCTTCTAAGTACTCCTTCCATCTTTCCGAAATTTCTTCCTTATCTATAAGTATGTTTCCCAGTTTATTTTTGATAATTGTCTTCTTGTCTTGTTTTGCTGGCTTATTCCTTTTATAATGTTATAAACTTTATCGATTCTTCCAGTCTTTGTTAGATCTTCTATTTCTTTACATTTCTCTGTATACCATTGTTCTTTTGCTTCTTTACACTTTCTATTTATCATATTTTTTATATGTTTATATTTGTCTTTGCTTTCTTTCTTTAGGGAGGTTTTGTATTTTCTTCTATTCATCTATTAGATCTAGAATGTCCTGGGTGATCCATGGTTGTTTTATTTGCTTCTTCCTTAATCCTATGCAGTCATTGCCGGCCTTGATGATTGTATCCTTCAAATGAGTCCATTTTTCCTCTATGTTTTTCTTTTCCCTCTCTCCAGTTTTAATGCTTTCATCAGTTTGCTGTTTATAGTTTCTATGGTTTTCCTCTGTTTTCAGGTTACTTATGTTCCATTTGGGCCTTTTCCTTGGTTGTGACAACTTTTTAAATTTCAGATTACATTTCAATAAAACCAAATTGTGATCACTATCAACATCAGCTCCCAGGTAACTTTTGCATGATTTTACTTGATTTTTAAATCAATTTCTTGTCATAATATAATCTATTTGGTACCTTCCTACATCCCCTGGGATTTTATAAGTATACCTTCTTCTTTTTGGTGCCTCATACCAGGTATTAGTAATGATCAGATTGAATTGGTGGCAGAACTCCAAAATTCTATCTCCTCTTTCATTTCGGCATCCAAGTTCATACTTTCCCACCTCTCTACCAACTTTGCTTTCACCAATGACTGCATTCCGATCCCCCATGACAATAAGATTATCTTCCTTCTTGGTCAGTTTGATTAGATTCTCAATATCTACATATATTCTCTCAACTTCATTCATCACTGTGGTCGCTAGTAGGCATGTAAGCTTGTATTATTATAATATTTGTTGGTTTTGCTTCTAGTTTTACCATTATCAATCTGCTACTACATTTTACTGAGTTGATTGCTCTTCTTCCCCATTCCTTATTGAGAACCACCGTGACTCCATTTTTTGCTGTCTCATCACCTGAATAAATGATTCTGTAATCACCACTCCAAAAGTCTCCAGTTCCAGTCCATCTCATTTCACTAATTCCCAATATGGCTATTTTTAATCTATCCATTTCTCTCTTCAAATTTTCCAATTTGTAGGAGGGTTCGCACATTCCACATCCCAATGAATGTACAAGAATTTCGCTGGTTTACGATCTGGGAAGCCTTGCTTCTTCTCCTGCCATGCACAAGTATTGAGCCATTGTGTGCTTTACTATCTTTTAGAATGTCCATCCATACTGCTATCTTACTAGGGAAAAATAGAACAAGGTGGTATCCCCTTGCCTTCCTTGTCCAGCAATAGCCTTCTAGAGAGGCTCAGTGTGCTAGTCGTTTCTCATTCCTCATGATTATCCGGCTACCACAGTATCCTTTACACCATTGTCACTTATGGTGATCTTCCACTGATCAGGATGAAAGTTGTTGCTGCCCCAACTTCCAGCAGACTGTAACTTATTTAATGGTGGTTACATCTCGCCATGTCCCATCCCTGTCAGTGGAAATGTGTGGCTTTTTATAGAAATAACCATGCCACTGTCTATCTCACCACTTCCTGTTGGTAGATGCCATCCCATTGTCCATGACTGCTTATTCACAGGTTTCCCTGTTTATTCACAGCTAACCTCTGTATCCAGAGGCCATTCCCCTATCCGCTACCTGGGGATGTGCTAGGTAGCATGGTACCCATGCCCCAAGTGCCATTTATAACATAATAAATCTAAAAACATGTTTTGAATACATATGGAAACATAATTAATTAAATTCAAAGTAAATGATTAAAAGTGTATTGTCATTGAACAAAGTTTTAATTTTTATTAAAGAAATAAATATGATATAATTATGTTACTACTTACTTTTAATGAGATGGTTGAGCTTCTCGGCCCTTGCAGAGTTGCTGGTTATCTGGCTCAATATTGGTGAACTTCAATCGAAGATCAGCACACACACTAAGATGATTTCTGTATTTTACTTTTATTTGAAGGCGCAATGAAATCCTTTCTCACAAAGATAGGCTGTAGAAAACTGCATTACTATTTTCAATGCTTCTTCAGATAATTCAAGAAATTCACTTCTCACTGAAGGTGAGATCCAGAATCAAACCGAATCACGGAATTGCATTTTAAGTCCACTGTCACTTGAAAACTTAATTAACTGTTCTTTTTTTTATAACTAAAGGTCATTCTCATGACTAAGCCTGAAATGGATCACGAACCCACAGAAATTTCTTTTAAAAGTTATTCAGAAAATATGTTTCAAAGTTCTGTCTCAGAGTTTTGAGGTGGTCACAAACCCTTTCCTGAAACTCAGAATCAACCAAAATATCATTTTCCACTAAAAAGGATTCCAATGTTGGAAAAGCTGCAAATTGTCTGTCTTTTATACACTTCGTTTGCAGAGTTCTTATTTTTCTATTTTTGCAGACAAACTGACCATGCTTCTCTGCTGAATCAATCAATGTATTCTTCAGGATCTACTGTTGAATAGTCAAAGTTTAGTTCTTGTTTTTCAAGTCTTTTATTTTTACTTTAATAAGATTTGTGTACTTGATTCTGCATTTCCTCTTCTGAAAACTGCTCAAATTTGATTATTTTTAAAGCTCTCTCTTACATTTCTTTTCAGTGTGATATTCAAATTTATCCTGTTGAAAATGGTGATCTGTTTCTAATCCTCCATATGTGTTCTTGAAATCCTGAACCAGACAACTAGAATATTCCAAGAAGACATCACTATCAACAATAACATAGTCAATGAGACCAAACTTATTTATTTTGTCATCATCTGTCTCTCTATCTATGGAAATTTACACATTTTTATGTTAGAACATCCATATCCTGAACCAAAATCTGGCAGATATTTATTGTTATTATTATTGGCTTTGTTCTTTTCTCCAATTTTTTAAGTGCCTCCGTAGCGCAATTGGAAGAATGACGGTATGTTGTGCCATTCTATTGAAAAAGGCCTGAGTTCGATTCTCGTCATGACAGGAGGAATCTTTATATGGACTTTTTCAATCAAAGGTGAGTTAGCCAATCTCATACAGAGGTAGCAGGGTTTTTTCTCCCAGAAACATGTCGCATTAGCGCAATTGGAAGAACAATGGAACATTGTGCCCTTCGATTGGAAAAGACCTGGGTTTGATTCTCGTCGTAAGGGAATCCTTATATGGGCTTTTTCAGTTGAAGGTGAGTTAGCCGATCTCAAACGGTGGTAACAGGGTTTTTTCTCCCAGAAACTTGGGTTTTTCATCCCACGTACAGAAAAATCGACCTTCAGAACGCACGCAATTTACAGACAAAAAATACTATTGTTGGTGGTGATGATGGGTGATAGATGGCATTGATGGTAATAGTGTCGTAGTTGGAGAATTAAGTAGTGGTGGAGAAGATGAGATGTATTTAGTGAGGTAGAGTAGTGTGCCTCCCACGATGAGTCCTTGGACTCCCTGGAGGTGTCACGTGATAATAATAATAATAATAATAATCCATAACACCAGCTTTTTCTTGAATGCCTTTATTTTGCTGTAGGCATCAAGAACAGTTAAAGAATTTCCCTGAAGGGAGAGATTTAGTTCATTTAATCTCGAAAAAATGTCTGAAAGATAGGATAGTGTTGATAACCATGCTTCGTCAAAAGAGTGATGCAAAATCAGAATTACGTTCATTTGCAAACAATAAAACTTCGTGCCTTAATTGAAATAACCTTGTTAGTACTTTGTCCCTGGAAAGCCAGCAAATTTTAGAATGAAGCAAAAGTTGTATATATTCACTACCCATTTCATCACAGAGTACTGAAAATAACTTGTTATTTAATGGTCGAGCCTTATTAAAATTAACTAGCTTTACAGTGTTGTATAGCACAGTTTTAAATTCTGGTGACATTCCTTTGGAGGCTAACGCTTCCCTATGTATGCAACAATGTACCCAATTCATATCCGGAGCTACTTCCTTGACCTTAGAAACAACCCCACTATGCTTGCCTCCATCCAAACAGAAGTCCATACTTTGATGGAAGTTTTTTCACTTGGCTATGCTAACAATTATATATTTGGTTTAATCCTTTATCCAAGTGAAAACAAACAAAGTTTGCACCTGAAGTATTTTCTGGACTGGGGCAACTTGTGGTAAAGGTGGGATAAGTTCTGATCACTTGCCTTAGTATACATTTTTCCCACTGGATCCCTTTGTCTATTATGTAATTGTTGAGAGTATGAAATATTTCTTCTCCAGTTGTTTGGGATGACAAAGTTCTACAAACACAGAATATCGTCATGAATGTTGTCATCATGCTCATATCTTATGTAGCATATTAACTGTGCATTATTTGTAATATCAGTTATTTATTATGTGTTACATATATCTCGTCTATATGTAACACATAATCAGAGTTCTTCTTACCTCTTTTGATTAACTGATTCTACATCACCTGCCATATCATTAATTCTATGACCGACAGTGTCATTTGAAAGAGGAATCAAATCAACATATTTTAGTAACTTATTGCCAAACATAGTGTTTACACATCTTTTATAGCTGGAAGTAGTAAATTTTCCCTCACAGAATGAGGTTTTCCTGTTTTTGCTATGCTCAAACTTAAGAGATCAGATGCTCCAGTGCCTTGCTATTAAGCAAACTCATGGCTGAAACTATATCTTTCCAATGATTTAATATCTGTAAGCATCACTGAAAAAAAAATTCATTTGGCTTATTTTTCACATCACAATGTTTGGTTTCTAAATGTCATCAGAGTTTTGCAGGTTTCATGCACTCGTTTGACAATACTTCATAACACAAAACCCAATGAGGTTTCTGTTCACTTTCATTTCCACACCAAGTAAATCCGAATTCAAAATATGAACTGTTATATTTCCTACTGTATTTTTTCTTTGGACTGCTTGTTTCTTCTACTTTAATAGTATCAGATTTACTTGCTGTTACAACACGTGTATCACAATTAGGGTTAGCATCACCTGTTTCATTTGCTTTTCTTTTCAAAGCCCTAGTTCTTAGCCACTTTTCCATTATTAAAAAATGTTTCTGAAAAATATATAAATACTGGGGTTAATTCATGACACACTTTGTCCAAGTATCACTTAGCACTTCTGTAGATATACTGAGCCTTGGATGAAGGAGGAAAATCTTCAATAATAAAAATCAATAAACAAAAAGCAATTGGTTGAAATGTGGATAACACATGTTTACTTTGAATTTGACAAAACAGCAAGGGAAAGTGGAAGCAATAAAACCATAATGGTATCTTTAATTTATCAAATATAAAATGCAATGAGCAAAAGCAAATTACATTCACCATGGACTAAGAACTGTAGGTCAGCTGACATGCACTGGTATCTAGACAACAGGATGCTGAAAGGTTAATACCAATGGTCTAGAAGGCAAGATTGTTTACCTTCCACCAAACGCAAACTCACTTTTATAACCCATGGATCAAAGAACAATATTCACCTTCAAAAGCTTATTACTTATGGACAACACTCAAACTAATGTTAAATATGGGAATGAGTACTTGGGGGAAGCGAGACGACATCTAACACTGAGTTTAGTGGAGTCTGGAGGGGATAATGATAGGTATAGAAGCAGTGACATTTTTATGCTATATACTAATGCCACGAGTATCCAGAATAAAGGAGATGAATTGGTGGCGCTGATAGCATCAGCCTGGCCAAAGATTAAGTGGGAGATCTCTGAGACATGATTGACAGAAAATGATATAATAACAGGAATAGAAGCAGAAGGGTATGGCATTTTTCTGTAGGATAGGAAGGGAAAACATGGTGGTGAAGTAATGCTTATGATAAGTGATGACTTATGTTCTCTAAGAGTGAAGGCTTTGGAAGGCAGTGACACTAATGGTTTTGAAAGCATATGATGTGAGGTAGAGATGAGCAAGATGGGATATTTAATGGGATGTTGCTACAAGCCAAGCACAGAGGGTGGAGAGCAGGAGATGTTGAGGCAGTTGGACTTGGCAAGTGCTAGAAGAATGATTTTTTTTGGGAGATTTTAACTACAGCAGTATAAGTTGAGTTAGGTTATGAGGAAAATGCATGTAGTAATAAGGGGATGGAATTTCTGGAATTCTTGAAGGACAGATGTCTTAGGCAACATATAATAGAGGGAACAAGAGGTTCAAGAGTGTTTTGGATATAGTCATAGCCTCAAAAGAGCTGATAATAACTGAGATGACATCCCCCCCCCCCGTTGGAGAGAGAGTGATTTTGATTTGACTTGGAAGATGAATAGACATGCAGGAGTATCAAAGAAAAGGGAGCATATGTGTAATTATAAGGTAGGTAATTATGATAGTCTTAGATATCAACTTGGGGCAGTTCCATGGAGGACAGAATTGGAAGGTCAAGATATCATTTGGTGCTTCGGAAATTGTGATGGAATATTTGTTATCAGCAATAATAAGCTGTATTCCACAAGTGAAGAAGAGGACACAATTTGGTGTAAAGTGGAGAACAAACAATATCAAACGGGAACTGCAGGTGAAAAAGAGGTTATGGAAGAGATATAAGGAGAGTGGTGGAGAGCAGATGCATGAAGAATATAAGACTCAAGCCAGGAAAGTGACTAATATTTTAAGGAAGGCAAAACTGGAAAATGAGAAGAGATTGCACTAAGATCCAAAGAAAATCCTATTGAATTTTTTAGCTATGTGGCCAGTAGGAGGAGAAATGATTGTGTAAGAATGACATTGTGGGATAAAAATTGGAATAGAGTGACTGATGCAGAGAACATAGTGGAGCTGTTCAATAAACACTTTATTGGTGTATTTCATCTTGGAGAAGTAAGTTTTAATACTAGAGGGATAGGGTAGGTTCGAGGGTTAGAGGTGCAAGAGGAGAGTGTGTTCCAAATACTGAGTACCCTATATGTTAGTAAAGCTGTGGGACTGACTGGATGGTATTTCACCATGGGTTTTGAGAGAATGTGTTAAAGAACTGACAGCTCCATTGACCTGGATTTTCAATGAAAGTCTGGCTACAGAAAAAGTACTCATTGAATAGAAGGAAGATAAGATAGTGCCATTGCATAACAGCAGTAGCAGACTAGATGTGTCTAACTATAGGCCAGTTTGATACATCAGTAGTTGTAAAGATCTTGGAAAAATTAGTGAGTGACCATATACAGCATTGGGCAGATGAATATAATGTTATCTGTGAGAGTTAACATGGATTTGTTAAGGGGTGCTCTTGCTTTAGTAATATGATTGCCTTTTATAATAAAGTGACTGGAGCAGTTGATGAGAATCCATTTTTTTGGATTTTGCAAAGGCATTTGGTAGGGTGCCACATGATAAGCTGATATTTAGTTGCCGCACATGGGTTTAGATGTCAGATAGGTTAACTGGATTCAGGATTGGCTGTCTGATAGGTATCAGAGAGTTGTGTATGGTGGGACAGTATCAAGGAGGCAGAAGGTTACAAGTGGGATCCCACAGGGCTCAATACTGTGACCTGTATTGTTTAACCTTTATATCAGTGACATTGTCAATGGATTGCAGGGGGGATATTCAGTTGTTTGCAGATAATGTGAAGCTGGGAAGAGTTATTAGTAATAGTGTAGATGCAGCAGCCATGCAAGAGAATTTCAATAAACTAGACAGATGGGCAAATGAATGGGGTTGTGGGTTGAATGCAGCAAAATGTAAAGTCTTGAAATTTGGGATACATCATTGGGAGACCTGCATACTCGATTGGAGGAGCTGTTCTGGAGGAAGAAGCTGTGACAAGAGATCTGGGGGTGATGATTGATAGAAAACTGAAATTTGAGAAACATTTTGCAGAGGTAGTGAAGGGAACTCAGAGGATTGCTTCAATACTGAGAAGGACACTGACCTGCAGAGATAAAATAGTTATCATTCCATTGTATAAGACCATGATCAGACCACACTTAAACTGTTGTTCTCAAATTTGGTCCACAGGATTTGAGGGGGATAAATTAACTGTGGAAAAGGTATACGGAGGCAGATAAGAAAGATAGTTTCAGGTCTGTACAATGCTAGTTATGAGGATTGGCTGAGGGAATGTGGATTGCAGAGTTTGGTAGATAGAAGAAGTAGAGGTGATATGACTGAGACTTTTAAACTGTTGAGAGGTAGTTACAGGGTTGACACCGGGAAGTTCTTCACTTAGTGGAACAGCAGGAAGGAGCGATGACAAGGTGCCATCCCTAAAAGTTGCAAAAGGAAGCTGTGTGCAAGAGAGTGAGGAGTGGTTTCTTTGCATGGAGGGTTGTTGAACCATGGAATGCATTGTCTGATAGAGTGGTGAGAGGAAGAATGGTCAATGAGTTAAGAAGTTGTATGATAGACTTTGTGTTTCCTAGGAAGGACCTCCCATGATGAGTCTTTTGACTATATGGAGACCTGAATAATAATAATAATAATAATAATAATAATAATAATTGCTGAGACTATTCAAGTGTCTTATAATGTCACGTTGAGAGACTACTGGAAATCATACAACATCAAGAAAGGAATCTCCAACATTCACTGGCATGGAGTGAAGTGTCAAAATCATGTATGAATGTTGTCTGGCATAAGCTTTGGCCTGACTGCATTCCATATTCACTAGCTATACTATAACTTATTATCAGAAAAGAAGAAAGCCAAACTGATATCTTTTATTTTTAAAGCTTTCTTTTTCTTAAACATTATACAATTTTCAATATGTAAATTTCATAAAATAAAACATTCTTCAAGTACTTTGTGTTGATTACTGAAAATCTTTTGAATCGAACCTATTGTATTTACATATGTTCTTATTATATTTTTGCTTCAATTTACACCATTTTATTTTATGATGGAAATCTAAGGGACCCGATCTCAGAATAAACCAAGTCATACCTATATTTCCCTGCTGTTCTAAACACACGGCATTCAATATTCCCTTTATTTTTTGTCAGAAGGAGATGTGATAAATATTTTCCAGGCTAGATACCAAAGGTTTTCTAGTCCTAATGATATTTATTTTATTGTTCTGAAGGACTAAGTTCCAGAAATTACTTCTGTTCTATATTGCCTTTTTATTCTCTCCTGTTGAAATTGGGATGGCAACATAGAGTATAATGACATGTTAAGGAAATGATCTAGAAACCCATGAATAGGTAAATTTTGTTTGAATTATTGCTGAAGCTACTAAAGGATATGAGTCTAGTGTATTATTGCATATCTCTTAATTGCCTCCTCATTCAAAAAATCCTTATAGAGAATCTTTGATTCTAGTTTGGGATTTGAACTGCAGTCTTTCCAACTGAAGAGCGAATGCAGTGAATTGTTAGCACCTGCTCCATGGAAGTGCTTCAAATAAGCATAAGAGAAGTGATATAACAGTAATATATAAACTGGTGAAATCATTTTAGAGAATAGTGATAGATGAACAACCTTTTATTATGTGGTATGTGGAAAGGGGAGAAGGAAGCATCCCTTGAAATTGAATAAGTCTGATGTTAGAAATAGTATGAAGGCTGGATATTTCTTTTGTCAAATGGAAAAAACTAGCCCTCATATCTTAGCAATGTTTGCTAAAGTACGGTACTTGAATCACAGGTGGTATTTTGTCGGGTCTAGATGGTATGTGGGGGAAAAAATGACTAAACTTCAAAAGAAATGAAATTTTCAAAACAGTTAAATGGGTAATATTTTTGACATAAATTTTCACCAAAAGTCTGTTTTTGCTCTTTAGTAATGCCACAGTTTAGTGAGGATTAAGCTGCTTAATAGAAAGTAATTACCTACTTGTTTTTCTAGAATTTTCTATAAAGACTGAAGTATAAATAAAGTATTATTGATGGGTAAATTAAGTAGAGAGAGAGAGAGAGAGAGCAAGACAAAAGGCAGTTTGCACCAGAGATGCTAACACTTATATTCATGGTAATGCTCTTGTGCTGGTCAGTCCAAGATACTCATGGCTTCCATCATCCTGTAGAGCATAATGTCACCGATCAGCAAATGAGCAAATAGATTTACAACAAACAAATTTTGATGCCATGTATGCTATTATTAGCTTGACATAAAAAGTGCAGAGTGTAGACATATCATTAAGAGAGCACCGTGATAAAATATTTAAATTCTTAAATTTAGTACACCTAAACCTCTTCTTATGTGAATTTTTTTTACGCAGATTTGGAGTTACGCGAATTGGGATATCAAAAAAATTTTTTTTAATGTGATTTTTATTCACTTTTACGCGACCAACCTAAAGTCTAAGTTAGGAAAAAATCCGTAATTCAAGAAAATTCTGAGAATTTTGTAGAATTGCATTCTCGTTTCAATTAAGAAAATTCTAAATTCTAGAAAATTCTGAGATTTTTTTTTTGCATTCTCGTTTCAATTAAGAAAATTCTAAATTCTTACGAATTTCACTTATTAGGAATTCCCCGAATTACATAACTGACTGCGCATAAAAAAACAGTTCTTAGCAGTTTGAATTTGGTGTTTGAGTAGACAACACAGTTACTACAATTTTTGCATTTCCATTTTTTAAGTGAAATCAAAATAAAAATCTCATTATAAAATTAATAATTTTGCCAAGAAATAATAAATGGTAAGCTATATGTAATTTTCAAACTTTAATTTCATTAACCGAAGATTTTAATCCAGCCCTCACATGATGTCGCCGATAACCAAAAAAAAAAAGGAAAGCCGTTTCCGTGGATATAAAAATTCAAATTTTAGATCGTCTTCAAACTGGGGAAGGTGCAATGGCTGTGGATAAGCATTTTGGATTCCGTGAATCACTTGTCAGATCTATAAAGAAAAATGAAGAGGCTATTTGAAATGCGGTATGTTCTGGTACAAAATTGAGTGCGAAATTATCATCATACACAAGAGATGTTGTTCTAGAAAAGGCCCGAAAAAGCTTTAGTGATGTGGATAGAAGATAATGTACAAAAAGAATGCCAGTTGACAGAAATTCCATCAAGCAATCAGCATTGAGATTTTATGAACAGATTAAAAAACTGCAGCCAGATACTTCATCTCAATTGATGAAAAAATATGAATTTCATGCAAGCAAAACTTGCTAAAATAATTGAAGATGGAGGTTACACTCGTGAACAAGTTTGGAATATGGATGAAACTGGCCTTTTCTGGAAAAAAAATGCCAAACAGAACTTACTTATCAAAAATGCAAAAAACTGTTGGTGGGTTCAAAGCAGCAAAGGATCGCATAACACTCCTATTTTGTTCGAGTGCTTTAGGAGATCGGATGTTAAAACCACTGCTCATAAATCGATCATTGAGACCATGGCCAATGAAAAGCATAGATTTTCAAAAATTGCCAGTTCATTGGATGGCCAACAAAAAAGCTTGGGTGACCAATGATATTTTCACTGAGTGGTTCCACAAACATTTTGTGCCAGGAGTTAGACGCTATTTGAATGACAAGGGTCTCGATTTTAAATTGATTTTGATTCTTGATAATGGATCCGGTCATCCTGCCATAGAACACCCAAATGTGCAATTTTTTTTTCTGCCGCCCAATACCACATCATTGCTACAACCTCTAGATCAGGGTATAATTGCGACTTTTAAAACATATTATGTCAGACGAACATTTCAGTACGTTTTGAACAAGCTAAATGATGATGAAACACTGTCAGTTATGGATGTGTGGAAAAAATTTTCAATTATGGATTGTATTGATCAGGTTCGATTATCATTATTCTGAATTGAGACCAGAAACTATGAATGCATGCTGGAAAGCTATTTGGCCCACATGTATTAAAGAGAATGCTCCTGTTCCCTTCAATCATACTGCAGAATTCCCCAATATAATAAGTTTGGCATGTGAAATTGGTGGAGAAGGATTCAATGATCTTACTTCAGCAGATATCGAAGAATTGTTAATTGATAAACCTCTTAGCGAAGATGAAATATTGGAGATTGTTTCTGAGACTCCTGAAAGCAAAGTTAATGATAATGATGAAGATAATCCTACTTTTACTGCTGATATTATTAAAGGAGGTCTTAAACTGGCCAGTAATTTAGGCAATTATTTTGCCCGACATGATCCAAATGAAGAACATGCTGGGAAGTTTCACGTGAGCTTAAGTTGTTAATGTCTTCATACAGAGAATCATATCGCGACTTATCTAAAGCATCAACACAGCGATTAATAACTGAGTTCATGCCTAAAACTACTGAAACAACCAGTGGTACTTTTGTTCAAGACATGACAAGAAGAATTCCACAAGTTGAGGCGGAAGTCGATGACGATAATACCATATCAAGTAGTTCTAGTGATATTACAGTCTCACGAAAATGAAAGCTTTTGCGTTTATTGTCAGAAACTGATAGCGAATAACATAATTTTTTTATAGAATTGTTAGCAAACAATTGAAATATGTTTTTTTAAAGTTATTCAAATTCTTTATATGTGTGTGTGTGTGTGTGTTCTTGATGAAATGTAAATAAAAATCTTATGATCCTAACGAATTTAATGTTTGTTTTTTCATTATTTTACTTATATTTCAGGTTTGGAACCAATCTTCACTTTTCTATGGAGTCAGTAGTTCTTTTTACGCGTACTTTTTAGGAATGTATCTATCGCGTAAAAATAGGTTTAGGTGTATTTAAATATTTAAATATAAACTTGCTGTTTGTGCTGCTTGCAGTCATTCATTCTGGTCCCCTCACCAAAGCTATTGGGTGCAACTTTTGACCATCTGTACTGCCTTTCCTTTCTCACCTTAATGCCAACAGTGTATCATCATCTAAAGAAAGGGCTGACTTCCTTCATTCTCCACTTCCATAAATAAACGACCATGGCAGATTACCTTCTTCTTTACCTAGAAAATTATTGCATTGCATGCCTCCTGCAACCTTCTGCCAGAAAGACATCAGAAGAATGTTGAAAACCTAGATACCAAAAATTTACATAAATGACCTTCTCTCATTGACTACAAATCCTATTCATAGTTTTCTTGATAATAGCACTGTCTACTCATCCTACTAATATGATTAGTCTCTGCAGTGCACATACGCCTCAAACTTCAATATCATGTATAATAGGTGGCCTGAACAATGATCTGCAGCATCCTTGATTAGGGTAAAACAATCTAGTCACCTCCGATGCATGCAAAACACAGTTATGCTTGTTTTCTTGCAAAAAAAAATACCTCAAATCTTCTCAATTACTTTTGATAATGCTCAACTCAACAATCAAGATGAAATCTCTCTTCTTGGACTGACTCTTACTTCTTCAAATCTTTCCTCACATAATCATATCACTTCTACAGCTTCCTCAGCCTCCAATAAACTTGGTATTCATTTCTGCTTAATTTCTTCTCTTCTGACCAGTTACTTAATTTATATAAATCCCAAATCCTACCAACCTTGGAATGCTGCTTTCATGTTTGGTGTGGTGCACCTAAGACTTTCTTAAAAAATTTTGGTGCTGTTTAGAAAAGGGTGGTTTGGTTTATTAATGAAACATCTCTTACAGACTCTATTCAGCCACTTTCTCATGGAAGACTAGAGTCTGTATTGTGTCTCTTCTACTGATATTTTCATGGCTGCTGTTCAACAGAACCAACATCCATCATGCCTTCCATTTCTTCCAGATCTATAGGAACTCAAGCAACAGCTGTTCAACATCCTTTTACAGTTGAACTGCATGCTCACTGAACCTGCTATTCCCAGTCATCTTTCAGTCCATCCACCTCAGTTCTGTGGAACAACCCCCCCCCCCCCACCCAATGATGTATTTCCAAAGGACTGCTACAACCTTTAGCTGTTTGAGAAGAATATCTATAGATTACTCTGTTCCTGATGGCTGCCCCCCCCACACACACAGCATTTAATTGCTATAGGTCATGCTGCCTCTTGTATCTGGGATTAATATATAAAAAAAAAAAAAAAATATGAAGAACCCAATACAATTGACCAGTTACAATGGGTAACATCCCTACTCATTTATTTGATTCACAAGCAGTTTCATTCCTTGCATTAAATAATAATTTATTTTTATTTACATTAAAGTTTTTCTTGAAATTTTATTATTATTTTTAAATAAACTGTAATAATCCATTATGAGATTTCTACAGTCCTGATTTTCCCTATGTCATCTCCTCCTAGAATGGAAGTATGCTGATGAGGTTGTGCCCCAAAAACGTGATGCATGACTATTATGACTTTGAGCTACACTTGCCCTATACAGTTTGAAAATGTCTTGAACCAATTATCAGTAGAAATTGGGTGCATTGTTTGTGAACCAGTTTAACCACCATACTGGCTTGGACGTGTATATACGTCCGTAATTATATGGAAAACAAAAATGGTTATGAAGTGTATATTTTGATATATTTGATCCGTGTGGCCAGTTCAGTGGTTAAAGAGAGTTGTTATAAGTAGTGTATGGGTTGAGCACAAGAATTCATTGAGCTACTCTTTCAATGAATTCTTGGATTCCCTGTGGTATCCAAAGGGAAATGATAAGGGAGGTCCCTTAGGACTTCTCATAGGGCTGTGAAAAGTGTTTGTTCCATTTTAATGCTTTTGGAGATAGCTTATAAAAAGATGTTTACACTGATTTCCATAAATTAAGGAACAAAGTGAAAAATCATGATAACTCAAATGATGAATTGTGCAATTTGATGAAAAGCAGTATGATATCAGATGTGAAAGAAACATCCACAAAAAGTACAAATAAATGGTTTAATTTAGTAACAAATCAGTACATGAAGGGAGTACATAAATCGGTACATAATGGTATCCAGGAGCTCAGTTGGTAATAACATCTATTGCTCCTGCCAAGTGCTCTTAAGTCCCTCAAGATTTGAGAGCAGCAACTCATCTACCTAAAGCTTCCAAAATATGCTTAATAGGATTATGGTCAAGAGACCAAGCTGGCCAGTCCATATGTACAATAGTCTCTTCTTTTAGATATTGATCCATGAGCTTCACTGATTGAAATCAAGCATTATCATCTTATAGGATAAATGTCTTCCCTATTGTACCCACATACGGATGAACATAGGGATCTAGGACCTTATCTCTATAAGGTGCAGCATTCATAGTTCTGCTAGGAAGCATACAGGTTGGTGCATCCACCATAGCTGTCTTTTCACAGAAATTGTATGGATGATAATGTGTCCATGGTTCCCATAGGGATATGCAGATATCTGGTCATCTTGCAGACATCTAGCATACAGACCACTTTTGTGAAGTCTTCTGCAGTGAAACCAGATAACCATGTTCATGTAGCTGATATGAGGTCAGATCATAGCTGATCTGGGATAGCATTCCTGTTTTGGTGAGCAGATAATTGGAGATATCAGTCACCCACTGCAGTTGTATCCCATGACATTCCTTCACTGCACCTTCAGGATGCTGTTTGTGACTACTGGAATTGGTTTCCACCATCTGTGAACCATGGAATAACTCATATTCAGCCATCTGGTTACTTCTGCCTGACTCTGGTTGGCATCTAATCTTAGAATGGCTCACCACCTGAATTCATCAGCTAAATGATGTCTTGCAGCCATATCCAAGAATTTTACTATCACAAAATGTCTTGTTTTCACTCCAGACATGAAATAGAAATCCACTCTAAAATGCCTGTTTTTATCTCATGGCTCATTTGCATCTACTGCTGACAGCACTACTCATTTGTGTATGATAACTAGACTCAGCATCATGTTTTACATAATGAATCCGACTTTTTTTTTTTTTTTCTTTTCCTCCCAAGTTATCATGATTTTTCTGTTTGTTATTTAATTTATATAAACCAATGTAGTTATTTCCAGATAATGTAATTTTGGGGAGTTTATGCATGTTTTTTTAGGATTTCAGCAAGCCAGCTTGACATTAATGTAATTGCAGTACGTGCAATTACAATTCCACATAGATAGCAATACTAAGGAGATGATTTCAGACTTGCAAAAGGTTATGAAGTTGACATATTGAATTATAGGAATATTGAGAAGAACACTGATAAACATAAACAAGAAGATATTTGTTCTTTTATTATAGTATATTTGTGACTGTGAAAGATAATATAACAGCCTGAATTTCGTATCCCTTTCTGTCACAAAGCTGACAGTAAAGGGATTTCAATTAAAATGTATATTTTTTGTTTCAACAAATTTGCAAAACCAAATTTTATTTTTCATGATTTCTTTTCCAGGTATGTGATTGTCAGATGCAGTTCTGTCGATTTACAGATGGTAGACAGGAACCATATATTATTCTTAGTGGTCATCATGGTAAAGAAGTTATTGAACAGCTGAATGCTATTGAGCAGATATTTATGATGGCTTTAAATAAACTCAGTCAGGTGAAAGAATTTGCATTTGAAGTGCGAGCTACTGTTTGGCATGATCATTATAGCAGGTAACAATTATTTTTGTAAGAAATGTTGGTAAGGCAGACTGTTAAACATTATTTCTTATCTTTATTTTCTTGTATATTTGGAACATACAGTGATTTACATGATATCCATAATATCAAACTTTTCAATTAGCTCACCTTCCTGACTCATCATCTGAAAATTAGTTGTTTTGATGTTGTAGTTTAACCTGTTATCTGAACAGTGAATAACTGTTTGACATAATAAAACTCCGAAATAAATTTGTGCAGTGTGTTTGGTTTTGCCTATTATCAAACACTTGTAGTTCTAATAAATTATAACTAGATTAGAATATTCTTATGATTCATCATAAATTAAACCAAGTTGTTGATATAAATGTATTTGTTTATGGTTGACTCTGCTTATATACACCCTCTGTCCAAAAAGAAACTGAACTTTTTGAAAATAGAAGAAACTAGTGTCGCCACCTGTTGTATCTTTTTGTTGGCGAAAGCAGCAACCTTCATTAGTGTTGTGTCAACTGTTTATGATATTTGTTTCATTAGAAGCCGAGTTATAGTGCCAAGAGTGACAGTATGTTTTGATGAATGGTCGGAAAATGAGTTTCAAACAGAGAGCTGCAATTGACTTTTGTGTTAAACTTGGTAAAAGTTTTATCAAAAAGCATCAAATGCTTTACAAAGCATATAGTGATGAATGCTTATCCCTGTACTCAAGCGCTTTCAAAGTGGTTGAGACCCTTGAGGATGATGAAAAGCTGGGCCATCCAAAAACTGGACTGTGCAAAGTTAACATCCAAAAAGTGCATGATTTCATCAAAGAAAACCCTGAAATCGTCTGTGAAATTGATTGAAGATGAATTGGGGATTCCAAAATCAACTGTTCACAACATTTTGACCGAGAGTTTGGGCCTTTGTAAATTGAATTCGCAATTTATTCCCCACAAGTTGACTGACAACCAGAAATGTATCGAATTGAACACTGCAAGGACCTCATTAAAATCACTCGTAAGGACTCAAACTTCCTTGAAATGATCATTATTGGTGATGAAATGTGGTGTTTTGAGTATGAGCCCAAAACAAGGCTCCAGAGTGTTGAGTGGAGACTACCAGAAGAGGGGCATCCGAAAAAAAGTCGCTTGGAGAAGTCAAAGTAAAGACAATGCCGATTTGATTCTATAATTCAGAGGACATTATCCACAAAGAATTCATTCTGCCTGACCAAACAGTCAATGGTGAGTTTTATCTTGAAGTTTTGAAGTGATTGGTAGTGAGAATTCGTCACATATGGCATGAATATCGTGACGACTGACCGTTTGTCAAAGCACACTGTCACTCTTGGCACTATAACTCGGCTTCTAATGAAACAAATGTTATAAACAGTTGACACAACACTAATGAAGGTTGCCGCTTTTGACAACAAAAAGATACAACAGGTAGCACCACTAGTATCTTCTATTTTCGAAAAGTTTGGTTTCTTTTTGGATAGAGAGTGTACAATTTCAGAGGTATCGCTACCATTATATTATTGTTATTATTCAGCACCTCCATGGAGAAATGTGACTCATCATAAAGGCTCACAAAGCCAACACAAAGACAATCATATCACTTCTTTAACCTGTTCATCATTGGTATGTTCACTGCTCCATTAGGTAATACATTCAGTTTTTTGATAGGATAGTGAACGATAGCAGTTTTAAGGTCATCACAATCCATCCCTTTGTCCACCAAGCTAAAATCTACCAAAATACTCCACTAAACTCTGTCAATGGCATGCTCTCAGTTTGTTCTCATAATGGACGTTGTACAGCCCTGATATATTTTTGTTATCTGCCTCTGTACTCTTTCCAATGTAACTTCATTCCCTTCAAATCCTGGTGATCAGATTTGATTACCGTAATCCAAATGCAGTCTGATCAAGGTATCATATAATAGAATCATTGCTCCTCTACCTCTGCCAGTAATCTGTCTTCTCAGTATTATTACTATTATTATTGTTATTGTTATTATACAGGTATTGTATTGGAGTCAGAAGATTCATCATGGGAGATTTGTTATTCACACACTAGTCATTATTCACACAATACCTGTCATACTTCTCTTTAAACTTGCTCATAAAGCACTCACAATTACTCATAAAGCACTCATCCTGATTATTTGCTTGGATAGTGGTGAAGGGTGCTGCCCATCACCACTCTCCAAGCAAATAATCTATTTCTTAACACCCTTGCTAATCACACTCTTACACAATTTCCATGTAGAATCTTATAAAATCCCTTTAATATGCTTCTATCATGTCTCCTCTTTTTTGCCTATTAGCCAGTTTTTGAAGATCACAGACTTTCAATTTATTCTCATAGGGAGCATTCCATAGAGCATTCCTGCCACAATCATCTTTGTGACTCACCTCCAGATCCTCTCTACCACCTCTTTATCCGAATAGAATCTGGGTGACCAGATTTGCAGACAGTAGTTCAGATGTAGCCTTATAAAGGGAAATAATAACTTCTCTACCTCTGCTTCTTAGTATGGTCTTCAACAACAACATAATTGGATGTACTTTTGGCTATCTGCCCTGTAAACTTCAACTTCCTGTCCAAAATTTACCCCCAAGTGCCTGGCCTCATCAGTTTCCTGCAGCTCAATTCCATTAATATGCTATACAGCTTCTGATCTCTTCTTCCCAAAGTGCATCCACCATCTTACAGTTCGCCATATCAAACTGGCAGCCATTTATCTTATATATGGCTAGTATCTCTACATCACTTTTATTCACTATTGCTCTTCCTAGTTTTGTATCATCAGCAATAACTAAATATTTTCCATCAAATCATTTCCTATATCACTGATGCACAGATTAAACAACAGAGGACCAAGTAGTGAAACTTGTGGTACACCACCGATCACCTGCCTCTCCTGGATTCAACTCCTCCATAAATCACAATTTGATATCTGTCCATCAGCCACCCTCTAATCCAAATCACTGGATTCATATCCATCCCCATCTGCTCTAATTTATGTAACAGAATTCTATGTAGAATTCTGTCAAATGTCTTTGCAAAGTTCAGCAATATCACTGAGTAGCCATTTCCCTTATTCAACTCCATTGTCACTTTATTATAAAAAGTAAGCAAATTACTAAGGCAAGACTAACCTTCACAAAACTACTTTGCCCTTTATTATTATATAACATGACACCTCCAAGGATTCCAAAGACTCATAGAAGGTGCTCACCTACTCTACAACTTTTTGTCTCTACCACTCAATCCACCAACTACAGCGAACCACATCATCTACATCAACAGCATCTACTGCCCGCCACCACCACCACTACCACTAATATTTTCACAGACAATCACTGATGTACAGATTAAACAATGGAGGACCAAGTAGTGAACCTTGTGGTACACCACTGATCACCTGCCTCTCCTGGACTCAACTCCTTCATAAATCGCAGTTTGATATCTGTCCATCAGCCACCCACTAATCCAAATCACCAGATTCATATCCATCCCCATGTTGCCAGCCTGCTGGCAGAGTGGTTATCGTATCCTCTCTCTAGCCAAATGGCTGCGGGTTCGAATCCTGCCGTGGGCATGGATGTTTGTGGAAATACTAGTGGTGGTGGTCAGCGGTAGATGCTGTTGGTGTAGTTACTCTCAGTTGGTAGATTGAGCGGCAGAGGCAGAGTTGTGGTGCAGGCGCCCTCCCTCGATGAGTCTTTAGACTCCCTGGAGGTGTCTAATAATAATAAATAATAAAAAAAAACATCCATGCCCACAGCGGGATTTGAATCCACAGCCATTTGGCTGTGGATTCATGCAGTGGGTCTTTATGCAGTGGGACTGTTTTCCCCTCTTTCCACTTCATTGGCATCTTCCCAGTACTGAGGCTTAAATTAAACAGCTTGGTTAGAGAAACTGATAACTCCCTTGCACATTCTCATAACATAAGTGCTGATATGCCATCTAATCCCATGGCTGTATTTGTATTGAGGTTCTGCAATATTCTAAGCACCGCCAATTCTTTAACTTCTATTCTTCCATCAGTCAATACCACATCTGGCATTGCAACATCACCACTTAGATAGTACATGCCTGCAAAATGATCACTCAGTAATTCAAGATTTGGTTTTCTTCAGTTACCTCCTGGATTTCTTTAGGATTTCTTGCATTGTAGCAATTTTCTTTGTTAACTTTTGCTGCCTTTGCAGTATGTTCCCTAAACTTCAGATTTCTATCAATCATCTCTTGCCTCATTCATCAACAGAGTATGGAACCTAGCATCAATAGATCTCAAACTTCAAGACCATACATTTAATATCAGTGAATGAAGATATTAATTACATTGAATTGATATCTTCATTCATTTACCCACCTATACAGCTTATTCAAATTCTCTTGAAGGGCCACCATATTGGCACGGTACTAATAATCTTTACCAGCTTGACATATAAAAAAACTGAATATTCCACTGAAATACACTGAGAATATCATTGATATAAAGGTTAAATAGTATAGGTCCCTGTACTGAGCTCTGTAGATCCTCTCTTGTGATCTTTCTTTTCATTGATATTGCATCCCTGTCCATAGCTTTTTTTTTATATCTATCAGACATCCAATTTCTAATCTAGTTTACTTACCTGATATTTATTCCTGTATGTTGCATATCAACTTATTATGTAGCCCCCATCCAAGTAATTTTGCAAAATCTCTTCCCCTCCCCTCCCCCCCCCAATGAAAATATATGTTTTTCCCTCATCAATTGCTCTTGTTACTTTCTTATGAAAGGCAAGCAAATTACTAAAATGAGAGCGTTCCTTAACAAATTCATGCTGATCTGCACAGATGATATTATCCTCATGTGCCCAATTTTGTTTATGGAAGTCACTAATTTCTCCAAAATCTTAACAATTACCTTTCGTGCAGAACACATACAAGAAAAATGACTAACATGTTAAGAAAGGTAAAATCAGATTATGAGAAGAAATTAGCTAAGCAAATACAAGAAAAATGACCAGCATGTTAAGGAAGGTAAAATCAGATTATGAGAAGAAATTAGCTAAGCAAATACAAGAAAAATGACCAGCATGTTAAGGAAGGTAAAATCAGATTATGAGAAGAAATTAGCTAAGCAAACCAAACATAATCCCAGAGTTCTTTATATTAAAAGGATGAATGATAATTGAATTATACCCTCAATGAATGCAGATGGTAGGGTGGTGACAAAACCAAAAGAAGAAGCAGTTGAATTCCAAGTGATCACTTTGCAAGAGTGTATCATCCATATGGAGATAATGTATTAGCTGATGAATCCCACACCTGTATTCAATGTGAACATAGGCATGGTATTGTATGAAATACCAAACGATCTATTACAAGAAAGTAATAGAATTGGTAATACTTCTGATATACCCTCTTTTATATATATAAAAGAGGGGGGGGGATTTTATATATATCCTTCTGAACTACAAACTGTCTATAATTTATTTACTCTACCACTTTCTATGACAAAACTGCATGGTCACTCTCTGCAATCAGTGAAAAAATAGTTACAAATAGTTGATGTTGCTATATTCAACACTCTCAGTCCTCACATCCTCTATGTCATATGCTGTTTTTAGCAGCTATCTCCCATTATCTGTATAAATTTCATTTCCTCTTTGGATATCTCCTTTTCATTCTTTTAATTTACATAGTGAAATTAGAAGCAGAGAAATGTATGGAAAGATCAGAGAAATGACAAGCAAGACAAATACAGCAAATCATGCAAGTGTCATTAGCGACTCAAGAGACCATATTCTAATGGATAAAAAAGAAATCATGGAAAGATGGATTGAATACACAAGGAAATTATACGAGCAACAAAGAAATAATATTCCTGAAGAGACTGATTTAGAAGGACCACCCATTTTACTCTGTGAAGTTGAAAACACTATCAGAAAACTAAAACCACATAAGGCTGCAGGAATAGATAATATCTTGGCAGAATGGTTGAGGGCTCTCGACGAAGTAGGACTGAAATTTCTAATAAATTTATGCAATAAGATATATGAGACTGGATTTCTACCCAAAGATATTAATGACTCAATTTTCATTCCAATTCCCAAAGAAACAAAAGCTACAAGATGTGAAGAGTTCGGGACAATTAGCCTCATCAGTCAAGTATCAAAAGTATTCCTATATGTTATTTTTGAAAGAAATAAAGGAAAATAAACATAGAAATAAATGATACACAAAGTGGCTTCAAGGAAAATGTAGGTACAAGAGAAGGTATTTTCAATGTCAGAACCATCATAGAAAGATATCTAGAAAAACAAAAAGATGTATACCTCTGTTTCATAGATTACAAAAAGCCATTCGACAATGTTCAACAGGAGCAATTAATTGAAATCCTTTCAAAAATAGGCATTGATGGAAGACATTAGGCTAATAACTAATCTTTACTGGGAAAAGACGGCATCCTTGAGAATAAACAGAGAGATATCAGAAGAATTCGCATTTCAGAAAGGTGTGAGACAAGGCTGTGTCTTATCTCCGATTCTCTTTAACCTGTTCCCAGAAGAAATATATAATAAAATTAGTAACCTCAAAGGAATCACTGTAGAGGCAGAAATATTAATAACCTAAGATATGCAGATGACACTGTTCTTCTAGCTGAAAAGACATTTTCGCTACTAACACTTTCTGTCATCAAATTCATATTAGCACTCATCAAATCTTCGTTTATCTCGCACTTTGCACATACCTTCCTTCCATCAGCCCTAGATGTCCACAAACCATCTATATAATCAAAAGAATACATGTAGGACACTTCGCACTTCACGAAATGCCTGAAGTCTAAGTTAAAGTCATGCACTGACAAAGCCACCGCAATCTTTCCTCTGCTGGTAACTACTCTAAGGGCCAAAAACAATGAATTTGTAATTAAGTTTAAGCAAAATATCCTACACACTAATAATACTAGTAGCGCATGACTTTTATAGTAGCTCTTACTCAAACAATCACTCATATGCAATTAATTATTTCAAGAATAGCTTATCTGAATCCAGAGTTCTACTTACACACCACTGCTGTTGTTGCCTCACGAGCGCCAAGTCTTCTTATAAGGAAATAAGAATATACAAGGAAATAAATTAGAACAGGTGCAAGCATACACATACCTCAGACACTTGATCACAGAGAAAGGCAGGACAGATGAAATTTGAAAAAGGATTGAAATTGTAAAGTCAACTTTATGAAAAATCTACTCACATCTAGAGAATTAAATCTGAAAACAAGACTAAGAATCTCCAAATGTTACATATGGCCCACATTAGTATACAGAATAGAGACATGGACACTATCCAATCTGAGTGTGAAAAAACTGGAGGCCTTTGAAATATGGATGCTGCAAAGAATTATGAGGATATCATGGATAAACAAAAAAGACAAATGAAGAGGTACTAGAGATGGTAGGCATAAACAGGTGCCTGATAAAAGAAATTAAAAAGAGAAAAAGTCAGCTATTTTGGTCATATTCTGAGACATAACTGCTTACAAAGGACACTTCTGGAAGGAACTGTTGAGGGAAAGAGAAGGAGAGGAAGACAAAGACTGGAGTGGATGAAAAATATACAAGACTGGACCTATCTCTCATATGAAGAATGCAGCAGAGATGCTCAGAATAGGACATAGTGGAGACACACGGTAGTCAATCTCCTGGAAGGAGAAGACACCTGACAGGACAGGGCAGGACATAGTGAAATATCTCAACAGTCACTCACCATGTGCAGTTTGAGGTAATTTTCCAGTCCATGTTATCTGCATCTTAATTTTCAAATTTAGACAACTTAAATGTTTTTGCATTTGATAAGTTTTAGAACTTGTGTAAATGTGCGGTTCTATGGTTTCTTCATTGCAGCAGCTACAATATTTGGAGCATGTAAATCCTATAATCTATTATTATTTTTATTATTTTTAAATATTTTTTTAATATTATTATTTTTATTTATTTTTAATATTGATATCTGAAATATTATTAATATTGCAGACAGCTCACAAAGCACATTAATTTTTGTTCTCTCCCTGAAGTTATGTTATCATTCAGTTTGATTTCTTGCCAATTGCAAATTGTAACATTTTTTTTCAGTTAATTTTGTAAGGTTTGCATATAAAAACTGTGTTATAAGTAAGTCACACTAGCCAAGAAATTGCTTTTTTGTTTTAAACCTTTACTGAACTGCAAAGGTCATCCCTAGATGTTGGGTAAGAATATGGTTAGCAAGGGTGTGAGGACTAGATTTTTTGCTTGGAGAGTGGTGATTGAATGGAATGTGTTGCCTGAGTAAGTTGATGCTTTGTCTGTTAATGGTTTCAAGGATAGGTACAATAGATAGTGTGTTTGATAGTTTAGTTTGGGCCTCCCATGATGAGTCTTAGGACTCCATGGAGGTGCCTGTGCAATAATAATAATAATTAATAATTATAATAATGCACACTCACCCATCTGATGACTAATGAAATCCTGTAGATCTGTTAGAAACTTTGAGCAAGTTGTCCTCCTTAGTAGTGTAAGTTTCACTTCTGTAAGTCTTTAATTTTTTAAAATAAATGTTTAAAATTGCAAAGGTCATTTGTAAGAGCCTTATAGTTGTTGTGAAGATTACTATATATGTAAGAAGTTTTTTCACTTGGTGTTAGAAAGTGCAAATAGGAAAGAAGAAAAGAGTGTTCTAGTGGCATACATTCTCATTCAACATGACACTGTAGGACTGGCTATCTGCCTCCATGCCTTACGTAGAGGCAAACGCTTTTGCTAGAATGTTCAAAGAGTTCATCTAATCCTATATGTCCTTTAAAACATATAGGATTAGATGATATTTATATTAACCACGCTACCGGCCAAGACTTCTATAGACGTTCACGTTATCATGGATGCGAAGTGCTTATTAAAATTGTAATACCATTGTTATAACAATGAAATATATGATGGATACGAAGCGTATGTGGATGCGTATTTGATCCATAACGGTAAGGTGGTTAACATATTTACTCATATAATTTGGAAAGGTTCATCACTAATAAATTTAAATGGAAAAAGGCAGAGAAATAGAAATAAAAAGAGGAATCAAACAGGGAGACTCTGTCTCACCAAAATTATATTACAGTCCTTGAATATGCTGAGAAAATTGAACTAGGAAAAAAGAGGACTGAATATTCATGGATAATACTTATGCAATCTATGCTTTACTGATGATATCATTCTAATAGCAACATCACCAAAAGAACTAGAACATATGATTATTAGATTAAATGAAGTCTGAATATAGGCCTAGAAATAAATATAGATAAATCAAAAATAATGTATAGTGGAAATATTTCAGAATGAAAACAAATTGAAAAAAATCAAAGACAGATTGAAATAGTGAATACAAATATCTAGGACAAATCACTACAAACAACCATAAACTTAATAATGAAATGTCAGCCAGAATAAATAGGATGGAAAGTTTTTAACTATTATAAAGACATATTTAAAAGCAATTTACCAAACTGCCTAAAAAGAAAGAACTACAAACAGTGTGTACTCCCAACAATGATCTATGGTAGTGAAACTAGAGTCTGACTAAAAGGCACTTTGAGAAACAGAAAACAACACAAAGAAACATGAAAGAGCCATTTTGGGAATAATCTAGTTAGAAAAAAAAAAAAGTATTGGAAAAGGCCTACTTTTGCTTCTCATCATGATGAGAGAATTGAAGGTGAGTTTGCTGATCTCATACAGAGGTAGCAGAGTTTTTTCCTTCCGGAAATTAAAGAACTCAATCCATCCAAGGATCCACTTCCTCCACTGGCACACCCTGGAGTATACCAGGGTGTGCTAGTGTCTCCCACATATTCATTGCTCCTGTAATTTGCCCTATATAGGGGAAACAATGCACAATTCCTATCAGAAAAAAGGAATAAACAACACATTAAATTTAATAACTATGGTAAAGCTGGCCTTTCTGATCATGCCCTGAACACTTTACATAGAATTGACTGGAAAAGCACCTTCTGTTTACATCACACCAAAACATGGTATGAATGTAAATTTAAGGAGGCCTGTGAAATTCTTATCAACCACCCTAATTATTATAATAATAATAAAAATAATAATAATTATTATTATTATTATTATTATGTGACACCTCTAGGGAGTCCAAGGACTCATCGAGGGAGAGTGTGCCAACAGCATCTAATGATTGATTCCCCTTCCAACTACTAACCATGCT
Source organism: Typopeltis vanoorti (assembly GCF_054136105.1). Taxonomy (NCBI): domain Eukaryota; kingdom Metazoa; phylum Arthropoda; class Arachnida; order Uropygi; family Thelyphonidae; genus Typopeltis; species Typopeltis vanoorti. The sequence continues at coordinate 39,410,920 of NC_143572.1, read as the reverse complement.
CAAACTTGCTTAACTTTTTGCGAGCCATTAGTAGCAGAGGCTCTATCAATTGACTAACCATGGTTTAAAAACCCGAAGAATATGGAAGGCACATATTCTACCCACATAACCTTTCTCCCTAAGAGTTAATTATAAATAGGACTATAGGTAATCCAGGATCCTAAATCTAATATAACCATTCTCATGTTAAATTAGGACATTATTTTTTGCAGTAATAAAACTATCTGTAGAAAAAATTCTCTGATGTTGTCTTAAATAGAATATAGCTTTGATGTAGTTATTTTATTTTATTTCATTTATTTTAATTTAATTTATTTTCACTGGAGGCCAGGCCAGTAGAATAACCATTGATCAAATCATTGTCTCTTTAGCATACTGTATGAAATGTAATATAGCTTGTCTCTGTATATATATATATATATATATATATATATATGTGTGCATATTCCAGACGATGACCTTGATATGAAGATCGAAATGTCGGGAAATAAAAATAATTATTTCTAACATGGTTGTAGAGTCCATACTTTGTCTAAAATGAATGCCGATCACCATGTTACCTAAAGAAAGGGACTCATTAAATCTTAGAATATTGCACAAACTCTCTTCAGAAAAGTTGATTTGATATCCAGGTTTTAATAACACTACAAATCCAGGAGTGACTTTGCTAATGTTTATGTTAATAGATCTAAATATCAAGACATAATTATTATTATTATTATTACTCAAGACCCCATGGAGCTTCTCACTCTCCTACTCACACCCACCTTATACAGCTTCCAAGGATGACCTCTGGTTCTCCCCTGATCTCCCACTATTTTCTGTAGAACCTCTCCAGTATTGATCCTATAACAACCCCCTTAATTACTTGTAGGTCTCTATCATATCTCCTCTCCTCCTCCTGTCCACCAGACTCTGCAAGTTGCATCTTTTCAATCTTTCCTCATACTCGACATTCCAGAGGTCAGAAACTACCTTAGTCAATCGCCTTTGGACCCTTTCCAACATCTCTTCATCCTTCTAAAAACCAGGTGACCAAATCTGGGCACAATAGTTCATGTGTAGCTTAATCAAAACTTTATACAATGGAACAAGAATCGCCCTACTTCTACAAGTCAGTGTCCTCCACATCATTCCCAGAAGCCTTTGTGTTGTCTTCACAATTTTGGCTATGTGTCCCCTAAATTTCAGCTCCTTATCCACTATCGCCCCCGGAACTCTTATTTCCTCCACCTCCGACAATATATCCTCACCAAGCATAAATTTTGCATCCTATTTTTGTTTTCCAAATTTTAAATAAGTAGATGACATTTTTACTGAGATGACAGTCTTTCTTGCAATCTTACTAAGAGGACAAGGTCAGATTCAGACGTATTCAGAGGTAGCAGTGAGAAAAATATACGTTTCATTATTCTTATTAGAGGTTTTTTTTTTTTTTTTTTACTTTAAATTACCAAACATAAAATATTGTCTGTAGGTAATTTGTGGTTTGGGGAATTTGTACTTAAAAACATAATATTTTAGTATAGTGGTAGTAGTTCTTAGTACAGTATTTGAATAATGCAGCAGCAGCTCAGTTTGCTAATGAATTATGACCAAGTCATCTCCCATTTAAGGACTATATTTTACATAGCATACTACAGGATTTTTGTGGTATTTATTATTATTACCCCAAGATCCCATGGCGTTAAAGACTCATCTAGAACATCCTTTTATCATACACACAGCTGATCATACTGTGCCTTAAACACACTCAAATTCTCTGCTGAAACTACACTCTCAGGCATTGCATTCCAATCATTCACAACTCTGCATGTAAAAAAAACCTGCTTCTCACTCCCCTGCTCACATCCTCTTTATACAGTTTCCAGGGATGACCTCTGGTTCTCCCTCCTGATCTCCCACTGTTTTTTGTAGAACCTCTCCAACATCGATCTTATAACAACCCCTTACTAACTTGTAGGTCTCTATCATATCTCCCCTCTTCCTCCTATCCACTAGACTCTACAAATTGCATGTTCTCAATCTTTCCTCATATTCAGCATTCCAGAAGTCAGAAACGACCTTAGTCAGTTGTCTCTTGATCCTTTCCAACATCTCTTCATCCTTTTGAAAACCAGTTGGCCAAATCTGGGCACAGTAGTCCATGTGTGGCCTAATCAAAACCTTATACAATGGAACAAGAATCTCTCTACTTCTACAAGTTAGTGTCCTCCGCATCATTCCCAGAAGTCTTTGTGTTGTCTTCACAATTTTGGCAATGTGTCCCATAAATTTCAGATCCTTATCCACTATCACCCCAAGATCTCTTATTTCCTCCACCTCTAACAATCTATCCCCACCAAGTATAAATTTTGCATCCCATTTTTGTTTTTCAAATTTTAAAACCTTACATTTTGAAACATTGAACTCGCATCCCCATTCCCTCTCCTGTGTCCAAGGAAGCCGTGACCTTGTGAACCTTTCTAAACACATTTTAACAAAACCTGAGATCTCAATTCTCAAAAAAAAGATTCAATTTTGCCTTAAAACCTACTGCTATTCCTAAAATAGATTTCATCTGCAACTTAGAAAAAGCCATCTCATTGCTACCACACCCAATAGCTAATGACCTATGATTAAAAAGCAGCATAATCCTCTCCACTCAATCAAGATCTCCTAACACCAACTCTAACCAAATGGAAAGAAAAACACTACTCAAATTAAAGAATAATAAAGACATCATCATACTTAAAGCGGACAAAGGCAAGAATACTGTTATCTTAAATACAAAACATTATGAAGAGAAAATTAACAGTCTATTATCAGACAAGTCTGTCTATGATGTTTTCAGTACAGATCCTACACAAAAAAACCATAATGACACCAACGAACTATTACGTGGAATGACTAACTGGCCTATAGATTTAATAAGAAAGCTAAAATCTATGCACCTGTTGACTCCAAGATTGTATGTCGTTTCTAAAATACATAAAGAAGGTACACCATTACATCAAATAGTTGATGGAATTTATTCTCCAACTTACCAACTGTCTAAATATCTAGCCAAAATTTTACAACACATTCACAACTTGGATACTTATATCAAAAACGCACAACATTTTATTGAGAAATTAAAAAACATCCCTATCTCTGAAGATGATATACTAGCTAGCCTTGACATCACATCTCTGTTTACAAACATTCCAGTTATGGAAGTCATCAACATCTTAGACAACTTGTTCCCAAGAAACATTGCTACATTGTTCAATCATTGTTTAACTTCGAACTATTTCGTTTGGCAAAAAACCATCTACAAACAACTTACCGGATTAGTGGGTAGCCCCCTCTCTCCTTCTTGTGCTGACTTATGCATGGAAGACCTAGAAGATAAAATCTTATCTCAAATTACCCCAAAACCTAAAATTTGGTACAGATATGTAAATGACTTTATCATTTGGAATCATAAGAAAGAAGAACTAATGGATTATCTCAACAAAATCAATAGTTTCCACCATACTATCAAATTCACATTAGAAATTGAAAAAGATGAAAAACTTCCATTCCTAGACATCCTAATAAAGAAACAAACCAATAAACAGTATCAAAACTGTCTGTGTATAGAAAACTTACGAATACTGGACGTTACTTCCATTTCAACTCGTCACAGCATATATCCCAGAAACTTAGCATTATCCATATGCTTAAGAAAAGAGCTATACAGTATACCACAGACCAGGATGACTTACAAGAAGAATTTAATGCAATATCCAGAGAGCTATCTTTAAATGGTTATCCTAAAAGACTCATCAACAAGATTCTCTTTTCGGATATACCACAAAGACAACGTGATGACACCCAATACATCAGCACTGTAACTATTCCATTTGTCAGCACCATTTCCAAAAAATTGGCTATCCTTCTAAAACCACACAATATTAGAGTAACATTCAAGCCAGTCAACACTATTTGATAATTTTTAAGATCACCGAAAGAACCTCATCCTTTCCACAAGTACTCTGGAGTATACAATATACCTTGTTCCTGTGGTGTTAGTTACATTGATCAGACTTTTAGAAGCTTTGAAACGAGACAGAAGGAGCACATAGGCTATGTTAGAAACAACAGACAAGATGTTTCAGGCCTTTCTTCCCACTTCACCACTACCAACCATCTTATTAAGTGGGATAAGAGTCATATGCCCTATATAGAAGAGAACTACCATTCCAGAAACTTCAAGGAAGCTGCTATAGTTGCCCATTCAACAGGAAACCTAAATAAGAATCAAGGTCTAATCCTACCCAAGATTTGGAAAACTTTAATTAGATCACTAAACACCAAAGAAATGAACTTTCACACCAATTACATTATGTCTCTAAACAAATAAATCATGTACCCACGACACGTGTATTGTCTCACGCACAGTACTAATTTTGTATGAATTAGAACTGTCGGTTAAAACCTAGTCTGTTACTTTCATATCGCTTACCAATTGTATCCCTGAAGATGCCGATAGCAAAAATCGGTGAAACTAGTCGGATAATAAATATTACTCACTTGACTAACATTCCTAAAATGTGTTATAGTTTCTAAGCTGTGACCTTATTGTAATAACTAAATGACCTCCCTTTAGCAAATCCATGCTGTCCATTAAATATAATACCATTGTTGTCAACCCAATTCTGGATCCTAGTTCTCACAAGCTTCTCCAACAACTTAACTACAACACTTGACACAGAGATAGGTCTATAATTTGATGCTTGAGTTCTATCACCTGCCTTATGAAGTGACACAATCTTGCCCTCCTTCCACTGCTTAGGATCTTGACTCAAAATTTTTTAGAATTCTTGAGGGACAAATGTGGCAACATATAGTAGAAGGAACATTAGGTTCCTTCCAATATGCTTCTGATGTTATGACCAACATGGATTTGGTCATGGCACCAGAAGAGCTGATTATTACAGATAGCAGCTCTGTCCCTAGTTGGAGAGAGTGACCATGTGTTTTTGACTTGGAAAATGAATAGACATGCAGTAGTATCAAAGAGAAGGGAATGTATGGAATTATAAGGCAGATTATTATAATAGTCTTAGATATCAACTTGGGTCAGTTCCATGGAGGGAGGAAATGAAAGTGCAAGATATCATTAGTGTTTGGGAACTTGTCAAGAAATATTTATTACATGCAATAGCAAGCTTTATACTGCAAGTGAAGAAAAGAACGTGATTTAGTGTAAAGTGGATGACAAACAATATCAAACAGGAACTGCAGTTAAAAAGATTTTATGGAAGAGATATAAGGAGAGGAGTGAAGAGCAAATGGATGAAGAATATAAGACTCAGGCCAGGAGAGTGACTAGTATGGTGAGGAAGGCAAAACTAGAATATTAAAAGCGATTGGACCTGAGAACTAAAGAAAATCATAAGGAATTCTGTTGGATAAAAATGAGAAATAGAGTGACTGATGCCAAGGACATAGTGGATTTGTTCAAAACACTTCATTAGGGGTATTTCAGCAAAGTAGGTCTTAATACTTACAGGGATAGAGCAGGTTCTAGGTTTAGAAGTGCAAGAAGAGAGTGTTTCAAATACTGAATACTCTGGATGTCAATAAAACAGTGGAACTGAATGGAATTTTGCAACTTTTTGCTGAAAAACTGACAGCTCTCTGGCCAAGGGAAATGTACCCAAAGAGTGAAAGGTTGGTAAGATAGTGCCATTGCATAAAGGTCGTATCAGAGTAGAACTGTCAAACTATAGACCAGTTTCTGTTTCATCAGTAGTTGTTAAGATCTTGGAGAAATTAGTGAGGGGTCATTTACAGTCAACATGGATTTGTAAGGGGCACTCTTCCTTTAGTAACATGATTGCCTTTTATAATAAAGTGACAAGAGCAATTGATGAAGGAAAGGCATATTCTGCCATTTTTATGGATTTTACAAAGGCATTTGACAGGGTACCATATGATGATTTAAGTTCTGATATTTAAGCTTATATTTAAGTTACTACATGGGTTTAGATATCAGGTTTAATGAACTGGATTCGGGATTGATATCTGATAGGTATCAGAGAGTTGTGTCAGAGAAAGGGGGGGAAGGAAAGTATCAAGAAGGCAGAAGGTTTAAAGTGGGTTCCCACAGGGCTCAGTACTGGGACATGTATTGTTTAACCTTTATACCAATGATATTTTCAATCGATTGCAGCGTGGGGATATTCAATTGTTTGTAGATTAGTGCTTTGATATATCCATAGCATGATCAATTTGAGTCTGGATACATTCTTTGATTTGTTGTGATATTCCTGATGTCACAACAAATAGGCTGCTTGGAAGGATAAAATAGCATAGTGTGACAAGAAGGGTAGTCAGTGTGTTGTCTAGGTATGACTGTGGTGAAATTAGGAGGAGAACAAGGATTATAAATGATATGCTGGCTGAAATGTGTGAGGAGATGGGAGTACAGTTTGTTAATGTGTGGAATGAGTTTGAGGGACAAAGTGAGCTTATGGGAATGATGGACTGATTTTGAGTGGTTATGGTGTGAGTTGCTTGGAGAGACAGCTACTGGAAGGTAGAGAAGTGAATAGAGAGAATGAATCAGATCAAGAGGGGAGTGAAAGAGCAGGAGAGTAAGACAGGAGAGATTGAAGAAGTGGATATGAATGGGGAAGTGAGTGGTATGAGTATAGAAAATGAGAGAATGGATGTGCAAGAGGAGCAGGGAAACGGGGAGGCTCAGGGTGGACAGGCAGGGGTACACAGCATGAGAAAGGTGGATGCTCCAAGAGGAGGTGAGAGCATGTGTAGGCAGGAAAGGAATGGGATGACCAGAGATCAAGAGGAAACAGTTGGAATTGAAAAGGGATATAAAATAAAGAAGCAGAAAGGGAAATGGCCCCAGTCGAGCATGGAGAGATCACATTGAGTGAGTGGTATCAGTGGAACTAGCTGTAGATCCAGAAATAAGCTCTTGTGTTTGTATACCAATGCTAGAAGTATAAGAAACAAGGCAGATGAAATGGTTGCACTAATTGCATCTGTTCACCCAAAGATTGTCGGAATAAGTGAGACGTGGTTGGAAGAGGATGACATCCTAACAGGAATAGAGATGGAAGGGTATGATGTGTTTCATGAGGATAGAAGGGGAAAAAGGGGAGTGGAGAGTGTTATTGATGATAGAGAATAAGTTATGTCCATACAAAGTAGAGATGCAAGACGGAAATAATGCCAGTGGTTTTGAGGCAGTATGGTTTGAGACAGAGGTGAATGGAATCAAATACTTGGTGGGATGTTATTATAGACCAGGTAATGTGGATGGTGGTGATAGTGAAATGTATAGTCCAGTTAGTCAAGCATATAAGAAAAGGGTGATCATTATGGGTGATTTTAATTATGACAATATAGACTGGAATGATGAGATAGCAACTGGAAGTAAAGAAAATGAGTTTCTTGAGTTTTTGAGAGATAACTACCTCAAACAGTATGCAACAGAGTGCACTTAAGGATTAAGGGTCTTGGATTTGGTCATCTCATCAGATGATGTAATTATAAATGAGGTGTCAAATCATCCACCAATTGGTGAGAGTGACCATGAGGTGATTACCTGGGTGGTTACCAGCAGTGCAAGGACCCCTGTGAGAAAAGAGTATATGTGGAACTACAAAGGGGGGGGGGGTGATTATGAAGAGCTCAGCAGACAGCTTGCGGGTGAAGTGTGGAATGAGGAGTTAGCTGGAAAAGAGATCATTGCAGCTTTGGGGATTTTCAAAAATTATCTAGTAGCTGCAATGTCTAAATGTATTCCAAGGGTGAGAAGGTTAAATAAGGTAGGTGTGAGATGGATGAATAAAGAAATTAAGCATGCGATACAGAGAAAAAGGGCATTGTGGAGGCAGCATAAGAGAAGTGGAAATAACCAATTTCATGAGGTCTACAAAGATCAGGCAAGGAGGGTGACTTAGTTGGTGAGAGTAGCTAAAGAGAGGTATGAACAGCAGTTAGCTGTTCATACCTCTCTTTGAGCCAAAAAGAATCCTAGGGAGTTCTTTCGATATGTAGCCAGCAAAAGAAACAATGATTATGGAAGGATGACATTGATTGGAGAAAATGGTATAAACAGCTGTTGCAGAATGTGTGGTGGAAATACTTAATGAGCAGTTCATGAAGATCTTTCAATGTGACTTCATGGAGAGATTGAGAGCAGTTGATGATGAGGAGGAGAGAATGGCTGTAAGTGAGCAAGAGGTGTATGGGGAGTTGAGTAAACTAGATGTAAATAAGGCTGTGGGACTTGATAATATATCACTATGCATTCTGAAGGAATATTCCAGGGAGTTGACACCTGCCTTGACATAATTTTTTAATATGAGTCTTGCACTTGGTCAAGTTCCTAAGGAGTGGAAGGAGGGCAAGATTATGCCACTTCATAAAGGAGGTGATCGAATTCAAGCATCAAACTATATTTCTCTCTGTGTGTCATGTGTTGTGGTTAAGTTGTTAGAGAAGCTTGTGAGAACTAGGATCCAGAGTTGGGTTGACAACAATGGTATTATCTTTGATAGACAGCATGGATTTGCTAAAGGGAGGTCATGTTTTAGTAATCTACTTACTTATTACAATAAAGCGACTGCTTCCTTGGACAGAGGAGGAGGATACACAGTAATATACTTGGATTTTGCAAAGGTTTTTGATAGTGTACCTCATGATAAGTTGTCAGTCAAACTAGAGCAGATGGGGTTGGATTTTAGATTAGTGCATTGGATTGGAGACTGGCTATCTGATAAGAATCAACAAGTTGTGTATGGGTGTGCAATATCCAGGAAAAGGAAAGTCACTAGTGGAGTGCCTCACGGGTCTGTTTTAGGGCAATTACTGTTTAACTTGCATATTGATGATATTGGCGAAGATTTGGATGGAGATATTCAGTTGTTTGCAGATGATTCAAAGTTGGGATGAACCATAAAGAGTAGTGATGATGTTGTGGCCTTGCAAGAAGACTTGAATAAATTGAGTGATGGGCACGGAAATGGGGATGTGAGTTCAATGTTGCAAAATGTAAGGTTTTAAAATTTGGAAAACAAAGATGGGATGCAAAATTTATGCTGAATAATATATGGACATAAACACAAGAAAGATATTTAATTAACCAAATATTTTGGTCTGGAAATAGCAGACCATCTTCAGTGGCACTACAAGAATGGTTTTAAAAAAAAAAATACAAGGTGGAATACTAATAATAGATCATTTAAAAATAGAACAAGCTGCATGATGATATATCACTAAGTATTAAAGGGAATATTTTTAAGCAGAGATATGATTGAAATAAAGATATTAATTAATAATATTAAATAACATAAAATTAATATGAATTAATGAGTTATCCTGATTGGACTTTCCTAGATTTTTGATGTAGATATACAGTCATTCTGATTCAGGTTAGGAAGATAGAGTAAAGACTCTACACTTTCTTTGAATAAACATTCAAATTTATAACGGGATCTATGTAAGAGGCGAGTTTTTGACCAAAGGATGTTGTGGTTAGTTTCAATCCCATGCTGAGCCAATCCAGATTTATCCGGTTTGTTATGATGAATGGAGAATTGATGTTCTTGGATTCTTTTTTCAAGAGAACGTCCAGTTTGTCCAAAATAGGAGAGATCACAGTTGCAGGGAATTTGATAAACTCCAGGAAGAGATATAGTTGAGCATTTGTCTTTAGGAGAAGGAAAATGGGAAGATAATTTGTTAATAGGTGAATAAGTAGCTGTTAACTCATATTTCTTCAGAATTCTTGAGATACGTTCTGAAATCCCGGAGATGTAAGGAATTAGAACTCGACGCATTGAATCTTCGTTGTTTTGGGGTGGATTATAAGAATCGAGAAGATGTTGAGTACGCTTTTCGGAAAAGCCATTGAGTTTCTTGTGTTGTTGGATAGTAGAAAGTTCTTTCTGTAGAAAATTAGAAGTAGAACAATTAGTTTTGGCTCTTCTGATAAGACATTTTATGATTCCTGTTTTTTGACAAGGATGATGGGATTTCAGAACCTATCGCAAGAATTCTGAAGAAATATGAGTTAAAAGCTACTTATTCACCTATTAACAAATTATCTTCCCATTTTCCTTCTCCTAAAGAAAATGCTCAACTGTATCTCTTCCTGGAGTTTATAAAATTCCCTGCAACTGGATGTTCTCTTGAAAAAAAAGAACCCAAGAACATAAATCCTCCATTCATCACAACAAACCGGAAAAATCTGGATTGGCTCAGCATGGGATTGAAACTAACCACACCATCATTTGGTCAAAAATTCGCCTCTTACATAGATCCTGTTATAAATTTGAACGTTTATTCAAAGTAAGTGTAGAAGCTTTACATCATCTTCCTAACCTGAATCAGAATGACTATATTTATATCAAAAATCTGGGAAAGTCTAATCAGGATAACTCATTAATTCATATTAATTTTATGTTATTTAATATTATTAATTAATATCTTTATTTCAATCATGTCTCTGCTTAAAAATATTCTCTTTAATACTCAGTGATATAACATCACGCAGCTTGTTCTATTTTTAAATGATTTATTGTTAGTATTCCACTTTGTATTTTTTTTTAAAAAACTGTTCTTGTAGTGCCACTGAAGATGGTGTACTATTTCCAGACCGAAATATTTATTAATTAAATATCTTTCTTCTGTTTATGTGCATATATTATTCAGTCTTTATGTCACAAGTATCCTTAAAACATCAGAATTTATGCTTGGTGAGAATATATTGTTGGAGGTAGAATCTAAAATTTAGGGGACACATCGCCAAAATTGTGAAGACAACACAAAGACTTCTGAGAATGATACAGAGGACACTGACGTGTAGAAGTAGGGAGATTCTTGTTCCATTGTATAAGGCTTTGATTAAGCCACACATGGACTGTTGTGCCCAGATTTGGTCACCGGGTTTTCAGAAGGATGAAGAGATGTTGGAAAGATCCAAAGGAGACTAACTAAGGTAGTTTCTGACCTCTGGAATGTTGAGTATGAGGAAAGATTGAGAAAATGTACTTTTCAGAGTCTGGTGGAGAGAAGGAAGAGCGGAGATATGATAGAGACATGCAAGTTGGTAATGGGTTGTTATAAGATCAATGGTGGAGAAGTTCTACAGAGAATAGTGGGAGAGCCAGAGGTCATCCCTGGAAACTGTATAAAGAGGGTGTGAGCAGGGGAGTGAGAGGCAGGTTTTTTTTGTGCAGAGTTGTGAATGATTGGAATGCCATGCCTGAGAGTGTGGTGTCTGCAAGGAGTTTGAGTGTGTTTAAGACACGGTATGATAAGATGTGTGTGTGTGTGTGTGTGTGTGTGTGTGTGTGTGTGTGTGTGTGTGTGTGTGTGTGTGTGTGTGTGTGTGTGTGTGAGATAAAAGGACCTCCCAGATGAGTCTTTGACTCCATGAGGTCTTGGGGTAATAATAATAATAATAATAATAATAATAATAATTTTGTTTTTATTTGGGCTGAAAAGCACAATATATCTTTGCCCAGTTTTTTTATCTTGCTTCCGCAAGGATATTTTGAAAAAATTCATACTTTGTCTTTGACAAGTCCTTTCCAAAATCATATAAATTATGGAAGTGCAAATACTTATAAATTAAATTTAACAAAACATTCAATTCACATTTATCTAACTTTAATTAAAATTCTTAGCCCACCCAATCTGTGACTTAGAAATATTCTATTAAAATCATTATCCAATTTCAAAGGAATCTACTCTCTTTAAACAATTTTCCAAGACAAATGAATGCACTGGTCTATGCATGTAAAATATTTAGACTTGTTTGACTGCAAACCAAATATGACGCTTGTGAAATATTTCATCAAACCCTATTCATATAATAAAATAAGTATTTGGCATTTATAAAGCAAAGTATGTGGATTATAAGCTATTTATTTTATTTTATTTTATTTTAAAAATAGGAAATGGAAATACATGGGAAAAAATTAGGAATTTTTTAGAAATACATTAGAGAAAATTTTATTATCATTTAATAATAAAAATAGCTTAGAAATTCATGAATTTTTATTTTATACAGTTTCTCTTTCAAATGCAAAGAAAAATATTTTGTACATTATTATTATTTAGTCCTCCAAGGAGTCAAATGACTCATCGTGGGAGGTCTTTTATAGGAAACACAAGTCTATCAAGATTCATCGTGGGAGGTCCCTCCTAGGAAACACAAAGTCTATCATACAATTCCTTAAACTCATTGACTGTTCTTGCTCTCACCACTCTATCAGACAATGTATTCCACTGCTCAACCACCCTCCATGCAAAAAAACCACTCCATACCCTCTTAATCAGTTTCCTTTCGTAACTTCCAGGGATGGCTCCTTTTCATCGCTCCTTCCTGCTGTTCAACCAAGCGAAAGAACTCCCCAGTCTCAAACCTGTAACCACCTCTCAACAGTTTAAAAGTCTCAATTATATCACCTCTCCTTCTTCTATCCACCAAATACTGCAGTCCATATTCCATTAGCCAATTCTCATAACTAACATGGTACAGTCCTGAACCCATCTTGGTTACGTGCCTTTGTATCCTTTCAGCAGTTAATTTATCCCCTTCAAATCCTGGGGACCAAATCTGAGAACAATAGTCTAAGTGTGTTATGATCAGGATCTTATACAATGTAATGATAACTCTTTTATCTCTGCAGGTCGGTGTCCTTCTCATTATTGCAGCAATCCTCTGTGTTACCTTCACCACCTTTGCAATATGTCCCCTGAATTTCAGGTTTCTATCAATCATAAACCCCAGATATCTTGTCTCCCCTACTTCTTCCAGTACAGCTCCTCCAATAGAGTATGCAGAGTCCCATTGATGTGTCCCAAACCTCAAAACCTTACATTTTGCTTCATTAAACCGAAACTCCCATTCATTTGCCCATCTGACTAGCTTATTCAAATCCTCTTGCAGGACTACCACATCTGCACTATTACTAATAACCCTTCCCAGCTTCACATCATCTGCAAACAACTGAATATCCCCTTGCAATCTACTGACAATGTCATTGATATAAAGGTTAAACAATATAGTTCCAATGTACTGTGTACATTGTAACTGTGCTGTGCCCTGTGGGAACCCACTTGAAACTCTGCCTCCTTGAAACTGCCCCACATACACAACTCTCTGATACCTATCATGCAGCCAATCCTGAATCCAGTTGACCAACCTGACATTCAAACCCATGTGATGCAACTTGAATATCAGCTTATCATGTGGCACCCTGTCAAATGCCTTTGCTAAATCCAAGAAAATGGCAGTATATGCCTTTCCCTCATCTACTGCTCTTGTGACTTTATCATAAAAGGCTAGCATATTGCTAAAACAAGAGTGCTCCTTCACAAATTCATGTTGACTCTCACAGATAACATTACCCTCATCTGCCCAATGCTGTATACGGTCCTTCACTACTTACTCCAAGATCTTACTAAATACTGATGACACACAAACTGGTCTATAAAGTGTCTAATTAGACACTTCCATTCTGCTATCGCCCTTATGCAATGGCACTATCTTACTTTCCTTCCATTCCCTGGGCACCTTTCCCTTTCATTGAAAAGCCAGGTCAAAGGAGCTGTCAGTTCCTTAGCACATTCTCTCAAAACTCGCGGCGAAATACCATCCAGTCCCACAGCTTTACTGACATCCAGAGTCCTCATTATTTGGAACACCCTCTCCTCCTGCATCTCTAAACCTTGAATCTACCCTATCCCTCCAGTATTAAAATTTACTCCTCCAGGATGAAATACACCAATAAAGTGTTCATTGAACAATTTCCATGTGTCCTCTGCATCAGTCACTCTATTTCCATTTTTATTCCACAATATCATTCTTCCACGATCATTTCTCCTCCTACTGGCCACATAGCTAAAAAATTCCCTAGGATTTTCTTTGGATCTTAGGGCCAATCTCTTCTCATATTCCAGTTTCGCCTTTCTTACCATACTAGTCACTCTCCTGGCCGTTTGTCTTATATTCTTCATGCATCTGCTCTTCACCTGTCTCCTTATATCTGTTCCATAGCCTCTTTTTCACATGCAGTTCCTGTTTAATATTGTTTGTCATCCACTTTCCACCAAATTATGTCCTGTTCTTCACTTATGGAATACAGCTTACTATTGCTGCTAACAAATATTCCTTCATAATTTCCAAAGCACTAATGATATCCTGGCCTTCCAATTCCTCCCTCCATGAAACTTCCCCAAGTTGATGTCTAAGACTGTATAATCACCTGCTTTATAATTCCACATCTCATTGATAGTCTTGCATGTATATTCATCTTCCAAGTGAAAACCACATGGTCGCTCTCTCCAACTGGTGGGAGAGATGTCATCTCAGTTATTATCAACTCTTCTGATGCCATGACTAAATCCAAAACTCTTGAACCTCTTGTTCCCTCTATTACATTCTGCCTAAGACATTTGTCCCTCAAGAATTCTAGAAATTCCATCCCCTTATTGCTTCATGCAACTTCCTCTCACCAATTTATACTGCTGTAGTTAAAATCTCTCATAACAATCATTCTTTTTGCACTTGCGAAGCTCAACTATCTAAAAATAATGTCCAAACTAAAGTAGTTTCTGACCTCTGGAATGTTGAGTATGAGCAAAGACTGAGAAGATGTAATTTGCAGAGTCTGGTGGACAGGAGGAAAAGGGGAGATATGGTAGAGACCTATAAGTTGGTAAGGGTATAGGATCAATGGTGGAGAAGTTCTACAGAAAATGGTGGGAGATCGGGGAAGAACCAGAGGTCATCCCTGGAAACTGTATAAAGAGGGTGTGAGTAGGGGAGTGAGAGGCAGGTTTTTTTCGTGCAGAGTTGTAAATGACTGGAATGCCTTGCCTGAGATTGTGGTGTCTGCAAGGAGTTTGAATGTGTTCAAGGCACGGTATGATATGCAGTGTGTGTGTGTGTGTGTGTGTGTGTGTGTGATAAAAGGACCTTCCAGATGAGTCTTTGACTCCATGAAGTCTTCGGGCAATAATAATAATAACAATATAATTATAACATCTCCTGGTCTTCACTCTCTGTGCTCCTTGGTTTAGAGCAACACCCCATTAAATATCCCATCTGCCCTATCTCCACCTCACACCATATGCTTTCAAAATCATTAGTGTCAATGCCTTCCATAGCGCACTCTTCACTAAAAAAACTGTACGTTTTTTACATTAATAAAGAGGTAATAATATAAAAAATGGACTCATTATTAAAACTGATCGCATCATCTCTATATAAAATACTATTAATTAAAGTGGTATATATGAGTCTCTGAAAAGACATAGGGATAATCTGCTGCAAGTATTAATCAATGTAGAAATGAAAATCATTATTGTAATAAGGAATTGTAATAGATTCTGAATAACTGTGAACTGGCTTTCTGAATCTCATTTTTACAAGTTGGCAAGTCCTTCTGCAGAATGCTAATGAAGCCATCTGCTAACTTAATAGTTAATTAATTAACTTACTACTTGCCTCGTCTAATTATTTCCTAGTTCTAATTAAGCCCTATTTAATTCCCTGCTTTTAATAAAGTTTGCTGATTTAATTAAGTCATCTATTAGAATAGAACACATGCAACTGCTATTCAATTGCTCCATATCATCTAGCAATTGTGATTCTAATTCAATACTGGATGCAAAGTGGTGATGTAAAATGTGACCTGCTATATATCTATGATATTTATATAGCATGTCATCTAAATCTAATTTTTTAAAAGTATATTCTTGTTGGTATATATTCTTCTATAGTTTCTTTCTACTAGAAAGAAATACAGAAATGATCTGTTAATTTATTTTAAAATGAATATATTTAATTTTTAATTAATAATGTGTAGAAATGTAAAGCTATGCAGTTTGTAATAAATAGATTATGAGATTTACTCCATTTGGCGTTTATCCCATTTGGGATTTATCCCATAGGGTTTACCCCATTGATGACACTGTACTCCAGGATATAGATGAGAGTAAGTATTTGGGGGCAGTAGTAGGGAATTGAAGTCTATAGGGCATATTTCTAAGGTTGTCAAAGTACCTCATAGGATTACTTAGCCATTGAAGACTCATTAACAAGCAGAGTGTCATTCCTCTTTATAAGGCATCGATACATCCACATCTGGATTATGCTCAGGTCTGGTCACCCAAGTATCTTGGGAAAGAGGAGTAGTGGAGAGAATCCAGAGGAAAGTGACCAGGATGGTGAGTGGCCTGTGGAATGCTCCCTATGAGGATAAACTGAGGGTTTGTGGGTTGCAGCAGTTGGATGCAAGTGAAGTGTTTCAGCACTTGGCTGAAAGGGGAAGAACAAGAAGTCACCCCTGGAAGTTGAGTGAGAGTGTAGTTAGTAGGGATGTGAGGACTAGATTTTTTGCTTGAAGAATGGTGAATGAATGGAATTGGTTGCCAGAGTCAGTTGTGGGTGCTTTGTCTGTTAATGGGTTCAAGGAGAGGTATGATAGATATTGTTTCGATAGTTAGGGGTATCCAGCGATGAGTCTTTGGACTTCACGAAGGTTCCCATACAATAGTAATAATAATAATTAACAAATATCCACTTTGTTCTCAGTATTGTCATTTGTTATTACTGACAAGTAACCTTGACATGCATACATACACATATTGAAATAAACTTTCTACCCTTTTATATGTTAAATAAAGTTAACACTTTCATGTTAAAATGTTGTGCTATATTTGTTAGCATTTTTAAAGACATACATTACTAATGAACAAAATCAAATCAACTAAATGCAATATTTACCATTGAAAGTTACAGCTGGCCCTTCATTTATATAAGATCTTGGTTCAGTTTCAGTTTAGAATTTGAAATAGGTCAACCTTCAGGTCATTTTCAATTTAGATTTTAAAGTGGGTCACTACAACAGACCTTCAGAGTTGGTTTCAATTTGACTTTGGAAACTGTTTCACATTCATGTTCAAATTTGGTTTGCATTTGAAATTTGATATATGAAAATTGCAGCACACCTTCTTCCAAGGAAGAAAAGGTTTTGAAAAGGGTCCAGAGGTAATTCACTAAGATGGTTTATAGTCTCTGGAAATGTTGAGTACAAAAAAGGTTGAGAAGATGCAATTTACAGCATCTAATGGCTAGAAGGAGGAGGGGTGATATGACAGAGACATGTAAGTTGGTAAGCAGTTCCTATCTGATTACCATTGAAGAAGTTTTTCATAGAATTGTGGGAGAACAAGATGTCATCCCTGGAAGCTGTATGAGAAGGGTGTGTGCAAAGGAGTGAGAAACAGACTTTTTTTTGCATGGAGAGCAGTAAATGATTGAAATCATTTACTGTTCTCATCATGCCAATCATGTCTTGCTAGTGAGTCTTTGACTCATTAACAAGACATAAGCTAACTCAGAATGACTGGCATTAACTCAGAATGACTGGCATATATAAGGGAGAGAAAAAGAAGAGGTGTAAATAGAAATACTTTCATCAGAGGCAAATGAATTACTTATATGGTTTGCAATTAACTTTTTGTGGGGCAGGGAAGCAGCATAAAAAATATGTATGCGTATGTCCAGTATGTTGCTGAGTGGAGCAAATTATATGTGAATCTATAACCTATAGATATGGATGTTCTCATTTATTATAGACCTAATTAAAAAAAAAAAAACCTTATGAGTAGAAGGAAAGATTGCTGAAATAAAGTGCCATAAGGCTTCAATTTGGCAATGCAAAATTATTCAAATTAAGTGGATATTGAATCCAACATTATTTCACAGCCTAATAGAGAAACTACAAGAGTTTCATGCCGAATATAGAAACTGTAAAAGTTTTGGCGAATCCAAGTGTAAGCAAACCTTTCATGACAGGGGCAATTCATGGTAAAGTTGGAGTAACCTCTGATCACTTTCTTTAGTATTTCCCATAATGTAAAGCACATCTCCTTGCAGACATGTATGATGCTATACATTATGGGGGGGGGGGGTCACTACCCAGACTGGTTTCAACCTTTGTTGAGGTCTCATCAGTGGATAGGTAGATCCAGATGTAAACAGATGTAAATACCCAGGTTGAAGTGATGCAGAAGTCATACTTTACCATATGAGTTGCCAAAAGGTGTGACATCACAAAAGGCACCAAGAATTACTGAAATGAAGAGCCAAAAGGCTTCACTTCGGCAATGCAAAATTATTTAAATTAAGTGGATATTGAATCCAACATTATTTCACAGCCAAATAGAGAAACTAGAGAAACTACAAGGGTTTCATGCCGAATATAAAAACTATAAAAGTTTCAGTGGATCCAAGCATAAGCAAACCTTTCATGACAGGGGAAACTCATTAGAAGGAAAGATATTTGTTTGTGAAATATAAGTAACTAACCAATAATAAATAGTGGATGCGATCCAATGTTTACATTGGTTGTTTAGTAAAAGCTATAAGAAGAGGAGGGATTATAAAATGAACTAATAATATTGATCAGATGATTCATCTAGACATTTCAGAAATACGTGTAGGTTGTCAAGTATTTCTGAAAATCATCTCGTACAACTGTTGTGCTTATCATGAGTATTTATTTCAATTTTTTATTTATATTTTACTTTATTTTCGAAAAAATTTTTTTCATTCACTAATAATCAGTGTATAACCTGTATATAATCAGTTTAACCTATGTGCTAATGATATCAGTGAAGATTTGGATGGGGATATTCAGTTCTTTGCAGATGATGCAAAGTTGGAATGAACTATGAAGAGTATGAAGATGTTGTGGCCTTGCAAGAAAACTTGAATAGATTCAGTGAATGAGCACAGGAATGAGGATGTGAGTTCAATGTTGCAAAATGTAAGGTTTTAAAATTTTGGAAACAAAGATGGGATGTAGAATTTACTTGGTGATATATTGTTGGAGGTGGAGGAAATAAGAGATATTGGGATGATAGTGGATAAGGATCTGAAATTTAGGGAACACTTTGCCAAAATTGTGAGGACAGCACAAAGAATTCTGGGAATGATGCAGAGGACACTGACTTGTAAAAGTAGGGAGATTCTTGTTTCATTGTATAAGTCTTTGATTAGGTCACCTGGTTTTCAAAAGGACGAAAAGATATTGAAAAGGGTCCAGAGGTGACCGAGTAAAGTAGTTTCTGATCTCTGGAATGTCAAATATGAGGAAAGGTTGAGAAGATGCAATTTGTAGAATCCAGTGGATAGGAGGAAGAGGAGTGATATGATAGAGAGACCTACAAGTTAGTAAGGGGTTGTTATAGGATCAACGTTGAAGAGGTTTTACAGAAAACATTGGGAGATCAGGGGAGAACCAGAGGTCATCCCTGGAAGTTGTTTAAGGAGGGTATGAGCAGAGAAGTGAGAAGCAGGTTTTTTGCATGCAGAGTTGCGAATGACTGGAATGCTTTGCCTCAGAGGGCAGTGTCTGCAGAGAATTTAAGTGTGTTTAAGGCACTCTATGATGAACTGCGTGTGTGTGTGTGTGTGTATGACAAAAGGACCTCCTAGATGAGTCTTTGACTCCATGGAGTGTTGGGTAATAATATATATATATATATATATATATGACTTGAAATCGGTTCTAATTGCATCATTAAGATAGTTCACAAATACTAATTTTACAAATGAAATTTTACCAGGAACAGTGCAACAAATGCCATATATATGGAAACTTTGTAAAATTGCACTCATGCAATTCAGAAAGGATATAATATACTGTAAAGCAAGTTTTCCTGCATAACGTTAAAAAAAATTGAATGTGATGGCACAGTATTTTCAGGGAAGGATAGAAAAGATAGAACGGGGGGCAGGGGAGTACTGTTGGTGATAGCTGATGAGTTGCAGCCAAAGAAAGTAGTATATCAAGAGGATAGATGTGTGAATGATAGTTCATTTGAAGCAGTCTGGTGTGAAATATTGACCAACATAGCCAAATATCCAGTTGGATGCTACTATAGGCCAGGGGGTACAGGGGGTGATATTGAATTCATGCATCAGCAAATTAGTGCAATGAGTGCAGGGTTAGTGATTGTTATGGGGGATTTTAATTAGGGCGATATCAATTGGAAGGAAGAAATATCATGTGGCAAAAAGGAAATGGAATTCATACACCTTCTAAGAGATAATTACTTGAAACAGCACATGACTGAAGGGACTCATGGTGTAAGAGCATTGGATCTGGTCATAGGTTCAGAGGACATATGCATAAGTAAGGTGTCCTCATTACCTCCAATTGGTGGGAGCAATCATATGGTATTGACTTGGGAGGTTGCAAAATTTGTGGATTTCTCTCTTAAGAAGGAGTATATATGGAACTATAGGGTAGGTAATTATAACAAGCTTTGGAGTGAGCTTACAGTGGTCCCATGGCAGAATAATTGCAGGGGAAAGATGTTAGTAGTGCATGGGATAAAATCATTGGGTATCTGAAGAAGGCAATATCAGAATGTATTCCCATGGTCAGGAAGACAAACAAGGTAGGTGTTAGATGGATTAGTAGTAGTGTCAGGCTTAATCTGCAGTAAAAAAATGTCTTGGAAAATTTACAAGAAAAAGGTAATCAGTACACCCATGAGCAGTACATGGCTTGAGCTAGGAAGGTTACCAGCATAGTAAGAAAAGCTAAATCAGATTATGAGAAGACCTTAGCCAATGAGATCAAGGGTAATCCCAAAGGAGATCAAGGGTAATACCATGCTGATGGTATTGAGGTGACCAATTGAGATGTAATAGTAGAGTTACTGAGTGACTTTTCAAATGTCTATCACCCAAATGAGGATATCTCTGCCTGTAGCAATAACTAATGTGAGAATTGATGTTAATAAATCAGAGGTATTTAGTATATTGCAGAATTTAAATGCAAACACACTGTAGGTTTAGATGGAATATCAGTGCGGGCGTTATGTGAATTTGCAAAGGAATTGTCAATGGTTCTTACTTGGTTATTTAACTTAAGTTTGAATTCTGGTATGATCCCTAGGGAGCGGAAGGAAGGCAAAATGGTTCCTTTGCATAAAGGTGGTGGCTCTAAGACTGTGGTAGTTAATTACAGACCACCCACCATCTCGGGAGTGGTTATGAAAGTATCGGAAAAGTTGGTTAAGGACAGAATTCAAGAATGGATGGATCAGAATATGATACTCTATAGGGGCCAACATGATTTTGTTAAAGATCGATCCTGTTTTTGCAATCCATTAACATTTTATAATAGAATGACATCTGAGTTGGACAAGGGAAATGGCTACACAGTGATACTACAGGATTTTGCTAAGGCTTTTGACAGGATACCCCATAGAATACTGTTGTGCAAATTAGAGCAGATGGGGATGGATACTAAATTGATGATATGGATAAGAGAATAGCTTATGGAAAGATACCAGAAAGTAGTGTATGCAGGAGCAGAGTCCAGGATGAGACAGGTGATCAGTGGTGTGCCTCAGGGCTCTGTCCTTGTGCTGTTATTGTTTAATTTGTACATAAATGATATTGGAAATGACTTGAAGGGAGATATTCAGTTGTTTGCTGATGATGCAAAGTTAGATAGCAAAACAAAAAATCCAGCTGATGTTGAGAGTTTGCAGGTGATTTAGATAAGATGGCAAAATGGGCAAAAGGTAATGGATGTCAGTTCTATGTGGAAAAGTGTAAAGTTATGCATTTTGGGATTAAAAGATTACCAGCTGTGTACCATATTGATGGAACGGTACTCCAAGAGATTGATGAGGCTAGGGACTTGGGGGTGTTAGTGGATAGGGAGATGAAATTCAGAGAGCACATTGCTAAGGTGTCCAAGATTGTACATAGGATTACTTGGTTATTGAAGAACACACTAACATCCAGAGATGAAGAGGTTATTATTCTCCTTTATAAGGTGTTGATACTTCCACATTTGGATTACTGTGCTCAAGTCTGGTCACCTGGATTCTTTGGAGATGAGATGAGGAGATGGGATGATAATGGATAAGTAGGGGATACATAGCCAAAATTGTGAAGACAACACAAATAATTCTGGGAATGATGCAAAGGACATGTAGAAGTAAGGAGACTCTTGTTCCATTGTAGAAGACTTTGATTAGGCCAAATATGGCTATTGTGTCCAGATTTGGTCACATGGATTTCAGAAGGATGAAGAGATGTGGTAAGGGTTCAGAGGCGACTGACTAACGTAGTTTCTAACCTCTGGAATGTCAAGTATGAGGAAAGATTGAAAAGATGCAACTTGCAGAGTCTGGTGGACAGGAGGAAGAGGGGAGATATGATAGAGACCTACAAGTTATTAAGGGGTTGTTATAGGATCAATGCTGGAGAGGTTCCACAGAAAATAGTGAGAGATCAGGGGAGAACCACAGATCATCCCTAGAAACTGTATAAAGAGGATGTGAGTAGGTGAGTGAGAAACAGGTTTTTTTCTTGCAGAGTTGTGAATGATTGGAATGCCTTGCCTGAGAGTGTGTTGTCTGCAGAGAATTCGAGTGTGTTTAAAGCATGGTATGATGAGCTGTGTGTATGATAATAGGACCTACTAGATGAGTCTTTGACTCCATGGGGTTTTGGGTAATTTTTTTTTAATAATAATAATAGTTTCTTATCTCTCTAATAATTACATAAATATACTAAAATTTAGACAACAATGCAACTTTTTCTTGCCAATGGTTCAGTAAAAATTATAATTACTCGTAATATCATTATCATTTGCAGAATTTCTCATTGACACAAGTAAAAAGCATGTATTATTACCATTAATAATAATCATAGTAATACTTGACACTTTATAACTCAGAATTACACAATTAAACAATATTACTTATGTTGCGGTTTACATAATAATACTTTTTTTTTTAAATTTAAATATATAAATTAAATATATAATTTTAAATTTAAATATATGACTGAAGTATTATTATCACATTTTCTGTTTACTACAAGTATTCACAGAATGTTAAGTAAATAATGTTAGTTAAATACTACTACTACTGGGATGTAATGTCTCAACTGCATCCTCGAAGCTTTGTAATTAGCTTATCTGAGGATGACACTAGTTATATATATATATATATATATATACAGGGTGTTCGGGATAAATTTGACATATTTATAATTAATTATATTTTTCCGTAAGTTACATGTATTAACACACACTTCTCTTCATTTAAAAGTTTGGACCCTTCTTCATTCATATACAAGATGTCAGAAAGGATGGATAGCTGGAACCCACCTGAATCATGGAAGAGAATAACTTGTATCATGATGATTCGATTCGTGCCCGCCATCAAAATAAGGATATTACGACTGCTGCCCAATGCTCCCTGAATACAGTAAAAACAATCAGGCATGAACTAGAGACTTGCAATGGTGACTACGAGGATGTAGCAAGAAGAAAGATCCCTAGCAGACGATCTGATTGCGTTCGTACAGCAGAATTCCTCGCAAATCTGCAGGAACAGGTGTTGAAGAACCCTGGCATTGGAATTCGGGCTTTGTTCGTGGAGTTGCTAACTGTAGTCAAGCCCTGGATAACAAGGGTAGCCAATGGTAGGCCGTATGTATGGCAGCAGGATTCGGCCCCTTGCCACACCTCTGGGAAAAGTCAAAAATGGTTGTCTGAAAATTTCTACGACTTCACCAGTCCAAATGTTTGGCCTCCAAACTCCCCAGACCTTAACCCCATGGATTATTTTGTATGGGGCGCAGTTGAAAAAGACACCAATCGCACTTCCAGTAATACAAAAGCCCAGTTAATGGATAAAATTAAAACAGTTTTTGCGGCCCTTCCCAGGGAGACTGTACCATCAGCTTGTTCGAGGTTCCGAAGCAGAATTGAAGCTGTGATCGATGCTAATGGTGGTTATTTTGAGTAAATCTTGTTGATAGTATTGTAATTAACTCTGCCTGTAATGTTTTTTTGTCAATTCATTAAATTTAATAGATACAAAGAAGATTTTCTTTTTCCTTACGAAACTGTCAAATTTATCCCGAACACCCTGTATATAACCAGTTGTCTTGGAAAATGAATAGACATGCAGGAGTATCAAAGAGACGGGAACTTATGTGGAATTATAAGGCAGGTGATTATAATAGTCTTAGACGTCAACTTGGTGAAATTTCGTGGAGGGAGGAATTGGAAGGCCGGGATATCATTAGTGCTTGGGAAATTGTGAAGGAATATTTGTTAGCAGCAATGGTAAGCAGTATTCAACGAGTGAAGAAGAGGACACAATTTGGAGTAAAGTGGATGACAAACAATATTAAACAGGAACTGCATGCGAAAAAGAGGCTATGGAAGAGATATAAGGAGACAGGTGAAGAGATGCAGGAGGAATATAAGACACAGGCCAGAAGAGTGACTAGTGTGGTAAGGAAAGCGAAACTGGAATATGAGAGGAGATTGGCCCTAAGATCCAAAGAAAATCCTAGGGAATTTTTTAGCTATGTGGCCAGTAGGAGGAGAAATGACTGTGGAAGAATGATATTGTGGGATAAAAATGGGAATAGAGTGACTGATGCAGAGGACATAGTGGAATTGTTCAATGAACACTTTATTGGAGTATTTCATCCTAGAGGAGTCAGTTTTAATGCTAGAGGGATAGAACTGGTTCGAGGTCTGGAGGTACAGGAGGAGAGTGTGTTTCAGATACTGAGTACTCTGGATGTCAGTAAAGCTGTGGGACTGGATGGTATTTCACCACGATTTTTGAGAGAATGTGCTAGGGAACTGACAGTGCCTTTAACGTGGCTTTTCAATGAATGTCTGGCTTTGGCAAAGGTGCCCAGGGAATGGAAGGAAGGTAAGATAGTGCCATTGCATAAGGGTGGTAACAGACTGGAAGTGTCTAATTATAGGCCAGTCTGTGTGTCATCAGTAGTTGTTAAGATCTTGGAGAAAGTAGTGAGGGACCGTATACAGCATTGGGCAGATGAGGGTAATGTTATCTGTGAGAATCAACATGGATTTGTGAAAGGACGCTCTTGTTTTAGCAATATGCTAGCCTTTTATAATAAAGTTACAAGAACATTAGATGAGGGAAAGGCATATACTGCAATTTTCTTAGACTTGGTGAAGGCATTTGACAGGGTGCCACATGATAAGCTGATATTTAAGTTGCAGCACATGGGTCTGAATATCAGATTGGTCAACTGGATTCAGGATTGGCTGTCTGATAGGTATCAGAGAGTTGTGTATGGTGGAGCAGTTTCCAGGAGGCAGAGGGTTACAAGTGGGGTCCCACAGGGCTCAGTACTAGGACCTATATTGTTTAATCTTTATATCAATGACATAGCCAGTGGATTGCAGGGGGATATTCAGTTGTTTGCGGATGATGCGAAGCTGGGAAGGATTATTAGTAATAGTGCAGATGTGGTAGCCCTGCAAGAGGATTTAAATAAGCTAGATAGATGGGCAAATGAATGGGGGTACCAGTTTAATGCAGCAAAATGTAAGGTCTTGAGGTTTGGGAAACATCGATGGGATGCTGCATACTCTATGGGAATAGTTATACTGGAGGAAGTAGGGGAGACAAGAGATCTGGGGTTGATGATTGATAGAAACCTGAAGTTTAGGGGACATATTGCAAAGGTGGTGAAGGTAACACAGAGGATTGCTGCTATTATGAGAAGGACACTGACCTGCGGAGATAAGAGGGTTATCATTCCATTGTATAAGTCTCTGATCAGACCACACTTGGACTATTGTTCTCAGATTTGGTCCTCAGGATTTGAAGGGGATAAATTAACTGTGGAAAGGATACAAAGACTGCCGAAGCAAGTATATGTACTTGCTTCGGCAGTACATATACTAAAATTGGAACGATACAGAGAAGATTAGCATGGCCCCTGCGCAAGGATGACACGCAAAATCGTGAAGCGTTCCACATTTTTGGGTAAATGTGGCGGTCGAGTTAAGCTAGTCTAGAAAACGTGTTTTTAAAGTTAAATATAGTGTGGCTTTTTGTCACAAATTGTGCTAAGATTGTGCATCGGTTAGAAACAAGTGTCCTTCAGTGGTATTATTGTTTAGAACTGTGTTGTATATATTGTGTTTTCACTGCCGTTTGTTTCACTATATCAACGTATAAAGATGGCGTCCAACAAGAAACGTACGTCAGCGGCGCGCAGGACTTCTACTATTACACGAAAGGCTGGCTCAGCGTTAGATTTTTCGCAATGGATGCGTTGCGGAAACTGCTACATGTATGCACCGAAAAATGTGAAGGATCTGTGGTCGGTCTGGCAAAATGAAAAGAAAGAAAATGTCGACGTATGTGAGAAGTGTCGGGATAGGCTGGAGCGTTTAGGAATGGAAGCTGACATCGGGACCGTAGCGGAAGAACTTCGGCGGGAGTTTATGAAAATGAAAAATGACCTTCATCTTCTTCATGAGGAAGTGGAAGTGATCGGTAAGGAGATACTGGAAGTTAAAGCTGAGTTTAATGTGTTAAACAGAGAAATTAGGACTATAGAGATTACTTTAGCTGAAGTAACTAGAACAGGATTACATATGGGTGAGTCTTTGGTGAATGATTCAGTAATAAATAGTATGGGAGTGATTGGGAGTCAACATAATAAAACCACAAGTGGCCAAGAAGAAATGAGATGTAGTGAGAGTGGGGGGGGTAAGTAATAGAGAGTTGAGTAATGAAGCTGGGAGAGTCATGCTGAATAGTGTAGAGAATGAGTCCATGAGTGTGAACTTGAATGAAGTTAATAGTGGTAAAATATATGGTGATTCTATGATTAAGGGTATGGAGAGTGGTATGCATGAGGAGTGCTTGGCTGATGGTACAATAGAAAGAGTGGCTTTAGCAATAAAGAGAGGGCATGAAACAGACAAGATGATAGTTATGGTGGGTACGAATGACCTGAGAGGTAGTATAAATCGGGTAGGAAAAGATTTAAGAACATTATTTGATATTGTGAAGAGGAAAAGTGTCAATGGGAGAATAGTGTGTGTGCTGCCTCGTTTTGACAATTACGAGTTAAGTAGACGAGCAATGATAATGAATGATATGATTGCAAGAATGTGCAGAAAAAGAGGTCTGGAGTTTGTTGATGTTTGAAGTGTGTTTGAAGGAAAAAGGCAGTTGTATGCTAGAGATGGACTGCATCTTAACATGGAAGGACATAAGAGATTGAAGAAGTTATTGTTTTCTGAACAGGTTGAAGTTATTGGGCAGGGAAACTAATATTGAAAAGGTTGAGTGTAAGAGAGAGAAACTTTAGCACTGATTGTGTATTTATTGATCCTTATAGGCAGAATAAATTGCAGAAGAGAGGGGAAAAAAATCGGCATAGGACTACGGTAGTTAGTGACTTATATATCAGTTCTAAAGCCGGTACAAGAACTAGAGGGAATCTGCAATTTTTGTATACCAATGCTAGAAGCATTAGAAATAAGAGAGAAGAATTTTTGGCATTAGTCAGTGAAATCTCACCAAAAGTTGTAGGCATTAGTGAAACTTGGCTGTCAGCAGAAGATGTGGTCACTGGAATTGAATGTGATGGGTACAGTATTTTCAGGGAGGATAGAGAAGATAGAACAGGAGGAGGAGTACTGTTGATGATAGCTGATGTGTTGCAGCCAAAGAAAGTAGTATATCATGATGATAGACATGTGAATGAGAGTTCATTTGAGGCAGTCTGGTGCGAAATAGTGACCAACGCAACCAAATATACAGTTGGATGCTGCTATAGGCCAGGGAGTACAGGGGGAGATATTGAATTCATGCATCAGCAACTTAGTGCAATGAGTGAAGGCTTAGTGATTATTATAGGGGATTTTAATTATGGTGATATCAATTGGAAGGAGGAAATATCACGTAGCAAAAAGGAAATGGAGTTCATACATCTGCTACGAGATAATTACTTGAAACAGCACGTAACTGAAGGGACACATGGTGTGAGAGTGTTGGACCTGGTTATTGGTTCAGAGGTTATATGCATAAGTAAGGTGACCTCGTTACCTCCAGTTGGTGAAAGCGATCATGTGGTATTGACTTGGGAGGTTGCAAAATCTGTGGATTTTTCTATTAAGAAGGGGTATGTACGAAACTACAGGTTAGGCAATTATAACAAGCTTCGGAGTGAGCTTGCAGCCATCCCATGGCAGAACATATTGCAAGGGAAAGATGTTAGCAGTGCTTGGGATAAAATCAGCGGGTATCTGAGGAAAGCAATATCAGATTGTGTCCCCATGGTCAGGAGGTCAAACAAGGCAGGCATTAGATGGATGAGCAGTAGTATCAAGCTTGAACTACAAAAAAAGAAAATGTTATAGAGAATTTACAAGGAGAAGGGCGATCAGGACACCCATGAGCAGTACAAGGCTCAAGCTAGGAAGGTTACCAGCATAGTAAGAAAAGCTAAATCAGATTATGAGAAGACCTTAGCCAAAGAGATCAAGGGTAATCCCAAAGAGTTCTTCCGCTATGTGGCAAGTAAGAGGAAGAATGACTTCGGAAGGATAACCTTAGTGGGTGCTGATGGTATTGAGGTGACAAAATCAGATGTAATAGTCGAGTTACTGAGTGATCACTTCTCAAAAGTCTATCACCCAAGTGAGGATATCTCTATACCTATAGCAATACCTAATGTGAGAATTGAAGCTAAAGAATCAGAGGTATTAAATATATTGCGAAACTTAAATGCAAACACTGCGGTAGGCTTAGATGGAATATCAGCTCGGGTGTTGCGTGAATGTGCAAATGAATTGTCAACCCCTCTTACCTGGATATTTAATTTAAGTTTGAACTCTGGTATGGTCCCTAGGGAGTGGAAGTTAGGCAAAGTGGTTCCTTTGCATAAGGGTGGCTCTAAAACTGCAGTATTGAATTACAGACCAATCACCATCTCAGGAGTAGTGGTAAAAGTATTGGAAAAGTTGGTTAAAGACAAAATTCAAGAATGGGTGGATCAGGATATGATACTCTATAGAGGCCAACATGGTTTTGTTAAAGGTAGATCCTGCCTTAGCAATCTATTAACTATCCATAATAGAATAACATCAGAGTTGGACAAAGGAACTGGCTACACAGTGGTACTTCTGGATTTTGCTAAGGCTTTTGACAGGATACCCCATAGAACACTGTTACGCAAATTGGAGCAGATGGGAATGGATATTAAATTGGTGATATGGATAGGAGAATGGCTCAGGGAGAGATACCATAAGGTGGTGTATGGAGGAGCCGAGTCCAGAATGAGGCAGGTGACCAGTGGTGTGCCTCAGGGCTCTGTGCTTGGGCCAATGTTGTTTAATTTGTATATAAATGATATAGGAAACGGCTTAAAGGGAGATATTCAGTTGTTTGCTGATGATGCAAAGTTGTGTAGTGCAATAAAAAATCAAGCTGATGTTGAAAGTTTGCAGGAGGATTTAAATAAGCTGGTAAAATGGGCAAAAGAAAATGGATGTCAGTTCAATGTGGAAAAGTGTAAAGTCTTGCATTTTGGGATTAAAAGATTACCAGCTGTGTACTACATAGATGGAAAGGTACTCCAAGAGATTGATGAGGCTAGGGACTTAGGGGTATTGGTAGATAAGGAGATGAAGTTCAGAGGACACATTGCTAAGGTGTCCAAGATTGCACATAGGATTACTTGGTTGTTGAGGAACACACTGACATCCAGAGATAAAGAGGTTATTATTCCCCTTTATAAAGCATTGATACTTCCACATTTGGATTACTGTGCTCAGGTCTGGTCACCTGGATTCCTTGGAGATGAGGAGGCTGTGGAGAGGGTTCAAGGAAGAGTGACCAAGTTGGTGAGTGATATAAAAAATGCTCCCTACATTGATAGATTGAGAGCTTGTGGATTGCAGAGATTGGCTGATAGGCAAAGAAGAGGGGATATGATAGAAACATTCAAATTACTAAAAGGTTTTTATAGGATTGATGCAGGGGAAATGTTTCAGCTGTGTGATAGTGATGGAAGAACAAGAGGTCATCTCTGGAAATTAAAGAAGAGTGTGGTTAACACAGGTGTCAGAACAAGGTTTTTTGCCTGGAGGGTGGTGAATGAGTGGAATTCATTGCCTGACTTTGTTGTGAGCTCTTCATCTGTAAATGAATTCAAGAAGAGATATGACAGATATTGTTTTGCTAGTTTGGGTCTCCCGCGATGAGTCTACTGACTCCATGGAGATACCCGTAATAATAATAATAATAATAATAATAAAAGACGGATGACAAAGATGGTTTTAGGACTGTACAAGGATAGTTATGAGGATCGGCTGAGAGAATGTGGACTGCAGAGTTTGGTGGATAGAAGAAGGAGAGGTGATATGA
This sequence comes from Typopeltis vanoorti, assembly GCF_054136105.1. Taxonomy (NCBI): domain Eukaryota; kingdom Metazoa; phylum Arthropoda; class Arachnida; order Uropygi; family Thelyphonidae; genus Typopeltis; species Typopeltis vanoorti. Next base: position 39,380,653 of record NC_143572.1, on the reverse strand, counting down.
TTGAGACTTTTAAACTGTTGAGAGGTGGTTACAGGGTTGACACTGGGGAGTTCTTTCCCTTGGTTGAACAGCGGGAAGGAGTGATGACAAGAGGCCATCCCTGGAAGTTACGAAAGGAAACTGTGAGCAAGAGGGTAAGGAGTGGTTTCTTTGTGTGGAGGGTGGTTGAGCCGTGGAATGCATTGCATGATGGAGTGGTGGGAGCGAGAACGGTCAGTGAGTTTAAAGAGTGGTATGATAGACTTTGTGTTTCTCGGAGGGGGGGGGGACCTCCCCTCGATGAGTCTTGATAGACTTGTGTTTCCTATAAAAGACCTCCCACGATGAGTCTTTTGACTCCTTGGAGGCCTGAATAATAATAATAATATATATATATTTTTTTTTTTTTTTATTGATTTGGTTGCTGTGTTGGAAGTAGGCAGGTGTTTGGGATGTCAAATGAATGATCTAAAAGGCCTGATCAAAGTGAAATTGCCGATATATCCTGTGTTATTGTATCTGTCTTGATGGTTCACATTCTTTTTTATTGTGGGCTTCTTTTTGAGCTAATTAGGAGGCTTTTTTTTTCACAGTGGCAGCCTTTCTATGTCTTCTGAGCTTTTAATTTGTATCAGCTTTGAAGTTCGTGACTTCCTTATGAATATCTTGGCATCTCTGGTCCACAAAAATTGGTAATTTTTTTCTATTTTTGCTTTTCTTGCTTGGTACAACAGATTCTGGTTGAATGGTGTTAAATATTTGGATAGGAAGATTGGTGTATTGTCTTGCTGTGCGTTCAAGTCCTTGGCAACTGGTTTTTTCTGCCTGCTGGCTTTTATGAGATTGTCTCTTGTGGACTTGCTCGTAAGACGAATTATGACTGGTGCAGGTCATGGTAAGCCTTGGTTTTTGCTCTTCTTAAGAATCCGATCTACGGTCTGAATGTTGTTAAGCTGTACGGGGGGGGGGATATCAATTGCATGTCCTAATTTTAAACCACATCTCTGAGGTTTTCTGTAGATGCAGTTTCAGGAAGACCGTTTATGACAAGATCTTCTTTATATTGTTGCTGATTTAAACATTTGTATTGTAGTTTTAGAGAATGATTCTTGACAGAGTTTGGATGTCTCTTTCATCAAATTGTGTTGCCTGTTCATTTAGTGCGTTAATGCTCATTTTAATGTCTTTTACCGTTTTCAACACTTCTATCACTGCTAAATTATTATGTTTTACCAAATCTTCATATTCGCTAGATTTTTTTTGTTATTTGTTCGTTCTGTTTATTAAAGAGTTCTTGCACAAGGTCTACTAAGCTGGCTTTTATGGTCTCTAGACCATTTCCTATTAGTATATTGAAAGGGTTAAAATTATAGGACTCACCTGCATTTTTTTGTCTGTTCAGTTCGTCATCTGATTTTGCCTCTGGTATAATTGGCTGCATCGTAGGTGGCTGCTTTAGGTGTGCTTCTTTGTTCTTCTTACAGAGTATGCACTTTCATTCCTCGCTTGTTACATCAGATTTATATTTATGTTGCCTGGTTGTTTCTGAAAATCCGGCACATTTTAAGTGTAGAATCCTACTGCATTTTGTACAAGTTATATTATTTCCATTGGATGATAAATCCTCCAGGCATTTGATGACTTCATGACTCACCTTTCTTCCCTTAGGCAGCTATGGCGTGATTGTAAAGATGCCGACGTCCTTTGCTCGTTGTTGACCACGGTCCTCTCTGTTCACTTTTCAACACTTCAAAATTTGGTTTCTTCTTAGCCGATCTTGTTGAATTTTATATCACTGTCTTCGGCATGATAAGTAGGGTTACTTGGGAACACTTTCAAATTAAAACAGGAGTTGGAACCACTTTAAAACTATAAAAAACTATAATAATAATAATAATAATAATAATAATAATAATAATAATAATAATAATAATTTTAGAAAATAATAATAATAATTTTAGAAAATAATAATAATAATTTTAGAAAATAATAATAATAATTTTCTTTATTAATATTATTTTGTGAATATTATGAATACATTATTTATAATATGTTATTTTCTGCTGAGAAAGTGTTTTTCATTATTCTTATCAGTTGGTCATATTTGTGGTGTGGGTGAACAAAAATTCTTGATTATGTAAGAAACAGGTGTTTCTGTTTATATGGATGATTTTTAAATATGACATTTGACTAATTTGTTGTTACATTTATATATTCTTAATACAGATTTCGAATAAAAGTGCAAGAGCTGGAAATTTTGGTTTTGAAGACATTATCATTTGCCTTTGAAACTGTTAGTACTGTAAGTGAAGGATTGTCAGTTTTATTGACTTTTCAACCTCTTGCTGTTAGGGAAGTAAGTTTCACAAAGAATATGTACTTACTTATGATTATTTTTTTAATGGATAAAGGAAATTGTTAGTTTTGGTTTTAATAAATTTATTAGTTAAATTTACAGTTATATTTACTACCTTATTAAAAAAGGTGGCAAAAGTAGTAGTAGTAGAGGAGAAGAAGAAGAAGAAGAAGAAACCAGCAAGAAGCATGACACATGGCTATTAGTCAGAATCTCAGAATCTTGACATTGTTGATACTGATATTAACTTTTTAATGGTATTGGTTTACACATCACGAGAACAAAATGTATATGTATAAGCTATTACACATCACGAGAACAAAATGTATAAGCACACCTAAAGCTATTCTACTGGATTTCAAACCAGGATCTTCAGGGTATAAAATCCACTGATCAGGATACAGAAATACTTTCAAATCAAGTAGCTGTGGAAGCAATTCAAACTTGTACTGGACAAATGAACTGGCATTCCAGGGCTGGATTGAAAAGGTTTACAGACATTGGATTGAAGACAGTCTTAAAATGGCCTTCTCAGATTTCTAGTAAATTAACCTCAGTGCCAGTCACAATATGCCTATTCATTCACCAAAACATGGATATGAAGCATATGGAGTTAAAATTCATCTTATTTCAACACAAAAAGTGTTAGCCATCCATTATCTCCTTTGGAAGGTGTACAAAAATCTTTTGCACTCTGGAGAACATTTAACTGGTCAGCTCATACTCAAGCTGTGTCTCAGAGTCAATACTGCTGAAAGCAATCAACATGTAGTTAGCAGGTGATTTGCCTGGTCATCTGTACAGGAGTTGAAGGAAAAAAGTTATGTCCTGAGTTTAGCTTTATCTTTTAGGTGCAACAGTGGTGCCATCTGAATGAAAGAGAGAGGCTGAAGTGTTAGGGAGCAGCGGTTGCATCTGATGGCATCTGAAAGGATCAGAAAGCACAACTTCCATTTGGACAGGAGAAGATTTTTCTGCTATTGTGCTTTATGTAGTCAGATTTTGATTTGTTGAAAGATTTTTTTTTTCCTTTAGCGTCATTCTTCAGCAAAAGCTAATTATGAAGCTGGTGGGTGTTCTTGTTATAAGCCACTAGCAGTATGCTGATTTTTTTTTTTTTTTAACCTGCTTTGGTTATATCTTTTGTTAAAAATTTCTTGCAGAATGTGTGTTAATTTTGGATGGAATGGGGATTAAGATCTTTATGCCAATGAGGATAACTTTTATGACTTCCTCAGACAATGACAGATCAGACAAATCACTCTTCTGATCCAAATACCTTTGGATCAGAAGAGTGAAAGTAGTAGTAGTCTGGTCATGGAAAGGAAGTGTGGAAGCTCCAGAGGTCATCCTACTTGGTACTTTTGTATGCTAAAGAACATAAGGTTTGGAGGGAGAACATTCTATGTGAGAGGAGAAACTTTCACAAGATTATGATCTGAGTTATCAAAAGATGAGGTGACTTCTATATCTGGAATAAAAACTGGTTAAGAAAAGATCAAGGACATAGACATAGACAGACAGACAGAGAGAGAGAGAGAGAGAGAGGAGTATTCAGCTGTTAGGATTAATATAGATGTATGATTTCTATTAGGGCATTGCTTATTGCAAATACTTTTGCATCTCATCCAGTTTGATTAGTTATATTGGAATAGGAAGCCAATTGGAGTTGTGGTGATTAAGATCACCTAGGAAAATGAGTTCAGAGAGTTGAATAAAAAGTTGAAGAAGCCAGAGTGTTTTTGGTGGAAAATAGTAAATGCTGTAGATGAATTTAACCTGAATTGGGAAAGGAAACCTTAAGCCAGAGGAGGTCGCAAGTGTTCATTTTCACAAAAAGCACAAGTGCCACTCACGTGCCAGAAGTAATCATGCATTGGATAATTCGGACATGGAAGGCAGACTGTAGTTGTTGTAGCTACAACATGGGTTTCTGTCAAGAACTGCTGGTCTGATCTTGATGTCTGTAAGTTATCGTATGTTGGTATTTATGTCATGGATGTTGTCAAAATGATATGAAAGTTTTTTTTTTTTGGAGATTATTATTATTATTATGTGACACCTCCAAGGAGGTGTCACATAATAATCAAGGGAGGAGCACTCTACTCTCCAACTCTCTGTCGCCACAATTCAGTTCTAGTTTCAAATTAATTAGCACCACATTTCAAATGCATTCAGTTGGTCAATCATCTCCTTATTGATCGTCCAGGACTCACATCCATATGTCCCCATGCTCCAGATCATTGTCTTGAGGATTCTTATTTTCAACTGTTTGTTCAGATTTCTATTTCTTAATATGTGATATATTTGGAAAAATGCTGCTTTTGCTTTTTTAATTCTGTTCTTAATTTCATAATTAGATCTATTGTCTTCGGTTATCCAATTCCCAAAGTATTCAAAACTTTTTACATTTTCTATTTTTTGTCTGTTCAAAGTGATTTCCATCCCATCATTTCCTTTCTTTGAAATCTTCATCACTTTTGTCTTCTGAATGTTTATTTTCATTTTATATCTCTCATTTCTAACCCTGCTCAGTCTGTTCAAAATTCTTTACAAGCCTTCTCTGTTTCACTCATAAGTACAATGTCATCTGCATATCTTATATTATTTATCAGATGTCTGTTTATCTTTATTCCATCCTTCAGATCTTCCAAGGCCTCCCTCATCACCTCATCACCCTTGCCTCACACCCTTTCTTATGGGGATCCATTCAGTATCCTCTCCTTCAAATCTGACCCTGGCTTCTTGAGTTTTGTATATTCTGAACAAAATTCTCATAATATTTTTATCTATTCCTATTTTACGCAAAATATCAAACAAAACAGAGTGATTATAACGTTATCGAAAGCTTTTTCATAGTCCACAAAGCATAGATATAAATCTTTATTGCACTCAATCATTCTTTCTCCCAATATCCATAGTGTTGTGATAGCTTCCCTAGTTTCCCTGTTTCTCCTGAAACCAAACTGTGCTTTATTTAATTCCCTTTCTATCATCTGTTCCAATCTTCTATATATTATGCTGATTAGGACTTTTGTAATGTGACTAATCAAGCTGATAGTTCTGTGTTTGAAATCCATCATTCCCGTAGTCTTGGGAATAGGAATAAAAATAGATCTTATAAAGTCTTTAGATATTCTGTTCTCCTCCAGACTTCTATTAAAGATAACTAGAACTTTCCTATCTTTATTCTTTTAATGGCTGCTTCGGTTTCTCATTTCTTAATTTCTGGGGCATCATCATTTTCTGTCTGATCACATTCCAGATTATCTTCATCTCCATAAAGTTCTGTAACATATGTCTTCCATCTTATCATTTTTTCATTTTTTTCCAACAAAATCTTTCCTCTTTCATCCTTCAAAGTACTGCTTTTTATCCTTCTCTTATTCCCTGAAATCAAGTTCAGGTCTATGAAGGCTTGATCATTTTCTCTGTATCATTTTTCTCTATTTCCTTGCAGATCTGATTGAGCCAGTCTTCCTTTGCCTTTTTAGCCAGAAGTTTTACTTGTATATTGATCTCTTTATACCTGACTTGGGCTTCATTGCTGTTCTTATTCTTCCATTTTCTTCTTTCGTCCATTTTTTCTATTACCTCCTCAGTAATCCAGGGCTTCCTTCTTCTCCTCTCTACCTCACCAAGAAGACCTTTAGCACTTTCCTTGATTTTCTCTCTCTTAGATCAGTCCAGATTACTTCTAGGGGTCTATCAGTATCAATACCACTGATCTTATTTTCTAGTTGAGCTTGATATTTCTCTCTGATAGCTTTTCTTTTTAGTCCTTCAATTCTTATTTTTCTAGTTGCATTTTCTTTATTTATTCATTTTAATCTGATTTTTACTTTAATTGTGAGCAGGTCATGGTCACTATTGCAGTCTGCAGGATAAGTTTTTGCATTTTTTATTACATTTCTATATCTTGAGTTAATTAATATATAATCAATCTGATTTCTGATTTCTTCACCTATCTGTCCAGGTGCTCTCCAAGTATATAGTCTTCTCTCATGTTGTTGAAACCAGGTGTTAGTCACTATCAATTCGTATTTTCTGCAAAACTCCATCAGTCTGTTTCCCCTTTCATTGCTTTCTCCCAAGCCCCAAGGGCCCACCAAACCATCCTCTCTTCCTTTCCCTATATTTGCATTCATATCTCCCATTACCTTCAGTATATCTCTGTTATTTTTCAAATGTAAACATTCCTCTATTTGTTGATAGATCTCTTCAACTTCTTCATCTGTATGATCTGTTGTTGGTAAGTATACTTGAATTATGAGGATATTTCTAGGTTTGGCCTTTATTTTCAAAGCAATCACTCTTTTAGATCTCTGTCAATATCCCTCCACCATATTGGCTATCCTTTTATCCAACATTATTCCAACACCCCTTTGATGTTCTTCTCCTCCTGAGTAAATAAATCTAAATCCATCATCTGTTCTTATATCTCTTTTCCCTTCCCATCTAACCTCTGAGAGTCCAAGAATTTTCATTCTATTCATTTCTCTGATCACATTGGCCATCTTCCCTGCTTGATACATTAAATTAACATTCCAGGTGCCCATATTTGTATTTTCTTTGAGGTTCATTTTCTTATGTTGTGTCCTTACATTAGCTCCAGAACTTCCAGGAGGCTTTGATTCAGCAGCATCATTTGAGGTGTTATCCTCCTAGGACTCCAACAGAGATCTACAAACCCCCTCCCTGGTAGCATACTGCACAAGATCAGACCCAGGGGTCCCATGTGTTCTTGTGCATAATTCAGTTATTATACTTGAGCAACGTGTTGTATTTCAACAACATAATTTGCCTCTCACAACAACGTCTTCCAACCCCTTTTCACATTATTTTTTGACTTTCCAAGTCATTTTGTGCCCACTACCACCAATAACCCTGATATAGTTCGCCCACCGATTAGAGGTGGTCCCTCGACACTTCTATGCATGTCAGAAAAAGGAGAATCCATTAAAATAGGATAATCAATCTGTCTTCTGGGATGTGTTTGTTTATTATTACAGGTCAGAAAATTTAGCTTTTCTTTTACGAACATTGTAGTTTTTAAAAGTGTAACTATTTTGCTTGTATAACAGTTGGAAAAATGTACGTAGAGTATTAACAAAATTAAAAACGGTATAGCATAAAACAAAAATTTAACTAAGTTTATTTTTAAGAAAGTTTTCTATAAAATAAAAATAATTATTATTTTATAGAAAACTTTCTTTAATAAAAATATTAAATTTTATTATTTTAATAAAAATACAGAAAAACAGAAATTTTTTCAAATGAACTTAGATGTTCTAAACTTACAGTTGAGAGAACTGTGACACTTTAATCTCCTAAACCGATTAATTATTTATGACTTGTTGTGACTCTTTTAACAAACCCATGCAAAAAAAATGTTGGAAAAAATACCATTATCAAATCCTTTTAATCTGAATCGGTGTCCGAATCGCCATCACGTTCACTTAAACTGATCACCAAAGGTTCGCATAATTCTTCGATAATTCCATCTCTGTCCCAATACATATTTTCCAATGAGGTGACATGGCATGAAGCAATATTTTCCCCAGTTTTGAACTGTAATACTTTCAATCGCCTGTTCTGAAAGCTTAAAAAGTTTTGACATGGCAATATCTCCAGTTATGTTGCAATGGCAAATGAAACTTTTCACTTCTGCCCAAACATATTCAATAGCATTAATATCGCAATGATATGCTGGTAGCCTCAAAGCTAGAAATTCATGCTCTTTGAGCATCATGTTGAATTTAAATAGTTTAGTTGTGGGTGAATTTCTTTTGACCAAATTAAGCAATTCAATTTTTTTATCTGGGGAATGAGAAATGTTATTTGCAGAGAGCCAATCCATAAGAACTTGCTTCTTATTAGACCAATTTGGAATTTTGTTTAATCGAATAGAGTGATATGAAGTGTTATCAATTATGACAACAGCATTTTTAGGAAGGTTTGGAATCAGTTTCTTTGAAAAGTGGGTATTCTGCTCACTTTTCGAAGATCGTAGAATTCATTTGCCTATGGTAATTGGCTTTGTATAGTAAGTTTGAATTCGGTAAAAAACCCATTTCTCCACCCGCACACAAAATTATTATGCGCCGCAAGGCATTTCCGGTTTGTAGCACTCCACATTCTTCTTTAGACTGCCAACATTTTCTATAAGTTAAATTACTATCAATCCAAGTTTCATCTAGATACACAATTGGTCTTTTCTCCTCCCTGAAACGTCTTATTGCTCTCAAATACTGCATTCTAGATAAAACAATGTCACTTCACTCCATGATAAGTTTCCTTTTATTCTGGGACTTTTAAAAACAAAATCCGATTTCATGAAGTATTTTCCTTAAAGTTTCTCTTTTCCAAGGAAAATTAATTTTTTCTTTAAGCACAGGAATCGATTTCGGAACAGTTTGCACTCTTTTCTCGACCACGTAAAATTCGTGAATAGTTCTTCTTATAACGTCTACATCAAAATCATTCAAAGCTACGGTTTCGATGGTTTTCTTTACTCTGGCGCTTTTTTTTTTTAGGAGATTTAAATTTTGGCTTACCTTCACCTTTTGATTCCCTATGAATTCTTTTAACAGTCGATCCCGATACACCCGCAATTGCACTTGCACATTTTATGACTTGAGAAAGGAGAACAAGGAAACGATTCTTTTTCGCAGAATGTCAGCACATTATTCAATATTCTTTTGCAAGAGATACTGAAACATTTAAAAACAGAACTTGTTGACTGTACTGGATCCATCATACAAATTAATAATAAAAAAATAATGCAAAAAAGCAACAACAAAAATCAAACTACTACTAGTACAGTGACAGACAAGAAAGCATGTGATTTCACATGTTGGCGACCAATTCATACATCCTTCATTTCTTTCTCCCCTTCAGCATGAATCGACTATTCTTGGCAAAATGCCAAGGAGAGATCTACAAACGGTGGGTGAACTATGTCTATTCATTCCTCCCTTGCAAAGCCTACCTCAGTGATATCACAAAGATGATAAAATGTTCTAGAGGCTTTTGAAAAAGCTTAAAATTGGTGAAAAGTGTATTTCTAAAAGGAATCAGAGCTGATAAAAGTGGTGACAACATTAAAACTGAAGATATTGTGAATATCTGAAGTAATTACTTTGAAATTTCTCCTATAATCAATTCTATAATAGTCCTATATGTTTTTCTCACTGTTGCTAGGCAGTTTGTTACTTCTTTCTTCAAAGTGCCATGTGTGAAAGCATTAGGAAGCAAGTACTCTAAACTCCATAATTTTTGATTGATTTTGTTCTGATTTGCCAAATTACCATATAAAGAAGGATTGCTGGTGGAAAAGCTTATATATTGGTTATCTTTAACAGTATTACTTAAAGAAATTAACACTATATAGTATATATATTAGAAAAAACTTTTAATTAATACTTACTTCCAATATCTCTGCAAAGACAAATTTCTATCTTCAGGTAATAAAGAGCAAACTGATATGTGCATTTATGTGCACTACATAGGGTAAGTATGAGTGAAGAAGAAACAACAAAGAGAAGTCCAAAGTCATAAAATAGTTCCCCCTAGTGGGCTGGAATGGATGTTGAGATGAAGTTCTCAGGATGAGTGCTTCCCAGATTTGAGGCAGTTTTATACAACCATATTTATTGAGATTCAGGTGGTTTCTTAAGACTCAAGCAGATTCCAGGAAAAGTCTTTCATATTTGAATTGGTTTCTGTGGAGTAAGGTGGCCTTTTCCATAGCATCTTGTGGCAGGTGTCCAAGAAGTGATCAGAAAGTCCTGAGTGACTGTAGTGGTGAAACCAGATGTATAATATTTGTGTTTAGCAATTCTGATGTTGGCTGTCCTGCCCGATTGGCTATAATAGGACAGCTCACAATTGCATGGAACCTGATACCTGGAAGATCTAGGGACTATGGTTGGTCTTTCGGGGGGAAAGCAAATAATGGATGCTAATTTTTTATATGATCCTCACTATAACCTTATAGTGGTTATAAGGGTGTATCTTTTTAGAATGTTCATTAGTTTTTCAGAAGTGCCTGAGATATATGGGATGGTAATAGATTTGGTGTAGTCTCTGTTCTGGAGTCGGGAGGGTAGAGAGGAGTATGATTTTGGGGATTTAATATTCTTTGGATTTGGTGGGGACTGGAGCCATTGGCTAAGAAATTGTTCTCACCACTGAACTTGAACAGATTGCCAGTGCCTTCTTAGCTAATGACTAAAATCCAGGACATCCTTGATAGTAATCACCTGTTGAGTTGAGCATAGCATGCTTTTATTAGAGAAGATGATTATGGCACAGTTATGAGGGAAATAGATCATGGCAGCATGTCTGTGATTTATTTGAATTTCAGCAAAGCTTTTGATAGTATTTCACAATATAATTTACTGATTAAAATTAATATCAATGATCACCTAGTAGACAGGAAGGAAATTTATTGATAAAATTTAGAGGAAGATCTTCTGAGAGCAGAACAAAAGTGGGCTTACCTTAGGGGTATATGTTAAAGACTGCTCATATTGTTAATATGTTCATAAATAAATGTGATTTTGATTCAAACATTATTATTATTGTAGTTATTATTATTATATCTGGATACCTCCATAGAGTCAGAAGACTCAATCTTAGGAGACAAGCCCTAACCCTTATATGTACGATATGTATCATACCTCCACTTTAACTCATCCACTGTCAGGGTGCTCACAACTAATTCTGCAATCCATTTCACTCATTCACCACTCTCCAAGCAAAAATTTAGTCTGCACACTCTTACTAACCACATTCATGCACAACTTCCAGAGATGACTCCTAGTTCTCACTTTATTCATCATGTACTGAAAATTTTCATTTGTGATAATCTTATAGAACGCTTTTAATAACTTCTAAGTTTCTATCATGTCCTCTTTTCTACCTATTCACTAAACTCTGAAACCCACAGCCCTTCAACTATCCTCATAGGAAGCATTCCACAGACCCATCAACAGCTTAGTCCCTTGTCTTTGTATCCTCTCCACTACCTTTCTGATCCCCCAAGAAATCCAGGTAGCCAAATCTGTGCATAGGAGCCAAGATGTAGCCAAATCATACCCTTATGAAGAGAGAAAAAAATGTCCCTATTATTATTATTATTATTATTATTATTATGTATTATTATTATTATTTGACACCTCCAGGGAGTCCAAAGACTCATCAAGGGAGGGCACCTGCTCTACAACGCTGTCTCTACCACTCGATCCACCAAATGATTGCATCTACCAATGCCATCTACCGCCGACCACCACTGGTTTTTCCACAGACAATCACAAACATCCATGGCATGCTGGGATTCGAACCCGAAGCCTTTTGACTGGAGAGCAGATATGCTAACCACTCGTGTTATTGTATTTTTCAATATCCAAGAAATCTTTTAAGCTTTGTCATTTTTAGCGATATACCCTCTCAACCTTAACTCTGACCACCATTACCCTCAAGTCTCTAGCCTTATCAATTTCCTTCAATAAAGTACCATCAATGTGATATGCAGTATGTAATCTTTTCAAAGTATGTCATTTTTTTGAATTGATAATCATTATCCTTTGCCCACAATGCCAATTTATTTAAATCACCCTTCAGGATATCTACATTACCTTTATCAGTTATTTCCCTCCCAAGTTTTGTATCGTCATCATCATCATCATCATCAAACAACTGAATATTCCCTTAAATCATTTCCTACATCATCAATGTACAAATTAAAGAGTAGTGGCCTTAGTACAGAGCTCTGAGGTACTCCACTAATATTCTTATCCTCCTAGATATTCCCCTCTTCTCATCCATATCCATTTCCATTTGCTCCAACTTTCGTAATAGTTTTCCATGTGTAGTCATTTCCCTTATCAAATTCTACTGTCACTCTACAATAAAATTGTTCCACAGGAATGGAAGGAGGAGAAGATACATTAAATAAAGATGGTGCCAAGAGAAGTAACAAATTACAGACCAGTTAGTATCCCAGGAGTAGTGGTTAAAGTACCAGAAAAGTTGAGGAAAATTGAAGTTCTTCAGCTACCATCAGCAATATCACACTTTCTGTCCTAGTCCCTCTATCCTCTTTATAATAAATTTAGTTTAATCCTTTATCCAAGTGTGAGCAAACAAAGTTTGTGCCTGAAAGTATCTTCAGGACTGGGTTAAGGTGGTACAACACCAGGGAAACTCGTTGCAAAGGTGGAGCAAGCTACCAACACTCCTATCTCAGTATCTCCTATAATGCAAAACACATCTCCTTGCGTATGTCTAATGTTATGCATTAAGGGAAGGGCCACTACCCAGACTAGTTTCGACCTTTATTGAGGTCTCTTCAGTGGGAGCCTGGCCCTTCCCTTCATGCATAACATTAGACATATCTGCAAGGAGATGTGTTTTGCATTATAGGAGATACTGAGATAGGAGTGTTGGTAGCTTGCTCCACCTTTGCAACGAGTTGCCCTGGTGTTGTACCACCTTAACCCAGTCCTGAAGATACTTTCAGGCGCAAACTTTGTTTGCTCACACTTAGATAAAGGATTAAACTAAATTTATTATACTCTAACCAAGTGAAAAATAAACTTTCATCATCCCTCTATCCTCCCTGAAAATACAATACCCCCCCTTACATTCTGTAAGGGGTATTGTAAAGGCCTGTAACTATATAATTTTTTGTCAACCAGGTCTTCCTGATGTCTATAAGTTTTGGTTGAGTTGAACTGATCTATGCCAAAAACTCCTCTCCTTTATTTTTTATCCTTCTGGCATTTGTTCACATGCATATCAACACCTCCTTGGACTCACAGTTATCCTTGAGTAATGTGATTACCAACTCATTCAGATTTGAAGCCTTTGAAACCTTGGAAATGCATATCATTTGCAGATGCACATTCATTTCAGGGGCGGCTGAACCCACACTTGACTGCATCCTCCCTTCCAATACTTCTAGTTTCTCTTCTTTTGAACTTCTAACTTTTTCCCTCCTCACTGTCACCTCATCATCATCCATATTCCTTTCAGCCACTTCTTTCATACTCTCATTCATATTTCATACACTATTGTTCATTCCTTCCATTATGCTTTCTAGAACACTCACTTTCCTGTCTTGCATTGTTAATATTAGTTACTTCATTTTCCTGCTTTCGTATGACTTGCATTTCTTGCACTTGCACATGAAACATTTTTGGCACACACACACACACACACACACACACACACACACACACACACACACACACACACACACACACACACACACACACACACACACACACACACACACACACACACACACACACACACACACACACAGATATTCTCTCTCCACTCCCTTTCATACCATAAACCATTCACGCTTAATAATGAATAGATTGAACATTAAGCGTAAAATTTCCATCTTTACTAATACTATGAAACTGGATAGAAAGTCAATTGTTGAAATGACTTAAGTTCTTCAAAGGATGATCTTCAAGGATTTGAAAACTGGAAAGGAATTTAAAATCTAATGTGGAAAAATATAAGTATATGCATTTCAGAAGCTGGTATATGATGAATAGGTTCAATATATTCAATGCACTGGTTATGGAAAGAGTTAATGAATAAGGGCTTGGTTGTTTTTGTTGGCAGGAAATTCAGGTTCAGGAATTAGATCTGTAAGACTCTTAATGCTGAGCTGATTGTAGATTTAGTTAATAGAAACTTCACCTGTAGGGAAAGAAGTTGTTGATAATGTTGTACAAGTGTTGGTTAGGTGAGCATTGGATTATAGTTACAATTTGTGCTCATCCAGAATTCTAATAACTGACATCTTTGACATCTATTAGAATTCTGGATGAGCAGTTGCAGTTTGTTGAATTTAGCTAAAGGAGATGGAGAGGAGATTTAATTGAATTTCATAAGTTAATTCAGAGTATATGCGATATAGGTAGCAGGAGTTTCTTGCATTTGGCTGAATAAGGTCCTACTAGATAGGACATAATAAAAAAAGATAGCAAGCAGTTTGACAAATATAAATTGCATTCTTTATTATGATGATTGAAAATATGTTCAGTAGCTTTTCATAAATGAGTTATAAAAGTGGTGATCAGATCTATCTTTAAGAAAGAATTAGTTGTTTGATTAAAAATGTATGTATAATGTTTATCTAAATTAGTACAATTGAACATGGTATTGTTATGGATGTGTTTATGTATAAATACACTGGTGTCCAAGAGTTAAGGACAAACTACATTTTTGCGTGTATATGAAAAAATTTTCATGACTCTCATCGAGCTCTTTTTCTTTCTACATTATAAGTCTATTGCAATCATCTATTGCATAAGTCTATTGCAATTATTCCAGATGGTTTCTACCTTTATAATGTATGGGAATTTTAATTTCAGAGTGAGCACTCAATTAATGAGTACTCACTTTGCTAAGATATATCAACCAGGTTTATGTAACATGGTGCACACTGCTGCTACTACTACTACATTGGATGAACAGTTAAAGGTGTATGAGAATGAGGTTGAAGAGATGTTGCATAACTTTTATTAGAATTCGACAATAGGGACAGATAGAATAGCAGCATGTATGCTAAAGGTATGTTTAGCCAAATTGACTAGGAATTTGACATTTGTATGACTTGATTTTCAGCTCAAGAAAGAAGCCACTGAAATGGAAGGAATATATGATAGTTCTGATATACAAAGTTGGTGTAAAAACTGGTGTATCTATCTAATGACCTCTCAGTATCTCTGATGCACTGGTGAAGATTTTAAAGAAGTTGGTAAGAACTTGCACACAGAAATGGGTACACGGACAAGCTATCCTCTGTATGGAACAGCATGGGTTTACTCAAGGAAGATCATGTTTTATCAATTTGATCATATTTTATAACAATGTTACGGTCGAGTTGGATTTGGATAAAAGGAATGGATACACTATGATACTGTTGGATTTTGCTAATGCCTTTGATAGCATACCAGATGAAAGCTGTTGAATTAAAACTAAAGGATTAGAATAAAAACTCTTGACTTCGATAAGTGGTTGGTTGACAGGCAGATGTGAAAAAAGTGGTATATTATAGGTGTGAATCTGTCAGATTTAAGGTGAATACTGGTGTATTCCAGGGTTCAGTCCTTGGCCATTATCATTCAGTCTGCATATTAATGACATCAGGAAGGGTCTAACAGGAGATGAGCAATTGTTTGCTCATGATGCAAAGATAGGCAAGGCAATCAAAGATGCTACCGATATCTAGGACTTACAGAATGATTTTAATAGGCTGGAAATTTGGGCAAATGAAAATGGCTGCCAGTTTAATGTTAGTCAGCGTTAAGTTATGCACTTTGTCATTATTATTATTATTATTATATTTCCCAAGACCTCATGGAGTCAGGGAGGTCCTTTTATCACACACACATCTCATCATACCGTGTCTTAAACACACTCAAACTCCTTGCAGACACCACACTCTCAGGCAAGGCATTCCAATCATTCACAACTCTGCACGAAAATAACCTGCCTCTCACTCCCCTGCTCACACCCTCTTTATACAGTTTTCAGAGATGACCTCTGGCTCTCCTCTGATCTCCCACTATTCTCTGTAGAACTTCTCCACCATTGATCTTATAACAACCCATTACCAACTTGCATGTCTCTATCATATCTCCGCTCTTCCTTCTCTCCACCAGACTCTGAAAAGTACATCTTCTCAATCTTTCCTCATACTCAACATTCCAGAGGTCAGAAACTATCTTAGTCAGTCGCCTTTGGACCCTTTCCAACATCTCTTCATCCTTCTGAAAACCCGGTGACCAAATCTGGACACAACAGTCCATGTGTGGCCTAATCAAAGCCTTATACAATGGAACAAGAATCTCCCTACTTCTACACTTCAGTGTCCCCTGTATCATTCCCAGAAGTCTTTGTGTTGTCTTCACAATTTTGGCGATGTGTCCCCTAAATTTTAGATCCTTATCCTATCACCCCCAGATCTCTTATTTCCTCTACCTCCAACAATATATTCTCACCAAGCATAAATTCTGCATCCCATCTTTGTTTTCCAAATTTTAAAACCTTACATTTTGCAACATTGAACTCATGTCCCCATTTGCTTGCCCCACTCAATTTATTCAGGTCTTCTTGCAAGGCCACAACATCTTCACTACTCTTTATGGTTCGTCCCAACTTTGCATCATCTGCAAACAACTGAATATCTCCATCCAAATCTTCGCCAATATCATTAATATACAAGTTAAATAGTAATGGCCCTAAAACAGACCCCTGAGGCACTCCACTAGTGACTTTCCTTTTCCTGGATATCGCAACCCCATACACAACTTGTTGATTCCTATCAGATAGCCAGTCTCCAATCCAATGCACTAATCTAATATCCAACCCCATCTGCTCTAGTTTGACTGTCAACTTATCATGAGGTACTCTATCAAAAGCTTTTGCAAAATCCAAGTATATTACTGTATATCCTTCTCCTCTGTCCAAGGAAGCCGTCACTTTATTGTAATAAGTAAGTAGATTACTAACACATGACCTCCCTTTAGCAAATCCATGCTGTCCATCAAAGATTATACCATTGTTGTCAACCCAACTCTGGATCCTAGTTCTCACAAGCTTCTCCAACAACTTAACCACAACACCTGACACAGAGATAGGCCTATAGTTTGATGCTTGAGTTCGATCACCTTCTTTATGAAGTGGCACAATCTTACCCTCCTTCCACTCTTTAGGAACTTGACCAAGTGCAAGACTCGTATTAAAAAATTGTCATGATGAGATATCTAATGGCATATATTAGCAAAAAATGGATGAGGTTAGAGATTTTGGTGTAATGGTGGATAGGAATTTGAAGTTCAAAGGTCACCTATCATGAATTGCAAATGCAACTCAGAGGATAATTACACTGTTGAATTAGACGTTGATATGTAAGAATTAGAAAGTCATTTTTCCTCTTTAAAAGGTCCTTAATAAGACTCCACCTGGATTATTGTGTGTAGATTTGGTCTCCTGGGTTCCAAGTGGATAAAGAAGCTGTTGCAAAGAAAAATTACAAATTATGGAATTCAAGTTCTGAGGACAGATTGCGAATATGGAAACTAGATTCTAGTTTACAGGAGAAAAGGGGTGATACGACACAGGTCTATAAACTTCTGAATGGATGTTATGTGATATCATCTGATGAAATTTTTTGTTATATGGAACATGGGAGAGAACATGGGGGGGGGGGAATCCATGGAAGTTAAATTTGTTTACAGTTGAGAAAGGGGTAAGAGCTAGATTTTGCTCTCACAGAGCAGTGAGTGAGTGGAATAGTTTGCATTTTGAGGTAGTGAGTGTATCTAGCCTGAATGAGTTTAAGGGAAGGTATAAAAACTGGTTTAAGTGATATATAGCTTTCTTTGATGAGTCCTTCACTCTCTGGAGTTCTCAGATAATAATAATAATAATAATATATGAATCATGTGGAAAGGCTTATGTGTTCATTGTACATAAACACAGATTGATATGAAAATAACTAATTATTGACTTAATTGCTAATATTTTGCTAGTATTCTATCCAGCATCTTCAGAGCACACAAACAAAGTTTGTTATAGTAGCGAGACAACCACAATCCGGTGCAACAGTGGGACTAGTATGAGCAATTGTAGTGTGCAACACAAAGACTAAAGTCCTAATTAGGTGCCATCTAAGTCACCATAAAAAAAAATTTTAAAAAACATGAGAGAGAGAAAGCAGGTATTAATTTGGTCTTAGGATGACTGTCTACCAAATCTTTGGTAGATTTATACAGCCATACTTGTTGAGGTTTGGAGTATGTTTCAAAGCTTCTGTTGATTCCAGGAACAACCTCTCTGACTTGTTTGGCAACTCTAACCCGTTCACCTAAGGACAGATTCTCTCTTTTATCACATAAAGGAGTCTATGAAGTGCCCTGTTCATGTCATCGAGCCTAGCCTACTATGGACAGACAGGAAGAACTTTGGACATCTGCCTCAGTGAATTAAAAAAAAAAAAAAAAAAAAAATATATATATATATATATCCGGCACTTTCACGATGGCAAGTTGGGTCTAGCAGACCATGTTTGGGATAACCCTGCACACAGGGTCAATGTGAAAAAAAAACAAAAGTGCTACACAAAACCTTTTACAAGTCAGAGAGGTTGTTTCTGGAATCAACAGAAGCCTTGAAACATACTCTAAGCCTCAACAAGTATGGCTGTATAAATCTTCCAAAAGTTTGAGAGACAGTGATCTTAAGGCCAAATTAATACCTGCTTTCTCTAGTTTTTTTTTTTTTTTCAACTTAGATGGTGCCTAATTAGGACTTTAATCTTTGTGTTGCATGCTACAATTGCTCATACTAGTCTCGCTGTTACACCAGATTGTGGTTGTCTCGCTACTGTAACAAACTTTGTTTGTGTGCTCTGAAGATGCTGGATAGAATACCAGCAAAATATTAGCAATGAAGTCAATAAATAGTTATTTTCTTGTCAATCTGTGTTTGCAACTATACCTTTAAAATCCAATCAACATAATATATGAATCGTCCATGTGTAGGCTTGTACCTATGTCAAGCTCACTCTATCACTTTTGGCAAAAGGCAAAATAGAGTATAATTCATACCTTCAGAATTAGAATTACACCCTCTTATGCTATGATGAAATCCAAAACTCTTAATCCTCACATTCTTCAAATACCATGCTACCTAAGGTAGCTATGATTTAAAAATTCCAGAAATCTCTCTCTTTCTTTCTTACTTTCTATCACACACACTCTCTCTCTCTCTCTCTCTCTCTTTCCCCCTGTATCTATGCTGATTCATTTTTTACTTTCTCTTATACTCTCTTTCTCTGTCTATTCCTGTATGAAGATTTCTTTCAATTTTGGATGGTGCACAGTTTGAAATTGAAACAAACTGCCCCAAAGTGCCACATAGTTTGGGAATTACTGCTGTATGATGATTTATTTTTCTCTCACTCTCTCTCTCTCTCTGTCTATTCCTAAAAGGTAATTTCTCTCATTTTCTCTCTGTCTATTCCTAAAAGGTAATTTCTCTCATTCTCTCTCTCTCTCTCTCTCTCTCTCTCTAGTCACTAAATTATGATAGTTCAAATTTCCCATAATTGCTCACTTCACACTTGCTAAACTATCGTTGCCCTATATAATTCCAGATATGTAGGAAAACCTTACCATATATTTCTTTTCCTATGCACTCTTAATACAGTTGACATTACTTCCCCTTCTCTGCTGTATATCTGTGGGAATGCTTCATCTGTCATTAGTAACTCATCCTCACTCAGTTTATCCTTCTGTGATACCAAAATATTCTGTGCTCTTCAATTTCTTCTTCTGTTAATCATATTCTACCAACACTAGTTATTTTTGAAATTGAATCTAGAAATCCATACATATAACAAATATCATCTTCTTAGCATGCAACAAATTAGAATTTTTATTTCAATCCAGCCATTACGTTACCTCTCAGTTACCATTACCTATGTACCAGTGGTGTCGCATGCCTATTTAGGTTGGGTGTGCTGTCATGTGGCTCATGCCACCTGTGCTACAAAATTCACATCATCATCATCATCATCATCATCATCATCATCAAATTCCTGCCATGTACCCACAAGGGGTGTACAGGATATGATGATAGTACTACATGAAAAAATTATATCATTACTAACTTCCTATCTACAATTCTCAAATATCATCTTCTTAGCATGATAAGAAGATGATATTTGTTATATGTATGGATATAACAAATATCATCTTCTTATCATCTTCTGCTAAGAAGATGATATTTGTTATATCCATACATATAACAAATATCATCTTCTTAGCATGCAACAAATTAGAATTTTTATTTCAATCCAGCCATTACGTTACCTCTCAGTTACCATTACCTATGTACCAGTGGTGTCGCATGCCTATTTAGGTTGGGTGTGCTGTCATGTGGCTCATGCCACCTGTGCTACAAAATTCACATCATCATCATCATCAAATTCCTGCCATGTACCCACAAGGGGTGTACAGGATATGATGATAGTACTACATGAAAAAATTATATCATTACTAACTTCCTATCTACAATTCTCCTCCAAATCAGTCTGTTACTTGTCAAGACTCCAACATTATCAGGTCTTATATTTCTATCGTCTAAGGCACTTTGTATCGTATCAATCCACCTATATTTTGGTCTTCCTTTGGGTCGTTTTGCTGCCAACCTGGCAGAGAACACTTGTTTTGCTAATCTTTCCTCGCTCATTCTGTTTAGGTGACCATACCACCTGAGATTAGCTCTGCTAACGCATTCCTGGATGCAGACAATGTCAAGTTCTTTGCTAACATCCTCGTTTTTAATATGATATTGCCATTGATGCCATCTGTTCACACCTATAATCTTTCTCAGGACTCTCATATCTGCGTTCTCTAGTCTTTGGTCAAGTGTTTTACTTCTGACCCAGCTCTCAGATCCATAAGTTAACACTGGTTTGAACACTGTCTTGTATACAACTAATTTAGTGTTCTGACTAATTTCTCTCTTATTCCACTTATTCCATATGAATTTATTCAATTGACTTCCCACCATCCCAGCTTTGCTGATTCTGTTGTCTATTTCTATATTTAATTTACCATCTTCAGTAAAAATTGTGCCTAAGTAGCTGAAATGTTTTACTTGTTCCACAGGTTCTCCATTCACAACACAGTAGACATTTTCAATGATTCTGCCTATTTTCATTGTCTTTGTCTTTTTATTGCTGACCTTCATACCATATCTATTACAACAACTATTCAATTTAGTCATAGAATTTTGCAGACTTGTAGTGGATTTATTTAGAAGTATAACATCATCCGCATAAATCAAAGAGCTGACATTAACATCTCCAATTTAGATATCATGTTTAATACCACTTTCCTTCATAATGTGATCCATATAGATAATGAATAACAGAGGGGATAATGTACATCCTTGTCTCACACCAGATTTAACATTAAACCATCTTCCTGTACTTCCTTCAATTCTAACTGCTGACTTACAACTCAAATAAAGACTAAGTATTGCTTGATATAATGCCCCATTGACACCATATAACTGCAGCATATTGAATAGCTTCTCTCTTGGAACCTTATCATATGCCTTTTCCAAATCAGATCTTCACTTTATGACAAATAGTCGTAAAGTGAAGATCTGATCCTGACAGCCTCTGTTTGTCCTGAAACCAGCTTGTTCTTCACCAAGCTTTTCTTCCACAATTCTTTTCAACCATTTCTCAAGTATACTTGCATAAATTTTACTGGGAACATTCAGTAGATAAATCCCTCTGTAATTCTCACCTTCAGTTTTATTTCCCTTTTCATATATGGGTACTATGAGAACTCTACTCCAATCATCAGGAATTCGTCCCTCTGTCCAGGCTTTCTGAACTATGCAGTGCAGCCACTGTAAGACTCTTATACCACCATACTTCAGCATTTCTGGTCGAATATCATCTACTCCTGCTGCCTTTCCACATTTCAAGCCTTTGATGGCTTTTTCTACTTCAAGTATGGATATGTATTCCTGCCTGCATGCCTGGTCAGTGTTTTTTACCAATGTGCTGTCATCACTGCTTGTTTCATTTAGCAGTTTTTCAAAGTAATTACTCCATACTTCAAGGATATCTTTTTCTCCAGTTTTCATGTCACCTTTATCATCTCTAACTCCTTTTACAGCACTCTTTTCTCCATTCCTAAGCTTCTTCAACAACCTCCAGAATATTTTGCCACCTTTTTGATATTTATTTTCTATATTCTTGCCAAAGTCCTCCCATGACTTTTGTTTAGCTGGTTTTACACAGTGTTTAGCATTCTTGCATTTGTCTCTATATTCTCTAAGAGCACAAGCTGACTTATTTGACAGGAACTTTTGATAAGCTTTCTTCTTCTCCTTCACTGCCTCTTTAACTTCCTGTGTCCACCAGGGAGTTCTGATTTTTTTATCCTTGCAGACAACCTCACCACATGCCTCTCTGGCAGAATCAATCAATGTTTTCTTCAGAGTTTGCCACTGAATCACCAAGGTTTGATTCCTGTTCTCAAACTCTTTCATTTTTTTTTCAATAATCTTTGTGTATTTTAGTCTACATTCACATCTGAGAGCTGCTCAACTTTTATTCGCTTTAAAATTTTCTTACATGTTATTCTTTTCAATATGAAATTCAATTTTATTCTGCTCAAGACTAAATAGTGATCACTTCCAATTTCAAATCCTCTGTACACTCTGGTGTCCTGCACCAGGGAGAAAATATCACTATCAACAATAACATAGTCAATGAGACTTTTCTTATTCATTGCCTCTTCTCTCTGTGTGAATATGTGCACATTTTTATGTTGGAACATGGTGTTAGTAATAACCAGTCCATGTCCTGAGCAGAAATCCAACAGATATTTGCCATTATTATTAGCTTTGCTCTTTTCTCCAAATTTTCCCAAAATATTTTTGTATGTCTCACAATCATTTCCTACTCTGCTATTTAGATCCCCAACAAGGACCAATGTTTCCTTTTTCATTGTGTCAGTTGCTTTTTCTAAAGCCTCAAAAAATTTCTCCACTTCTACCATAGTAGAACCTTCTGTGGGACCATAGGCACAAATAAGTCTCATTGTCCAGTTCCCCATTCTCATATTTGCCCACATTACTCTACTTGAGACTGACTGCCATTGAAGAAGATTAGCCTCGTATTTTGTGTTGAATACTATGGCTATTCCTTCTTTTCCTTGAATGTCATTTCCTGAATATAACATTTTGTATTTATTGCTCAGAAAGATCTCACCAGTTTTTGTCTTTTTTGTTTCAGTCAGCCCTATTATGTTGATCTGGTACTTATCTAATTCCTCAGCTAGCTCCATTTCTTTGCCATTCAGGCTTCTTACGTTGATAGTACCAATCTTTAACTCTGGTGATGTTGAGTTGGGGTTTGTTTTTGGATTTGTTCCAGTAGCTGACTTTTTGCTGTTTGCCCTGGTTCCCTGGCGAAAACAACGGGGGCCTTGTTTAACCGGGCGTCGCCTCAGCCGGCATGAAATTTTGTCATGTTGTACCATCATTTGTTATTTTGGTTTAACCAATAAGAATACAATTTGGTCGGCTAAATCCCAAATTGCCAGTCCATCCTCGTTCGTTCAGTATCCAAGTAGATAACCAACAGGGTGCACCACGAGAAGGTGAGGATTGGACATTAGGTCAGAAGCCCTGGTCGGTTCTCCACATTCCTTTAAAGGCTATGTGGAGGTCTCCTCTCAGTTATACAGTTTTGACCCTTAAGCACACCACTGGTACATAGGTAATGGTAACTAAGAGTTACCTCTCAGTTACCATTACCTATGTACCAGTAGTGTCGCATGCCCATTTAGGTTGGGTGTGCTGTCATGTGGCTCATGCCACCTGTGCTAAAAAATTCACATGAATTTGATTTTACGATTGCATTGATTGTATTTTTATCGATGTGTGAAAGTTTTAAGAGTGCATAGCACATCGGTGCTCATCTTAATTGGTCCAATGCAATTAATTGTAAGATAACTTTGAATGCTTTAATTTACTAATTAATATAATTTTAAATACGGAAAGCATAAAGGTCAAATGAACAATAGCTTTTCTTAACATGTGCCGTTTATGTAAGAAGCAAAGGATTTATGCTTTGTGGTGAGATTAGATTATCATTGGCAAGTACTAGTGAGACACAGATAATTTGAATTTTGAAACAATTTATAAATAAAGCCATATAATCCAAAAACAGAGATTGAAAAAAGTAATCACTTGGAAATTATTGTTTTTCCATATTGAACCAAAGAAAGGATGAAATAACTCATTTTACTTATTTATACACAAGTTCCAATCTCCTTCAACTATAATCATAACCAATTCATGAAAGCTCTGGCAGAAAACAGGACATTCAGTGGATTATCAATACTGTTTCCCATTGTTAATATGGACAAAAAAAAGTTATAAATTATTTATAGAAAATTACTTTTCTATGTCAGTGTCCAAAACATGTCAGTTCACAGTTCATGTACACAGAACAGATGAACTCGGAAAACAAAAACAGCAACTCATGACAAATGACAACATTCAATTGGATTGGTTTTCATAATAACCAATCACATCCACTGATTTCTGGGTGCTGTTGTTTCAGTGCACACTCTGCTTTGCTTTCTGGGTAGTTTAAAACCATTGGGATGCTAAGAATTTGATCTGATATGTGCCATCTGTATGTCTGCTCAAAGGACTTAAAGTTGTCCATATTTGTGATTGCACACCTGGGCTATTAACATGAATGCGATGCAATATTTATGCGTTGAAAAGTGTCCTCTTCATGGAGCACTAGTATATTGTTTTTAATTTTAGGAAGCATGCAAAGTCAGGAATCAATTATGGGAGTTTTTAACAGGAATAAATGCAAAAATATAATATCGGTGATATTGCTATTTTGTGGGTGTGCACCATACCTAGTACACTCTGAATATATGCCCCTGCTATGTACATTTCAAAAATTTGTAGCAAGTAATTAGGGATGAGCTTTTTAATTGTTCCTTACAAATTTTTTATCCAACATAGAAGAAAGCGGTTAATTCAATTAAACATTGTCATTTGTCATGAGTTGCTTGTATGTCATTTACCCACTCTCTTTTACACAGATGCTTTATGCATTTTCTAGAGATATTTCCATGTCTACTGTTCATAAGAATTGAAACTGATAATTCACCCATTCTTCTCTAAATCGGTAATACATAAGCAGCAATAAGCTATTACTCCTTCATAGTCTATTTTTCAAACCAACAAATAAAATCTGTCTTCCCGGTTGTCCTTTTGCTCAACTAGAGGTTTGCTCAAAAGAGGTTGTTTCAATCCTTTGAAACAACCTCTTTTCATATCTCAGTTGTGTACTACAGAGCTTTGTACTGGGGACCATTACTACTTAATTTATACAATAATAATACAGAGGGGCATACCTATCTGCTTGCTGATAATACTAAACTTGCAATGACAGAAGTTAATAATAATAATTTTTGACTAAGTTTAACACACGTGAGCCACAGTAGTAGGATTTTTTATTACGTAAATATTTCGTCCTGGTATCTTAAGACATCATCAGTACAGTAAGGCAATACTAGGACTGACAAAAGAAAGGGCACGTACGTACAAAGGAATCCAAATTGCGTGGAGTGGCGCGTTGCGGCCTGAACTTAAATTAAATTAAAAATATTTAAACTAAAATCTAACTAAAATATTTAAAAATTTAAACTAAATTTAAATAATTTAGTTCATTTTAATTTAATTTAAGTTCAGGCCGCAACGTGCCACTGCACGCAATTTGGATTCCTTTTTACGTATGCACCCTCTTTTTGTCATTCCTAGTATTGCCTTACTGTACTAATGATGTCCTAAGATACCTAGGATGAAATATTTACGTAATAAAAAATCCTACTACTGTGGCTCACGTGTGTTAAACTTAGTCACGAATTCTCCACAGGTTTCTTTATATAATCAAATGATAATTTTTATTATGGGAAGGTAATTCAGCTGACAGCATATTTATCATACCGAATATTAAAATCCTTAACACTCCTTTCATTAACAACATATTCTTGTAATGCATATTCACTGACAATTCTCCATGTAAAAAATCTACTCCTCACACCCTCTTCACCACAGTCTTATATAACTTCCAGAGATGGCCTCTGGTTCTTCCCTTCTCACCTATTTTTATAATTCCCTCTGGATTAATCTGAGAATATCCTCTCACTAACTTAAACATCTTTATCATATCACTTCTTTTTTTCCTATCCATCAAACTCTGCAATCCACATCTCTTCAAACTCTCTCCATAGCCAGCATTACAAACTCCTAATATTGTCTTAGTCACTCATCTCTGGACCCTTTCCAATGGTTCTACATCACATAAGTACAATAGTCCAAGTGTGGCCTGACCAGTGCTTTATACAGTGGCACAACCACTTCCTTATCTCTACATTTAGTGTACTTCTTATCATAGCAGCATTATGATGTGCTGTCTCTGCAACACTTGCAAAATGTCCTTTAAACTTCACTTTACAATAATGTTGATGAACAGCTCCTATAGAATGATTTAAACAGACTGACAGTGTTTGTAAAGCAAAAAAAAAAGCATAATAGTTATCAGTTCAATGTGGCAGAGTGTCAGGTAAAACCTGATATTGAGATGAAAAGATTACTGCGTATTACACGGATGGACGTGGAGTGTGTGTGGAAAATAAGACTAGTAATTTGAGTATGGCAGTAGACAGAAATTGAAGTTCAGAAGACATATTGGGAAAACAGAACAAATCTCAGAGGATCACTTGGATATTGAAGAATACATTGACAAGTAGAAATAGAGATATTATTTTTCCTCTTTATATAGCTATGACATGGCTACATCTGGACTATTGTGCACAAATTTGGTTGATTGGGTTTCTTGGAGATGAGGATTCAAATGTGTAGCAATCATTCTTCCTTCATGCACTCTAGATAATCAACATCTTCCAAATTCTCCTCTTCCTATACATTCATGTTACAGTGTCATTCATAAGTGATGCCACTCTCCTTGGGTCTTTTTTCTTTATTATTCTGCCTCTCTCCAACATTGTTCTGAAATCCTTTATTACTTGATTCACATTTCATTCGCTTGACATGGAAGAACTGTATGAATAGGAATGTGTAGGAATAAAATATATGAGGATATGAGGATTACACCATGTTTGAGGTGTGCAGAGAAGTATTTGCCAGAATGTTAAGAAAAACACTGAGAAATAAAATTATGAAAACTGTCATTTTATGGCTATGAAGAGATGAGAGAATACAGATGAAAGGATAGTGACATTCAACACAAACCTTTCATCGGTATTCTCTCATCTCTTCATAGCCACAAAATGACAATTTTCATAATTTTATTTCTAAGTGTTTTTCTAACATTCTGGCGAATACGTCTCTGTATACCTCAAACATGGCATAATCCTCATATCCTCATATATTTTATTCCTGCACATTCCTATTCATACAGCTCTTCCATGTCAAGCATAATTTTTTCCATCTCATCCTTGAATATGAGCATCTCTCTCTCTCTCTCTCTCTTCATCTCCTCCTTCTTCTAAAATTACGAAACTGAATCAATATTAGTGTGATATGACTAGTATGATAATATTACTTTGCTGATACTATTAGTACTGAGTTACCCAAAAAATAAAAAGTTATTAGAACTAAACACTGGGTTTCATTATGATTTCATTATGCTTGAACCATAATATATGGCTTTTTTTTTAGGTAATTGGAAGAGCAATTGATAGACGAGTAACAGATGTATATACATTGTTTAGCAAGGAGTTAACAATTGTGAAAGTTCAGTTAGTTAACAGAGAAGTATATTTTGCTCATTCTCAGCCACATTATGGTGGTGAAGCTGTTTGGGCTGGTTCTTTGCATCGTAAATTGCAAAACATGGCTGAAGTAAGTTCTTAACTTTCTTATTTTAAAGAAATGATTCGTTAATTTTTACTGAAGATTTCCAATGAAGTTGCAAAAGGAAGTTGTGAGTAAGAGGGTGAGAGTGGCTTTTTTGTATGGAGGGTGGCTGGACCATGGAATTCATTGTCTGAGAGTGCAGAGTGAACTAGCTCAAGAAATGGTATAATAGACTTTACGTTGTAGAAAGTTTTTTACCTTGGGTATATACTATGTTAAAGATACCAAGAATTTTATAAAATAGGTTGTAATCCTTTTTCCCAAGTAAGCAAACAGACAAGTAAGTCAATTTTCAAAAACTTTCTACATCTTACTCTCATCCTGATATTTTTTTAATAAGGTCAAAGCACCTTGTGGCAACTTGTTTAGGTAAAATTTATAAGCTCTGCATTACTTCAACCTTGGCATTTTTTGGGTCTGTCTCCCACCCGATGAGACTTCAATAAAGGTCGAAAATGGTCTGGATAGTGACCCTTGCCTTTAATGCTTAGCATCATACATCTCCTCAAGGGGATGTGCTTTGCATTAGGAGAAAATACTAAGGAAAGTGAATGGAGCTTACTCCACCTTTACCACAAGTTGCCTCGGACTTAACTATGTTCAGGCACAAACCTGACTTACTTGTTTGTTTGCTCATTTGGTAAAAAGGATTAAAATCTAGCTTATAAAATTGCTTGGTATCTTTAACATAGACTTTATGTTGTCTAAGATAGGCTTCTCACAATAAGTTGTGACTCAATGGAGGTCTTGAATAATAATGATCATTAAGCACCAGCAATTTTTGGAATAAATTTACAAATGTAAATGCCCAAAATGTAGCTGGTGAATAATAATCATTATGCTTATTTTTTATGCTGTTTTCTTGGTCTTCTTCTGCATCCATTAGCTGATATGAAGAGAGCAAGAGCACTGAACATAGTGATTAGGGATTAGGGATCTTTGCTGGCTTTCATCGAGAATGACATCATTATGATTGTGATCATTATGAGTGACTGATGCAGAGGACATAGTAGAATTGTTCAATGACCACTTTATTGGAGTATTTCATCCTGGAGGAGTCAGTTTTAATGTTAGAGGGATAGGGCAGGTTCAAGGTTTAGAGGTACAGGAGGAGAGTGTGTTTCAAATACTGAGTACTCTGGATGTCAGTAAAGCTGTGGGAGTGGATGGTATTTCATCACGAGTTTTGAGAGAATGTGCTAGGGAACTGACAGTGCTTTTAACCTGGCTTTTCAATGAAAGTCTGGCTTCAGCAAAAGTGCTCAGGGAATGGTAGGAAGGTAAGATAGTGCTATTGCATAAGAGTGGTAGCAGACTGGAAGTGTCTAATTATAGACCAGTTTGTGTGTCATCAGTAGTTGTTAAGATCTTGGAGAAAGTAGTGAGGGATTGTATACAGCATTGGGCAGATGAGGGTAATGTTATCTGTGAGAGTCAACATGGATTTGTGAAAGGGCGCTCTTGTTTTAGCAATATGCTAGCCTTTTATAATAAAGTTACAAGAACATTAGATGAGGGAAAGGCATATACTGCAATTTTCTTAGACTTAGCGAAGGCATTTGACAGGGTGCCACATGATAAGCTGATATTCAAGTTGCAGCACATGAGTTTGAATGTCAGGTTGGTCAACTGGATTCAGGATTGGCTGCATGATAGGTATCAGAGAGTTGTGTATGGTGGGGCAGTTTCAAAGAGGCAGAGAGTTTCAAGTGGATTCCCACAGGGCACAGTACTTGGAACTATATTGTTTAACCTTTATATCAATGACATTGTCAGTAGATTGCAAGGGGATATTCAGTTGTTTGCAGATGATGTGAAGCTGGGAAAGGTTATTAGTAGTAGTGCAGATGTGGTAGTGCAGCAAGAGGATTTGAATAAGCTAGACAGATGGGCAAATGAATGGGGTTGTCGTTTAATCCAGCAAAAATGTAAGGTCTTGAGGTTTGGGAAACATTGATGGGACACTGCATACTCTATGGGAGGAGTTATACTGGAGGAAGTAGAGGGGACAAGTGATCTGGGATTGATGATTGATAGAAACCTGAAATTTAGGGGACATATTGCAAAGGTGGTGAAGGTAACACAGAGGATTGTTGCAATAATGAAAAGGACACTGACCTGCAGAGATAAAACAGTTATCATTCTGTTGTATAAGACTCTGATCAGACCACACTTGGACTATTGTTCTCAGATTTGGTCCCCAGGATTTGAAGGGGATAAATTAACTGTGGAAAAGGTACAAAGGCGGATAACAAAGATGGTTTCAGGACTGTACAGTGATAGTTATGAGGATCAGCTGAGGGAAAGTCGACTGTAGATTTTGGTGGATAGAAGAAGGAGAGGTGATATGATTGAGACTTTTAAACTGTTGAGAGGTGGTTACAGGGTTGACACTAGGGAGTTCTTTCGCTTGGTTGAACAGCGGGAAGGAGTGATGACAAGAGGCCATCCCTGGAAGTTACTAAAGGAAACTGTGAGCATGAGGGTGAGGAGTGGTTTCTTTGCATGGAGGGTGGTTGAACCATGGAATGCATTGCCTGATGGAGTGGTGAGAACGAGAACGGTCAATGAGTTCAAGGAGTGGTATGATAGACTTTGTGTTTCCTAGGAAGGACCTCCCACGATGAGTCTTTTGACTCCATGGAGGCCTGAATAATAATAATAATAATAATTTTGCCATGTCGATACACCTCCCACGATGAGTATATAGACTCATCGTGGGAGGTCCATTTCAAAAGCATTAACTATCAGTTATCAATACCTGTACAATGACTGTCATAATTTGTCTTGAAATCATTCACCTATGATGCACACAAAATTGACACTAGTAATCTATTCCAGCATTCACCATTCTCCAAGCAAAAAAAAATCTAGTCCTCACTTCTTGCTAACCACACTCTTACTCAGTTTCCATGGATGACTTCTAGTTTTCATCACATCATTCATGCACTGAAATATTTTTTCCATATCAATCCTTTATATCCCCCTAAGAAATGTATATCTCTATGATATCCCCCCCCCTTATCTGCTGATTAACCAGCTTCTGTAACCCACAAATTATTATTATTATTATTATTATTATTACCTCAAGGGCTCACTTTAGTGAGCACGGGTATGACAAACCCAAGGTACCAAATGCTGGACCATGCCTTACTTCAAGCAATATACATCTGTTATATTATTCTGTAGACTGGCCCCCTCCCTTCTTTCTTTGCTTCTTTCTCCTTTCCTTGCTCCGTCCCCCTGATGCTATTAGAGTATTCGAGGGCTAGGGGTGAATCTTTCCTATCTTGCTAAGTCATTTTGTCTTATGCAGCCACTGAAGGAGGCAAGCTAGCCTCAATAGGTGCCGGTCCCAAGCTCGGATAAATGGTGAGGGTTGATGTCAGGAAGGGCATCCGGTCGTAAAACTTCACTGCCAGCTCTAGCTATGATATGAGTCAAAGAGAAAATGATATAAGGGCTATGGCATACCCCTTAAGCGACACGCAGCCACATTGCCCTATAGCTGCGAGAAGTGGCAAGGGCTACCGCATCAAGGGTGGTGCGATTAAAGAAGCAAACCCAGCAGGTGGAGAGGATGTTGCAAGTGGGAACACTTAATGTTAGAAGCATGACTAGAAGGGGAAGAGAGGTGGCAGAGATGATGAGGAAGAGGAAGTTGGACATTTTATGTGTGCAGGAGACAAGGTGGAAGGGGGGAAATGCAAAGGAACTGGGAGATGGATATAAATTGTTCTACTCTGGAGCGAATAACGAGGGAAGAAATGGTGTAGGAATTGTGGTGTGTGGCAGAATGAAGGGCGAAGTACTGGAAGTGGGTAGAAGGAACGACAGGATGATGCAAATGAAATTGGGTCTTGGAGAAGAGCGGGTGGTCGTATTATGTGTATATGCCCTGCAAGTTGGCTGTACAGCAGAGGAGAAAGATGAGTTCAGGAACATGTTAGATGAAGAAATGAGGGAACTGGAAGAAAACAAAATGATGATTGTTGGAGGAGACTTGAACGGACACATAGGGAGACAGTATAGAGACTGTGAAAGGATGCTTGGTGGCCACGGAGTGAGAATGATGAACCAGGAAGGAGAGAGGGTTGTGGACTTTGCAGTGGCATTTGATCTGGCAATTGTGAACTCATTTTTCTACAAGAGGGAGGAACATTTGATAACATTTAGGAGCGGTAACAACAGTTCACAAATTGACTACATTTTGACTAGAAGAAAACATCTTAAGGTTGTGACAAATTGTAAAATAATTCCAACAGATCAAGTGGCACAGCAACACCGACTGCTGTGCACAGACTTTAAAATAAGATCGAAGATAAGAACCTCTGGAAGCCATGGGATGAAGACAATTAAGTGGTTTCGCTTAAAAGAAGAGAGTGTGAGGAATCGTTTTAGGGAGAGGGCGTTAGAGAGGATTTTGGATGGACTGGAAAGTGTACAAGATTGGTGGAAACATAATTCAAAAGTAATCCTGAGCTGTGCAATCGAGGTGCTTGGTGAGACATCTGGAGAGATTAGAGAGCAGAAGGAGGGTTGATGGTGGAATAATAATTTACAAGTGTCAGTGACAGCTAAGAGCAAGGCAAAGTAGAAGTGGGATGAGTCAAGAGTAGAAGAGGACAGAGAGGTGTACAGAGAGAGAGAAAGCAAGAAACCAAGAGAGTTGTGGCACAAGCAAAGGCCATGGCATATCAAGATCTGTATGATCAATTAGAAACAAAGGATAGAGAAAAATTTACCAACTAGTGAGGTAGATCAAAGACGCTGAAGGAAGAGTATTATGGAGGGATGTGGACATAAGAAACAGATGGAGAATATATTTTGAGGGACTTTTGAATGAGGAAAATGCAAGGACTCACAGAGAAGATAGGCAGCCTTCTGAGGGGATGGTGCAGAACATCAGTAGAGTGGAAGTGACGGAGGCCATGAAGAGGATGAGGAATGGAAAATCAGTGGGCAGACAGGATTCCAGTGGAGACATGGAAGCCACTGGGGGAAGAGGGAATTGACCTGCTATAGGACCTGTTCATGAAAGTTTGCCAACAGGAAAATATACCTGAGGAATGGAGGGAGAGTACTCTTGTTCCCATCTACAAGGGTAAAGGGGATGCACAAGACTAAAAATTACAGAGGAATAAAGTTGATGTCTCACACAATGAAAATCCTAGAAAGGGTTCTTGATGGAAGATTGAGGAAGGAGGTGGAGATTGCAAAGGAACAATTTGTCTTCATGCCTGGTAGATCAACAACAGATGCTATCTTTGGGTTACAGCAGAGATGGAAAAGTTTCAAGAGAAACAATGGGAGCTACATCTGGCATTTATTTATCTGGAGAAAGCATATGATAGAGTGCCAAGGCAAGAAGTCTGGAGGTGTCTGAGGGAGAAGAAGGTTCCAGAGAAATATGTCAGGTTGGTGCAGGAGATGTACAGAAATATGAAGACAAGTGTTCGGACCTATCTGGGACAGACAGAAAGTTTTCAAGTAACAGTTGGCTTGCATCAAGTCAGCATTAAGTCCATTTCTGTTTAACATTGGGATGGAGGTGGTGATGGAGGAGGTGAGAGAAGACACACCTTGAACAATGTTGTATGCAGATGACATCTTGCTGTGTGCAGATTCAAGAGAAGAAGCAGGAACTAAACTGGAAAGATGGAGAAAAGTACTGGAAGAGAGAGGTATGAGACTGAGAAGACGTAAGACAGAGTATATGTGTTGCACAGTGGGCGGCGGTTAGGAGACATACCTGGAGCTGGAAGGAAATATCATCAGGAAGGTGAGTGAATTTAGACACTTAGGTTCAACAGTGGAAGAAGATGGAGGAGCTGAGAAGGAAGTGGGATGCAGGATACAAGCGGGTCAGAGGAACTGGAGGGAGATGGCTGGAGTGTTATGCAATAAGAGGGTGCCGATCCATCTGAAAAGCAAAATCTATAGGACAGTAGTGAGGCCAGCTATGACGTATGCTATAGAAACTGTGGCCCTGAGTAAAAATAACATCAGCAGGATGGAAGTAGCAGTGATGAGAATGCTTAGGTGGATGTACGGTGTGACCAGAAAGGATCATCTAAGAAATGACTATGTGAGGGGAACAGTGAAAGTCATGAACATAGGAGCAAAGATACAGGAGGCAAGGTTGAGATGGTTTGGTGATGTGATGAGGAGGGAGGACGAATATGTGGGAAGAAGGGTCATGCAGATGGATGTGCAAGGAAGGAGGAAATACATGGATAGCCAAAGAAGAGATGGAGGGAGCTGGTAGAAGAGGACTTGAGGATGAAGAACTTGGATGTGGTGACAGCCCAAGACAGGAGGATGTGGAGGAGACTCATCATCAACAGTGACCCCCACTTAAGTGGGAGAAGCTGCAGAAGAAGAAGGTTATTATTATTATCCAAGATCCCATGGAGTCAAAGACTCTTCTAGGAGGTCCTTTTATCATACACACAGCTCATCATACCATGCTTTAAACACGCTCAATTTCTCTGAAGACACCACACTCTCAGGCAAGACATTCCAATCATTCAGAACTCTGGTTTTCGTGCTGATGAAGATATGTTGAAAACAGTCTGCAGAAGACTAAGGTCATAATTGGTCCTTGGGGCGTGGGATATGAGGTCAGATTGAGGGAATGCAGTTTGCAAAGCACTGTGAATAGGAGGAAGAGAAGGGATATGATCAAGACATTTAAGTTAGTAAAGGTTTGTCACCAGGTTAATATGAAAGAATTTTTTCATACAATATGGAAGGGAACATACTTGGAAGTTTTATGAGGAGAGTGTGAGCAGGAACATAAGAAGTTGGTTCTTTGCATGGAGAGTGGTTGGTCAGTTGCCTGACATGTAGTGAATGCAGCCACATTGAATGAAATTAAAGCATGGTTTGATGGACTTTGTGTGTGTGACAGTTTGACCTCCCACGATGAGTCTTTTGACTCCATGGAAGTTTGGTGTTAAGAATATATTAATAATAAAATATGTGACTGATGTTTTGGTAGTCTTTTCTCAATAGAAATCTTATTTCCCCAAAGTAAGAGAGACAGCAATCATAGGGACCTTAATAAATACCTGGGAGGGATAGAGGAGAGTGTTTATCCTTGGAGGAGGATAACAAGTAAATTTTCTTAGCAAGAAAATAAAAAAGAGGACTAAATATATTTGTTGAAGATCTTCAAAATTTGGTCAGAGATTCCCACAACTGTAAAGAATTGCAACTCTCCATATAGGTTCAGGGTTCTTAGGAATCTTCCATGGGAAGAAGAAGAAGAAGTCATTCTTCTGTGCACTACATTGATGAAAACATCATCCACATGCCATATGCCCTTCCTCTAAAGCTGCTTTACTCTCATTCCTTATCAAAATCAACTGCCTCCCCCCCCCCCACATCAGCTTCATTATGGAGGTGGCAAAGGACAGTCTGGGACACTCTCCATTCTCCTCTTGGACACTGGCTGGCTCTCATTCTGATGTACTAACTATTTCTATTTATTGCCAGGCCACCTTTACTGTTATGTGCAGCAAGATTTGGCTCATCATTAAAACTTTGCTGAATAGAATTAAGAATTCTCAACACGTTAGCACAAGAAAAGTATATTTAATATATTGCCAGATATTTCAGTTTGAAAATAACAAACTATGATCAGTAGCTTGACAAGAAACAGTTTTTTACAAGGTAGAATACAAACAACTGATCATTCAAAATTAGAACAAGCCATGTGATGTTACATCATGTATTATAGATGTCGGTATAAATTAGAACACCTATTCAAAGAAAGTGCTGAGGCCTTACTTAATGCACCCTAACTTGAATCAGAATGACTGCATATCCTTGTCAAAAATATGGGAAAGTCTGATCCAAATAACACATTAATTTATTTTATTTTATTTTATTTTTAATTAAAACCTTCTGGATACTACATCTGTCCAATGATATCTTTAATATGATTTTATAAATTAAGTTTTTTGTATGACATTGTAAATGTTCACATGTAATTTGTTTCTGCACTCTTATGTTTACCTTTCTTCAGTGAAATGATATCATGATTAGCAATGTAACATCACGTGGCTCGTTCTAATTTTGAATGATCAATTGTTTGTATTCTACCTTGTAAAAAACTATTTTCTGTCAAGCCACTGATGATAGCTTGCTATTTTTAAACTGAAATATCTGGAACATATTAAATATACTTTTCTTATGCTAACTTGTTGATAATTCTTAATTTCATGTCACAAGTTTCTCTCAAAAGTAGAATTTGCTGAATAGAGTTTGTGTCTTTTTCTGCAACCTGAATTTTTGATCTTAAACTAGATCTTGACACTTGAAATGTTTTATGCTGCAAAATTCTTCTTCCCACAGATGATCTGACACATCCTTGACTCTTACAATTTCATTCTTAAGAAAGCTGAACTAATTTGAAAGAAATCATCAAGAAGTATAACTTAGTGCTCATGTTTTTTTTCCCCCAACAAACTCCCTTCTTTGTTACTTTCAACCAAAAATAAATCCTCTGTTGCTTCTGGGTGTTTACTAAGTTCATTGTGATTGCAGTCTCTCTTACTTACTACAAGAACATTAGCCATATATCACAGAAAGCCTGAGAAGTCTGGTCTAGCACAGCAAGGAGTTGACACTGACTACCAGATATTCTCATCTACTACACCATTGTTGTTTTAAATTTGAGTGTTTGTTGAAAGATGTGCTGAAGCATTAAGACATCACCCTCTAATTTAAATCATAATGACTGTTTTTCATTACCTTAAATTTGAGAGTCTTATCCTTATTAGTTGCAGGGATAGTTTTTTTTTAATCCCAAAATGCAGTCTACTGTACTTTCTTATTATTACCTGCATCAGATCTCCATGGAGTGAAAAGATTCACTGTGGGAAGACCTCTTGTCACATATACAACTCATCACACCATGTCTTAAATACAGTCACTGTCTCCATACTTTCAGGTTGTACATCCAATCACCTACCATTCTCCATGGAAAAAAACCTACTCCTCACGCCCTTGCTCACACTCTCCTTATACAGCTTCTGGGGATGTCCACCTGCTCTTTCCCTATCTCCTACCCATTCTATGAAAAACCTCATGCACGTTATGTAGAATTTATGGAGATGAACTCACACATTGGAGCAATTAATTTACTTATAATTAAG
This sequence comes from Typopeltis vanoorti, assembly GCF_054136105.1. Lineage (NCBI taxonomy): Eukaryota > Metazoa > Arthropoda > Arachnida > Uropygi > Thelyphonidae > Typopeltis > Typopeltis vanoorti. The sequence continues at coordinate 39,343,615 of NC_143572.1, read as the reverse complement.
AAAATAACACTAGAGTTTTTGGCCTCTATTTTGAGATCATTATCAGGACAACATACATGCGAATAAGACACAAGCTACATGTCGCTACACAAAAGTGAACTAAATCTAATTGCTCTTTCCCCATCTCCTACCCATTCTATGAAAAACCTCATGCACGTTATGTAGAATTTATGGAGATGAACTCATACATTGGAGCAATTAATTTACTTATAATTAAGAAAATAATACTCGAGTTTTTGGCCTGTATTTTGAGATCATTATCAGGACAACATACATGCGAACAAGACACAAGCTACATGTCGCTACACAAAAGTGAACTAAATCTAATTGCTTTGTTAATTGTTTATGCTAGAATGACCTCTGGTGAAAAAATAATAATGAAAAATAAAAATAAAAATTAAATTTAAATTTAAATTTAAAAAATTAAAAATTAATAAAAATAATTTAAAAAAATCAACAGGTACTTTTTATACACAATAAGCATAATAACATATAGATGATTAAATAAACTTACAGCAGAACTACATTAAATGCATCTTTACAGTCCTGTTTGTCTTAAGATTTTCTTTTGTTGCAGTTCTGCCATTATGTTCTAGATATTATATGGGTTGCAGATGGGTCTTGCAGATACTTGGAATTCTACTCCATCATTCCTGTGTGTTTCTGTCTCCATAAATTCTACACAGTGAATGTGTGTAGAATTGCTGACCACTGTGTGCAACCTTGAAAGAAAGGACAAAGGACTCATCCACATTAATTTGGTAATAACCCCCTTACCAACTTATATATCTCAATCATATCTCACCTCTGCTCCTTCTCATATCCATGAGCCTCTACAAATTGCATTTCCTCAATCTGTCTTCATACTCAACATGCCAGAGCCCAAAAACCAACTCTGCCAATCATATTTGGCCTTTTCCAACATCTATTCATCCTTTTGAAACCAGATGACTAGATCTGATCCCAGTACTTCATATGTTGCTTGATCAAAGCCTTGTACAATAGAATCATACCTTCTACATGTCAGAGTCCTCTACCCATTGCCATTATCTGCTCTGCTGTCCTCAAAATTTTAGCAATGTGTACTTGAAATTGTAGATCCTTATCCATCATCACCCCACAGATTCCTAATTTCCTCTAAGATATCCCTAACAATTGTATGATTTGCATCCCATCTATGCTTCCTGAATTTTAAAATCTTACACTTTATAACATTGAGCTGGCTCTTACTAACCCATTCTTCCAGTCTATTCAAGCCCTCTTACAAAGCTACAGCACCTGCCCCAATCCTCATAGTTCTTCCCAATTTTACATCATCTGCAAACAACTTATTACCATTCAAATCTTTCCCAGTATCATTAACATACAAGTTAAGTAGCAATAACACCAAAAGGCCCTTGGGTCACACTGTTAGTGCTTTTCCTGTTGCTGAATATTGGTCCCTTATATACACACAAGTAGCTGATATTTCACACATCACATGGCTACTCTCCAGTCCAGAACATTAATCTACTGTCCATCCATCTCAGTTCAATCTAATTACTGGCTGTCAAGTTGCAATTAATAAAAGCCTTTGCAAAATCTAAATGTACCACTGTATATGCATCTCCCTTTCTGATGTATGTCACCTTGTTATAATAATTAAGTATCTAAATATAGTGGATATTAAATCCAACATAATTTCAAATCCAAATACAGAAACTATAAAAGTTTCGTGCAAAAATTGACCTGAAAGCTAGTGGGAATACACTTCCGCCATACTACGAGTTACCCTAGCTGAACCTAATAGAAAAAGCACAAACACTAAAAGCACTCATACACACACACACACACACACACATATATATATATATATATATATATATATGATTTCACTAGCCTGACAGCTGTTTCAAACTTATTGGTTGTCATCAGAGACACTATTTAAGTAAAGGTCTCTCTAAAAATTAGGCAATCCTCTGGACCACTCCCTACGAGTGACCGAAAGATCATCCAACTCAGTGTTGGTTCCATTCAGTGACAGGCTCCCCCCCCCATCAATGAGCAGAATCGCTCATATTCCAGGGAAAAGCATCCACCAAAAACCACACGTGGCCCATGCCAGAAAACACTCTTCCTGGAGACTCAAAATGCTCTCTCAGCCAGAAACCTGGGAGAGCAAAAACTCTCTGTACTAAGGAACTCGAAGCGTTGGAGAGGTGTATTTTCCATAAGCAAACTCTCGGATGGTGCATAAAGTATTTACTAAAATAAAGGGCCAAAAGGCTCTTTATTTTAGTAAATACTTTACGCACTGCGGCGATGCAAAATTTCTAAATTTGGTGGATATTAAATCCAACATCATTTCAAAGCTGAATATAGAAACTATAAAAGTTTTGTGCAGAAACTATAGAAGTTTTGTGCAATAATTGACCAGAGAACTTGTGGAAATACACCGCCACCATACTACAAGTTACCCTAGCTGACCTAATAGGAAAAGCATGAACACTAAAAGTGCCCGTATATTGCTTTCTATTGGTTCATTATAAGGTTTCATTAGCCTGACCAAACTCATTCGTTTTCATCAGAGACTAGGCAGAAACCTAGAGAACAAAAGCTCTCTGTACTAAGGAACTCGAAGCATTGGAGAGGTGTATTTTCCATAAGCAAACTCTCGGTTGGTGTGTAAAGTATTTACTAAAATAATTATTAGGTTCTATAGTAATAATTATTACTAAAATAATTATTATTATTAGGTTCAGCTAGGGTAACTCATAATTTTGGTGGCAGTGTATTCCTGCTAACTCTCTGGTCAATTTTTACATGAAACTTCTATAGTTTCTGCATGAAACATTTATACTTTCTGTATTATGCTTTGAAATGATGTTGGATTTAATATCCACTATATCCAAGTGAAGCCTTTTGGCTCTTTATTTTAGTAAATACTTTACGCACTGACCGAGAGTTTGCTTACAGAAAATACGCCCCTCCAACGCTTTGAGTCCTTAGTACAGAGAGTTTTTGCTTTTGCTCTCTTAGGCTTCTTCTGGAAATTTGCTCCTGCTAAGGGGAGGGGGGGGTTGGATCTCGAGGAGTTTGCCTGAGAGAGCTTTATGAGTCTCTGGGGTAAGTGCTATCCAGCGTGGTCTGTGTGGGGCCATGTTGGCGGGTGCTTTTCCCTGGAATATGAGTGGTTCTGCTCAGTGGTAGAGTTACTGAGTTACTCAGTGTTACTGTTACTGAGTGGAACCAACGCTGAGTTGGATGATCTTTCGGTCACTTGTTTCGAGTGGTCTGGGGAATCGCCTAATTTTTAGAGTGAGACCTTTACTTAAACAGTGTCTCTGAGTTTGAAACAGCTGTCAGGCTAGCGAAACCTTATAATGAACCAATAGAAGGTAATATATGGGAGCTTTTAGCATTTTGTGCTTTTCCTATTAGGTTTGGCTAGGGTAACTTGTAGTATGGTGGCAGTGTATTCCCTCTAGCTCTCTGGTCAATTTTCACATGAAACTTCTATAGTTTCTGCATGAAACTTTTATAGTATCTGTATTCAGCTTTGAAATGATGTTGGATTTAATATCCACTAAATTTAGATAATTTTGCATCGCCGAAGTGAATCCTTTTAGTAAATAATTAAGTAGATTCCTAAAACATGATCTTCCTTTTGCAAACTGATCATGTCCATCAAAGAGAAAGAATACTGCTGTTGTCAAACCCTATTCTGAATCTTCATCCAAACTAATTTCTCTAATGCTTAATCCAAACCTTCAGACATACAATAGGTGTATAATTTGAATCCTTGGTCTTATCGCCTCCCTTACTGAATTTTTGCCTTCTTTCCACTGTTTGGAACTTGTCCCATTGTGAGATACATGCTAAAAAAGTACATCAAAGCTGTTAGTAACTTCCTGTAACATTCACTCAAAATACTCAGTGATATATCATCAACTCACGAAAGCCTTGTTAACATTGAGTTTGCTCAATTCCATATATATCTCCTACTCACTCACCATTATCCCCTCATTCCCCTTCCCATTGTAATCAAGTTTTGCATGATATCACATTCACGAGGGTGAAACTTTTATGAATTGCTCCTTTAGTACCATTTTCACCAACCAGTATAATCCTTCTATAATCATTGTTTATTCTACCAGCCATATATCAAAAGAACTTCCTGGGATTTTTTTTTGGCCTCATTAGCTAACTGCTCATGCTGCACTTTTATTGCCCTTACCAAGTGAGTTATCTTTTTTGCCTGCTCTTTGTACTCCATATGCAGCTGATTATTACCTCTCATCATGTGCCACCTCTATGATGACTTCTTTCAAATTACATGCCCCATCTTTTCATTCATCCATTTCTCACTTACCTTATTTAACTTACTGAACCTTGGAAGACATTCAGCCATTGCATCTATCAGATAGTTCTTGAGTAGGGTGCAAACAGCATTGATCTAATTTTATATAATTTCTCATTTGATGATATAGCTATATTCTATTTTTTGAGTTTTTCATAATCACCATCCTTATACTTCCATGTATATTCCTTTCTCACAGTAGTTGTCATATCACTGGCCACTGCCCAGGTGATTACTTCATGGTCACTATCATCAACTGGAGAAGGATTTGATATCAATGTTCCCTCTAAGCTGTGCATATGTGCACATGCACCCTGGTCAAAAACAAAAAAAAGTGCATAAATCCCTAGTAACTGTACACATACACGTACAAAATTTTCAATTTCAGAATTTCTAATTTACAGGCAATAATTTTTGAATATACTATAAAAAGCATTATATGATAAATCATAATGGTCACTGATATTATTTAGTAATTTCGCCAATGTCTCCACTCCAATATTACTCTAACCCATTCCAACTTAATACACTCTAATAAGCTACTATGCCTGTACTGTGTGGGCTAACTGACTGAGGAGGTATTTTTTTTAACGTCTCTATTGTATAGACAGTACAGTCATTTGATGTGCAATCAGGAATAGTTTTTTGTAATTACATAGATTTAAGCAAATTAATAGTGCAATTTGCACTATTAATTTACTTGCACTGTGCAAGCAATTTTATAGGTTAACTGGATGAAAAAAAGGCAATATTAACACGAGAAATACTAAATTACTGGTTTTATTATTATTATTATTATTATTATTATTATTAAAAAAAATAATATAAACATTAGGAACATAAATAACAACACAGAACAATACCTAGACCTATTATCGGCATATAACATAACCCCATCCATACAGTCGTATACACGAGAAGAGAGAGTCGGAAACACAACAACCTCAACCGACATTGATCATATAAATATAAGGGCCCCTCCAAACAGCCACACAACAGCCGTCATAACATGCAAACTGGCAGACCATTATTTCACAGCATTGCAGTTACACAATGAACCAGAACCCATAAAAATCACTGAGACTACAAAACAGTATCATAGCATTGTAAACAAAGCAATAGTGAACGAAAATCAGAAAAACAGACTGGATGTAGATAGCATCTTTAGACTCTGCTGAAGCTGTATATAATAATCTTAAACTTGCATTTAACAAAATATATAACAAAGCATTAACACAAATAAAAATACGCCCCAAATGAAACAAAATCCATGGATAACAGACAACATACTAACAGACATACAAAGAAAAGATGCCCTATGGAAACAACTTAAGAAGTCGCCGAACAATATCGCTTTAAAAGCTGAATACAAAAGAAAATGGAATCTCCTAACAACCCAGATTAGAATGGCAAAAAGAAACTATTACAGCAACAAATTAACAACAGCTCAGAATGACATAAAGGAAACCTGGCACCTGATTAATGAAATGCTGGACAATATACACAGACCCACTGCCTCAGAAACAATAAAACACAGCTTTGCCTGCGATCCCAAATCCCTCAAACAGCTGGCAAACAACTTTAATCAGCACTTTGTGAACTCTGTCCAAAAGCTACAAGAAACAACCTTTCCTCACACAAACGAACATTCTCCACTAGGTCCACGAGCAACCCAGTCGATGTGGTTCCCCACAGTAACAAAAGAAGAACTATCACTGGCAATTCAACAAATTAATCCTAACAAAGGACCGGGGATAGACGGAATCAGACCAAAAGACATCAAGAAACACTCAACCGACCTACTCCCAGTTATACAAAAACTGTTAAATAAAATCTTCGAAACGGGACACATACCAGAAACACTGAAGACTGCATTAATCACACCCATACACAAACAGGGAAAAAGAAACATAATAAGTAATTACAGACCTATTGCCACGCTCTCTGTAATCAACCAAATCATGGAGCGCATTGTACATCAGAAACTCTCCACATACGTAGAAAAATTTCAAATCATACCCAAAACACAATATGGCTTTCAAAAAAATAAAGGAACAGCAACACTCCTGGAAGATTTCACGGATCTAATAAACACTGCATTGGATAAAAACAGAATAACATTAGTGGTATTCATCGACCTAACAAAAGCATTTGACACACTAACACATAAAACCTTGTTAACGAAACTTACCCATATCGGAATTGGAGTTCGTCTACTCCAGTGGTTTAAAGCATACACGAAAAACAGAAAGCACATCACATGCATAGGATCAGCATGCAGCAAAGAGGTACATGTAACCTGTGGAGTACTGCAAGGAGCTGTCCTATCTCCCATTCTATTTAACATATACACACACGACATAAGCCAACTCCCCCTAAAAAGTAAAATCTTACAGTATGCAGACGACATGGCCATAGTATCCATTCACAACAATGCAAATATCGCTCACACAAATATGGAACACGACATCGATCAAATCACTAACTGGTTAACCGAAAACGGCATATATATAAACCCTGGAAAAACAAAGCTAATGATATTCAAAAACCCCCAAACCCTGCCCATAGAAACTAAATATCTCACTATCAAACATTCATCCTCCTATATACAAAGTGCAGAACCTAAAATCACAACCATCACACAGGTGAAAACAACACGCTACCTTGGACTTCACTTCGATGCTGATCAAAGTTGGAATAGCCATACAAACTACCTACATACCAAGCTTAGGATAATAGCAAGCAAACTATACAGATTAAAAGACATTGCCCCAACCCACATAAAAATACTAGTCTATAAAGCATTATGCGAAAACATTTTAAGATATGCAATCACATCATACGCATTCTGCGCAGACTACAGACTTAACAGGCTACAATGGTTGCAAGATAAAATGATAAAACTGATATTCTGGGAACAACCCACTCTTATGCAGGAAGCACGGACAAAACACAAAATATTTAAGGTGAAACACTTATGCCACTACACAGTCATGTTAAAACACTACTACAGCCCAACATATAGAGTAACCAGAACAACATATCAAATAACAAGACCACAGTCAACAAACTACATAACATATAAGTACAACAATCACTACAGCAAAGCCACCCGAAACTTCTACGTACCTGACATGATAAACAAACTGCCGTTCGACAACAGAAACCTAGGAACATACAGAGAGCTGAAACAGGCACTATATAAATATTATAGCGAGAATGAAAATTAGAGCAATTCCTGTTACTCTCTCCCCCACCACACACAAACCTATAACAACCCTCCCCACTCTCAAAAACTATCACTACAAGAACACAAAGAAACAAACACACCATGTCTAAATCCAACCCTATTTGCACAAAAAAAAATAAAGGAAAAAAAAGTTAAACTGTAATAGCAGTCGAAGTCTTCCAAGCACGTACCAACAAACAGTAAAATCAACACCTGGCTTGTGACCAGTATAGGAACATAACCATGAAACAATCACCCTCTATCATCTATTATCTTCCTCAGATAAGCTCTGCTAAGCTTTGAGGAAGAAAATTATTAACTTGCAAGTATCTGTTATACACAATTGTAATGCATTATAAATATTATATATATATAATTACTACAGCAACTATGTATGCAATCTGAGATATAAAAAAAAATAATAATAAATAAATAAATAATTAAATTATTATTAGTAGCAGTAGTATAATTATGTATATTCTAAATTCAAAAATTCTGTATAATCCTTATTGTAAATATTAGAAGAATGTGTGTTGTAAATACATAATATAGAGGCAAAAAGTATTTTGTAAAAAAAAAATTTCTAATTGAAATCCAATGTAAAAAATGTAGCACTTTGTGCTGAATTCTCTAAAATTATAAGTTGCAATGTCACTCAAGATGTTCATTGTAAGTGTAAATATTTTAGCAGATCAATAAAAATATTATCATATAAAAAAAAAATTATTATTATTATTATTATTACCCAAGACCTCATGGAGTCAAAGACTCATCTGGGTCCTTTTATCACACACACAGCTCATCATACCGTGCTTTGAACACATTCAAACTCCCTGCAGAGACATCACACTCTCAGGCAAGGCATTCCAATCATTTACAACTCTGCATGAAAAAAACCTGCCTCTCACTTCCCTACTCACACCTTTATACAGTTTCCAGGGATGACCTCTGGTTCTCCCCCAATCTCCCACTATTTTCTGTAGAACTTCTCCAGCATTGCTCCTATAACAACCCCTTACCAACTTGTAGGTCTCTATCATATCTCCCCTCTTCCTCCTGTCCACCAGACTGTAAATTGCATCTCCTCAATCTTTCCTCATACTCGACATTCCAGAGGTCAGAAACTACCTTAGTCAGTCACCTTTGGACCCTTTCCAACATCTCTTCATCCTTCTGAAAACCAGGTGACCAAATCTGGGCACAATAGTCCATGTGTAGCCTAATCAAAGCCTTATAGAACGGAACAATAATCTCCCTACTTCTACACGTCAGTGTCCTACGCATCATTCCCAGAAGCCTTTGTGTTGTCTTCACAATTTTGGCTATGTGTCCCCCTAAATTTCAGATCCTTATCCACTATCACCCCCCCAGATCTCTTATTTCTTCCACCTCCAACAATGTATCCTCACCAAGCATAAATTCTGCATCCTCTTTGTTTTCCAAATTTTAAAACCTAACATGTTGCAACATTGAACTCACATCCCCATTTTAGTACATTAAACCCTCAAAATGTCAAATTTAAAGTGGTAAAGACCAAATTATTTTAAATCTTAGTGGCTGGAGGTAGACATGTTGAAATGGCAATCCAATGTCAAAGAACAACATGCACAGGATACTACACACACACACACACACACACACACACACACACACATACACACACACACACACATTGAGTCTGAGACTGGAAACTTATGCACTTTATGTTTTTCATGAACACATATGCCAGCAAAAATTAAAGAGGAATATTATTTGATACCCCCATGATATGATATGATTATTATTATTATTATTATTATTGTTCCGGGCAACTCCAAGGAGTCGACAGACTCATCGAAGGAGACCCTAACATCATGTCAAGAACAACTATTCGACATTCACACAGTATCTATCATACCTTGCCTTGAACTCATTCACGGTCGTAGCACCCACAACAGACTCTCGCAGCTTATTCCACTCATTCATTACTCTCCAAGTAAAAAACCTAGCTCTAACACCCTTGTCAACCATGCTCTTGCCCAGCTTCCATTCATGGCCCCTAGTCCTCCCATCACCAGTCATATTTTCAAAGATATCTTCTGGATCAATCTTATAGAAATCCTTCAGTAATTTGAATGTCTCAATCATATCACCCCTCCTTCGCCTATCGACCAATTTCTGCAACCCACAAACCTTTAACCTATTCTCATAAGGTTCATTCCACAGACCTGCTATCATCTTGGTCACTCGTTTCTGGATCCTCTCCACTTCCTCCCCATTAGAAGGGTGACAAAGGATGCCAGAAGGGTGACGAGTGTGGTAAGAAAAGCAAAAAAGGATTACGAAAGAACATTGGCCATGCAGGCTAAAGAGAATCCTAAACAGTTTTTTAGATATGTAGCAAGTAAAAGAAAAAATGTACATGGCAGATTGATTTTAAAGAATGCCGATGGTAGGGAGGTAACTGAATCAGTTGAGATAGTTGAGTTACTGAGTGAGCACTTTGCAAAAGTATATCATCCAGGTGGTGACATTGCAGAAACGAATAAACCAGTAGATTATACCGGAATTGTGGTTAATGAAGTGGAGGTGAGTAGTCTATTGCATAACCTCAATGTCAATACATCTGTGGGATTGGATGGTATACCAGCTCGTGTTGTACGAGAAGCAGCTAAAGAATTGTCAGTACCCTTGACCATTTTGTTTAATTTGAGTCTCGGGTCTGGGTTAGTCCCGAGCGGGTGGAAAGAGGGGAAAATAGTTCCACTGCATAAAGGTGGTTCCAAGACTACTGTTGTAAATTACCGACCGATTAGCATATCAGGAATCATTGTCAAGGTCTTAGAGAAAATAGTCAAGAGGAAAATACAAGATTGGATAGAAGAAAATGGGATACTGTATCGGGGACAGCATGGTTTTGTGAAGGGTAGGTCATGCCTCAGTAACTTGCTCACGTATTATAACACAGTGACGGCTGAACTGGATAAGGGTAATGGGTTTACGGTGATTCTACTGGACCTTGCCAAGGCCTTTGACAGGATTCCACATGGAATTCTAATCAGTAAATTGCAGCATATGGGAATGGACATAGGGTTGGTGAGATGGATAGGAGGGTGGTTGACGGAGAGATATCAGAGAGTGGTTTACTCGGGAGTAGAGTCCACAAGACGGCCTGTGACTAGTGGTGGGCCACAAGGATCTGTTCTTGGACCACTGCTGTTTAATTTGTTCATAAATGATATAGGAAATGATCTGAGAGGAACAGTACATTTGTTTGCGGATGATGCGAAGTTGGGTAGGGCAATAGTGAATGCAGATGACGTCAAAATTTTGCAGGATGATTTGGATAGATTGGAGGTCTGGGCTAAGGAGAATGGATGTCAGTTTAATGTGGCAAAATGTAAGGTTATGCATTTTGGGATGAAAAGATTGGCGGCAGTTTACTGCATTGGTGGAACCCTGCTCCAGGAAATTGATGAGGCACGAGATTTAGGACTGTTGGTGGATAAGGAATTGAAATTTAGGGGACACATTGCAAAAGTGACCAAAATAGCTCATCAAATCACTTGGTTGCTGAAGAATACGTTGACAAGCAGAGACAAGCAGGTTATTGTTCCTCTCTATCGAGCCTTGATAAGACCCCATCTAGACTACTGTGCTCAGATTTGGTCACCTAGGTTTCTTCTTGATGGGGAGGAGGTGGAGAGGATCCAGAGGCGAGTGACCAAGATGATAGCAGGTCTGTGGAATGAACCGTATGAGAACAGGTTGAGGATTTGTGGGTTGCAAAAATTGGTTGATAGGCGGAGGAGGGGAGATATGATTGAGACATTCAAATTACTGAAGGGTTTCTATAAAATTAATTCAGAAGATATTTTTGAGAACAGGGCTGGTTGTGGGAGGACTAGGGGACATCCATGGAAACTGGGCAAAAGTGTGGTTAGTAAAGGTGTTAGAGCTGGGTTCTTTACTTTTAGAGTAGTGAATGAGTGGAATGCGCTCCCTGAGTCTGTAGTGGATGCTGTGAGAGTGAATGAGTTTAAGGCGAGGTATGATAGATACTGTATGAATGTCAGATAGTTGTGATGAATATGATTTGGGGCCTCCCTCGATGAGTCTAATGACTCCCTGGAGTTGCCCGTAATAATAGTAGTAATCAAGAAGAAACCCTGGTGCCCATAACTGGGCACAGTAATCCAGATGGGGTCTTATCAAGGCTCGATACAGAGGAACAACAACTTGTTTGTCTCTGCATGTTAAAGTATTTTTCAGAAGCCAAGTGATTTGGTGAGCTGCTTTAGTCACTTTTGCAATGTGCCCCCCTAAACTTCAATTCCCTATCCACCAACACTCCCAAATCCCTGGCCTCATCAATCTCCTGGAGTACGGTTCCACCAATGCGATATACTGCTGCTATTCTTTTCACCCCAAAGTGCATAGTCTTACACTTTGGCACATTAAATTGACATCCATTTTTCCTAGCCCAGTCCTCCAAACTATCCAAATCATCCTGTAAAATTTTGACATCCTGTGCACTCATAATTGCTCTACCCAACTTTGCATCATCAGCAAACAAGTGAACACTTCCTCTCACATCCTTTCCTATATCACTGATGAACAAATTGAAAAGCAGTGGTCCAAGAACAGAGCCCTGTGGCACTCCACTAGTCACAAGCCGTCTTTTAGACTCCACTCCTGAATAAACCACTCTCTGGTATCTCTCCTTCAACCACCGTCCTATTCATCTCACCAACCCTATATCTATCCCCATCTGCTCCAGTTTACTGATTAGGGTTCTATGTGGTATCCTATCAAAAGCCTTGGGAAGGTCCAGTAGTATTACTGTAAACCTATTACCCCTATCCAGTTCAGCCGTTACTGTGTTATAAAACACGAGCAAGTTACTGAGGCATGATCTACCCTTCACAAAACCATGTTGTCCCCCATACAATATCCCATTTTCATCTATCCAATCCTGTATTCTTTTCTTGACTAATTTCTCTAAGACCTTGACAATGATTCCTGATATGCTAATCGGTCAGTAATTTACAACAGCAGTCTTGGAACCACCTTTATGCAGTGGAACTATTTTCCCCTCTTTCCACCCCCTCGGGACTAACCCAGACCCGAGACTCAAATTAAACAAAATAGTCAAGGGTACTGACAATTCTTTAGCTGCTTCTCGTACAACACGAGCTAGTATACCATCCAATCCCACAGATGCATTGACATTGAGGTTATATTGAGGCAATAGACTACTCACCTCCACTTCATTCACCTCATTTCCCATATAATCTACTGGTACATTCATTTCTGCAATGTCACCACCTGGATGATATATTCTTGCAAAGTGCTCACTCAGTAACTCAACTATATCACCTGATTCAGTTACCTCCCTACCATCGGCATTCTTTAAAATCATTCTGCCCTGTACATTTTTCCTTTTACTTGCTACATATCTAAAAAACTATTTAGGATTCTCTTTAGCCTGCAAGGGCAATGTTCTTTCGTAATCCTTTTTTGCTTTTCTTACCACACTCGTTACCCTTCTGGCCTGTGCTTTATACTGTTCGTGTGCCTGCCGGTCACCTTTCTCCTTAAATTCCCTCCATAGTTGTTTCTTTTTTTGAAGCTCAAGCTTAATGGTGTTATTCATCCATTTAACCCCTAGTTGATTTATTATTCGGACTCTAGGTATACAGTCAGCCATTGCTTCATGCAAACACTTCTTAACTACCTCCCATGCACTATCGACTTCTAGTCCTTGCAGTTGTACATGCCATGGCACTGAACCAATCAAACTCCTAAGCTTGTCATACTTTCCAGCCCGATAATTCCACATGTACCCTGTCTTAATTGAAAATTCCACACCTTTAGCCACCTCCCAAGTCAAGACCCTATGATCACTCTCACCGATTGGTGGCAATGTGGTCATATTTGTTACAGCCAAATCCTCAGATGTAATTACTAGGTCAAGCACTCTCTGACCCCTAGTATTTTCCATTACATGCTGTCGCAGATAGTTATCCCTTAATAACCGCATAAAATCCAATTCCTTCCTCCCATGTGTCCTCTCCTCACTCCAATCAATGTGACCATAGTTGAAATCTCCCATAATAATCACCCTCCTTCCACTCATTTCTTCTATTTGCTTGTGCATACTGTCACCACCATCTTTTCCATCACCTGGTCTATAGCAACACCCAATTGTATATTTAGTTCTGCTAGCCACAATCTCACACCATATGGCCTCAAATGTGCTCTTTTCTCTATCCTGCAATTCAACTTCTATTCTCCTTGGCTGCAGCTGATCAGCTATCATCAACAATACTCCTCCCCCCCATTTTATGATATTCTACATGATATGATATTCTACATCCTTGCTATTCTGCTTTGCTGAATTGTCTATTTATGATGATGATTGTTATTTTCAGATCAAAATATTTGATTTAATAAAGTGCTATTAAGACTTGTGTCTGCAGGTTTCAGTGTTTGTTATATATTGTTCCCATTTTATGTTTTTTCTTTTTTTTTTCTCTTTATGTTCTTTTTATACCTTTCATTTATTATGGTTGAACCTTTATTCTTTATTCTTCAAAAAAGGAATTTGAAAAGGCCACCTGGTTAGTTAATACAAGCTACAGTGAAGAAGTCATTACAGATTATCATCATGTTTTGAAGTCATTAGAATATTTTCTTAATACAGTTTTTATTCAGTGGTGTCGAGGAATAGTAAAGGTATGTTATTTAAATGTTTGGTATTTTTTTTTTTATTGAATAAGTTGCAAAATTTTAGTAGCTTTTTAGAATCTTATATAATATAGTGTGTTTATAATTTGGCAGTGTCAATTTTGTCATTGTTATCATAAAATTATGTCAAGTGATTGTGCAGCTTACTCATGAAAAAACAGAACAGTGAACAGAGTCTTCCTATTTCATGATTTTTTTTGGAGATAGATCTGCATCATGCAGCTGAATGGTAATATTAAAATTATATGAACAATTAATATTATGTATATATAATGTATGTATGGATATGTATAATGCATGTATAATGCATTATTCATACCCATAAGGATATGTGCATTGCATTATGGGATACTAAGGCAAGTGCTGAAAATAGTTCAGGCATAAACTTGTTTGCTTACACTTGGATAAAGGATTAAACCAAGTGTATAATTTCTTGGTATCTTTAATTTATAATTTATAGTTAATATTGAAACATCTTTGTTGCTTATGTTATGTAATGTTTATAACATTATGCAGCATAACCTAATCTAATACAACCCTATATGATTTAAAATTTAAATGCTCATAGAAATGATATAAAATGCAGCTGGACTGACCAGATGTATGTAATCAAGAAAGAACAACTGAAAAGGCACTAGAAATGGAGCACATTAAGGATTGAAAAGTTAAAACATTCATTCCTGAAATTATTATTATTATTATTCATGACACTTCCAAGGAGTCTGAAAACTCATTGCGGGAGGGTACCTACTCTACAACTCTCCATCTCCACCACTACCGAACCTCTACTACCAATCAACTACATCAGCGCCATCTACTGCCCACCATCACAACAAGTATTTTTTTGTCTTTAAATTACATGTGTTCTGAAGGGCCAATTTGTCTGTATGCAGGATGAAAAACCCGAGTTTCCAGGAGAAAAACTATGCTACCTCCGTATGAGATCGGCTAACTCACCTTCAATTGAAAACAAGATCAGAAATCAGAAACAAGAAGAATTAATTGAATAATTGGATAAACAAAATATAAAAATAGCTTGATATCAGAAACAGAAAAGAAGGGTAAGGAAATGTATTAATTAAATAACTATCATTTTTTTTTTCAGTAGAGTAGAGAAGCAGGGAGGGTGAAAGCTCATGTAGGAATAACAATACATGAGGATTTTCAAAATGAAATAAAAGAATGGGAATTTGGTATGTGAAAGAATGCTGAGAATAAAAATAAAATTCTAAATATAATCAGTGCCTATATCCCTGTAAAAGGAAATATGAAAACAAACACTGAAGTATTTTTTTAAATACTACTGAAAACTGTTAAAAAAATCAACTGAATTAATATACTGGTAGAAGACATAAATGCAACGATTGGAAACATTATAATACCAGGCACATGAAACAATGAAATGCAATGAAACAACTCAAAACTGAAATGGAATAAGACTGCTTCATTTTTGTACAGATAACAAATTTAAAATAAATAATACTTTCTTTAATCACAAAAGTTAAAACAAACTAACATGGAGAAATAACGGAGAACAAGTGTTTAATGTAGATTGTATAATGACAAGTAGAGCAGCACATATATAAAAGAAAATATTGGATAATAGAGTTCATTCATCTGCAGACATTGGAAGTGATCATGGACTATTGGTGAGAAACTTTAGACTCTAATAAAATATAAATAAATTGAAAAAGCAAAAAACAAAATACTACCATTCGCGTGCGCTCAATACTATCAAATGATAGTATTGCAACATCACCTTAAGATGAAGCTGACTTCCTGCATCATTCTTTTCCCCCCACCCCCGACTCCTGCATAGATGACCAAGGCAAATGACTATTACCTGGAACAGTACAATCCCTCTGCTATACTTCTGCCAGGAAGTCATCAGGAGAATCATAAACAAACTGGACAGAAGAAAGGCTTTTTGTCCTGATGGAATCCCACTAGTTATGCTCTGAACTAACACCTGTTCTCTGTTATCTATACACTATATTATAGCTGGCATCCATCTTAGCATAGAAGTAAGTCCATATTACAACTAATTCTAAAAAAAAGTTGATAAGAATCTCCCATCAAAATATCAACCTATTGCTCAAATCTCACTATTGTCTAAATTAATGGAGAAAGTCACCAACAGTGAAGTTCTTCAACACCTGGAGAATTATCAACTAATCAGTGACCAACAATATGGATTTTGCCAATCAAGACCCATAGCAGTTTTCCTTGCTTACTTCATCTGCTTGTGGACATGTGTCATGGAAAGGTTTGTGGAAACATTTGCTAATGCACTTGACATTTCCAAGGCATTTGCTAGGGTCTGGCATCAAGAACTTCTCGAAAAATTGCCATCTAATGGTTGCCTTTTTCTCTTTGTAATTATATTGCAAATTTTCTCTCTCTAGCAATTTGCTACATGTAAGGTGTTTGTGATTGTCTGTGAAAATATTTGTGGTGGTGGGCAGTAGATAGCATTGGTGTAGATGATGATGATAGTTGCAATTCATTGTAGTTGGTGTATTGATGTTGATGGTGGAGTTGGTGGAGACAGAGAGTTGTAGAGTAGGTGCCCTCCCTCAATGAGTCTTTGGACTCCCTGGAGGTGTTCATATAATAATAATAATAATAATAATAATAATAATAATAATAATAATAATAATAATAATAATAATAATAATAATTATTATTATTATTATTATTATTATTATTATTATTATTATTATTATTATTATTATTATTATTATTCCTCCCTTTGCATAAGGTGAACAAGACAGATATCAGAAGGGTATTGAAAAGAATAAAAGACAATTGCAGAAAAGGTTAGTATTGTGCTTTCTGAGTATGAGAGTTGATGATTTGAGACAATAGAGAGATACAATAGATAGATGAATTGCATTTCTCAGGAAATAATGAGAGATATGAAAGTACCATACAGAGGTGACATTAAACATATGTTGGTGGATGAACAAGTGAGGAGAGATGAGTACTTAGAGATCAGGGGAAAGAATGTGAGATGAGAATAAAAGAATGGGTATACACGATGGATGTATAGGGAAATAGAGAGAATTGGGATTGGTGGGAAGTGTGGTATAGGAAGTCGGGATGTTAGTAGTAAATTTGTATGAAAGTTGTAAAGAAAAAATGATCTGGAATACGGAGAAACCTCTTAGGTCTGCAGTAAAAAACAAAACAAAACAGATCATGGTAAATGGGTGAGCTTGGGATTTGGTAGTCAGAGCTCAGAGGAGGAACTGGTGGATTGGTTTGAGACCCAAAATTAAGTTAGGTTTTTGTTTCTAAATATCAACTATATAAGAAATAAAAGGAAAAAAAAATTAAGTATTTACTAAAATAAAGAGCCAAAAGGCTTCAGTTCGGCGATGCAAAAATTATAAAAATAACGTGGAAAATAAATCCAGCATTATTTCAAAGCCGAATACATAAACTATAATGAGAGATATGAAAGCACCACAGAGAGGTGAGAGGCCAAGTTCCTTAGTATTGAAAGAGAGTTCTTGCTCTCTTAAGATTTCTGCCTGGTCTCTGATGAAAACCAACCAGTTTGAAACAGCTGTCAGGCCAGTGAAACCTATCAAAATGGACCAATAGGAGGCGAATATACGGATGCTTGATAATGATCGTGTCTCCTATAAGGTCTGGCTAGGGAAACTCATAAATGCTGGTCAGTGTATTCCTGTAAGCTCTCTGGTCAAATTTCATATGAAACTTAAAAAATTAAACCCAAAGACCAAATCCTAAGACCAAATTAATACATATTTATTTTTATTTTATTTTTTTCAAAACTTTGGCCTACTATTTTTCAAAACTTTCAAGGACTACTATATTTTGTTCAAAACTTTGGACTACTGTTTTTTTTTTTTTTTTTTTTAACTTAGATGCCGTATTAGGTCTAAGTACTTAGGACTTTAGTCTTATGTTGTATGCTGCAATTACTTATGCTAGCCCCACTGTTACACCAAATTGTGGTTGTCTTGCATTTGTAACAAACTTTGTTTGTGTGCTCTGAAGATGCTGGATATAATACCAGCAAAATATTAGCTTTTAAGTTAATAAATAGTTATTTTCTTATCAATCTGTGTTCACATCAATACCATTTAAATCCAATTAAACAGTTGCTTAAAAATTGTTGACATAAGTAAAATATGACTGGATGAGGATGATATACTGATGGGAATAGAAATAAGGGGATATGATATTATCAATCAATATGGGGGGGGGGTGCTGGAACTGCTGATAGCAAAGAATTTGTGCTCATTCAATGTGGAGATGAAGGATGAATAGCAGAAGTAGTTTTGTGAAAGTGTAGTGTGAGAGGAAACATTTCATTTCATTATGGTGGTAGAGGGGAAGGTGACATGAAATACAGATGAACTCCAACTGATAAACATAATTTGTTCCTTGAAATACGTTTGTAAGTTGAATGTTCATAAGCTGATTTTATTTTTTTCATAAGATTCATTGCTAATACATTATGAAAATTATGGTAACAACTACCTTGTTAGAGTAAAACTTTAGTTTAATATAAACCAAAATAAACACTCGACATTTCGACCTTCACATTAAGGTCATCATCTGGAGTATACACATATATATATACAGAAAAAAGCTGCATTACAAACTATATGGCATGCTAAAGTTACTGACCAACTGTTACAACTATTGGCCTGATCTCTGGTGGAAAAAAAACCTTACTACATCAAAGCTAGAGTCCTATTATTATTATTATTATTGTTATCTATTAGGTACAAAATTAAATTAAGCTGGAGAGCAACATGTTTACAAAAAAGGGAAAAAATGAATAAATAATAAATAAAAATAGAAGATTACTTTTATATATATCTATCTATCTATCTATCTATATATATATATATATATATATATATAAATTACAACCAACTGGTATGGTTAGTGGCAAATAAAAGCCAAAAAATTTGTTAGAGTCCTAAAGTCAGGATTTGCTGGAAACTAAGTGGGCTGAATGTGTGCCATCCAAATTTTTGGGATTTTTATGCCACCATTATTGTTAAGATTAGAGTGGTTAATCAAAATTTCACAGGCATGCTTCTCTAAATTTCCGTTCAAACTAGGTTTTTGTATGATGTCACAAGCAAGTACTTTTCCAATTTGGTGTTGGGTTAAGAGCATGATCTGAGAAGCCTACCTCACCAAAATTGTTAAATTTAGTGTGTTGTTTGTTCTCTTTTTTATGGATAGGGACTGTGTGTCCAGTTTCCCTAATATAAGGTAAGTTACAGGTGCAATACATGCAATAAACTCTAACATGTGCCAATAGGGGAAGAGGATCCTTAGAGGAGTTGAATATGTTTATTAATTTTAAAGGTGGTTTAAAAGTGGCATTAAGATTATAATGGTGTAGGATTCTATTAATTTTTTCTGATAACCCTTTATGTATGGGATAACTATGGCATTACTGTAATCTATATTATTTTTTGACGAAGTTTTATGAAGAACTTTATCAATAGTATTTTTTTGGTATAGCCATTATTTATAAATGTATTGTTAATAATTTTAAATTCTGGTTTAAGAGCTTGTTCATTAGAGCAAATTGTTATAGCTCTGTTTTTTGAGGTTGTTAATGACTCCAAATTTTTGTGAAGGGTGGTGTTATGAGTTGGCATGTATATGTTGGCTAGTATGTGTAGATTTGCGGTAAACAGTGAAGGATAGACAGCCTGAGGGAAGACATGTGACTAGTGTATCCAGGAAAGGGAGCATGTTCTGATTTTCAATTTCAGTAGCAAATTGTATGCCCTCATGTTGTTTGTTCAGGTGGCTAAGGAATGTGTTTAAAGTTTGGCGACTGTATGACCAGATAACAAAAACATCGTCAACATATCTAAGTCAAACTGTAGGTTTTAGAGTAAAGGAATCAAGAGCACACGCTCAAAAGCTTTCATATAAAAGTTAGCAATTGGGGAGGGGAGTTAGAGGTGAGCCCATGGCCATACCTTCTTTTTGTAGGTAAAATTTATTTTGCCACACAAAGTAACTGGAATGTAGTACCCTCAAAAGCAGAGCTATAACAATTTGCTCTACTGAACAAGCTCTCAAACATGCTCAATAGAATTAAGGTCAGAGGCTTGGATTGTTAGTCCATACATGTGGTAGTTTCTTCTTGAAGATATTGGTCCATGAGCTTTGCTCAATGATGATGAAAATTATTATCTTGTAAGATAAATGTCTCCCCTATTGCACCCACATACAGATGAATATGGGGAAGCCTAGGACCTAATTTCCATCTTGCCATGTGCCTTTTCCTCCTTCCAACCTATAACCCATAGTTGAAGTTTCCCATGATAATTGCTTGGTCTGGACTGAGTGTGCTAATCTGCTGATGTGCATATCATCCACATCTTTCTTGGATCCTCAGGTCTACAGCACCAACCAACACTATATTTTGTCTATTGGCTTCTATTTCATATCGGACAGTCTCAAAAGAACAATCTCCCTCAGATCTATAATCTTCCTTAACTTCTATTTTTGTTGCCAATTATATATTTGGTTTAATCCTTTATCCAAGTGTAAGCAAACAAAGTTTGTGCCTGAAATATTTTCAGGACTGGGATAACTCGTGGTAAAGGTGGGATAAGTTCTGATCACTTGCCCATAATGCAAAGCACATCTCCTTGTGGACATGTATACTGCTATGCATTAAGGGAAGGGTTACTATCCAAACCGGTTTCGACCTTTATTGAGGTCATCAGTGGGAGCCAGACCCAGAGGTGGTGATAATAAGGTGAAAGTAATGCAGAAGTCATATCACCATATACCAGTTGCCACAAGGTGTTAACACCTTATTACTAAAATTCTCTGGATTACAAATAGTTGATGGAAGTTTTTTCACTTGGCTGTTGAAGCTCTTCAGCTATTATTAATAATACTCCTCTTCTTGCTCTGTTTTCTCTTTCTTTTCTGAAATAACTCTTACATTCTATCCCTGTAACCACATCATTGTCTGTCAAATAAGTCTTTCTGATGCTAATAATTTTGCAAAGTCATGATGACCAATATCCTAAACTCCTCTCCTTTATTTCTGATACTTTGGGCATTCATGTACATGCACTTTAACATCCCCTTGTGCCCACAGTTATCCATGCAAAATGTCATTACTAGCCCATTCAAATTTAAAACCTGGGAAATGGCAGCTTGCTGTTTGTGGCCATTCCTGCATTCAAACTCATTTATCCCAGAGGTGGTTATTTCTACATAGTCATTCCTGCACTCACACTATTTTGTCCCAGGGGTGACCAGACACATGCTTGTATCCCCCACCCACTCTTAATATCTCTAGTTTTCCTGATTTTTAACTTCCAAACTCTCACTGACAGCACTTTCTCCAAACATCTAACTTCAAACCCTTTCAAATACATTTCATCAAGCATATACATGTCCTTATGTTCATTAAATTCACTCCACACATTTATAAACTTCACACCATTCCTTTTGCACAGTCTTCTCATTGACTCATTGACAATCACCTTTTTCTCAATTCTGTCCTATCATATTGAGTCAGCAGAGCCACAATCTTTACTTTCTTACTCTTAATTTTTGCTTCTTTCAACAATTTTTCATGTCCTCTCTCATTGCATATTTCTCACCTTTCATATCATTTGCACCTGCTGAAACAGTCAACACTTTCACTTCTTCTTCCTTCTCAAACTAACAGCTTCGCTTCCTTGACCTTTGCACCTGGGAAACATGCTTTTATCACTTTCTCATTAAGCATAGTTTTCATGTTGATAGCACGCTCTACACATTATAAGTGAAGAAGTTCTGAGGTATTTTTTGTGAGAAAATAAGCAACACTGTGTTTTGGCTTGTTGACTATGTTACTTTCACACTAATGAAGGCTGCTGTGAGATTAGTGTTCAGGCCACTTATAATGTGTAGAGCGTGCTATCAACATGAAAACTATGAATAGAATTTGTAGTCAATAAGAGCAGGTTATTTTTATAAATTAGGAAGAGGATAAGTGAAATGATAGAGCCCTGAGGAACATTAGCATTAACAGGAAGATCCAAAGAGAAAACACCATCCACTATTGTGGATGACAGTCCAGTTACACAAGAATGAAGGAAGTCCATATAATGGTAACTTGTTGAGAAGTCCTCAATGCCAGACCCTACAAAAAAAGTCTTGGAGATATCAAGTGCAGTGGCAAATAAGTTTCTCCAAACTTTTACATGGTAGTCCAGAGGTGGGTAATAGGCGAAGAGATCTGCTGTGGATCTTGATTACCAAAATCTATAGTGGCAGTCACTAATTAGATGGCAGTTTTCCAAGTGTTGAAGAAGTTGACTGTTGATAATCTTCTCATTGCTTTGGACAAAATTGAGGTGAAAGCAACAAGTCAATAGCTTGGTACAAGACATGATGGAACTGACTGTATATGGGCTTGCTTCCATGCTGTAAGGTGGATGCCAGCTGAATAGTAATTTAGTGTATCGATGATAAAGAACAGATGTTAATTCAGGAGCAAATCTCTTGAGCACAATTGTTGGAATCCCATCAGGATTGGGTGTCTTTGTGGTATCTAAGTTATTCCAGAATCTTTTGATGTCTTATTATTATTATTATTATTATTATTATTTGACGCCTCCAGGGAGTCCTAAGACTCATCGAGAGAGGGCACCTACTTTACAACTCTCTATCTCCACCACTCAACCTCATCCACAAACTGCCTCATCTACACCAACACCATCTACTGTCCACCATCACCACTATTATTTTCACAGACAATCACAAACATCCATGCCCACGGCGGGATTCGAACCCGCAGCCTTTTGGCTGGAAAGCAGATAAGCTAACCACTCGGCCAACCAGGCTGGTAAGACATCAAAAGGCCAACCAGGCCTTTTGATGTCTTTCTGGCTGAAGGTAACATTTGACATCAGATGCAATGTTCTAGGTAGAGAAGGAGGTAATTTGCAATGGTCATATGTGGAGGAGTTGGAAGAGAAGAATGAAACTTATTTTTAGGCAATGATAGTATATCATCGACTTTTATATCATAAAACGTTTATATCATAAAAGTTGTGCTCAACAACTTTGTAGGAACTCACAAGTAGTGAGTTTTCTACATTTATCCTTGTTGAATTTAGACTTTGCCTTATAAATATGGTTTTACAAGTTGCAGGAAACAGTGTAGACTGTGAAGGAAGCTGGTGTTTTGGTCTCAAGTCAGTTATGATAGGCTGTTTGCTTTTCTTGGACTGTCCTGACAGTCCTTTTCTTGGAAAATCATAGTTTAGATATGGGGATGGGAAACTTGAACAGAATGAAGAATGGAAGCTTCCATTTTAGCACTGATTATTTCTGTAACAAGATCAGAACAAGTATCTACAATAGATCTGAAGAAAGTTGACTTCACTGTTTGGAGATTTGGACTGAATGAAATTGACCTTCGAATATTGAAAGTCAAAGAGGTTAGAATGATTTTCTGAACAGGGAGAATGGTAGATGTAGCTGATGAATGAAACAAAATGTTGCAAAGAAATCTTAGGCCACAGGAGGTCAAAGAGGTGAGATTCTAAATTAGACATTCTTTGGCAAACAATATCAGAATGCACAAAGTCATCTACTATTTGATATATTGTAATTGATGTACTTGGATTTCACTTTCCTAGTTTCACTACACCAATGCCATCTTGGCATTGGTGTAGATGATGTGGCTTGCTGTAGTTGGTAGATTGAGTGGTGAAGACAAAGAGTTGCACAGTAGGTGTCCTACCTTGATTCTTTGAACTCCTTGGAGGTGTCACATAATAATAATAATAATAATCTTAATATCACCCTCAGCCTGATCTTCATATTATTCAGGTATGTCTTATGTATTATTCTTTTAAATTAAAATTTTTAATTAATAAATAACACATTAATATAATGCCTATTAGTTAATATTAAAATAGGAGCACCTTAACCAATAAAGCTTAGCTTTTATTCATATATAAATAATCTTACAAATCGAGAGCCACACGCAACTATGTTTTCAGAATATTTCAAAATGTTCATTTTTTTTGTACAAATTGTTATACTTTAAAGAAATTTTTATAATATAAATTATTGTATTTATGCTGTTATACTTAATTTCTGAAAAGATTTGACATAAACTCAAATAAAATATAATAAATTAAATATAAAATTAATTATTTTTAGGATCCACTAGTCAAATTAGCAGTTCCACTTATGTGTCGAAATATGCAAGTTGCTGGCATGTTGGATATCAACTTCCATAGGTAGCTTTCAAATTTTGTTGTACTTTTAACTTAATTAAACAACTAAGTTTTTTATTGTTTTAGATAAGTTTCATATATAGTAGATTTCACTTTCACATCTTTTGTATGGAATTTATGGTAGTGAGCATACTATAAATGAGAAATAGAATGTATCTTTTTATTTTTTTTATTTATAATACATTATTATTATTTTTCTATTATTTTTTAAGTTATTATTATTATTACTACTATCATCAACATTAGACCTCCATGGAGTCAATATATTCATCTGGAAGGGGGGGTAACATTATAAACTTCAAGTCTCTGTCCTCCACCACTCTCTAATCTCTCATTTCTTCCACCTTCCAAATTTCTTCATTAATTGTCTACTCCACATCCCATCCTTGCCTACCAAATTTCAAGACTTGACACTTGACAATATTAAACTGGTAGCTCCACTTACTTGGCCACACATATTGTCTGTTTAAATCCTCCTGAAAGGTTACAACATCTACTCTACTCCTCCTCATAGTTTCCAAACTTTGCATCTTCTGCAAACAGCTGCATATCTATTGTTAAGCCTCTCCCAATATCGCTAACATACAAATTGAACGATAAGAGTTCCAAAACAGACCACTGGGGTAGATCTCTATTGAACTTCCTCTTTTATAATATCACACTCCTAAACATCTGATACCTATCTGACAGCCAAATCACCTGTCCTACTCACCAGTCTCTTATCCAGTCCCATACGCAGTCATATTCAGTCCCATCTTGTAGTACATATGCAGATTGCTGAAACATGATCTTCTTTAAGAAATCCATGCTGATCATCATGGAGAATACTGTTATTAACAATGCTATTCTGAATTCTAACCCTTACCAAATGCTCAAATATCTTAAACAGAATCCAAGACACACAGATTGACCTATAATTTGTAGCTTCAGCCTTCTTATGCCTTTATGAAGTGGCACAATATCAGCCTCTTTCCACTGCTTTAGGACATGCCCTGTTGCAAGACTCTTTTTAAACAAGTATTCCAAGGATCCTGGAGCATTTCTTTAAGACACACACACACTGACATATTTTCAAGTCATACTGCCTTATTAACACCAAGTCTACATAATTCCTCATATATCTGATATTCACTCACTATTAGTCCCTCCACCTCTACATTCAAGTTCCTCATTATGTTGCCTTCAAAGTATCTTGAATAACTGCTTACTGAATATCTTGAAATCATTAAATACATTGAAAATTGCAAATTGTTAAGTGCTGCATAAGATATAGTTGACTATATGTTTTTGCAGCAGTTACTAATCTGATATTTTCAACCACTAACAAATCCTCCCATAAATGCTTTTTTTTTTATGCTAATGGTCACATAAAGAACTTACTAGGACTTTTTCATAGCTAAGGTTGACTATATGTTTTTGCAGCAGTTACTAATCTGATATTTTCAACCACTAACAAATCCTCCCATAAATGCTTTTTTTTTTATGCTAATGGTCACATAAAGAACTTACTAGGACTTTTTCATAGCTAAGGTTTGTTGCATTTTTATTGTCCTTAACAACTGATTCACTTTCCTGGCATCCTTTTTGTACTCCTCATGTAACTGGTTATTACCTTTCATCTTCTTCTGCCTTCATAAAGTCTTCTTTTCTAGATTGCATGATTATTCTCTTCACTCATCCATTTTACTCCTACCTTATTTAGTCTTTTCATCCTTGGAATACACCCAGACATTGCTGCTGTTAAATATCTCTTGATCAGTGCCCAAACAAAATAGCATCTGTCTCCTTCCACCCAACTCCTCTTTCTATGTATTACTCCCAGTTGTTTCCTAAGTTTTCATAATCAACAGCCTTATAGATCTGCATATATCTTTTCTTTAAAAAGGTCTGGATATATGCTTGACTGGATATGCACTAGGTGATCACCTCATGTCCACTCTCACCAATTGGAGGAATTTAGACATTCCATTTACAATCACATCTGCTGATGATACCTTGACATTGTCGAAATATTGGAAATATATATTAAAGTTTAATTTAATTATATTCTATTGTACATTGTGAATTCCTTAAGTCAATTAATAATAAATAGATATGATCATATCTATGACTCTCAACCCTCATGTATCCTTTATTACATAAGCAATATAATTCATAAAATGAATTATCTTTATTCTCTAATGTTGTCTCTTCATTACAATCAATATTACTATAATCATGCTCATCCATAATGATTACTCTTCTCTTACTCACTAAGTACATTTGCCTATATATTATTATTCTTTGTCTCAACACTTTCTACATTATCTGGCCCAAAGCAGTAAAATATCCAATGAAATATCTCATCCTATCAGCTTCCATGCACCATACTGCTTCAAAATTACTATCACTATTTTCCATTACATCTCAATGCTGTCCACACATAAATTGATGGCAATTTATGTGTGGACAACACATAAATTATCATCAGTAGCACCTCCCACTCTCTTTTGGTGTTGCTATCCTGATGAAAAACATCATACCCATCCACTTCTGTTCTCATCAGGATATCATTTTCATCCAACATTTGCACTTATTCCAGTAATTTTTGCACGAATAAATTCAGGTGATGCAACAATTTTATCTCAATTATTTCTGATATTCCTGGCATTCATAAATATGAGCATAGTAACTTATTTCTTCATCTAACTAGTCACACTCATATCATATGTTGCTTCTACACACACACATCTGCTTTTGCCATAAAAATCCAAAAATATACCTAAAAAATCCAACCAAATAACCAAATTCAATGTTATGAAAAAACCTTCCAGACTGAATTTATTCACATCCAAGGATGCATTTCTAACACACAATCAAAACATCAATATCCAATATGTCATCAGTGAATCTCAACTGGCATCCTCTGCAAATACCTCTATTAAAACCTTCCACATTTCATCATGCATGATGCATTCACAAGATGGATAGGACTTGTGCATTTGTCAGGTCTGATATTCCATGCCAAAGGTTTATCAGAACTTGAATCTTATTCATATGATTTGCATTGGCTGAAGATTTCTGTTCCCTCTTCTGTTCATCTGCTAATAACTTTACTGACCTGTTTGACTATCTCTGAAAATTAATTGCATACAGTCTCATCACCCTAACAGTAAGATAATCTTCCTTCGAGATTTCAGTGTCTGTGATTCAGACAGATCCTCATAGACCAGTTGATGTAGATGAGCCCTTTAGTTGGAAAGACTCAGGTTTGAATTTTATCTGTGATATGAGGAATCTTATCAGGCCTTTTCAATCAAATGATAAGTTAGCTGGTCTCATATGGAGATGGAGGATTTTTTCTCCCAGAAACTTGGGTTTTTTTTTGTCCCTCAAAACAGCAAACTTGCATGTTTTGAGCTTAGGCCTGTACTTAGTTTGTTCACAGGCCTGTACAAGTACTTAGGCCTGTGAACAAACAGATCTACAGGCCTAAGTACTTGTCCTCAGGGGATACAGCAGCACGGAAGTGGCATGCAGATTACCACTACTCAGGGGACTCTACCTGTTCTAAGGGATGAATGGGTTGAAAAAGAAGAAGATAATTCGGACAGGCTTCCCTTCTCCAACTTCACAGACTGAGCTGGAAGAGAGGCTGAACTAGTGTCAGTAATAATTTAATTCAAATTGTTCATCAATCTGTCAGAATTCCAGATAATTCTCATCATTCTCCCAACATCATGGATCTTTTCTTAACCAACTATCTCTGTGAATACATCACTGATGTTAACTCTTGCTCCAAATACACTATTGATGTTAACTTTCCTCTTGGTAAGTCTGCCCATAACCTTGACTGTGTTTCATTCTCTACAGATCATCCTTTTTCCAATCATCCTCAACCTCATATCCTATGGTATTACAATGATGCCAATCAGGATGACCTACGGGATTTCTGTGTGTTCCTTTCATTATCTGATTATTGCTTCTGCCGTTCTGATTTTTGTTGCTGGTAAAATTGTTTTTGTTGCCAGGGTTGAAAATTGAGAGTTGATAAAAGTTGAGAGTTCTGAGTAGTGTAAAATAAAAATGCACAATCCTTATCATTCCTCAGTTTTCAACCCTGGTTCTCCAACAAATATACCGAAGTGGTCCAAGCAAAAATTTCAGCATGTATCCAATGAAAAACTCCATCTTCTACTCACCTTACACTGTAGTACATAAAAACTATAAATAAATCATCAACAAATCAAATCAAGTGCAGACTTTGCACAAGCCAAATGCACTAAGCTTGCCTCCCACTCTCATGGCAGTCAAGCTTTCTGATCAATCATCAAAGCTATGGGATGCAACTTCTTCCCTTCCATGTCTCCACCTCTCACATTCTGATGGTACATATCCTAAAAATAAGGCATTATTTTTGTCATCAGCCTTTTTCTCTAACTCTTGTTTAGACGATCAAGGCAAGTCTCCTCCCACTATATCAAGAGTTATTCACTATATTCTTCCTCCTATATTTCATCAGAATGACATCAGAAAAATAATCAAGAACCAGAAGACTTGTTAGTTAGTATTGAGGCTCTTATTTTTACCCTGACAGTGTCTCTTTAGTTGTTATAAAAGCTTATTCTCCAGTACTAGCACTCCTCTTGTATTGCCTCACCAAGCTATCATGCTCATCTGGCATCTATCAAAATCTTGGAAATAAGCTTTTATTTAGCTTATTCCCCCCCTCACCCCCTCCATAAAAAAAAGAGGAAGAAGTCATCGACAGCCAACTTCTTCACTGATATGAGTCTCACCAATTACTTAACAATCATCAGTATGGATTCTGCAATTCTTGCTCCACAGAAAATCTCCTGGCCTTACTTTTCATGATAGCTTGGTGAGGCGATACAAGATAGGTATTAGTACTGGAGCATAAGCTTTTATAACAACTAAAGGGACATTGTCAGGGTAAAAATAAGAGCCTCAATACTAACAAGTATTCTGGCTCTTGAGTATTTTTCTGATTCATTCTGATGAAGTATAAGAGGAATGAAATTCATTCACTTGAAATCCCACAACTTTCTGAGTGGATTGAGAGAACAGCCATGGACAGTCCTGGCTTTCCACTACTCAATGATCATTTTATGGAACATCAGGAAAGTCAACTCTATAATATCCCATTTCTCTCAATTCATGGAAGGAGGTAATTATTATGGGGGATTTCAACTATGGTAATATTGAGTGGAAAGAGGAGAGGACACATGGTTGGAAGGAATTGGATTTTATGCAGTTATTAAGGGATAACTACCTGAGACAGCATGTAGTGGAATATACTAGGATTTTGAGAGTGCTTGACCTAGTAATTGCATCTGAGAATTTGACTGTCATGAATATGACCACGTTGCCACCAATTGGTGAGAGTGATCATAATGTCTTGATCTAGGAGGTGGCTAAATGTGTGGAATTTTCAATTAAGTTGGTTCAGTGCCATGGCATGTACAACTGCAAGGGCTGGAGGTTGATAGTGCATGGGAAGAAGCGGTAAAGGAGTGTTTGAAGGAGGTAATGGCTGACTGTATACCTAGAGTCCAAATAGTAAATCAAGTAGGGGTTAAATGGATGAAACACTATTAAGCTTGAGCTGCAAAAAAAGAAATAACTGTGGAGGGAATTTAAGGAGAAAGGTGACCTGCAGGCCCATGAACAGTATAAAGCACAGGCCAGAAAGGTAACAAGTGTGGTAAGAAAAGCAAAAGTGGATTATGAAAGGAAATTAGTCATGCAAGCTAAAGAGAATCCCAAACAGTTTTTTCGATATGCTGCAAGTAAAAGTAAAAATGTATACGGCAGAATGATTTTAAGGAATGCCAATGGTAGGGAGGTAACTGAATCAGTTGATATAGTGGAATTACTGAGTGAGCACTTTGCAAGATTATATCATCCAGGTGGTGATATTGCAGGAATGAAGGAATCAATAGCTTATATGGGAATTGAGGTGAATGAAATGGAGGTGAATAGTATATTACAAAACCTTAATGTGAATACATCTGTGGGATTGGATGGTATACCAGCTCGGGTCTTACGTGAAGTGGCTAAAGAATTGTCAGTGCCCTTGACCATTTTGTTTAATTTGAGTCTCGGGTCTGGGTTAGTCTTGACGGGGTGGAAAGAGGGGGAAAATAGTTCCGCTGCATAAAGGAAGTTCCAAGACTGCTGTTGCAAATTACCGACCGATCAGAACATCAGGAGTCGTTTTCAAGGTTTTGAGAAAGTAGTCAAGATAAAAATACAGGAATGAATAGATGAAAATGGGATACTGTATGGTGGACAGCATGGTTTTGTGAAGGGTAGATCATGCCTCACTAACTTGCTTATGCTTTATAACAGTGACAGATGAGCTGAATAAAGGTAATGGGTATACATTGATACTGCCAGACCTTGCTAAGGCCTTTGACTGTATATCACATGGAATTCTAATCAGTAAACTGCAGCATATGGGGATGGATATAGGGTTGGTGAGATGGATAGGAGGGTGGTTGATGGAGAGATATCAGAGAGTAGTTTATTCAGGGGTAGAGTCCAAAAGACAACCTGTGACTAGTGGTGTGCTGCAGGGTTCCGTTCTTGGACCACTGCTATTTAATTTGTTCATTAATGATATAGGAAAGGATCTGAGAGGAACTGTTCATTTGTTGATTTGATTTGATGATGCAAAGTTGGGTAGAGCAATAGTGAATGCACATGATGTCAAAATTTTGCAGGATGATTTGGATAGATTGGAGGACTGGGCTAAGGAGAATGGATGTCAATTTAATGTGGCAAAATGCAAGGTTATGCATTTTGGGGTGAAAAGATTAGCAGCAGTATATCACATTGGTGGAACTGTACTCCAGGAGATTGATGAAGCCAGGGATTTAGGGGTGTTTGTGGATAGGGAGTTGAAGTTTAGGGGGCACATTGCAAAAGTGGCTAAATCAGCTCATCAAATCACTTGGTTACTGAAGAATACGTTGACGAGCAGAGACAACCAAGTTATTGTTCCTCTGTATCGAGCCTTGATAAGACCCCATCTTTGACTACTGTGCCCAGATCTGGGTGTAAGGGTTTCTTCTTGATGGGGAGGAGGTTGAGAGGATCCAGAGGTGAGTGACTAAAATGATAGCAGGTCTATCGAATGAACCTTATGAGAACAGCTTGAAGATCTGTGGGTTGCAGAAATTGGTTGATAGGCAGAAAAGGGGTGATATGATTGAGACATTCAAATTACTGAAGGGTTTCTATAAGATTAATTCAGAGAATATTTTTGAGAAGGACTGGTGGTGGTGGGAGGACTAGGGGCCATCCATGGAAACTGGGCAAGAGTGTGGTTAGCAAGAATGTTAGAACTAGGTCTTTTACTTGGAGAGTGGTGAATGAGTGGAATAAGTTGCCAGAGTCTGTTGTGGGTGCGATGACTGTGAATGAGTTCAAGGCAAAATATGATAGATACTGTGTGAATGTTGAGTAGTTGTTTAGGGCCTCCCTCGATGAGTCTAAGGACTCCTTGGATTTGTCCGTAATAATAATAATAATAATAATAATAATAATAATATTCCACGATTCAACCACCCTCTATGCAAATAAACTACTACTCATCTTCTTGCTCCTAGTTTCTTTTCGTGACTTCCAGGGATGGCCCCTTGTCATCACTCCTTCCCGCTGTTCAACCAAGTGAAAGAACTCCCCAGTGTCAACCCTGTAACCATGTGGGACCTCCCACGGTGAGTCTTCATAGACTTTGTGTTTCCTAGAAAGAACTTCCCCGTGATGAGTCTTTTGACTCCTTGCAGGCCTAAATAATAATAATAATAATAATAATAATAAATAATAATAATAATATATGGTTTCATTTTGTGGTAATATCTTTGTGGTTTGGTCCCATTCGGTCTCATGTTCACTATTGAATATGAATCCAATAACAGTCTTCCCTTTCTGGATACTTTATTAATCTTTTACAGCATTTAATTTTCTATTTATAGAAAATCTTCCTTTACTGGCAGTTGCAATTATCCATCTTCAGACCATTATCCATCACATGACAGGTGTTATCAAAACTTTTCTACATGGAGCTGACACAATCTTTTATTCACATTCTGGTCTATTGGAAGCATTAAATAAAATGAAAATCACCATTACTACTAATGGATATAATCAAGCCACTGCCCAAAAATTATTGATAGATAGGTATTATTTCTGGGAAAATTACCATGTTACTCCTCTAAGTAAATATTATTTTTATGGCTATTTAGCCTATTTTTGTTTAGGAGTGCCCCTTTTATAATGTCATTGACTTTTTATTGAAATTTTAGGGCATTACTAATGTTTTATATAGACAGATATATGAAAAATATATAGGCGGAATAATTCAGACATACTTTTGTAGGATGTTGCTGGCTGTCTTCTTATTCAGCAGCATCCTGACGTATGGCTTTTTGAAAAACTCATGTTCTTTGAAAAATTCTTGCCTCACCAATAATTCTCCCACATTTTCCAAACCCCCCCCCCCTTCCTTTCTTTAAGAACAAATGAATGTATATCGCCATATGCCAGGATGTCGCTGAATAAGAAGACAGCCAGCAACATCCTACAAAGGTATGTGCAAATTATTCCTTCTATACTTCATATATCTTTCTATATAAAACATCAGTAATGCCCTAAACTTTGAGTAAAAAGCTAATGATATTATAAAAGGGCACTCCTAAACAAAAATAGGCTAAATAGCCATAAAATGATTATTGATTGATATTATTTCTCAACCAGACTAGAATCTGATGTTAAATGAGTTTTCATTCCTTATGTTAGAGGGACATTGGAACAAATAACATGGATTCATCACAAGTATAATCTGTATGCTACCCATCTTGGAAACTGTCTTCTTTTCTTTTCAGTATTGGTCAAGGATACTATTTGTGTCACCTTTGATATTTTGGACAGAGAGGTCATTCTGCTGAGATTGGAATCAAAGAAAAATCAGGACTGCATCGAATTCTTAGAATGTGAAAAGTCTTACCTTGCTTTCCATGCCACTGATACTACAGACACAGAGCTTTTTGGAATCAAATCAAGATTATTCACTCAAATAGATTTAAATTTGATTGCCTGTTTCCTGAAACTTGACTGACTGAATATTTTTTGTTTGCAATAATGAATGAGTCATGACCTTCTACAGTAGACTTGTTATAATGAGCCTCTAAGAACCCAGAGATATAGTTTGGTATAGCACAAGGTTTGCTATAGTTTATTTAGATGTAAAAATGCTGACCACCTATTTAATTTCCATAAAACAAATGAAAAAAGAAAGAGAACAAAATTATTTTCTTTCATTGGAAACAACAAATAAAGTCATGGGAAATAAAACAAATGGCATGGCAAGAAAGAAGACACATGAAATCATGACATATTAAACAAACAAAATTGTGAGAAGTAAAAAAAAGAACTCATGGGAAATAAAATGAAAGAAATCATGGGAATCAAAATATACGAAATCTTGAGAAAATAAGTGCCTCCATAGCACAACTGGAAGAACGACGGTATGTTGGGACCTTCGACTGGAAAAGGGCCGAGTTCGATTCTTGTCATGATGAGAGGAATCTTTATATGGTTTTTTTCAATTGAAGGTGAGTTAGCTGATCTCATATGGAGTAGCAGTGTTTTTTCTTCCAGAAACTTGGATTTTTCATCCCACATACAGACAAATTGGCCTTGAGAAAACATACAATTTACAGACAAAAAATACTAGTGGTGGCAGGCATTAGATGGCATTGATGTAGTTGACGATTAAGTGGTGGAAATGGAGAGTTGTAGAGTAAGTGCTCTGCCTCGATGAGCCTTTGGACTCCTTGGAGTTGTCATGTAATAATAATAATAATAATAAAACTGAAATTGCTGTAAACAGAAAAAAAGAAATTGCAGGAAACAAAGCAAACGAAATCATGGGAAATGAACCAAAGTAAATTGGAAGAAATAAAAGAAATCTTTGGAAACAAAACAACAGAAATGAAATCATACATTGAAGACATAACATAAAGAACAATACATAAAACACATAAATGACAACATGAAACATTTAAAGAGCACAGGGATACAAGTGATGAAAATGAGTTGACATTAGTCTGCTGTGAATGACAGTTTCCTAATTTGCCAGAGATTCAATGATGTACACTTGGCACAAAATGATACTATTTTTTAAGAAACTGTACATTACAGAAGCACCTCCTCATTTTATGTTTGAAAGATTCTGTATCCATAAGGTAAAAAAAAAAATTCAAAAGTTCTGATTTAAAATGTAAGTATTTGACCTAAACTTTTGATTTTAATATTATGGTATGCACATATTTGGTTCACCATAAAGATTTCAGGTAAGTGAGATTATTATTATTTTGACTGGCAGAGTCATATGACTTATTGTTTATGATTTATACTTTTACTATCCTCTCAGGCAATGTATTCCATGCTCTTACCACTCTCCATGAAAATAAACCAACTTCTTATCCTCTTACTCACTACCTCCTTTTGCAACTTCTAGATATAGCCCTTTTCCTTGTTCCTTCCCCTTGTTTTACCATATGAAAAATCTTCCCACTATCAATCTGATGATAATCCTTCAACAGCTTGAATGTCTCAACCATATTCCCCTTTCATCTTCTATCTACCAAACTCAGTAGCTTGCATGCCTTTAGTCTGTTCTCATAACCAACATTTTATAGTCCTGATATCATTTTTATTATCCATCTCTCTCCACCCTCTCCATTTCATCCTCTTCAAATCTCAATGACCAGATCTGAGTACAGAAATCAGATGTGGTCTGATCAAAGCTTTATACAATGGAACCACCACCACCACCACTCTTTCATTTCTCATGGACAATGTGCTCCTTAGTATAGGTGCAGTTCCTTTGCAATATGTCATCTGAACTTCCAATTTTTATCCACACTCACTCAAGATCCTTTACTTCTTTCAGTATAACTCCACTGAGTATGAAGCACCTCTCTGTGAATCCCAAATTTCAAATAGTGCTGATGTTTTCGTCCTGCCTTGTCTCACATCCTCTGTAAACAACTGATTATCTCCCTGCAATTCATTGACGGTGTCATTGGCATAAAGCTTAAACAATACAGGTCCCAAT
This sequence comes from Typopeltis vanoorti, assembly GCF_054136105.1. Classification (NCBI taxonomy): domain Eukaryota; kingdom Metazoa; phylum Arthropoda; class Arachnida; order Uropygi; family Thelyphonidae; genus Typopeltis; species Typopeltis vanoorti. The sequence goes on along the minus strand of NC_143572.1, from coordinate 39,307,916 downwards.
GCTGAGCTCCGAGGGACCCCACTCGTAACCTTCCTTCTCCCGCATGCTATTCTCCCATATACAACTTTCTGTTATCTATCAGAAAATAGCTGCCAATCAAATCCACTAACCTGATATCCAGACCCATATGTTACAATTAAAATCTAACTTAAAATCCTTATAATGTGACACTTTGTCAAATACTTTTGCAAAATCCAAAAAAAAAAAAAAAAGAAGAAGAAGAAGAAGAAGAAGAACGTGTGCCTTACCCTCATCCACTGCTCTTGTTATTGTATTGTAAAAAGCAACCAGATTACAAAAACAAGAGCGCACCTTAGCAAATCCATACTACCCTGCATCAATTATATTGCCCTCATCAGGGCTTTTCAACTGAAGGTCTGGTCTCATGATGAGGTGGCAGGATTTTTTTTTTATCCTGGAAACTCAGTTTTTCATCCTGCAAAATAGCCAGATTTTCCAGAAACACACACACAATTTGCAAACATAATGGACAATGCAGTAAGCAGGTTTATAAGAAGCTAAATTACTTGACCATACAGGCCATTGAGCCTGACAAAGAAAGATGTGATGGTATGGGATTATAGAAGTGGTGAGGACAACCCAACAAATTGCTGCAGATATGAAAAGGACATTGACAACTAGTAGATGGATTGATGTGGTATTGTATGTGATTTTGGTCAGTTGATGCTGATGCAGTAGTTCTGTTCTATATGACCTTGTCCTGGACTATGGTGTTCAAATTTCTTTATCTAAATTTTGAGAAGAGTAAGTAACTTTAGAAAGAACAAAATGCAGATAATAAAGATGATATTTGGAATGTAAGCTATGAGAGTAAATTGAGAAAAGGTGATCTGCAGAGTTTGGTTGATAAATGAGGAGGGGGCGTAGAGAGGTAATGTGAGACATATAAGTTTTGAGAGATGCTTACTGAATAGATACTCAGAGGAGATTTTCGAACATACGGCAAGTGGAATGGAGGAAGTGAGAAGTAGGATTTTTGTTGTTGTGGTAGTGAGTGGTAGGTGAATGGCATGGTCCCCACAAGGGTGGGGCTGACAGGGCTCTAGCCTGGGGGCCTGGAATTAGCGGGCCCACCTTGTTGAGTAGCCAGTTAGGTGAGACTAACAAAAGTTAATCTCACTTAGCTGGTAAGTGAGTTAAGTGAGACTAACCAAAGTCTCACTTAACTCACTTTTCACTAGCGTTTATTTGAAAAAGAAACTCAAACTCTAGTGAAATAAGATTGTGAAACTCTATAAAATATGAATGAATATATGCCGAGAGGGACTACTAGCTTTTGCAATCATTTCCAACCCATTATCCATGTTTTTAGACTTATGGTTACTCTTCTGAACTTCCCATTCGAAAGGATTTACTTTAGTTTTTGGTTTTCATTTGCCCATCTCGCTTTCTCCCTCAACACTGAACACAATTAAAGGCTCGAAAAAATATTTTAGATCTTATAAAGGTATGCTAATGACAATGTTTTGTCACAAAATATTAGCAAATATTGACAATAAGAACATTATTATACGAAGTAAAGGAATATCTCTTGAGGTCGAGTACGCACTTAAAAGAGAATTAGTGCAAGAGTAAGCAATCAGTGTGCAACCTCAATTTTGCGAAAATCGAGAATGCATGAATTATTCTCACCTATTTTAAATTTCCACGACTTGGATGATGGTCAACTTATCGCAAAAGCAGCAAAACTTGAATATGTATGAAAAACATCTGTTAGAAAAGTTATTGAATGAAATTCTTCACCTTTGAAGTATTCATAAGATAGTTTTTGACAGAAACAAGTCTGATGAGACTTCTGAATGCAATTTATGACAAAAACCTGCAAGGTATATTTGCCAATATTTGCCTCATCATTAAACTATTTTGCACAATACTGGTTACTATTTCTTCAGCTAACAGATCATTCAGTAGACTAGCCAATTCATTGAAAACATGGAAAAGAAGCACAAGTAGTCAAGAACGACTTAATTAGCAATTTTGTGCATCGAAAATGATTTGGCTAAATTTGCGTTGACAAAAGCTAAAAAATATACTTTGAAGTAATTTTGAATATTATTATTAGTTTTTTAAATAAATTTGAATATATGTAGGTGTTGGTAGTTTTTTAAATAAATATTACTTTTGTGTTATCATTTAAACTAATTGATCCTGAACCTTGTAGACTGTATAGCAATGTGTTGTCCTTAACCTGAGCAACAGGTAGGGGGGGCCTGCCAAAAATCCTGGCCTGGGGGCCCGCTTCAGGATGTGGAGGCCATGGTGAATGTAATGCATTACTGCATTGCTTGAAAGGATAGGAAATGATTTCAAGATAACAGAATAGACTTGCTCAGTGCCACGAGTGGATTTCTTCAGCAAGAATTTTTATTTCACAGAGGTCCAGTGATAATAATAATAATATATAGGATGAAAATGAATGCTGAAAGAACAAAGCCATGGGCAATCTTGTGATAGTTGGAAAATTTGAAAGAAAGAAGATATCCATCAACTTGTGATGAACAGTCCTAGAGGAACTTGCTTATCCCACTACTACTACTACGAAAAAAGTTAATGGACAGAATAGACCAAAGAGTGACAAACAGAAAGAATATACACCATTCAGAACATGCCTCCCTCTCTCTCTCTCTCTCTCTCTCTCTTTCTTTTTCTCTCAGAACCTCTGTTCTCTCAGGTTCATATACACAATGATTTAGGCAAGTGAATTTAGAATCTATATAGGTGATCTTCTAGTCTGTAGAAGCACTTTAATGGCCTTCTCCATTATTACTATGGAGGGAGAGGTCTGAGATAACAAAAAAGTCAATAATTTGATGACACTTTCCTCTTTTTTTTTAGGAATGTGCCTCCTCTCTCTCCTTTCACCAGAAAGAGATTGTCCAAATTAAAACACTAAAAAAAAAATTCTCCTGAGGAAGGATAGAAATGCAATTACACTTTTTGTTCTCTTTTTTCTTCATCTTTAGCTTTTTTTCTATCCACTGCACTGCTGGATTTAAGCCCCTCCCTTGTTAACCTTCCAGTTCTTTCTGTCTTCAGCCAATGTTCACAATCTCATATCAAACCTTGGTAGATCATCCCTCCATCTTGTTCTTTGGTGACCTTTCCATATGTTTCCTTCTCTTTGTATCCACTTAATGTTTAATTTTGTTCATATTTTGTCTGCTCATCTGATAATATAGCCATCCCATCTCCATTTACATATTTACAATACTTCACAATATCTTCTCCTCCAGTCATCTCTCTAGTTCTATCTCTTTTTGTTATGCAGACACAAAAAGCTTCTCTCCAAAGCTTTTTGTGTCACATGTAACAGTGCAAAGTGGGATGACTTTCATGACTTCTACCTCATTCCTGTGTTTGTACTGTTGTTTTTGGCCCTTGTTAGTAATCCTTTCTGGCATGGAAACATACATTCCCCACATACCACTATAAACTGTTGTCCTTTATCTCAGTCTTAGTTCTCCAAAAGGGTGTGCCAAGACTGTACAAGTGAAAATTCACGTATACCACCACCGGCTTTCATCAGGAACTCTATCTTCCTTTAGTTTTATACTCAAGCCTGAAACAGCTACAGGAAAACTATCAATGCATCCAAAACAAACTTTGAAAGAGCAAAAATTAGGAAACTTGCATCTTGTTCTTTGGTGACCTTTCCATATGTTTCCTTCTCTTTGTATCCACTTAATGTTTAATTTTGTTCATCTTTTGTCTGCTCATCTGCTAATATAGCCATCCCATCTCCATTTACATATTTATAATAGTTCACAATATCTTCTTATCTAAATGGCAGCCATGCCTTTTGTTGATTTGCCAAAGCAATTGGTTATCATTTTTACTCATTACTTATCCTACCCTTGTTGCACCCAGATGGCTTTATTGTGTCATCATCATCATCATCAATAGAAAAAGCCATTCTCCTATCTTCATCCTTTTTTTTCCGGTGCATGTATAATGATTATGCCAAATATTCCCCAACTATTTCAGATGTCAAGTACTCAGTGCCTCCTCTCTCATTTTGCCAGAAAGAGATCAGGATAATATTGTCCAAATTAGATAATAAAAAAGTCTCCTGGTCCTGTTAGCATTCCTTCAATTTCCTTGCAGGTTTGTGTACCCAGAACTGATGCCTTCCCTATGTCATCTGTTTATGTTTATTCACTAATATCTACCCTCACAGCCTTGTTCAGCCCATTCCCAAGAAGGGTGATAAATCGCTACTATCAGATTATCATTCAATCTCTCTCTCTCTCTCTCTCTCTCTCTCTCTCTCTCTCTAAAGTAATCGAAAGAACCATCAACATCCAACTTCTATGCTACATTGAAAGAGCACCCAACTAATAAACGACCACTGGTATTGATACTGCCACTATCAATCAAGAGATCTACTCACAAATGTTATCCATCTTTGAACAAATACCATGGAAAAATGTGGTGAATCTCAAGAATGGTTGCACTTGATATTCTCTAAATCTTTTGACTAGGTCTGGCACAAAGGCCTACCAAGCAAGCTCCCATCATTTGTCTCTCCCATGACAAATTGGATTACCAGCTTTCTGACTGGATGCACACTACATGAAATGGCAGATGGTTCCTTATCCTCTAACTAATGCTGGGGATTAGATTGGGTTCTTAACCATTGCATTAGTTAGAGGCCTGTTCTCTTATCCACTGTCAACCTTCTGTATATATATATATATCAATGACTTACTTGACTTGACTGGCAACTTAATACACAGTTTTGCAAATAGCAGCATATTGCACTTCTCACTTTCATTTTACAAACCTTTCACTACACAAATCACAGCTTATAGAATCACAGCTGCTACCTAAAAATACCTTGCAAAGTACACAGAACAGGAGAATTAGATTGATTAACAATCTATCTAAATATCTTATCTTATTATTATCTATCTTATTAAGCAAGAGATCTATCTTGCTATATGATGATCTGTATGTTCTATCTTATTAAGCAAGAGATTTGTAAGAAAAGAATGACATGTAAGGAATACCATGTGCATAATATGATGTCCTTTATTAAAATTAGAAGCAACAGGCTAGAATAGTCACAACTGTTGTATGGAAAGCAAAGTCTGAGAGCAAGGATTATGAATGATATGCTGGCTGAAATGTATGAGAAGATGGGAGTACAATTTGTTAATGTGTGGAATGAGTTTGAGGGATGAAGTGAGCTGTATGAGAGCGATGGACTGCATTTGAGTGGTTATGGTATGAGTCACTTGGAGAGACTGTAGTTGGAAGGTAGAGAAGTGAATAGAGAGAATGAATCAGATCGAGAGGTGGAGTGATGTGGAAGAGCAGGAGAGTAAGACAGGAGAGATTGAAGAGGTGGATATGAATGGGGAAGTGAGTGGTATGAGTATAGAAAATGAGAGAATGGGTGTGCAAGAGGAGCAGGAAAATGGGGAGGCTCAGTGTGACAAAGGTGGTTTCTCCAAGAGGAGGTGAGAGCATGTGTAGGCAGGAAAAGAATGGGATGACCTAGGATAAAGAGCAAACAGTTGGAATTGAAAAGGGTTCTAAAATGAAGATTCAGAAAGGGAAATGGCCCCAATCGAGCATGCAATGATCACATCAAGTGAGTGGTATCAGTGGACCTAGCTGTAGATCCAGAAATGAGCTGTTGTGTTTGTATACAAATGCTAGAACTATAAGAAACGAGGCAGATGAAATGGTTGCACTAATTGCATCTGTTCACCCAAAGATTGTCAGAATAAGTGAGACATGGTTGGAAGAGGATGACATCCTGACAGGAATAGAGATGAAAGGGTATGATGTGTTTTGTGAGGATAGAAGGGGTAAAAAGGGAAAGGGGGAGTGCTATTGATGATAGAGAAAGAGTTATGTCCATATAAAGTAGTTATACAAGATGGAAATAGTGCCAGTGGTTTTGAGGCAGTATGGTGTGAGATAGAGGTGAATGGAATGAAATACTTGGTGGGATGTTGTTATAGACCAGGTAATGTGGATGGTGGTGGTGATAGTGAAATATATAGTCAAATTAACCAAGTGAATCAGAAAAGGGCGATTTTAATTCTGGCAATATAGACTGGAATGATGAGATAGCAACTGGAAGTAAAGAAAATAAGTTTCTTGAGTTTTTGAGGGTTAACTAACTCAGACAGTATGTAACAGAGGGCACTCAAGGATTAAGGGTCTTGGATTTGGTCATCTCATCAGAGGATGTAATTATAAATGAGGTGTCAAATCATCCACCAATTGGTGAGAGTGACCATGAGGTGATTATCTTTAAGATTACCAGCAGTGCGAGGACCCCCATGAGAAAAGGGTATATGTGGAACTACGGGGGGGGGGGGATTATGAAGAGCTCGGGAGACAGCTTGCAGGTGTAGCGTGGAATAAGGAGTTAGCTGGAAAAGAGATCAATGCAGCTCATAGGGGATTTTGAAAAACTATCTAGTAGATGCAATGTTTTAATGTATTCCAAGGGTGAGAAGGTTAAATAAGGTAGGTGTGAGATGGATGAATAAAGAGATTAAGCATGCGATACAGAGAAAAAGGGCATTGTGGAGGCAGCATAAGAGAAGTGGAAATAACCAATTTCATGAGGTCTGCAAAGACCAGGCAAGGGTGGGGTGACTTGGTTGGTGAGAGTAGCTAAAGAGAGGTATGAACAGCAGTTAGCTAATGAAGCCAAAAATAATCCTATGGAGTTATACCATATTTGATATGTAGCTAGAAAAATAAAGAATGATTATGGAAGGATCGCATTGATTGGAGAAAATGGTATAAAGACAGCTGTTGCAGAATGTGTGGTGGAGATACTTAATGAGCAGTTCATAAAGATCTTTCAATCTTGTGAATGGGACTTCATGGAGGGATTGAGAGCAGTTGATGATGGGGAGGAGAGACTGACTGTAGGTGAACAAGAGGTGTTTGGGGAATTGAGTAAACTAGATGTAAATAAGGCTGTGTGACTTGATAATATATCACCGCGTATTCTGAAGGAATGTGCCAGCGAGCAGACACCTGCTTTGGCATATTTTTGTAATACGAGTCTTGCACTTGGTCAAGTTCCTAAGGAGTGGAAGGAGGGCGAGATTGTGCCACTTCATAAAGGAGGTGATCGAACTCAAGCATCAAACTATAGGCCTATCTGTGTGTCAGTGTTATAGTTAAGTTGTTGGAAAAGCTTGTGAGAACTAGGATCCAGAGTTGGGTTCACAACAATGGTATTATCTTTGATGGACAGCATGGATTTGCTAAAGGGAGGTCATGTTTTAGTAATCTACTTACTTATTACAATAAAGTGACTGCTTCCTTGGACAGTGGAGAAGGATACACAGTAATATACTTGGATTTTGCAAAGACTTTTGATAGAGTACCTCATGATAATTTGACAGTCAAACTGGAGCAGATGGGGTTGGATATTAGATTAGTGCATTGGATTGGAGACTGGCTATCTGATAGGTGTCAACAAGTTGTGTATGGGGTGCAATATCCAGGAAAAGGAAAGTCACTAGTGGAGTGCCTCAGGGGTCTGTTTTAGGGCCATGAGTGTTTAACTTATATATTAATGATATTGGTGAAGATTTGGATGGAGGTATTCAGTTGTTTGCAGATGATGCAAAGTTGGGATGAACCATAAAGAGTAGTGAAGATGTTGTGGCTTTACAAGAAGACTTGAATAAATTGAGTGATTGGGCATGGAAAAGGGGATGTGAGTTCAGTGTTGCAAAATGTAAGGTTTTAAAATTTGGAAAACAAAGATGGGATGCAAAATTTATGCATGGTGAGAATATATTGTTGGATGTAGAGGAAATAAGAGATCTTGGGGGGAGGGGATAGTGGATAAGGATCTAAAATTTAGGTGACACATCGCCAAAATTGTGAAAACAACACGAAGGCTTCTGGGAATGATGTGTAGGACACTGATGTGTAGAATTAGGGAGAATCTTGATTAGGCCAACTGGTTTTCAGAAGGATGAAGAGATGTTGAAAAGGGTCCAAAGGTGACTGAGTAAGGTAGTTTCTGACCTCTGGAATGTTGAGTATGAGGAAAGATTGAGAAGTTGTAATTTGCAGAGTTTGGTGGAGAGAAGGAAGAGGGGATATATAATAGAGACATACAAGTTGGTAAGGGGTTGTTATAGGATCAATGGTGGAGAAGTTCTACAAAGAATAGTGTGAGATTAGGGGAGAACCAGAGGTCATCTCTAGAAACTGTATAAAGGGGGTGTGAGCAGGGGAGTGAGAGGCTGGTTTTTTCATGCAGAGTTGTGAATGATTGGAATGCCTTGCCTGAGAGTGTGGTGTCTGCAAGTAGTTTGGTTGTGTTTAAGACATGGTATGATGAGATATGTGTGTGATAAAAGGAGCTCCCAGATGAGTCTTTGACTCCATGAGGTCTTGGTGTAAGAATAATAATAATAATAATAATTTTTTACCAGCTCACTCCACCCATTTTCACACTGATGTTTATTTTCTGCAGTTTTTATCTTTTATGCATATTTCGATGGTAAATGTTCTTATGAACTAGCATCAAAAATTCCTGCACTCTCTCTATTAAATGTGTCTGGAGAGTTTGAAGAATAAATAGAGTAGGAGTCAAATGGATGCCTAATCTTATTAAGCAAGAGATTTGTAAGAAAAGAATGACATGGAAGGAATGCCATGTGCATAATATGATGTTCATTAGAACATCATATTATGCACATATTAAAATTAGAAGCAATAGGCTAGAATAGTCACCACTGTTGTATGGAAAGCAAAGTCTGACTATGAAAAGTAGCTGGCTCTGCATGCTGAAGACAACCCCCCAATAATTCTATCGATATGCTGCAAGTAAAAGAAAAAAAGAATATGAAAGAATAACTCTTCTAAATGAAGATAGTGTGAGGATAACAGATGCTGAAGAGGTTGTTCAACTAATGAGTGGCCATTTTTTTAAAAGCTATCTACCTGGTGTACGCAACATTGAGCTCACTTCTACCTCTTCATTGGATGAAGAAACTCAGGTGTATGAGGATGAGGCATTAGAGCTGTTGCACAAACTGAATAAGATTTCAACAATAGGGCTGATGGGATATCAGCAAGTGTTCTAAAAGATTTCAGTTGAATATGAGTCTCACAACAGGGAAGATTCTGCAGGAATAGAAAGAATATATGGTAATTCCATTGCACATGGGTGGTACAAAGACTGTTGTATCCAACTATTGATCAATTAGTATCAGGAGTGGTGGTGAAGATTTTAGAAATATTGGTTAGGGCTTGCATTCAGAAATGGGTTGATAGTGAATCTCTACTTTGGCTCAACAGGGGTTTACTAAAGGAAGGTCATGTTTTAGCAACTTACATACTATAGTAATGTTATCATTGAACTAGACAGGGGGAATGTATACACCATGATACTTTTGAATTTTGCTAAGGCTTTTGACAGAATACAGCATGGTAGATTGTTGCATAAATTGGAAAATATGGGTTTGGATTATGGAATGATAGCATGGATAAGAGGATGCCTGAGTGACAGATATCAAAAAAGCAGATATGAGTCTGCAAGATTTAAGGTAACCAGTGAGATCAGTGGTTGGTCTGCTGTTATTCAATCTGTATGTTAGTGATATCTGGGAAGGATTTGACAAGTGACAATGACATACAGCTATTTGCTGATGATGCAAAGATAGGTAGAATAATCAGGAATGCTGCTGATGTAGTACTTGCAGAATGATTCGAGTAGGCTGGAATTGTTGGCGTAGGAAAATGCTTGTCACTTGAATATCAGTAAATGTAAAGTCATTCACTTCGGTGAATGATATCCGATGTCATATTATATTGGTTTGATTATGCTAGAAGAAACCGATGAGGCTAGGGATCTTGGAGTGTTAGTAGATAGGAAGTTGAAGTTCAGAGGGCATGTAGCAAAAATTGCAAAATACAACTGAAAAGACAGTTGCAATGCTGAAACAAACTTTCACATGTAATGATAAGGATATCATTTTGCCTCTTTACAAGGCCTTGATAAGACCCTCACTCAGACTATTGTGTGCAGGTCTGGTCCTCTGTTTTTCCATTGTGATTCTGATATAGTGGAGAGAGTGCAAAGGAGAGTCTTAAAAATTATATCAGGATTGTGGCATACTGATTATGAAGATAGATTGAGAATTTGTAGAGCTGAAGAGACTAACAAACAGGAGAAAAAGGGGTAATATGATTGAGACTTACAAATTTCTGAAAGGTTCATACAGGATTTCAGTTGATAGAATTTTTCAATTTATGGAGGGTGTGGAAAGGACAAGAGGGCATGCTTGGAAGCTGAGAATGAATGCTATTAAGAAGGGGGTCAGGGCTAGATTATTCTCTCATAGGGTGGTTCGTGATTGGATGTTGTGAGTGCAAGCAGTGTAAATGAATTCAAGAACAAGTAGAATATAGCTGGTGTGTGTACTATGTGGCCTCCCTCAATGAGTCCCTGACTCCCTGGAGATCTCGCTTAATATTAATAAATAATAATAATAAATCTGTTGAAACACATGCAATGGCCACCCAAGATCCCTTCCAATTCAATATCAAATTCACTGAAACAAGTTTCTTTTCTTTTCTATCCCTGCTACCGCCAGTATTGGGGGAACAGTCTCTCTTTCTCCCACCCCCCCCCCCCCCCAATAAGTTTCCAGACCTTCAAGTCAAATGTAAACAAGTTTCTCCTTTCCTAACCCACTACCCATGCATGGTTTTAATGTACTATAAAGAGATCAACCATCCTCTCATATGGGCCCAACATAAAAAAATAAGGGAAAAAAAACTGTCTTTCCACTTTTTTTTTAATTGTTAGCCCATGTCTCACTTCCACATTTAACAACTGGAATAAGGGCAAATATTAAATAAACTTTCTTTTTAAATGTACAGACAAATGTAACAGATAATCTTCTTATCAGAAATTATTTGTTTCTTTGAATGATTCTTCTACTTATTTTAATCTTGTTTTTCCATAAAACCAACTGCCAAATGAATATGAATCTGGTGATCTGGATTAAAGGATGACTGATGGATAGATATCAAAGAGTATTTTACAGAGGAGTTCAGTACATGAAAAGGTAGATGATCAGTGTATATCACAGGGCTTAGTATTTGGTCCTCTGTTCTACAATTTGTACCTCGGTGATATTGGAAATCATCTGATGGGAAATATTCAGTAGTTTGCTTATGATGCAAAAACTGGGAAACTGATTTCTAATCTGTAATTTGTAATAAACTGATATTACTTTGATGAAATGGGCTGTAGTTTTAAGCTGTTTATTATTTCTGACTGATATAGAGAATCCAAAGCTTTTTCAAAGTCCACAAACACTAAATATGCTAGAAGCTGATATTCATTTACTTATTATATTACTTGGTTAATAGTGTAAAATATAATCTATTCAGAGCATAATCTATGATTATGCTCTGAAACCTGCATGTAGCTTCCAGTATTGAGGCCACATGTTTTTAGATAAATAACGAGTTTAATAAAATTAAACAAATACAACCCTACAAATTTCATAAGTCATCAGACTTACATCGTCAGGGGTATTGTTATTATTATTATGTGACACCTTGAGAGTCCTTGGACTCATCTTGGGAGGGCACTCTACTCTACTCTAAATTGTGACCTATTTTTACAATATCTCTATGACAGATAAAATATCAAAAACCATTAAACCTGTGTTTAATTATTTCTTTTTACTGTTTTCTTTCCATTAAATCTAATTATAATTTATATGTTAGTTTAAAACTAATAAAACTAACGCCTAAGTCTTAATATGCATTTGCCAATATGGATTATTTTGCCACAGTTGTTCAACATGCAGGTTTTCAGATTTATTTTACACCTTTGGACCACTGTCATAGAAAAGTTTGGAGAATCTGAAGTGTTTTGCTCTTGATATCTCTAAGCCATTTGATTGGATTTGGCACAAATACTTATTAAGTCAGCTCTCATTATAGAGTCTGTCTTCATGAATTCTGCAATTGGGTTGCCAGCTTTGAGTGCACATTATGTGGGAGTTCTATCTGAGTGCATGTTATGTGTGATCATGGATAGATATCTCAAACTTTGCAACTATTGCCTGGCATTTCACAAGGATGTTTTTTTTTTTTTTCTTTCATCTATTCTCTTTCTACATATCAGTGATCTTCTACAACTAAGTACATATCCAGTGCACAGTTTTAGTCATCAATCAGGGAGAAAGAATGGTAACTACATTTAAAAAATGAATCATAAGAATGAGTCACTTAGCATGGGCTCATTAGCATGTGTCTCAGTTGCAGCTGAGTTAAAAAGATTACACAATTAGAGCTGAAAGAAACAATTTTAGAAGTTTCCACACATTAAATAGTCTAAAAAAATATTAAGTTAATAGTAATCACTTCAGTCAGAGGATTTAAGATTTAGATGATTTCATAAGATTTCACATATTTCAAGGAAAAGACAATCCAATTTGAACCTGTTTTAATGAAGAATCTTTGTTTGGTTTGAAAGAACTCTATGCCTAGTGTCAAAAGAACCTACTCATTATGCTCCTGCTAAACAACCTCCTTATACAACTTCCAGGCATGTCCCCTTGTTCTACTCCTTCCCTCATTCTATGAAAAATTTCTTCCACATTAACCTAGTACACAACCCTTTTCCAACTTAAATGTCTCTACCGTATCCCTTCTCTTCCTCCTATTCACAATGCTTTGCAAACTGCATGCCTTCAATCTGTTTTCATATCTGACATCCTAAAGACCAGTTATTACCTTAGTCAGTCTTCTCTGGACCCTTTCCTAGATATTCTCATCACCATGACAGGGGACCAAATCTCTGCACAGTAATCCATACAAGGCCTGAGATTACTCTGTAGCACAATTGGAAGAATGATGATATGTTTCACCCTCTGATTGGAAAGGCCTAAATTCGATTCTCATTGTAATGGAAGGAATCTTTATATGGATTTTTTTCAATTGAAGGTGAGTTAGCCAGTCTCATATGGAGGTAGCAGGGCTTTTTCTCCTGGAAACTCAGGTTTTTCATTCTAGCATACAGACAAATTGACACTTCAGAACACACACAATTTACAGACAAAAAATACTAGCAGTGGTGTGAGCAGCAGATTGCATTGATGTAGATGATGATGATGGTAGTAGGGGTTCAATGTAGTTGGTGGATTGAGTGGTGGATATGGAGAGTTTTGGAGTAGGTGTCCTCTCTCAATGAATCTTCGGACTCCTTGGAGGTGTAACAAAATAATAAAATAGTGTAAGAAGCAAGGTTGGATTCCCAAAATGAAATGTAGTGTTATATTCCTGGATGCAAATCAAAGCAGAGTGGCAGGTCCATCCAAAGTAACAAAGATGATATGAGCAGAATACTAGATAGACACCTGGGAAAGAGAGTGGTGGTGGTGGTGATGTATCATTTGTAGATAGTAAGAAAGAAGATGGTTTTTGAAAGAAGTGTATGGACTGAACTTGCGCAGAATCCATGGTGTTTGTTCAGATGTTCCTTATACTCCGTGGGAGTCATTATCACAGTGGCATTACCTTTATCATTCTATATGATTAATATATTGGCATTTTTGATATAAAGATCAAAGAGCTTGTACTTCTGAGAAGGGTATATTCAAAGGAGAATTTTACTTTGTATAAAGTTTGGGTGATTTCCAAACATAATTTATTAGCTTGATCTGTGTGCAATTCTCTTATACATTTTTCCACACCTACTAATTTCTAATAAGGTACATATCAAGGAGACAAGGCAAAATCAGAACCTTTAGACAGAACATTTAGTTCATCATTTGTGAGTGGCCTGTTTGTTAAATTTATAATCCAACTGTAAGTCAGGAACTGTTAAATATTTTAGCAGTTTCTTCCTTCCAGTAAGTATTTCAAACTTATAAATCATACTAAGGTTATGATTCAAATGTGCTTACCTGCTGAGGATAGCGAAATACTAAAAATGAATTCCTAATGGTGTTTAATTCCTGGATGTAAACTTTTGGGAGTACCAAAAGTAAACTCTTGGTACTCCCATAATCAAGTTCCCTATAGAAAGTGAATCTAACAACCATCTTGAAATTCAGAATCCCGCAGATCATTCTGAAATTGTTTATTTATTTATTTATTATTATTATTTTTTTTTTTGAAAACCAGCCATTGCTGGCAGAAAAATTCATTCATCTTCACAGCATCGTTCATTGCAGAAGATAGGTATAACCAAAGACTTGTACATAGAGCTAATGAAATCTACCCTTCTGATTCTGTTTTGCTAGTTAAATTAAATAAAATGAAAAGCAATCTGATGTTTAATGCTTACAAAGAAACAACCATTCAGAAAATTGTTGATACTTATTATCTGTCAACCAGATTACAATCCAATGTGAAATGAATTTCAATACTCTGGCTTAAATGAATATCTGAACAAATAGTATGGATTGTTTGCAAATTTAATCTATACACTTCCTTCAAACCAGCTTGGAAACTGTCTTCTTTCTTGCTATATACAAAGAATACATTACCACATTTCTCCTTGTCAAGTGTCTCTCATATACCCTGCTCATGTCATGTTTGTTACTTTGGACAGACTAGCAGTTCTGATTTGATTGAACATCAAGGTTTGCATTTTGGGAAGTAAGGCTGACAAGTTCAGTCATTACTTCTGCATAATGCAATGCACATCTCCTTGCAGACATGTATAATGCTATGCATTAAGGGAAGGGCCACTACCCAGACCGGTTTCGACCTTTATTGAGGTCTCATCAGTGGAAGCCAGACCCAGAAGTGGTGATACTAAGGCAATGGAGCAATGGAGAAGTCATATTTACCTATACGAGTTGCCAAAAGGTGTGCCACCTTATTATTGAATTGCTCTGGATTTAGAGAAAGATGTTAGAAGTTTTTTTTCCCCACTTAGTTAAATTATAAAAATAAAAAATAAAAAATTAAAAAAACTTCCAACTAGCCATAGGTTTTTTAGAACCAAACAATAATTCTTCATTCAAATTTGATTGTCTTTTCCTTGAACTACAAAATCATCCAAACCTTATTATTATTATTATTATTATTATCATTATTATTATTATTATTACGTGACACCTCCAGGGAGTCCAAGGACTCATTGTGGGAGGGCACACTACTGTGCTTTGCCAAATATATCTCATCCTCTCCACCACCACTTATCTGCTCTGACTGTATGCCAATCTCCAAGTTTTGGGAAGTGATTCCCAAAATGCAAGCTTTGATGTTCTTTGATGCAATCAAATCAGAACTGCTAATCTGTCCAAAATAACATAATGCAAATCAGGCTCCCACTGATGAGACTGCAATAAAGGTCAAAACTAGTCTGGGTAGTGACCCTTCCCATAATGCATAGCATTATACATACCCATAAGGAAATATGCTTTGCAATATGGGATACTGTTGGATCCTACTTGTTCTTAATCTATACTTTGGATCTGACATGATTACAATTACGATGTTCTTAACTAATTGATAAGTTGTGAGTTGATTTCTAATTCAAATATAGAGAAAATTTATATTTAAAGACTGCGCCACTCTATATCTGAATTAGTTCAAGAATTGAAGAAAAATCAACCTTCAACTATTTCTCCTTAAAATATATACTGGCTGAGTATATTTGACTTATTTAATTTACCCACTTTGGTTCAAATATTTTATGAATGGTGCAGTAAAAGAGATTCAGGCAAAATACAACTTTAGATAAACAAAAACAAACATTTAATTTTAAAATCACAAATTTTACACTTATGTTTAAATCAGTAATTAAGATATCACAAACATTTTAACTCCTCAGGTAAATTCAATCATTCAACTCATACAATGGTAAATCTGTTGTCTCTATAATACAGTCTGCTCACAGTTCCTTAAGTTCCAAATACAACAAAAATTGCAGTAATACCTCTTCACAAACAAACACTTTTAAATATACACTTTAGCTAATTCTCTGCAATAGTTACTGTTAATATAAGGAAATTCTAGGATGAAACTCACACACTTCTCTGTATAGAAATATTAATGGTTGGAATAATCTTACCGATAATCTTCTATCTTCATCTACTTATACATATCCACTTTTTATAACTGTAAACACTTTAAACAGTAAACAGCACTCATTAAAATAATTCTTCTAAGCAATAACTGAATTAATCATCGGTCACAATACACATAAACAAACGTTGTTGCATAAAGTACTACTGATCGCTCATGAAATAGGGCAACACAATAATGCCTTAACTTTAGGTTTTATATGCACAGTTGTTCACTCTTCCGGCATTCAATTAATTCTTAGACACTACAATTCTAAACACAGCTATCAGTATACTTCAGCTTTACAGCTCTACTAATCTTTAGTAACTTCGTGCTTTGCTTCAAGGTTCTGTGTGTGTCCTTGAAAGGTCGGCCCTGAAATTAAATCTCAATTCAAGTATTGCTAGTCTATTTAGTAGTCACTCAGCTGTCTTCCGTAGCTATAATTGTTATTCTACAACTTATTAGCTAACCGCCTCTCGACTAGTAGACTTTATTAGCTGCTTGAGTGACTTGCCGACTCCTATTATAGCACTGTGATTCCCGAATGCTCCGATTCCAACCTAATGCCAGTCTCTTTCTTATAAATCTCTAATGCTCTCCCTTTTCCAGTGTTCCTCGCTTTTTATATCCGTTTTTCCCACCTAAATTCTTCTCGTGATCTCTTTAACTAATTCCTTTTTAGTAAACTTTCAGCTTTCTCCCCACGTTCTGTTCCAAAAACGTGCTCGTTCACTTACATACGTTTCCATGACAACCAAACAAAATATAATAAAATCGAGGTATTGCATAACGCTAAACTTCTACAAATAGGAATAAATAGAGAATATTTACATTTCAATTAATGCGCAGTTAAAATATCAAATACAAGTTCTTATAATATTAACATAGTAATAAATAAAATAGCTTAATAATATTTAATACAGTCTTTTCATTATTAATACATATATCTTGATTAAATAATTAAATATTAAATAAAGTTAAAGGTAGTTATATGAATATTAAATTATAAAATAAGTTATTTACATTAAATAATTACAAGTTTAGCTTATGTGATGGAAGATCATGTTGGATTCTGAAGCAAATAATAATTATTCTAATCTCTATATATTCAGAATCCAACAATACTAAGGCAAGTGATGTGACGTCATCAGCTTCTATATACGAGTTGCCCCAGTCCTGAAAATATATCAGGTGCAAACTTTGTTTGTTTACACTTGGATAAAGGATTAATCCAAGTATATAATTTCTTGGTATCTTTAATTTAAACTAAACTTGTGAACATTCTTTCTCCTTTCCCTGCTAATTATGACAGGCTGCTTAAGATAGGTCTTATTTTAGAGCACAAGTTTTAATCACAACTGGGAGAATATTATCAGGACTAGAAGAATTTGGCAGTATCCCTGTATTCAGAATTCTGATATGTACCTACTGCTGCATGTATAACTCAGGAACTGAACTCCCCCCCCCCCCCCATACTAGAAACAGTATGCTTCCTCTGTTGTGTTTTCCAAAAGGACATCAGAAGAATATTCAGTAGTTTAGGTAATAAAAAGCATCTCATAGCATTTCTTCCACTTCCCCAGTTGTGTTTAGACTTGTTTTCTGGAGCTGACATCAATTATATTTCATTCATATTATTCTTTTTCATACTCAGCTACAATTACTCTCCAGAATAAAAGCTTGCATTTCCATAAACAGACATAATGGTTTACCATCAAACTGCTGGCTTGAGTGGATAACACTTCTGGTTTGACAACCAATAGACCTTCATGGATTAGGTTGGAAGAGATGGTGACGTATTTACTTTTAGTAATGATCTAATTGTTCATCTACCCACCAGAATACCAGATAATCATTCTCCAAACACCCAGGACTTTTCTTAGACCCTTCCTCCAATAATACTGTAAATGTTAGATCTCTTGGAAACTCCTACCATAACCTTGTCCATGTTTCTTTTTCTGCTGATCAATGACCAACCTTCATGCAGCTAATCTCAGCCCCATGTTCTTTGGAACTACAAGGGTGTATACACCAAATGAGATTTCCTCAGTGATTTTATGCTTATTTTAAATGGTTTAGTTATTGTTTCTACTCTCCTGATTTATATATTTGTTCTGACAGAATAATTGAAATATTACTTGATGGAATGAATAATTTCCTTCCTTTCCCTATTCCACACGAAAAATTCCTGACCACTTTCCAAGTCCAAATGCTGCAGCAAGTGTATGTATGTGCCAAAGCAGTCCAAGATCTGCCATATTATTATTATTATTATTATTATTATTATTATTATTATTATTATTATGGGCAATTCTAAGGAGTCCTTAGACTTGTCGAGGGAGGCCTTAAACATCATGTCAAGAACTATTCAGCATTTGCACAGTATATATCATACTTTGCTTTGAACTCATTCACAGTCATGGCACCCACAACAGACTCTTGAAGCTTATTCCACTCATTCACAACTCTTCAAGTAAAAAACCTATTTCTAACACCCTTGCTAACTACACTCTTGCTTAGTTTCCATGGATGGCTCCTAGTTCTCCAACCGCCAGACCTGTTCTGAAAAATTTTCTCTGAGTTAATCTTGTAAAAACCTCTCAGTAATTTGAACGTCTCGATCATATCATCCCTTTTCTGCCTATCAGCCTATCAACCAATTTCTGTAACCCACAGATCTTCAACCTGTTCTAGTAAGGTTCATTCCATAGACCAGCTATCATCTTGATCACTCGCCTCTGGATCCTCTCTACCTCCTCCCCATCAAGAAGAATCCCAGAGGCCCAGATCTGGGCACAGTAGTCAAGATAGAATCTTATCAAGGCTCGATAACTTGCTTATCTCTGCTCGTCAAAGTATTCTTCAGTAACCAAGTCATCTGATGAGCTGATTTAGCCACTTGTCTTTCTCTCCATAACGAATTAATGTTATGTAATTCATTTAGTAAAATGTTGTTGTTGTTGTTGTTAAAATTATTTGTAATTTTAGTTTATGTTATAATGTTTTGCTAATTTCAGCAATGTTGCATAATGGTGGCATACACATGTGGACTTGATAATTAATGTTTATAGCTCAAATACTGCAGTGTATTTCAGCCAATACCAGCAAGAGTGAGAATGAACAGTGGGGGGGGGGAGGACTCGTGGCTACATAATAGGTGGCTACCAGTAGCCACTTGTTATGTCAAAAATGGCTACTGGTAGCCATTTTTGACATAAAGGGTTATATGAACATATTCAGAAACCAATGGATTTATTTGGAAGTATTGATTTCTTTCAAATGGTGTACAATCACCAGAAGATAATCTAGAAGAAAGCCTTGTATATTGTTTTTTTTAAGGACTAACAGTAGCTGAAGTCTGAAAAGAGAAAGCAAGTTCCAAAACAACACAACAAATGTCTACTATTTATTTATTATAATTCTATGTCTGTTCCTGTCACTGGATAAATTTAAGACTGAATGTTTTACTGCAAGCAGAAATGTGTGTGTTTTTTCTAAACAGTGTGCCTTGTGTGTACACTGAATATTGAACAAGAAAAACTATTATTAAGTTAATGATAGTGACTGAATATATGTAACGAGCTTAGAGAACTGTAGGGAAAACAGTTATTATTGTTATTATTACTACCCTAAGCAGTGGCGCACTCAGGATTTAATCTTGGAGGGGGCCGGGAGCTTAGGATTTAACCTTGGGGGCAGTTGAGTAGACGATTTGCGAATACACACTACGCATCGCATATGACCAGTGACTCAGAATCTGCAGTGATCGCTAATTCATAAGTAGTATAGAAATAGAAGACACGACATAACATAAATTAAAAAAAAAAAGAATTTTAATTAGGAAAAGATTTTTGGAAAATTTTCTATTGTTTTTTCCTTTTCTTTGGGGGGTGTCTGGGCGTGCCAGTGACCCTAAGACCAAATGGAGTCAAAGAATCATCTAGGATGTCCTTTTGTCATACACACAGCTCATCATACTGTGCCATAAACACACTCAAATTCTTTGCAGACACCACCCTCTCAGGCAAGGCATTCCAATTATTAACAACTCTGCATGAAAAAAATCTACTTCCGACTACCCTGCTCACACCCTCCTTATATGGGTTCCACAGATGACCTCTAGTTCTCCCCTGATCTCCCGACATTGATCCTATAACATTGATCCTTCAAGATTGATCCTATAACAATCCCTTACTAACTTGTAGGTTTCTATCATATCACCCCCTCTTCCTCCTATCCACTAGACTCTGTAAATTGCATCTTGTCAACTTTTTCTCATACTTGACATTCCAGAGATCAGAAACTACCTTAGTTGCATATAGACCTTTCCCAACATCTCTTTGTCATTAGAAAACCAGGTGATTTATTGTGTCATTTAGAAAACCACATATTTACTACTGTGCACCAAATTGGTGCACTGTAGTCAATATGTGGCCTAATCAGAGCCTTATACAATGGAACCAGAATCTCTTTATTTCTACAAGTCATTGTCCTTTTCATCATTTCCAAAATTTATTGTGTTCTCCTCACAATTTTGCAAAATGTCCTCTAGATTTTAAATCCCTATCCACTATCACTCCAAGATCTCTTCTTTCTTCTACCTCCAATAATATATCTCCACCAAACATAAATTTCACATCCCATCTTTGTTTCCCAAGCACTAGAGTCTCAAGAGTATAATAAATTTGGTTTAATCCTTTATCCAATGTAAACTTTCAACAGTCGCAAGAGAACATAACGGAAGATTTCAACTGTGCCTGAAAAAAAAAAAGCATTTAATCAGTACATAGCGTTGCTTTTTGTCACAAATGGTGCTACATATTTTCAATTTGATACAAATGTCTTTCAGTACTGTTGTTAGTGGAATTTTGTTATTTATGTTGCGTTTTGCTGCTGGTTTATTCTTACCGAGAGGGTGAGGTCAGAGATGGATGTCTTTAGAGGTAGCAAAGAAAAAAAGATAATGCATTTTTGAAAATTATGGAGATAACCACCATGTTTGAATAAAAACTTTAGTTTAATATAACTAAAATCTACATTCGACGTTTTGACCTTTATGTCAAGGTCATCTTCTGAGCAATACAACTATACACAGAACACAAGCTACACTACAATCAACCTGGTTTGTTAAAGACACTGACCAACCGCTACAACAATTGCTGGCCTGACCTCTGGTGAAAAAAAAAAAAAATTATACATCAACGCTAGACCTATTATTAGTGTTATCTATTGGTTGTAGAAATACATTGGGCACAACAACAAGTATCTATCTATATACATATATTAACATCATGTAAATTCCAGTCAGTTGGTATGGAATGGTTTCTAATACTAGCTGAAGATTGGCTAGAGTCCTGACTCATGCTGGATCTTATATATTAGGTAGGCTGAATGTGTGCCATAAAGGAAAAAAGGATAAGTTTTTATTATTTTTATTAAAGTTTTCTACTTGAAATAATACAACATAAAGTAATTTGCAGTTGGGGAAATTATACTTAAAAACAGAAAATTTTTAATTGTAGTAGTTCTGAGAACTTGGTTCTTCGTGCACATCTCAAACTACTAATAGCTTGTCACCAAGTCCTCCCCCATTTAACCCCTCCATGTGGGGCACCTTCATGGTGGATGGGACTGCCCAGTGATGGTCCCGGCCCTTTTCATTTTTCCTCTTTTTCTTTATTTTTTTCCCCTGTATTCTTCGCTCTACTTCTCCTGAGTCTTTTTCACTATCTTTTTTTCCAGACCACGATCCAGTGCCCTGCCGCCGTGCTTGCCATGCAGTGCAACCTGTGGACATCCGGAAAAGGGGATCCTGGTAGTCTTGCACTACTTTGGCCCCTGTTTTGCAAGATGAGCAGTCCTGGATGGCTCAGCCAGGATCAATTGGCTAGTGGGCTTGCCTGCAAGGGTTAATGGTGTTGCAGTAAGTCTCTCACTTCATGGTCCAGGGGTCAGGATCCTAGGCTTGCTATAGTGCCGGTATTGCATCTGGGGTAGCCCTGTCATTCCACTCCTGAGCACAGTCATTACTTGCCAGGCAGTGAGTGTTCATGTGTGGCTCCATAGTGGGTAGGGAGCTCTGGCACCGAGCCAAAAACTTCTTGAGCATGAATCCTTCACCCTCAAATATTTCAGGGAGCCCTAACAAAGTCCCAACCAAGTACTGATACCATAGATGCAGCATATGGAAACAGAAGTAAGAAACAAAAGATATATGATGCTAACAGAAATGTACCAACATTTTTAATCATTCATGCTATAGGTGAAAAACCAACAGGGAAAATGCCACCCTTCTTTATTCAAAAAGGTTTAGAAGGACTGGCAGGACCTCCCAAAACTGTTAATAAATTGCATTCTGGTGATGTCCTTCTGGAAACATTGTATCATCAACAGTCTGTGAAATTACTAAGAGCAACAACAATGGGTGGAATAGAAATTACCATAACACCTCATAAAACACTTAACTCCTGTAGAGGAGTGATATTAAAATGGGATCTCCTTGATGTTCCTGATGAGGAAATATGTTCAGAACTTAAAAGATCAAGGAGTGACAGGTTGAGGCACATCCTGACACGTAGGAATGGTCGCCTAATTCCAACCAAGAACATCATCCTTACTTTTGATACACCTAAGCCTCCAACAGCTGTCCTGTTAGCATGTACACCCCTAACCCACTGAGATGCTTTAGATGTCAGAGATATGGACATGCCCAAACTGCCTGTTTTGGTTCTACTACCTGGGCTCGATGTGGTAGTAAAGAGCATGATAACAAATCTTGCTGTGCAAAAAAAGCTAAATGTGTCAATTGTCAGGGAGATCATCCAACTTATTCTTGTGCATATCAGAAATGGAAAGATGAAAAAGAAATTTCAAAGAATGAAAACAGATTAAAATATAACATACCAGGATGCAAAAAGAAAGCTACCCACTATCACACCTGCTCTGAGATCCTCTTATGCTGAGAAGGTAACAATTAAGAAATTAACAGTAGCAACTCAAACTTGTATGTCTGTTCCACCATCTAATAATTTCACCCTACCTGTGCCTTATGATCACAATCACTTCTCTGTTGAGCACAGCAATCACATGACCTGTGGCCTTATTCCAGAGACAATTCCAAAAATGATCCCACTCGATGGAAACCCACTTGTCAAAAAAATTATGGCAAAGATATCACTTAAATATAAACCACCAGATACTCCCATCTGGTGGTTTATCAGAAAAAATGGATACTTCAGTTCCCAGTGAAAGTAAACTAAACTTACTAACTGACCCTAACACATCAGGCGAATTGAATACTCTACCAGAGGAAGAGATGGACACTGGCTGTCCATACTTCCCCAAAACAATTGATAAATATAAATATGACAAAGGTAAGTCCTCAACCTCCTGAAAACCAGACAAGTCTATAAAACCAAAACAACAGGAAAATTTGTACAATGGAACTGTCATGGATTTCTCCAGAATATCGATGATATCAAGATTTTGTTGCAGAAACACAAATCTTTCTGTTTCTGTCGATGGGAAACATACTTAAGACCTAATGAGGACTCTACCTTTAGGAATTTCACTGTTGTATGCAAGGATAGAATACTACTGTGTATTTCTCTCCTCTGTCCATTGAAGCTGCCACCTTATTGTAAAAAGTAAACAGATTGCTAAAACATGACCTCCTTTCACAAATCAGTGCTGTTTATCAAACATAATACCACTGTTGTCAACCCAATTCTGTATCTTTGGTCTCACCAGCTTCTCCAATACCTTAACCACAACATCTGACACACAGATCGGCCTATAATTTGATGCTTGAGTTCTATCATCTCCCTTATTAAGTGGCACAATCTTGCTCTCCTTCCACTCCTTTGGAACCCAACCCAGTACAAGACTCATATTATAAAAATATATGAAGGCTGACGCCAACTCCTTGGCACATTCATTCAAAATATGTGGTGATATATTATCAAGTCTCAGAGCCTTATTAACATCAAGTTTGCTCAATTCCTGATATAACTCTTGCTCACTTACAGTTAGTCTCTCCTCCTCCTCATCATCAACTGCTCTCAAATCTTCTATGATGTCAGATTTGCAAGAATGAAATACCTTTATGAACTGCTCCTTAAGTATCTCCACCATATCTTCTGCAGCAGTTGTTCTTATACCATTTTCTGAAATCAATGTCATCTTTCCATGATTATTTTTTTTATGGCTGCATATTGAAAGAACTGTCTATGATTCTTTTTAGCTTCATTAGCTAACTGCTGCTCATACTTTCTGACCTTTGGAATACATTTAGATATTGCTTTTACTAGATCTTGAATATCTCCCAAGCTGCATTGATCTCCTTTCCAACTAATTCCAACTAATTCCTTATTCCATACACCTGCAAGCTGTCTCCTGAGCTCTTCCTAATCATCAGTCTTGTAGTTCCTCATATACTCTTTCATCACACTGCTGGCAACATCCTTGTAATCACTTCATTGTCACTCTCACCAATTGGAGGGTGATTGGACACCTCATTTATAATTACATCCTCTGATGAGATGATCAAATCCAAGACCCTCAATCCTCGTGTGCCCTCTGTTACATACTGTCTGAGGTAGTTGTTCCTTAAAAACTCAAGAAACTCATTTTCTTTACTTTCAGGTGCTATATTGTCATTGCAATCTATATTGCCATAATTAAAATCTCCATAATGATCATCCTTTTCTTATTTGTTTGGCTAATTTGATTATACATTTCATAGTCACTAACATCCACATTACCAGGTCTATAACAACATCTGACTAAGTATTTCGTTCTGTTTATCCCTATGTCACACCATACTGCCTCAAAGTGTATACTTAGTTTACTCTGATGTATATTCTCTACATGTTCAACATTCTTGAGAAGGGTAGTGCTCCTGAGAATTATTTCTACCCAAGTTACAGAGGTACGATGTGTTTCTTATTTTATTATGAGTGTTAACTTTGAGCAAGTGTGAAAAGGTCCTTATTTGAATTGATTATATTAAAACTGAAATAGTTGTTTTCATCCTAGAGATTATTACTAAAGGAATGTGTTTCCCTTGATTGTTTGTTACTGACTATAGAAAAAATGGTATTGTTTTTATCATAGAAGGGTAGTGCTCCTGAGAATTATTTCTACCCAAGTTACAGAGGTACGATGTGTTTCTTATTTTATTATGAGTGTTAACTTTGAGCAAGTGTGAAAAGGTCCTTATTTGAATTGATTATATTAAAACTGAAATAGTTGTTTTCATCCTAGAGATTATTACTAAAGGAATGTGTTTCCCTTGATTGTTTGTTACTGACTATAGAAAAAAGGGTATTGTTGTTTTTATCATAGAAAGGATTAGTCAATAAATATGTTTCCCTTGTTTTGTTTGTTGTTGGAATTTTTTTAATTCCTGAATTTAAATTTCAAGTGTTTGTGTGAGAGAAAGTGAATCTTTTACAGTATGTATAATTATTTCATTAAACATTGTTTCTTTTGTATTACAATTTCTCATATCTTATTTTAGAGATAAAGATAAGTGAATATATGAATTTTAATATTTGAGAAAAAAACTAGTTTTATTTTCAAAGCAGATGAACATATTGAGAAGCAATCAGAGATAATTATATAATACTTGTGGTATGATGTTGAAAGTTTATTTTTCACTTGGTTAGACTATAATAAATTTAGTGCCCGGTGTTGTACTACCTTACCCCACTCCTGAAGATATTTTCAGCTGCAAACTTTGTTTGCTCACACTTGGATAAATGATTAAACTAAATTTATTATAGTCTAACCAAGTGAAAAATAAACTTTCAACTTCTTTCTCTAAATCCAGAGTAATTTAATAAAAAGGTGGCACACCTTTTGGCAACTCCTATAGGTAAAGATGACCCTCGCCATTGCTTCTGCCTGGTATCTCCACTTCTGGGCCTGGCTCCCACTGAAGAGACCTCAATAAAGGTCAAAACTAGTGTGGGTAGTGGCCCTTCCCTTAATGCATAACATTATACATATCTGCAAGGAGATGTGTTTTGCATTATGGGAGATACTGAGATAGGAGTGATGTTAGCTTGGTCCACCTTTGCTACGAGTTGCCCGGTGTTGTACTACCCTACCCCAGTCCTGAAGATATTTTCAGGCGCAAACTTTGTTTGCTCACACTTGGATAAAGGATTAAACTAAATTTATTATATTCGTGGTATGAACCTAACCTACAACCTGTAAGTTAAACATTTATATAGGTTTTAAATAAGTGCAGCAAAAATAAAAACATATAAAGCAGTAAACAACAATGAAAAAAGGTTTACTGATTTTCATTTCATGTTACCAATCTCACTACAAGCAAGAGATTCTTCGATTTTTGTGATCTGATTTTTCAGAGGACATTGTTGTTGTCTTGTCTTAAGCTTTTCACAAACCATTGAGGTTCTTTAGCTGTGGATTTCACAACCGCAACTGTCTCAAGGATAAGGTGGTTGGCCCTATGCCTCCAGTGTGTACTACATCTGTAAATGTGTGTGTTCACAGGGTTGGTTTGCCTGTTCTGGGGGACAAAAAAAACTGAAGTTTCCAGGTGAAAAAAAAAACCCTAACTCCATATGAGACTGGCTAACTCACCTCTAGTCAAAAGAGACCAGATAAAGGTTCCTCATGTCTTGTACAGGAAACAAACCCAGGTCTTTCTGACCAAAGGGCTTTTTGTCTATACTGACTGAGCTACAGAGGCTCTAGAGGACATTGTTGGTTTTTTTTAAATTACCATCAATGTAGACTATTTTTCATGGTTTTTTTAAAAAAAAAAGTTATTCTGTCACCTCCCTAATGAAGTGGCACAATCTTGCTCTCCTTCCACTCCTTGGAACCTGACCCAGTGCAAGACTCATATTATAAAAATATATGAAGGCAGACGCCAATTCCTTGGCACATTCGTTCAAAATACGTGGTGATATATTATCAAGTCTCAGAGCCTTATTAACATCAAACAAATTGAAGGAACATCCATGGATTTGTCTCATCGGCTTTAGATCATTATTTTATGGAGCACCTATAAAATCAATTCTTTTAGACTATTTTTCCTAAACATTACATATGTCTTTGTTTTGTTGATGATGACTTTGCCATCTTGTCCAACTCAAAATCAGAATTATTTCATTTCTCAGAAAATATAAGCTCTTTGTACTCCCATATCAAGTTCATTATTTAATGTGAATTCAACTACCATCTCTCCCTTTGAATACCTTAATAATTTGAAATTCTATAGGTCATATCATGTTGAGTTTTTGGTTTTTCAAAAAATGAACTTTACTGGCATATACATTCACTCATCCTTTCACCATCACTCATCACAGAAGATAGCTATTATCAAAAGTGTTATATATAGAGCTCATGAGATCTGCTATTCTGATTCTCTTTTGTTAGGCGAATTAAATAAATTTAAAAGCAATCTGATGCCTAATTGTTACATGAAACTACTATTCATAAAATTATTAATAATTATCATCTGTCGACTAGACTGCAATCTGATGTGAAAATAATTTCGATACCTTATCTTAAAGGAACATCTGAACAAATAGCATAGATTCTTTGCAAATTTAGTCTATACACTTCTTTCAAACCAGCTTGGAAACTGTCTTCTCTCTTATTATCTTCAAAGAATACACTGCCACCACTCTCCTTCCTCAGTGTCTATTTAGTATTCAGCTCATATCATCTTTGCTACTTTGGACAGACTTGCCATTCTACTTTGAGTTGCATCCAACAACATTACACTAGATTGCATTTAGAGAATCTGACAAGTCCAGCCTTGCTTCTCACACTATTGACACTGGACATAGAATTCTTGGAAACCAGACAAAGATTCTTCATTCCAGCAGGTTCAAATTGGATTATATTTTCTTTGAAACATGTGAAATGTTATGAAATCATCTAAACCTTAATTGCCCTGATTGTATTCCATCTCCAAGTTTTGGGAAGTGATTACTATTCATGATCTGTTCATTGGGCATCCACAGATGCCATATGGTCACTTCGATACTTGGAAATGTCACAAACCAATCCTATTGTATGCTTTTCTGGAGGCTTCAACTCTCTGAAGATCAGTCACTCCACACACACACGATCTATCCATCTCATTGACGGTCTACCCCTTCCTGTTTTTCCAGGAGCTTTACTTTCTATTACTGTTCTGAGAAGTTTTCCTTTCATCCTTTCAATGTGTCCAAAATATTTTAACTTTCTTCTGTCAATATCCTTAAGAAGCCTTAAAGTTCTACTGATCTTTTCTAACACCCATTCATTTGTACACCTTTCAGTATATGATACCCTCAACAGCCTTTTGTAACACCACATCTCAAAAGCAGCAATCCTTTTCTTATCTGACTTCTTTAGATTCCAAGTCTCACATCCATAAGTTGCTGTTAGAAAAATAACTGCATCTAAAATTCTCAACTTGTTCCCTTGGAGATAGATCCATCCTTCCAGATTTTAGACAAGTCTCTGACTGTTGTTTTAGCCATTCCTAATTTTCTAGTGCCGCTCTTTAGGTGACATCTTCTGAACAACAATTCTTTACATTAAGAATGGATCCCAGGTACTCAAATTTGCTGACTTCCTCAATTATTTCTCCATTAAGGTACACTTGTTTCTCAAGAGCCTCCCTGTTTGTATTTCCTATGAGAATCACAATATTTGTCTTGCTAGGATTGAGTTGAATCCTCTGTTATTACTGATCTTGTTAATTTTGTCAAGAATTAGTCCTAGTTCTCCTTGTCATTACAGGGGAGTATAGTATCATCGGCATATCTCAGATTACTCATCAATCTACCACCTATCCTAATTTCTGTCTTGAGCTCATCCCATGCTTCACAAATGATGTCCTTAGCATATATACTAAATAAGTGAGGAGAAAGTAAACATCCTTGTCTAACTCTCTTTCCAACTTGAAAGGTTGGAAAGGGAGTTAGGCAAAGAAAAGGCAAGGATCCGATCTCTGGTGCCCTTACTTTTCCTAAAACCTGCTTGTTCCTAGGACATCTCTGCCTCAACCCTGGCCTCAAACACCATTACTATATGATAGTATATATATTACTAGATGAATAATATGATAATATATAATGGGATTATATAGCTGGCCTAGTTGGCTGAGTGGTTAGCATATATGCTCTCCAGCCAAAAGGCTGCGGGTTCGAATCCCACCATGGGTCATTCAGTGGTGGAGTAGGTCCTTTGATGAGTCTTTGGACTCCCTGGAGGGGTCATGTAATAATAATAATTACTATTAACTGTTCATAATTTTTTTATGAACAGTTAAATTATTATTATTATTATTATTATTACCCAAGACCTCATGGAGTCAAAGACTCATCTAGGAGGTCCTTTTATCAAACACACAATTCATCATACCATGCTTTTAGCACACTCAAATCCTCTGCAGAGACCACACTCTCAGGCAAGGCATTAAAATCATTCACAACTCTGTATGAAAAAAACCTGCCTCTCACTTCCCTACTCACACCCTCCTTATACAGCTTTCAGGGATGACCTCTGGTTCTCCCCTGATCTCCCACTATTTTCTGTAGAACCTCTCCAGCATTGATCCTATAACAATCCCTTAATAACTTGTAGGTCTCTATCATATCTCCCCTCCTCCTCCTCCTGTCCACCAGACTCTGTAACTTGCATCTTCTCAATCTTCCTCATATTCGATATTCCAGAAGTCAGAAACTACCTTAGTCAGTCGCCTCTGAACCCTCTCCAAATCTCTTCATCCTTCTGAAAACCAGGTGATCAAATCTGGACACAATAGTCCATGTGAGGCCTAATCAAAGCCTTATACAATGGAACAAGAATCTGTCTACTTCTACAAGTCAGTGTCCTCTGCAATATTCTCAGAAGCCTTTGTGTTGTCTTCACAATTTTGACTATGTGTCCCCTAAATTTCAGATCCTTATCCACTATCACCCCCAGATCTCTTATTTCTTCTATCTCGGACAATTTATCCTCATCAAGCATAAATTCTGCATCCCATTTTGTTTTCCAAATTTTAATTAATATGTGGAAACTTTTAAAATTGTTCCTTTGAGCTCTACTTGGCTGCAACTGAGACACAGGCTAATAAGCCCATGCTAAGTGACTCATTCTTATGATTCATGTTTTGAATGTAGTTACTAGTCTTTCTCCCTGGTGATGTCCATGTTGCATTGAATGAAAAATACATATGTTCCCACATGTATTTTTTTATACATGCATGAACTGTTAAGAATCTATAAATATGTAGTTTTGTATTAACCATCCTAGCAGCTATGGCTTGTTTACACATCACTCAAAATGTGGATGTGCAATAGATATTATATTCATATACCATTGAAATTATATTGATTATCAGCATAAAAATGGTTGATATATTTCATGCATGTGGACAGATGGGTGGTTAAATACTTTTTTTTTCTTAGCATAATTTATGTATATAGTTAGTTCCTTATGAATAATATGATAATATATAATATGTATATTTATTATTTATTGAAATATTATTTATTAGGTCACTCTTAAAAGTACTACAAGAAATCTATTATTGGGAAAAATTGCTGTTAGAAATACCTTATTTTCTGCATTCTCTTACTTTAAAGCGTGATGGACTTCAGAAACTGAAAGCAAATGTGGTATTAGTTGTTTTTGAATATAACAGGTAAGTATATGTAGACTATCATGTAACTATGCATTTTTATCATTATTATTTCAGACTTCCACCAGGAAACCTAAATAATCACGAGTATTATTATCATTAACTTTAATTGTTCCTGGATGAAAGTATAGTGTGTATGTGGAGGTACAGTGTGTGTGATGTGTGCCAGAGATCAGAAGAAAGAGATGAAGGAAAAAATCAGGAGAGTGGTACTTAAGAGATAGAAGTGCTTGGCAGTGGAAACAGTAGTAGTGCGAGAGAGGAAGAGAGAACAGGAATACAAGAGAAACAGGGAAATGGGGTGAACTCGGGTGGACAGGGAAACATGGCATAGGGAGAGAGAGAGAGAGTGGATGTTGAAAATGGCAGTGAATGTGTGTATGAAAATGGAGTATATTGCGACATGGGTGGAGAAGTTGAGACTGAGCAGATGTATGTGGTAAGCGGTGATAAAGGTGATTGAGCTGATGTAGTGGAGAAATCACAACCAACACATGGATTGGATAGGACTAGCTACAGACCTAAAAATGAACTGCTGTGTTTGTTTACAAATGCCAGAAGTATCAGAAATAAAGGGAATGAAATGGTTTCAGTGATTGAGTTTATTCATCCCAAAATCATTGGAATAAGTGAAACATGGTTGAATGAAGATGATATCGTAACAGGAATAGAAATGGAAGGGTACAGTATTTTTTGCGAGGATAGAAAGGGCAAGAAGGGAGGGGGGGGAGTGCTGCTGATGATAGCAGGGGAATTAACTCCACATAAGCTAGACATGAAAGGAGGAAATAGTGGCAATGGTTATGAAGTGGTGTGGTGTAATAACATGGAGGTTGAGAGGAAGACATATTTTGTTGGATGTTGCTATAGGCCTGGGAATGTGGAAGTTGGTGATGAAGAAATGTATAAACAACTTGGATTAGTGAACAGAGGAAGGGTAATTATTATGGGTGATTTTAATTATGGTGGTATAGATTGGAATGAAGAGATACATTTGGGAATAAGGAAAATGAATTCCTCCAGTTCTTGAGAGATAACTATCTCAGGCAGCACGTAATCTATCTATCTAATCTATCTAATCTAGATCTCATCATTCCATCAGAGGATGTAATTGTTATTGTGGTTTTACACTTGCCACCAGTTGGTGAAAGTGATCATGAAGTAATTACATGTGTTGTGGCTAGTCATATGCAGACTTTTGTGAGGAAAAGATATATGTGATATTATAAGGCTAGTGATTATGACAACCTTAGGAAACAGATTGGAGCTATAACATGGAATGAGGAGTTAAGCAGTAAGGAAATAAATGCTGCATGGGAACTGACAAAGAAATACATAACACCATCAATGTGCAAATGTATTCCGAAGGCCAAAAAACTGAATAAGGTAGGTGTAAAATGGATGAATGTGGAGCTTAAGCATGAAATCTGAAAAAAGAAAGTACTTTGGAGGAAGTACAAAATGAATAATGGTAATTATCAGTCACATGAAAAGTATAAAGAACAAGCTGGGAGAGTGACTGAGTTAGTAAGGAAAACAAAGGTAGATATGAGCAGAAATTGATAAATCAGGCAAAGAAAAACTTTAAGAGTTTTTTAGATATGTGGCAAGTAGAAGGAAGAATGAACATGGTAAGATGAAGTTAAGGGATGAAAGTGGTAGAATGACAACTGCTGCAGAAGACATTGTTGAGAGTATTCAGTGATCAATTTATAAGGGTGTTTCATCCTGATCAGGGTGGAATCCTGGGGAAATTAAGTGCAGAGGACATAGAAGGGGATGGCTGAATTGTGAGTGAGCTGGAGGTGTTTGAGGAAATAAATAACCTTGATGTCAATAAGGCAATAGGATTTGATGAGATATCACCACACATCTTAAGGGAATGTTCCAGGGAATTGGCAGTAGCATTGGCATGCCTGTTTAATAAGTCTTACAACAACACAGGTTGTTCCAAGGGAGTGGAAGGAGGGTAAAATTGTTCCACCGCATAAAGGTGGTGATAAGCTGTAGCTTCAAATTTTAGGCTTGTCTGTATATCTGGAGTTGTTGTGAAGGTAGTGGAGAGATTGATGAGAAGTAGGATACAGAAATGGGTTGATAACAGTAGTAATCTCTGTGATTATCAGCATGGATTTTTTAAGGGGAGATCATGTTTCACTAACTTACTTATATTATATAGCAAGGTGACAAATACCTTGGACAGAAGTGATGCATATACAGTGGTGTACTTTAGATTTTGCAAAGGCTTTTGATAGACTGCCACCCGACAAGCTCTTAAATAAAGTTAAACAGATGGGATTGTATAACAGACTTGAATAAGGTGACAGCCAGTCACTGAATTGAATCAGTGACTGGCTGTTGGATAGGTATCAGAAAGTTGTATATGGGGGGGTGCGGTATCACGAAAGAGAAATGTCACTAACGGTGTGCTGCAGTGGTCAGTTTTGGGACCATTCAATTTGTATGTTAATGATATTGGGTTGAGTTTAACTAGTGATATTCAGCTGTTTGCAGAGTCAAGCGGATGTTATTGCCTTACAAGAGGACTTGAATAGATTGCATGAATGGGCAAGTAAGTGGAACTATCAGTTCAACGTTGCAAAGTGCAAGGTTATGAGATTTGGTAAGCAACAATGGGATTCAAAGTATACACTTGTTGGGGAAACTTTAATGGAAGTAGAGGAGATCTAGGAGCGATGTTTGACATGGACCTGAAATTCAGGGGCCACATTGCAGAAGTTGTGAAAACATCACATTGGATAATGGCAATGATGCAGAGGACCATGACATGCAGAAATAGAGAGGTTATGATTCCATTGTATAAGGCCTTGATCAGCCCTCATATGTTGTGCACAGATTTGGTTGCCCAGTTTTCATGGTGACAAGGATATGTTGGAAAGGGTCCCAGAGAAGATTCACAAAGGTAGTCATTGGTCTTTGGAATGTGGAGTATGAGGATAGATTGAGAGAATGTAAGTTGCAGAGCCTTGTGAATAGGAGGAAGAGGGTGGGGGATATGATTGAGACATATAAACTAGTCAGGAATTGTTATCAGGTAGACATGGAAGAGATTTTTCATAGCATGGGAGAGCGGGAGAGCAGAACAAGACGCCATTGCTGGAAACTGTATAAGGAGGGTGTGAACAGAGGAGTGAGAAATTCTTTGCATAGAGAGTGGTTGGTGAGTGGAATGCATTGCCTGAGTGTGTTGTGGATGTAGATACATTGAATCAGTTTAAAGCACAGTTGGATGAGCATTGTGTGCAATAGTGTGTACCTCCCACAATGAGTCTCTGACTCCATGGAGGTCAAATGTTAATTATAATAATAATAATAATTACTTCAAAAGCATTCTGGTTCAGATTCTTGATATTGTAGAGAAAGCCTGAACAGCACCCAGAACAAACCACAGGTGAACAATGTGTTATCTATTGCCATTGTGGCAACAGGTGAAATATATGATTTGGCTTCCTAAATTCCCAGTCTTGAATATGGTCTGCTCTTCCTTACATTCATTATGTATTCCTTGCTTCACTCCCTTATAGTTTTTTCTTTTTTTTAACTATAATAACAGTATTTAGATCGTTATTATTACTAATTGCACATTTTCATCAAATGTCTTAAAATACCATATTTCTTGAAGTCCATATCAATTATATACACAATCTGATCAAAAATATCCAGATGCCTGCACATTCTCCCAACTCCCACTCTAAAATGCATTAATATGGAGTTGGTCCACCTTGGCTGCTATAACTACTTTCAATCTTCTGGGAAGACTTTCTACTGCTAGATTTTGATACATTGCTTCAGTAATTCCCTTCCATTCTTACAGAAAAGCATTAGTGAGGTTGGTTGCTGATGTCACACAATTGAGCCTGTCTCACAATCAGCAAGCATTCCTTCATCCCACATGTTTGATGGGGGTTGAGATCAGGTCTCTGTGCAGGTCAGTCGAGTTCTTCAGCACTCATCTCATCAAACCATTCCTGCACAGC
Organism: Typopeltis vanoorti; assembly: GCF_054136105.1. Taxonomy (NCBI): domain Eukaryota; kingdom Metazoa; phylum Arthropoda; class Arachnida; order Uropygi; family Thelyphonidae; genus Typopeltis; species Typopeltis vanoorti. The sequence goes on along the minus strand of NC_143572.1, from coordinate 39,273,173 downwards.
TGTCACTTTGTGGACAAGAGTATTATTGTGCTGATATAGGAAATGGCCTTGACTGAATTGTTTTTATAAAATTGGAAGCACGGAATTGTCTAGAACAGGGGTGGGCAACCTTTGTAAGTGTGTGTGTGTGTCAAAATTGCCAAATTTTTGATGCAAAATTTTCTCACATGCCAGCTGAAATTTTGGGGAACATATTATTATTTGTTGTCTTAAGTATTGGGAGAATCTTTTTAATCATCAAAAATCACACTAGAGCAGTAAAATCAAATATTGTAAGAGTGATTATTGTAAGTCATGTAAGATTGAATGAACGCAAAAATCACTGATGGAATTTTTACTTAAAAGTCCTTCTACCCTGTTGATAGCGTGGATATTTTTTATTTGTCCTTAAGTGTAATTCTAGTTGCCATATTCAGCCACACAATTTAAAGATGCAATTTTTAACATCAGCCAAAGAATAAACAATAATTCTGCTTTTTGTTTTTTATAAAGATCAATCAGGCATAAGTTTTTTTCAAGTTTTTCCAGTATATTACAGTGCACAATCTCATAATCGTTTTAACTGACTAAAGCACAATAAAATAAAATAAAATTAAAGATATTCTTTTTTTAATTCTTTATCTCTTATGAGTAATACATAAAAATTACAGATAAAATAAAATATTATTTTGCCTACATAATATATTAAACAGAAGTTAATCTTTATAATTTTTAACAGAAAACATGAAATTAAATTTAGAGAAAGAAAAATAGTGGACATTTTATCTATTTAGCATCAATGTGACTTCTGCTGCTGTATCACTGATGACATATAATTTATATCAGGTTTATATTTTGTAACCTTTAGAGATATCCGTGCACTACTAGTTTCATCCAAGGCTACTCCTATTACAAAACTTAACAAAGTTCATCACCGAGAACAATGAATCACAAGAATATATAGATGCAAAAATGGATAGTAATGCTGTTGCAAGAGTTTTTAAACATGCAAAAGTTTCTGGCATAGTATTCCAAGTCCTTAGTATCTCATTTTTCACACTTTTCTCTGTTACTCCCATCTCTAATTGCTCCTTTTAAATATTTTCCAAGTCATTCTGTGGTCAACAAATTTCTGCCTCCAAATTGAGCTACTTTTTGAAGCTACTATTGAACTAGTGCCTCCGTAGCGCAATTGGAAGAACGATGGTACATTGCGCCCTTCGATTGGAATAGGCCTAAGTTCGATTCTCGTCGCGACGGGAGGAATCTTTATCTGGTCGATTTCAATCGAAGGTGAGTTAGCCGATCTCATATGGAGGTAGCAGGGTTTTTTCTCCCGGAAACTCGGGTTTTTCATCCCGCATACATACAAATCGGCCCTTCAGAACACACGCAAATTACAGACAAAAATTACTAGTTGTGGTGGTGTTGGAAGTGGGCGGTAGATGGCGTTGATGGAGATGATTCGTAGTAGAGGTTAGGTATAGAGACAGTTGTAGATGTCCTCCCACGATGAGTCTTCGGACTCCTTGGAGGTATCAGGAATAATAATAATAATTTGCAAATCAATCAACTGCATTTCAAAATCATCCATATTTATCTACAAAAACATCTGCAAGTTTAATTCATTCATTTTTATAGTGTCTGGAAACTTAATGAATTTTGCTGTCTCTTCTAACTTTATGAACTTAACAAATCTTAGAAGGAACTGCTCAACAGTTGTCACAATGATATTTAAAAATAGCTTTTGAAGACCTTGGCTGTCTGTTTTTTTCATCCTTTTGGAGATCATTGATGTATTTCTTTAGGTTTGGAAAATATCTAAATCTCTCACTCTCTACATTCCTCTAAAAAACTCCTAGTTTCATTTTAAATGCCTTTGTCATCAAACGTCAAGAGTCTTACCAGAGCTCTGTAATTTAAGGTTCAAGTCATTTAAATGTTTGCAAAAGGCTGCAAAAAACATCAGTTTACAAACCCATACAATGCCATACATTTCTTTATAAGACATTTGTTGATTAGTGATTAGTCAAAAAGAGATTCATCCCATTCAGGCATTCAACAGATCGTTTCAGAACAAGACCTTGACTATGCCAACAAACTTTGTTGTACATTATTAGTCCTATGTACACTGAATTCACATCATTCAACAGATTCTGAAATTGTTTTTTATTCAAAGCACATGCAGAAATGTAATTAACAACCTTGGTTGCTGTTTGCATCACTTCTTGAAGTTCTTTTAGATCAGCTTTTGCAATAAAGTCTCCTCATGTATGATGCAATGAAAATTTATCAGTGGATGACCAACATGTTTTGCAAACAGATTTACAAATCTTGCTTCCTTACCAAACATGCTGGGTGCACCATCTGTTGTGAATATCAATTTGCCAAATAGATCATTTTTACATAACTACTTTACATATTTCAACCCCAGTTGTATGCCCAAGTAGTGTTACTAGGTTAATCATTATTCCTGATACCTCCAAGGAGTCCGAAGACTCATCGCAGGAGGACACCTACAACTGTCTCTGCACCTAACCTCTACTACGAATCATCTCCATCAACACCATCTACCGCCCACCTCCAACACCACCACAACTAGTAATTTTTGTCTGTAAATTGCGTGTGTTCTGAAGGGCCGATTTGTATGTATGCGGGATGAAAAACCCGAGTTTCTGGGAGAAAAAACCCTGCTACCTCCGTAGGAGATCGGCTAACTCACCTTCGATTGAAATCGACCAGATAAAGATTCCTCCCGTCGCGACGAGAATCGAACTTAGGCCTATTCCAATCGAAGGGCGCAATGTACCGTCGTTCTTCCAATTGCGCTACCTTCACATACTTTGTCAATCCTACAAAATCGAGCAAAGATTGCTAGCCTAGCTGTTGATGTAATGTCTGTGCTCTCATCAAAGCAAATAGAAAAGAACTTCCACAAAGTCAAATCTTTTGTTAATTGTTCTGCTGTATTCCTTTCCAACTTACATATTATCCTATCCTTAACTTTTTTTTCTACTCACAGACAAATCTTTAATGCATTGAATACTTTTTACCTTTTCTGAAAGATTATCAAAAAGGAAAGGAGTATATTTTAGACCTACACATGTTTCTTTAATATGCTCCCTATCAATGAGTGGTTTTTCCATGTTGGGCAATAACTTTTGAAACCTCAAAACTAGCAACTAAGTCAGAACTAGGCCTGCCTGAAATAAATTTCATCAAAGTATCTGACTTTTTTTTTTTTTTTTTTTTTGTCTTGCTCAGTTTGTGAGAAATTAATTCACTTTGTTCTTGCTCACTTTTATTGCTTAAGATTTTATGAACAGTTTCAAAATGTCTCTTTACAGAAAAAGTCCTACAAACAACTGATTTCAAACATAAAATGCATAATGCTTTATTATCTTTCTTAATCATACCAAATATTTCAGTCCAGTATTCTTTAAATTCACTAGTATCCTCTTCAGTTGAATGTCTGTTTTTTTGCTGGTGGCTTTGACATTCTGTACAATCTGTAAAGGGAAGGAAGCAAATAAAAATATATGATAATGGTATGTTTATATACATGGCATAAATATGAATAGAAAAAAAATAGGAGGAAAGAAAAAGGAAGTCAAGAAGGGAATTAAGTGAAAGGCAAAATTAGAAAAGTAAATTACATCTGAATGACCAAAGTTGTACAACCACAAGGTACATGCAATAAATAATTGCTTTCTTCGTACAGCTTCCAACTTTAATGAAAATCAGATCATGGGATGTAAATGGACAGAGATGTATGGACAAAAATTATAATTTGGACTCAGAAAATCTCATCATAATCACTCTCTGCATGTGCCTACCAAGTGTAAGCAAACCAAAAATTAGTACAATTATAAGCCTACCTACACACATGCAAATAAAAGAGAAGGTATGTATGCCATCTAATCACGTGCAGATAACACTTCATAATCTGGAATATTGATAATACATTTCACATGGCTTTAACAATAACCTATGTTTATGGCAATGTAAAGAAAATTTGCATTTATATCTAATAAATTAAGCATATTAATTGACAATAAATACTTCCAATCCATATTTTAATGACTTATGATTTAATTAAATCCAAATCCACATATATCCACACTTTAGAAACCCAATAAATTCTTTACAAAACATGAAAAAATATATGAAATGATGGTAAAGGAGTCATGTCACACCTGGCTGCCTGGCAAATGATGCGGCAACTGAACGAGACAAAACTTGTACATTAGTATATTGTGGAGATAGATGGCTTGGAAATAGGATGTTTGTTTCATTTTCTTATTACTTATTATTACTAAAACAGTTGATAATGTTTGTTTCTTTATTGCATTTTTATTTGGTTTCACTCTACTTAATAAAATCGATTCTATTAAGTTAAAATATACAACTGAGCGAAGATGTTGGATATTTATTTATTTTTTTTAAGGTGAGCCCTGGGTTGTGTGCCGGAAAAAACATGTTGGGTGCCACTTTTGCACGTGCCGAGGGTTCCCCACCTCTAGTCTAGAATGTCATTATAGGCTGCAGTGTTAAGAGTCCCTGTCACTGGAAATTTGGGACAGGGGCACCAACCTACATCCATAGACCATGTTGCCTCCTCCACTAAACTTCACAGTTGCACAACACATTCAGGCAATTAGTGTTCTCCTGGCATCTTCCAAACCTAGATCCATCTGTCAGACCACCAGATGGTAAAGCATGATTTATCAACTCCAGGGATTGTGTTTTCACTGCTTCAGAATCCAATGGTGGCAAGCTTTATACCACTCCACTTGATGCTTGCCATTGTCCTTGATGATATTATGCTTGTATGTGCAGTTGTACAACCATAGAAACCCATGTTCTTCAGCTTGCAGTAGCATTTTTGAACTCAGTTGTGAGTGTTTCAATCAAAGAAGATTATTTTTAAGCACCCACAGGCTTCATCTTTGGCAGTCTTGCTCTGTTATTTATTCAGCCTACCAGGTCATGATTGTGCTGTTGTTGTCCCTAGGCATTTCACAATAAACATCACTTACAGTTGATCGGGCAATTGCAGCAGTGCAGAAATTCCCTAGACTGAGTTGTTGCAAATGTGACATCCTATGATACTGCAATGTTTCTATGTCACTGAACTCTTTAGTATGATCCATTTTACTGTAAATATTTGTCTATGAAGATTGCAAAACTGTATGCATCTGTTTGTACCCATATAGCCATATTTATAAACAGAAGCATACACTTACTAATAGATAATTACTTAAGGCAACATGTGATTGGAGGAGACTAAAGGTGGGAGTATTGGAGCTGATCATAGGATTAGAAGAGCTATCCATAACTAAGGTGATCACACTAACCATAACCAAGGTGACCACAATTGGTGAAAGTGACCATGCAGTCTTGACTTGGGAGATTGTAAAACATGAGGAATATTCTGTCAAGAAGGGGTATACAAGGCAGGTGATTATGACAAGGTTAGGAAGAAGCTTAAATCTGTGCCATGGAATGAACACTGCAGAGTATGGATGTTAATAGTGCATGGAAGATAGTTAAGGGTCATCTAGAGGAAGCAATGTTAAATTGTATACTAAAGATAAGGAGAGTTAATCAGATAGGAGTTAGGTGGATGAGTAATATCATTAAGCACAAGCTGCAGAAGAAGAAAATACCGTGGAAGGTATATAAAGAGAAAGGTTACTGGCATGAACAGTACAAGGTTCAGGCAAGAAAGGCAACCAGCATGGCAAGGAAGACAAAATCAGATTGCAAGAAGAATCTAGCCAAGTAGGCCAAAGGAAATCCCAAAAAGTTCTTTTTTTTATGTAGCAAGTAAGAGGAAGAATGACTATGGAAGATTATCTTAATGAGTGATGATGGTCACAAGGACACAGAAGCAGATAAAACAGTTCAGTTACTGAGTGACCACTTTGCAAGGATATATCATCCTAGTGAGGTTACTGCTTTAACATTTTCGACGGAATTTAAGACTGGGTGGATAAAAATATGATAGTGTATGAGGATCAACATGGATTTGTGATGGGTCAGTCATGCCTTAGTAATTTACTAAATTTTTATAATAGTGTAACAGTTGAGTTGGACAAAGGAAATGTCTACATGATGGTTTTGCTAGATTTTGCAAAGGCATCTGACAGAATACCACTCTGTATTCTGTTACAGAATACAGAGTAGTATTCTAGAACTCTGTTAGCAAATTAGAAAAAATGGGGATGGACATGATACTGGTTAAGTGAATAGGAGGGTGACTGCTGGACAGATATCAGAAAGAGGTATATGGAAGGACAGAACTGAGGCCAAATTTAATAACATCATCTGATGAGATGATCAGATCCAAGATCCTCAATCCCCCTGTGTTACATACTGCCTGAGGTAGTTGCCCCTCAAAAACTTAAGAAATTCATTTTCTTTATTTCCAAATGCAGTCTTGTTATCCCAATCTATATTGCCTTAATTAAAATCACCCATAATGATTACCCTTTGTCTAATTTGCTTATCTCTTTCATGGCCACTGTCCTCCATGTTACCAGGTCTATAACAACATCTGACTAAGTATTTCATTCCATTCACCTCTATTTCTCACCATACTGCTTCAAACCACCACCACCACTATTTCTCCCATCAACAGCACTACACTTCATTTTTACCTTTTCTATCTTCACGAAAAGTGACATACCCTTTCATCTCTATTCCTTTCATGACCTCATCTCCTTCAAACCATGTCTCACTTACTCCAACAAATTTTGGGTGAACAGACTCAATCAATAGAGAAATTTCTTTCTCCTTGTTTCTAACACTTATGGTATTAATATACAAGCATAAAAGTTCATTTCTGGATCTACATCAAGTTTCGTTGATACCACTTATTAGATATGGGGTCTCCATGCCTTTCTGAAGCCATTCCCCCCCCCCCCTCTCTCACTACACATCTCAGTACTCACTTCAAAACCCAACTATTTCCCCTTTCTCATGCTGTGTTTTTATGTCCACCTCCTTCAGTTCCCTTGTCTGTTATACACACTTGTTCTCTCATTCTCTACACTCATGTGACTCACTTCTTCATTCATACGTACCACTTTGGTCCTTCCTTCCTGGCTCTTCTGCTTTTCCACATCACTTGGTTCTTCCACATTACTTCTTGCTTGCTCAGATCCATTTTCTGCACTCGGTACCCTCACTTTCAGCACCAGCCTCTCTAGATGACTCATGCTAAAACCATTCACATGCAGTCCGTCTTTCTCTTATACAATTCCATTCATCCTTCAAACTAATCCCACACATCTACGAACTTCAGTCTTTCTCTTCACAAATTTCCACTAGCATATCATTCATAATCCTTGCTCCCTGCCTCATCTCATTACTGTCATATCTGGCCAACACACTGATTACCTGTCTTATCACACTATTATCTTTTATTCTTCTTGACAACCTCCTGATATGCAATCTTACATTTCCTCTTGTTCCAAGTCATTTCATTTTTTCCTACTACCACTACTAATACTTTGCTCGCTTACTCCTCATATTCAATGTCTCATTCACTCTAGTCATTTTACCTCATGGAAAAACAAACAAATGATCCCTCAGTAACTCAAGTATTTTGTCTGCTTTTGTTACTTTACTACCTTCATCACTCATTGAAGTTATCCTTTCATAATTGTTCTTCCTGTTAAAGCCTCAATTATGCAACAGAATTTTTTACCTTCTTTCCTGTCTTCTGGTACACCTTTCCAGAGCCATGACAAATTAAATAGTTTAGTCAGAAGAACTAAAGAACTGCCATTTCCCTTGCACATTTTCATAATACATGGTCTAATATTCTGTGTAATCTCATGAGCATATTATTATTATTATTATTATTAGTAGTAGTAGTAGTAGTAAATTATCTGCATTAATGTTCTACAGTATCCTAAGCACTTCCTGTTTATCTACTTATATTTTCACATCAGCCAGTCAGTTACATCTTGCATTGTATTATCCCTATCTGGAAGGTTTTGTCTTGTCAGATGCCATCACCTTCCAGGAGGTTGACTACCATGTACAGTTTTGTGCTTCTCTTTTACATTCTTCATAGGACAAAAAGATCCAGGTTGTTAAATTGTGAATGAAGATATTTTATATTTTAATACTTCATTCACATTTAACATAATCCACCATGTCATAAGCAAGACTTGTAAATATTATTTGTTGTTGGTCTCTTGCTTGTAATACATTATTCATATAAATGCTTTGAATTTTGTTTGTTATTAATTAATTATTTAATCTTAGAATATGTAATAATAATGAAAAGACTCTATATAAATATGTCATTCATTTTATTTAGATTATTCTGTAAAATTTATTATAAGAAACTGTGTGTATGTAAGTTTAAATGTATATTATATGAATTGTGATATATCTTTTTTATTTCTGTATGTAAGAGTGATTTTATGTAATTCTTCTGATTGGATTTGAATGGCTGCTGAAGGAGAAATGGAGTTTATTTTAGTTAGCTTGTGCTGAGAACATGAGCTACTGTGTATAAACAGAGAAGCCAAGGGATATAAGCTGAACTGGTTAGAACCGGATTTTGGCAGGAAGAAGGAATGTAGTTGATTGGAAAACGAAAGTAGGGGAGAAGCTTTAGAGACAGCATAGAGACCGGTTGTGTGTAACAGAAGGGGAAGTTGATGTATGCCATAAATCGACTATGAAAGGACCGGGAATTAATAGGCATCGTGAATTACTTCTATGGGAGCTCTGATATTACAATATTTTCCAAATGGTTAGTGGAAGAATATTGTAGAATTAAAGTTAATATATAGAAGAAAATAAGGAATTAGTAGATATCTAAAACCAAGTGCATCAAGACTTGTGTATTTCTGTGTCTATAATTCAGTTATTATAGTGGAAGATTTCTTTAGAATTGTGTTGCCATAAAGAAAAAGTCAACAAGAATTTCAAATATGCCTTTGCGAATTTGATGTGTAGAAACAGTAATAACCCAGTAAGGATTGTCCTTTCTGTAACCTGTGAAGCTATAACTGTTAACTCCGTCAGATATATTCTGGCCTTAGCTGTGGTGTTATGTTGATTAATGGTCAGATATTAGATGTACTAAAGTACTTTTCCCTCGAAATAATGTCTCATGTTGTTCTATTACATGTTAGTAGACTGAGAAAGATTATAGTGTAGCCTGTCATAAGATTAATTATTATAACATTTGGAAGGTCGATCTTTTAAGAACTATTTCCAACTTGATTGACTGAACATAAAGAACTGATAAACGAATGTTTGATAATTTATGGATTGTTATTCTGAATACTTTAAACTGAGCTAATATATTTATGTTATGATATGTTATGGATAGAAAGAAATATGTCAGAGAAATACTAATGCCTTATGAATTAACATGTGTTAACATTAGTCATGATCATCAAACCTAATTGAGAAGTTATTAATGTTTGAATGTGAATTCTTATAATATTTTAATTGCATAACTTTTTGCTGATAGTTAAACTTAAATGTATGTATTGTGCTTTTCCACATTAAATCTTTTCTTTTGTTGAGTTAAACTTGGTGTTTGATTGATTTTCTTTCATTGCACCGCTCATAAAATTAATTGGACCTTTGCGGAAGCCTTAAAAGCTATTAATAACCTCGGCCTGAAGATAAAGTGATAATATAAGTATAGTTGATGATTGATTCCTCTATATTATTTAGACGACTAATCTGAATATAGGGTGGTGCAGTATAATATAAATTTCTTTATATTCAGATGAGCATCAATCAACAACTAACCAAGTAGAACAGAATTTAAAGAAGTAAGTATAAGTTTAACAAACCAACACAGTCCTTAATATTTCCCATCCAATCTGTTCTTTGTCCTCTTCTTCTTTTACCTTGTACTTCTAGAAGTGTTTTTTGTAGGGATTCATGCCTTAGTATGTGACCAAGGTAGGTAGTTTTCTTTTCTTAATGGTTTTCAACAGAGTCCTATCTTCTCTAATCATCTCTAATATTTCTAAATTAGTATTTTTGCCAGTCCATGGGATCTAAGAATTCTTCTAAGGATCCACATCTCAAAGGCTCTTAGTTTATTTTCACAATATTTTGATACTGTCCAGGTTTCTGCTCCATATAGCAGTGTTGACCATACATAGCATTTGGACAGCTTAATTCTTGTTTTTGTGTGAATTTCCCTTGAGGTCAGAATGTTTTTCATGCTAATGAAGGTTGATCTAGCAATTCCTATTCTTCTTAATATTTCCTTATCACACTTTTCATTCTCTGTAATTAGTTGACCCAAATATATATAAATCTCTACTTGATCTAAGGTATTTCCTCTGATCTTAATATTTATATTGGGTATTTTCCCTTTTTCTCTTGTTACCAGCATGGTTTTGGTTTTTTTGAAGTTGAAATTAAGTCCATATTTTTCACTTAGTTTCAGCATCTCTTCTAGCAGAAGAGATGCTGAGGCAGAAAGAACACAGCCTTGTCTGACACTCTTTTTTACAGGAAATTCCTCCGATATTTCTTCTGTTATTTTTATTGAGGCAATTTGCTCCCAATATACATTTATCGGTAATCTGATATCTTTACCATCTACTCCTAATTTTCTGATGCATTCAATTAGCTGTTCATGTTGTATATTGTCACAAGCCATTGTGTAGTCAATAAAACATAAGTAGACTTCTTTTTGCATCTCCAGATATCTTTCTATAATAATTCTAATGTTGAAGAGCCCTTCTCTAGTTCCTTTATTTTCCTGAAAACCAGATTGTGTTTCATTAATTTCCAATTTGATTTTATGTCTATTTCTTTCTAGGATGATATATAACATAACTTTTGCTATCTGACTGATCAGACTGATTGTTCCCTATACTCTTCACATTTGACTGACTTCGATTTTTTAGGTATTGGTAGGAATGTCGAGTGCTTAAAATCTTTTGGCAGGTTTCCAGTTTCATATATTTTACATATGTCAGTCAGTGATCTTATGGCCATATCATTTAAAGCCTTTAGATATTCTGCCATAATTCCATCCATTCCTGGAGCTTTTCCTGGTTTCAATTTCCTAATGGCATTTGTTACTTCCCAGATAAGAATAGGAGGTCCCTCCAAGTCTTCTTGCAATGGCTTATCTATTCTATCATGATTGTAGAGTTCCTTTGAATACTCTACCCATCTATCCCTTATTCTGTCTTTCTCCATTAGGATGTTTCCATTAGTATCTTCAATGCAATGAGAGCCTACCCTTTTGCACAATTTGTTAGTTACCTCCCTAACTTTTTCATGAAGTTCTCAGGGTTTTTTTGTGCTTTTTGTCCAAAAGTTCAGTTTCCTTGCATTTGTTGTTGAGCCATAGTTCTTTTGCAATCCTGCATTCTTTCCTGATCTCCTTGTTTAAGTTCTTGTATTCAGGACGATTTTTGTGTTTCTTTCTTTCCTCCATCATTTTCAGTATCTTGTCATTTATCCAGGGTTTACTCATTTTCTCAAATTTAGGAATTGTTTGTTTTACTGCCTTTTTTATGCCTTCTTTAAATGTCTGCCATGTGGAATCAGGCAGACATTTAAAGAGGGCATAAAAAAGGTTTTCATTGTTTTCTTTAATTTTATTGCTGCTTGTTGTCTGATCCAATACCCCCCCCCCCCAGATATGTTTTGGATTGTAAAATGCTATTCTGGAATCTTTTTTTTTTAATCATCATATAGTCAATCTGGTTCCTACAGCTGTCTCCAGGACTTTTCCATGTGTAAAGTCTTCTAGGAGGCTGGCTAAATAAAGTATTTGTTATTACCAGATTGTTTTCTTCACAGAACTGTATTAATCTTTCTCCTCTTGGATTTCTATGTCCCAGGCCCTGGTTTGTTTCTCATGCAGAAAGAGATCTTTTCTGAGCCTACTTTAGCATTTAGATCTCCCATAACAATTGTTATGTCATCTGATTTAGCATTGTTAAGTGCATTTTGAATGCCTTCATAGAAACACTCGACATCTTCATCTGGGTAATCAGAAGGAGATATGTATATTTGGACAATAAAAAAAAAATATTTTGAAAAAAAAAGTTTGAGCTGCAATTTTTAATGCAATTACTCTATCACTTATGGGCCAAAATCCAAGTAAGGATTGGGCAATCTTATTTTTTAGTACAAATGCTACTCCATTCCTATGACTGTCTCCACATGAGTATATAATTGAATGACTCTTTCCATTTATTTTTCCACTATTAGTCTATTTGACTTCACTGATACCAGCGATGTCAATTTTCATTGCTTCAAGTTCTTGTATAAGGTTATCTAACTTCCTAGCTTCATATAAGGTTCTTACATTCCAAGTTGCAAGACTTAGAGAAGATTCTTGGTTTTCAGATGTGAAGGATCAGGGATACTCTGCTGGAAGGTTTAAGGTATCTTCTTCATATGCTATTTTCATAGTATCTGTCTTACATTCCCTAGTTTCCTTCTCTTCTTCCCTGTATGTTTCCAAGAGATAAAAGTTGCAGAGGGTTCAACCTTGTCTCTATTGCTTAAATCCATCACGGTTCTCTGTTTCATGGTTTACTATAGAAGATATGTAGTGAGGTTCCTGGCTCTTCCACAGTGACTGGCAACATGTCTGTTTTGTCTGGGAGTGTGCCCAGACTATGTCACATAGTTTGCTGTCATGCCTTCGTTACCATTGTCAAATTAAATTTTGGTCATCTGTTAACTCTGCCATACTGTTGTGCAACAAGGAGGAGACACTCTCCTTTCCTACAGCATAAAATGCTGATACCCACATCTGCAAGGTACACCTTTTCAAAACTCATTGACATTATCCTTTCATAATTGTTCTTCATTTTACTCACTATGTAGTAAAAGAGCTCCAGTATTTTCTTTGGCCTACACAGATAGACTGGTCTCATAATCTGCTTTTGCTTTCTCACTATAATGATCACCCTTCCTATCTGTGCCTTGTACTGTATATAAGCTTTCTGATCACTTTCTCTTTATACCTTCTTCATCTTTTTCTTTTTATCATAGTTTTAGCAGATATTATTATCTTCTTTTTTTATGTATCCTGCCTACAGAATACTTTGCCTGGCAAAGTAAATTTTTTCAACAGAAGGAAGGTACAGTACAGATATGCTTCTTACTTTCTCCCTGGTAACAATTCCTCCTCTTTAAAAGTATGGCTGATATATGTGTGTGTGGATGGTGTATTTTTCATCTAGCCACATCATGTTCAAGCTATTGATGCTTTCCCCAGCTGTTTGAGCAAACAAATAAATTTCATATGTAAACTGGAAAAGTAATGGGATCTCTTCCTTTTCTTTCCAATTTGATTATATGCCTACCATCAATAGGCATAAAATTAAATACCATACACATAGACTTTTCAAAATAACTTCAATATATTAAGGATATAATGCTTTATGTAAAATGCAATGGTTAGATGCTTGCTTCCTAATAGCAAAAGTAGTGATATTAGCAAGCAAGCAAATTGTTATTATTATTATTATTTTGCAGACTGCTCCATGGAGTGAAGGCTTCATTGGGGAGACCCTATCTAACTATTGTTCACACAATACCTATCACACCTCTCCTTGAAATAATTCATTGATAAAACACTCATTGACAACTGTCTCTAGCAACCCATTCCACCTATTCACACTCTCCAAGTGAGAAATCTATTTCTAAAATCATTGCTACCTCCTTTCCTCTCGTGCATCATTCCTTCTTTCCATGTACTGAAAAAAGTCTTCATCATATAAAATATCATTAATGATTTATATGCTTCTATCATGTCCTCTCTTATTAAACTTTCGGCTAGTTTTTGTCCACACACCTTTATTCTGTTCTCACAAGGAGCATTCCATAGATCTGGAGCAATCTTGGTCACTTGCTTCTGAATTCTTTCCAATACTTCATCTTGTGGAATCCAAAATACCTGATCTACACAGTAGTCCAGATGTGCTTATTAAAGCCTTATAAAAGAGAGAATAATTAACATAACCTCTTTATTCTTGCTTGTCAGTGTGTTCTTCCCAAATCATATAATAAGATGTGCTCTCTTAGCCATCTTTGTGATATGTCCTATAAACTTCAGCTCCCTATCCATAGTAACCTCCAAATCCCTGACCTCATCAGTTTCCTACAGTTCATTTCTATCAATATAGTATACAGCTTTTTATCATCAGCAAACAAACAACTGAATATTTTCTTTTACATTTTTTCCTATTTCACCTATTATAAAGACTTTTCTGAACACCACTGAACTAGTCATGAACATCCTGGTCCACAACATCACACTCATAGGTGGCGATTTTAATGCCCAAATTGGCAAAGACATTGCTAGTACTACTAAAAATATGGATAAATTTTTATCCATATTTCTGAATCTGAATATATTACTGTGTATCCTTCCCTTCTGTCCAAGGAAGCAGTCACTTTATTGTAATAAGTAAGTAGATTACTAAAACATGATCTCCCTTTAGCAAATCCATGCTGTCCATCAAAGATAATACCATTGTTTTCAACCCAATTCTGGATCCTAGTTCTCACAAGCTTCACCAACAACTTAATCATAACACCTAACACACAGCTAGGCCTATAGTTTGATGCTCGAGTTCGATTACCTCCTTTATGAAGTGGCACAATCTTGCCCTCCTTCCACTCCTTAGGAACTTGACTGAGTGCAAGTCTCATATTAAAAAAATATGTCAAGGCAGGTGTCAACTTCCTGGCACATTTCATCAGAATACGTGGTGATATATCAAGTCCCACAGCCTTATTTAAATCTAGTTTGCTCAACTCCCCATATACCTCTTGCTCATCTACAGTCAGTCACTCCTCCCCATCATCAACTGCTCTCAATCTCTCCATGAAGTCACATTCATAAGACTGAATGACCTTTATGAACTGCTCATTTAGTATCTCCAACACACATTCCACAACAACTGTCTTTATACCATTTTCTCCAATCAATGTCATCCTTCCGTAATCATTCTTTCTTTTGCTGGTACATATCAAAAGAACTCCTTAGGATTCATTTTGGCTTCATTAGCTAACTGCTGTTCATACCTCTCTTTAGCTACTCTCACCAACCAAGTCAACCTCCTTGCCTGGTCTTTGTAGACCTCATGAAATTGGTTATTTCCACTTCTCTTATGCTGCCTCCACAATGCCCTTTTTCTCTGTATTGCATACTTAATCTCTTTATTCATCCATCTCACACCTACCTTATTTAACCTTCTGACCCTTGGAATACATTTAGACATTGCATCTACTTAGTTTTTGAAAATCTCCCAAGCTGCATTGATCTCTTTTCCATCTAACTCCTCATTCCACGCTACACACCCACAAGCTGTCTCCTGAGCTCTTCATACTCGCCCCCTTTGTAGTTCCACATATACCCTTTTCTCACAGGGGTCCTCGCACTGCTGGCAACCACCCTGGTGGTTGCCAGCAATCACCTCATGGTCAGTCTCACCAATTGGTGGATGATATGACACCTCATTTATAATTACATCCTCTGATGAGATGACCAAATCCGAGACCCTCAATCCTGCCTGTCCTCTGTTACATGCTCAGAGGTAGTTATCCCTCAAAAACTCAAGAAACTAATTTTCTTTACTTCCGGTTGCTAACTCATCATTCCAGTCTATGGAGGCTGTTCAATAAGTTATAAGACTATATTTATACAGAAAACAGATTACCTTTAATCATCATCATTTACATGGTGTTTTTCGAAGTAACTACCATGAGACGCGATGCATTTGTCCCAACATTGTGTCCACTTCTTAAACACATGTGAAAGTCTGTTTTTTGAGAGTTCTTTCAAAATTGCCTCTGCAGCTTTTACACATGCTTTGTTGCTTTCGAAATGGCGGCCTCATAGTGGTTTCTTGAGCTGAAGAAACAGCCAGAAATCGCACAGTGCGAGATCAGGACTGTATGGAGGGTGTGGTAGGATATCTATGTTGTTCTTCTGCAAAACGTCCACTGCACAACCAGCAATATGTGGCCTTGCATTATCGTGGTGCAATAAGAAGCCATTATTCAGCAATGGACACTTTCTTTTGACATGCTGTACCATTGTCCCTAAAACATCCGCATAGTATGAGCCGTTTACAGTATTCCCAGGTTCTAGAGCGTGTTAGTAAACAATGCCTTCGTACTCAAAAAACATTATGGTCATAACTTTACCAGCCGATTTTACAGTTTTTGCTTTCTTTGGGGTAGGTGAAGACGGATGCTTCCATTCACTGCTTTGTTATTTCATCGT
The DNA here is from genome assembly GCF_054136105.1 of Typopeltis vanoorti. NCBI lineage: Eukaryota > Metazoa > Arthropoda > Arachnida > Uropygi > Thelyphonidae > Typopeltis > Typopeltis vanoorti. The sequence continues at coordinate 39,256,927 of NC_143572.1, read as the reverse complement.
AGAGTCATAATACAACCAAGCTTCATTTGCTGTAATGATGCGTTTTGAGAAGTTGTCACTTTCTTGTTCCAGTCTTTCTTTCCATTCTGTGCACACATCCACTCGATGCTGCATTTGCTCTGGTGTCAAGAGTTTGGGAATCCATCGGGCGCAAACAAGTTTCAGTCCTAAATGTTCAGCCCATGATTGAGTGAACACTTCCCACAGAAATATTCAGGACAACATGCAGCTGGCGTACTGTAATTCTGCAATCCTCCTTGATGATAATTGCTGCTGTGTTGATCATTGTCTCTGTGATGGACGTTGAAGGTCTTCCCTCACATTCAAGATCTTCCACATTTTGCCTTCCTTCCTTAAAAGTTTTATGCCAGCAAAAAACACTTGCCCTCAACATTGCTTCATCATGGAAAGCTTCACGTAGCATGTTAAAAGTGTCCAATGCCGATTTTTGCAAACGCACACAAAATTTAATCGCATAACGCTGTTCCAAGGATGCTTCCATTTCGACGACTGGTCGCAGCTCGTAGGCGCGCAGAAACAAGCTTGCGTTTAGTCCCGTGACACTCTGGCACATCAGCCTGTATATGCCATCTATCAACCTCTTTTGTTAATACAGACAGCAACATTTCTTTATTCTACAGAAATTAATATTGTGATGAGTGGTTTCACGACAGTAAAATTAGTCTTATTACTTATTGAACAGCCCTCGTATATTGCCATAATTAAAATCACCCATAATGATCACCCTTTTCTTATTTCCTTAGCTAATTTGATCATACATTTCATTATCACCACCACATTACCTGGTCTATAACAACATCCAACCAAGTATTTGATTCCATTCACCTCCGTCTCACACCATACCTCCTCAAAACCAATGGCACTATTTCCCCTCTTGCATCTCTACTTTGTATGGACATAACTCTTTCTCTATCATCAATAGCACTCCCCCCCTTCCTTTTTACTCCTTCTATCCTCTTTTACAAGAAATGTAGTTTAATATTATTAATTACGCATTAATGCTTAGAAAGAAAGTTTATGTGCTATCCCATGTAGATAGTCCATGATGCTGCGATTATGGTAGCTGCGAACTATGGTAAGAATCCGTGCATACTTCTTTCTTGGAGTTTGTGATGCATGGCCAGCCAACATTTGAGTGCAGTAAACTTGTTGTAATGTTTGTTCTCTTTGGAGAAATCCAATAAATTTCCAAATGGTGAATCGGAAACGTCTGACATTGGACTGGAAACTTCTGTACCATCCTTCTACTAATTTTTTTTTTTTATTCGTCTTCGGATTGTTGATACATATTCCACAATTGATGACATAAGTTGGTTGCCATTATCCATGTCATTGTGGTCTTCCAATGTAAGAATCTTCGAAATAATCTGCGACTGGTAAGCTTTCTGGAGGTAGAAATTCATACAATTCTTCAGAAACACTGACAACTTTATCTATTGGAACAAATGCAAGAGCATTTGTTCCAATAGATAAAGGCATCATTCTTAATTTCAGTGTGAAGTCAGAATCTTCTTGGTAACATTGTTGCAAACCATTCTCTTGAATTTTCCAGTAGATGTTCTGACATAGGAAAGAAACATCCTTTAATTTCACTGTCTGGAAAACTTCTTTCTAAACTGTTTATAACTGTCAGTTCAAAATCGATGATGATGCTGATCGGCTTCAAATTGATATTCAGCATAGTTAATGTCTCAAACAGTTTAATATATGTATCCTGAGTTTTATTTAGTAGTAATGCATAAACACACAAAATGCTTCATCCATTAACTAGTGCATGAATGGTATATAGTTGAAAAAAAGTGCAGGGGCAGTTTTGAAAGTCCAATCCAAAAACCAGTGAGAGATTGTTTCCAAGAGTCTGAGATTGTCACGTGTTCCAAAGATTAACATTCTGTTGTTATTGCCTGAACTAGAATCAAACAGGAGAAAATTTTGGGAATCATGTGTAACTTTGTAATGATCTGGAATATCAATTATTATTATTACCACTCAAAGACCTCATGGAGTCAAAGACTCATCTGGGAGGTCCTTTTATCATACACACAGCTCATCATACCATGTTTTAAACACATACAAACTCTTTGCAGACACCACATTCTTAGGCAAGGCATTACAATCATTCGCAATTCTGCACGAAAAAACCTACCTCTCACTGCCCCTACTCGCACCCTCTTTATACAGTTTCCAGGGATGACCTCTGGTTCTCCCCTGATCCCCCACTATTCTCTGTAAAACTTCTCCAACATTGATCCTATAACAACCCCTTACCAACTTGTAGGTCTCTATCATATCTCCCTTCTTCCTCCTGTCCACCAGACTCTGCAAGTTACATCTTCTCAATCTTTCCTCATACTCGACATTCCAGAGGTCAGAAACTACCTTAGTCAGTCTCCTTTGGACCCTTTCCAACATCTCTTCATCTTTCTGATAACTCGGTGACCAAATCTGGACATAATAGTCCATGTGTGGCCTAATCAAAGCCTTATACAACGGAACAAGAATCTCCCTACTTCTACACGTCAGTGTCTTCTGCATCATTCCCAGAAGCCTTTGTGTTGTCTTCACAATTTTGGCAATGTGTCCCCTAAATTTTAGATCCTTATCCACTGTCACCCCCAGATCTCTTGTTTCCTCTACCTCCAACAATATATTCTCACAAAGCATAAATTCTGCATCCCATCTTTGTTTTCCAAATTTTAAAACCTTACATTTTGCAACATTGAACTCAAAACCCCATTTCGATGCCCGATCACTAATTTTCTTCAAGTCTTCTTGCAAGGCCACAACATCTTCACTACTCTTTATGGTTCGTCCCAACTTTGCATCATCTGCAAACAACTGAATATCTCCATCCAAATCTTCCCCAATATCATTAATGTACAAGTTAAACAGTAATGTCCATAAAACAGATCCCTGAGGCACTCCACTAGCGACTTTCCATTTCCTGGATATCGCTCCCCCATTCACAACTTGTTGGTACCTATCAGATAGCCAGTCTCCAATCCAATGCACTAATCTAATATCCAACCCCATCTCCTCTAGTTTGACTGTCAACTTATCATGAGGTACTCTATCAAAAGCCTTTGCGAAATCCAAGAATATTACTGTGTATCCTTTTCCTCTGTCCAAGGAAGCAGTCACTTTATTGTAATAAGTAAGTAGATTACTAAAACATAACCTCCCTTTAGCAAATGCATGCTGTCCATCAAAGATAATATCATTATTGTCAACCCAACTCTGGATCCTTGTTCTCACAAGCTTCTCCAACAACTTAACCACAACACCTGACACACAGATAGGCCTATATTTTGATGCTTGAGTTCGATCACCTCCTTTATGAAGTGGCACAATCTTGCCTTCCTTCCACTCCTTAGGAACTTGACAGAGTGCAAGACTCATATTAAAACAATATGTCAAGGCAAGTGTCAACTCCCTGGCACATTCCTTCAGAATATGTGGTGATATATCATCGAGTCCCACAGCCTTATTAACATCTAGTTTACTCATCTCCCCATACACCTCTTGCTTACCTATAGTCAGTCTCTCCTCCCCATCATCAACTGCTCTCAATCCCTCCATGAAGTCCCATTCACAAGATTGAAAGATCTTTATGAACTGTTCATTAAGTATCTCCACCACACATTCTGCATCGGCTGTCTTTATACCATTTTCTCCAATCACTGTCATCCTTCCATAATCATTCTTTCTTTTGCTGGTACATAACAAAAGAAGCACCTTGGACATAACTCTTTCTCTATCATCAGTAGCACTCCCCCTTCTCCCTTTTTACCCTTTCTATCCTCATGTAATGCATCAGGATGTCGCAACCATTCCATTTACCTTGTTTCTTATACTTCTACCATTTGTATACAAACTTGACAGCTCATTCCTGAATCTATAACAAGCTTCACTTATACAACTCATTAGATGTGACTTCTCCATACTTAACTCTAGCCGTTTCTTTTTCTCATTATTCGTCTTAGAACTTTCTTCAGATCCAAGTGTTTTTCCTTGATCCCAGGTTATCTCCTTCTCTTTTCACATTGCTTCTTACTTGATAAGATTTATTCTCTGCACTCATTTCACTGCCTTCCACCACGATTTCTCCAAATGACTTACACCAAAAGCCATTCAAATCTAGTCCATCACTCTTATACAGTTCAATTCTACCTTCAGACTCATTCCAGACATTAACAAACACACATTTCTGCTAACATATCATTCACAATCTTTGCTCCCTGCCTCATTTCATCACTGTCATACATGGGCAACATACTGACTGCTTTTCTTATCACACTATTATCTTTTATCCTTCTAAACAAACTCCTGATATCAAATGTTATGTGTTCCTTGTTTCCAATCAATTCATTTGTCCCTAGTTCATATCCTAATAAATCCTTATTTAGTATTAAAAAGTATTTAGTAATAATAAATAATGATTTATTACGATACTCACTTTAATCTCACTAGAACAATAAGTTTTATTTCAAAGTAAGATCAGAAATCTGGATAGACCAGTTCAGCCTGGATTAACACACTTTACATGGACAACTTCACAAGCTACCCACCAGTATGTTCAAGATCATAAAGATTATTGTCGTGTGGTATGTTTTGTTATAATAGGGACAAAAAATTGACTGGGAACAAGGAACACATAAGATTTGATATCAGGAATTTGTTTAGTATTGCTCACTTACTCCTCATAATTATTATTATTATTATTATTATTATTATTATAATGGGCAACTCCAAGGAGTCGATAGACTCATCGAGGGAGGCCCTGAACATCATGTTCATCAACTATTCAGCATTCACACAGTATCTATCATACTTTGCCTTGAACTCATTCACAGTCATAGCACCCACAACAGACTCTGGCAGCTTATTCCACTCATTCACCCTCTAAAAGTAAAAAACCTAGCTCTAACACTCTTACTAACCACACTCTTGCCCATCTTCCATGGATGGCCCCTAGTCCTCCCACCGCCAGTCCTGTTCTCAAAAATATCCTCTGAATTAATCCTATAGAAACCCTTTAGTAATTTGAATGTCTCAATCATATCCCCTCCCCTTTTCTGCCTATCAACCAATTTCTGCAACCCACAAATCTTCAACCTGTTCTCATAAGGTTCATTCCATAGACCTGCTATCATCTTGGTCACTCGCCTCTGGATCCTCTCCACCTCCTCCCCATTAAGAAGAAACCCTGGTGCCCATATCTGGGCACAGTAGTCTAGATGGGGTTTTATCAAGGCTCAATACAGAGGAACAATAACCTGTTTGTCTCTGCTTGTTAAAGTATTTTTCAGCAACCAAGTGATTTGATGAGCTATTTTAGCCACTTTTGCGATGTGCCCCCTAAACTTCAACTCCCTATCCACCAACACTTACAAATCCCTGGCCTCATCAATCTCCTGGAGTACGGTTCCACCAATGTGATATACTGCTGCTAATCTTTTCAGCCCAAAATGCATAACCTTACACTTTGGCACATTAAATTGACATCCATTCTCCTTAGCCTAGTCCTCCAAACTATCCAAATCATTCTGCAAAATTTTGACATTCTGTGCACTCACTATTGCTCTACCCAACTTTGCTCTACCCAGCAAACAAATGAACACTTCCTCTCAGATCCTTTACTATATCGTTAATGAACAAATTGAACAGTAGTGGTCCAAGAACAGACCCCTGTGACACGCCACTAGTCACAGGCCGTCTTTTGGACTCTACTCCTGAATAAACCACTCTCTCATATATATCTCTCCATCAACCACTAATACCTCAGTACTATTCATTTTACTTCCAGGAAAAGAAACCTTGTGCATTTTCTCATTTACCACACCTGTAATCATCAAATCCCTATTCATTGCCATTTGCAGGTCTATCGTTACCTCTTTCATACTAAAATCATTCATTTTGTCTTCTTCTATATGTATCTTCAATTCTCTTCATTTCACTCATTTCATATTTTAAATATATAATTTATAAAATAATTAATAATAAATAATTTAATAAAATGAATAAAAATTTTCTACAAACATGTTAATCTTTAATAGTAAATAATGATTTATTAGGATACTGACTTTACTCTCACCAGAAGAACAAGGTTTATTTCGGAGTAAGATCAGAAATCTGGATAGACGAGTTCAGCCTGGATTAACACGCTTTACATGGACAACTTCACAAGCTATCCACCACTATGTTCGAGATTGTAAAGATTATTGTCGTATGGTATGTTTTGTGGTATAGTATAATATAATAAATATTTCATTGTAGTCAAAATTTTAATGAAAATTTAAATTATCATTGCATGTGATTGTAACAATTCTAGAATGTATATTTTTAGGAAGGATATGGTAATATATAAACAATATTATTATTTGTTATGAATTATACACACGTTTACACAAGAATATTTTAATATTTGTCAAATATTTCAGTCTGAAAATAACGGACTATCTTCAGTGGCTACATAGGAACAGTTTTTAACAATGTAGAATACCAACAATTGTTGGTATTCCACCAACAATTATCATTCAAAAGAGTAGAACAAGCCACGTGATGTTGCATTGCTAAGAATTAAACAGAGGAAAACTTTCATCAGAGTGATGATTAAATTACAGGTATTAATTCACAATTTAATATAATAATCTTAATTTTTAAATAGCATTAGACTAATTTAGGAATTAAAAGTCTCAATTTAAAAATTAAAAAAAATAATGTGTTATCCTGATTAAACTTTCCCATATTTTTAATAAGGATATACAGTCATTTCGATTCAAGTTAGGGCATGGAAGTAAGGCCTCAGCACTCTCTTTGAATAGGCATTCAAATTTATAGCAACATCTGTGTAGAAGGTGAGTCTTGGACCAGAGGATGTTGTGGCTTGTCTCTATTCTGTGCTGAGCCAATCGAGACTTATCGGATTTGTTGTGCTGAATGTATGATTGATTTTGATTATGATTGATTGATTACTTGCTGACATCTTCCCACAAGGCATTATAAAATTATTTGATTTCATGATGCATTCTGGATATTTCTTGTGTCAAAACAAATTCTACAACCAAGTGGAAGGAACAGCCATGGGAAGTCCACTTCCACCTGCTCTAGCCAATTTTTATTTGGAACATCTAGATGTCTTGTTTTTGTTTATATTCCCTCAACCATCCTTTTGGGTGAGATATATAGATGACATCTTTTCAGTCTGGCCTCATAACAGAGATTCCTTACCTTTCTTTTTAGCCAAAATCAATTTCTTACATCCTCGTATAAAGTTTAACATGGAGATTGAAAAAGACAACAAGTTATCCTTTTTAGACGTCCTCCTCATCTGTTCACCTTCAGGTATTCTAACAACAACAGTTTACAGAAAACCCTCTTTCACTGGACGTCATATTCTGAAACAATCTGCTCATCACCCTTATCATAAAATGTTTAATCCGACGAGCTAGAACTAATTGTTCAACTCCTCATGAATTACAGAAAGAACTTTCAACTATCCACATGAAATTAAATAGCTTCTCCGAAAAAAGTACACAACATCTGTTCGATTCCTACAATCCAATCCAGAACAACAGAGATTCAATGCGTCAAGTTCCAATCCCATATATTAATGGGATTTAAGAACCAATTTCAAGAATTCTGATGAAATATGATTTAACAGCCACTTATATACCTATTAACAAAATATCCACCTATTACCCCCCCCTCTTCTAAAGATAAATGCTCAACTATGTCTCTGCTCTGCCTGGTGTGTATCATGTTCCTTGTAACTGCAATCTGTCCTAATTTGGACAAATAGGATGCTCTATAGAAAACAGAATTCAAGAACATCAATCATACATTCAGCACAACAAATCCAATAAGTCTGGATTGGCTCAGCACGGAATAGAGACAAGCCACAACATCCTCTGGTCTAGACTCGCCTTCTACACAGATGTTGCTATAAATTTGAATGCCTATTCAAAGAGAGTGCTGAGGCCTTACTTCAACGCCTTAACTTGAATCGAAATGACTGTATACCCTTATCAAAAATATGGGAAAGTTTAATCAGGATAACACATTACTTTTTTTTTTTAAATCGAGACTTTTAATTCCTACATTAGTCTAATGTTATTTAAAAATTAAGATTATTATATTAAATTGTGAATTAATACCTATAATTTAATCATCACTCTGATGAAATTTTTCCTTTCTTTAATTGCAATGTAACATAACGTGGCTCGTTCTACTTTTGAATGATCAACTGTTGGTATTCCACCTTGTTGAAAACTGTTCCTTTGTAGCCACTGAAGATAGTCTGTTATTTTCAGACTGAAATATTTGTCAAATATTAAAAGATTCTTGTGTAAACGTGTGTATAATTCATAATCATAATGTCACAAGTTTCTCTAACAAGTAAAAATTATTATTTGTTGATATTTGACTATATATTATTTACAGAGTCAGCGCTAGGGTCTTTGCTGCCCACATGCACTGTCTATCTAAGTGCTCCTGTAACAATTTGGGCGTATGTGGTTCTTTTAGGATAATAAAAATTTAAATTATTTGAAATTTCTTAAATAAATTTTGACAGAACAGCCACATGTTCGTTCGCTAAATGCAACGAACCGGCGGTGTTGACTAGGCCGGATAATCGTTAAAAACCTGTATATTCAAAAAATTCTCAAAAGTTAAAGCAAATGTTGATAAAGCCACTTCACTTTAATCGTTGAATATAATGATACAGGGATTATAGCCTTCTCACTGACCTGAATAGCTAACAAAATTAAAATGAATTTTAATTAAGGTTAAAATTTATTTGAACTAAAGTTTAAAAAATTCTTGCATTTTACAAGTTACTAAATTCTTAGTAACTTGTAAAAATTTTTTAATAATTTTTATAAGTGGAACTATCTTTTTAGGAAAATAAAAGAAACTCAAGATAGATGAGAAAATAAGATAAGATTTCAGAAATAATTAGAACATTTAATATAAGTATTCAAAAATAACATCTTTACAGAATAACAGAAAATAAATTAAATTATATAAATATACTTGAAATTTTTTAAATTAAAATTTTAGGGTTTTTGATTTCATATTCATAAAATTAGAAATAATGGTCGTAACATCTAGTTCCACACATATATCATTTTCAATAGCAGTTAATGCCAAACTAACAAGTCTTTTATGTGACATACTTGTTTTTAAGTAGGTTTTAATCAATTTCAACTTGGAAAACAACTTTCACCACTCGCTACACTAACAGATAAGGTTAATAGTATTCTTAAAGCAATTGAAAAGTTAGGGAAAGATATATTATTCAACACAATAAAATTAAGAATATCGAAAGGGTTTTGAATTAAATTATCCTTCCGAAAAATATCCCGGAAAGCACATAACTTGTCATATAGTTCTATTGCATTTACACTTCTAGACGTTGCAATTTTTTCGTAAATGTTCATTATTAATTTGTAGTAATCTATACAAGAAATTGAAATTATCATCATATGTTTTTAGTTGTTCAAAACGTTCTATTAACGAACACATTGCAACGTCTAGAAGTGTATAAAACGCATTCACTCTAAATTTATCTTCTGGCGATTGTGGCATTTCATCATGATACTCGTAGTCAAGGCGTGTCTTCTTTCGTCATTGGACTTCCATACCAGTTTTAAATTCTTGTGCTCCGTCCACCTCTTCACTCAGTTCTTTTGCCATTTTAGAACTTCTTTAAAATTTGTATCTGATCGATACTCTTGTAAGAATATTTTTAAGTTTTCGATAGATTCTAAAGTAAGTGTTAATGTTCGTATTTTTCTCTTTAAGCATTTTACTCACAGGATTTATTCTGTTAAGTAAATCATGCCCAGTTATAAGAGAGCAAATAAATTTGTAGTCCTTTATTTTAGCACATAATGTTTGTGCTTCATGCTGAGTTTCTTTATTAAAATTTTCATTATTAAAAATTTCAAAAAGTGCATCGTAAATTTCTCTTAACTGATATCGTACAGGGCGGATTGCATTAATTTTACTTTCCCATCGCGTTTTTGATGACTGTTTTAATGTTAAAATTTTTACGAACCTTAAAAGGATTGCCCAATGTTTGTAAGAGAATGGAAAGAAATTGTATATTTCTTGAATAATTGCAAAAAAACTAATTGTATCTGCATTCACTTTTGGCTGCATTGTTAATGATTAAATTTAGAGTATGAGCAGCACATGGCACGTAAAAAGCTCAAGACCCTTGACCTCACATGTGTTCAATGAGGATGTTCCATTTTTCCAGTTGTTCCATTATTGTTGCACATAAACCACATCCTGTGGAATCTGATATATCTGCAAAACCTAAAGAGTTTTTGCTGATCTTGACAATTCGATTGTCACAGGAAACAAAGCGAATAATACTGGTCATTTGTTCTGTTTTACTTGCATCAGGTGTGCAGTCTAAAATTATGGAATAATATTTAGATTTTCGAATTGTTAATAAAATTGTATCCCTGATCGCGTTTCTTAAAGTTTCTAATATTTCATTTTGCTGTCTTTACTCAAATAGTGTACTCTATTATTTCGATGTAGGGCCCTTTACATGATTTTTCCGTAATGGGATCAAAGTTTGCAAACAGTTCGACTAATTTTAAAAAATTGCTGTTATTCCTTTCATGTAATTTATCAGATGATCCGCGAAAAGCTAAATTGGCTACCAAGGAATTTTATAATTTCAATCAAGCATTCTAAAACACTGGTCCAATGTTTCTTTTCCATTTCATACATGCTTTGAAAAAACTGTTATTTGTGAAAAACTGCTATTGGCAATCAATAGTAGTTTTGTTTTTTAAATTTTTATCAAGTTCCTTCCATTTTAAGAAATTTTTCATGTGAGTTAAACTAGTCTCATGTCTATGCAAAGTTGTACTTACATTTCTCCAATCGTTATAACCTTCTACAAAACTACTTGATTCAGTAGGTGCAAAAAGTTTGCAACAAAAGCAAAAAAACAGAATTTAAAGTTTTGGAATAAATGAGCCATGTTCTTGGCACGAGCTCCCTGTTTTCCATTTTTCTATTATAATATGTGTCGCCAAATTTACGACCATATGTATCTCTGGGATATATTATATTTTTCTTTTGAACAAGCCCCATTTCAGTTAAAACAACTCGTAATTTTTCATCAATATTTCACCATTCACCTGGATCTTCTAAATTTACAGAGACTAACAATGTGTTAATTTCGTGGTCAACTACAACTAAATCTTCTCCTAACTGTTTTTCACTTAAATCATGCGTCTTGTTATCTTGTTCATAGTTGCAATAGTACTTTGATGCAAACTGGATGATGATGTGCACGGTTCTTCAACTCTGATTTCTGATGTATCGAGTTGGTTTCAATCTGCATCAGAATATTTTAATATTTTAACAAATTTATTAAGAGCCCCAGTTTGTTTCTTAAGATCTGCTTCTTTTGCAGCATGTCGCTTACGATTTTGTGCACCAGATAACTTTTTTTTAAATTTTTGATTCCATTTCTATTTTATACCCACAAGAAATTATTACACAACACGACACAGAGATGAAATAATAGTCCACACTGCGCTACGGTCAGTAGCCTACTGAGATGCATACCATATGACTGATTAACTAGGAACAAATGTTTTGTATGAAAATTCGTTTCTACACATAAAAACCGTTCACCATTTCACTTTAGATAGACTGCAGTAGACACAACATTCTCTAGGCAAGCATTTAGCCTGCTCTCACTGCAAAATTGTAAACAGCTGGCTGATCAAAGAGGCGGCAATATACAATTTTTCTTAATTTTTATTTGGTGTATCTGGCCTTATTTATTTTAATATTGATCATTCTAAGAATTTTTTTGTTTTTATGATAAAAATTTTTTTTCTTAAAAACGAACTTATGAACGGTGCCTTGGTGGCGGCACCCCCTTCGTAGCGGCGCCTGCATGCACTGCATGCCCGCTTCCACCGCCCCTGATTATTTACAAATGCCATGATTAACAGAAATAAAGGAGTTCAAATTGTTTCACTGATTGAGTTTATTTGCCCCAAAATTGTTGGTATGAGTGAAACATGGTTGAATAAAGATGAAATCCTAACAGGAATAGAGATGGAAGGATACAGTGTTTTTTGTGAAGATAGAATGGACAAACAGGGAGGGGGGGAGCATTGCTGATGATAACAGGGGAATTATGTCTACAATAGGTAGACAAAAAAAAAAGAGGGAAATAATGACAATAGTTTTGAGGCAGTGTGGTGTAACGTGGAAGTTGACAGGAAGAGATATTTAATTGAATGTTAATATAGGCCAGGAATATGGAGAGAGGTGATGAAGAAATGTATATGCAATTTCTTTAGTGAATAAGGAATGGATGATTATTATTGGTAATTTTAATTATGGCAGTATAGACTGGAATGAAGAAATAGCATTTGGGAATGAAGAAAATGAATGTCTCGAATTTTTGAAAAACAACTATCTGAAACAACCTGTAAATAAGAGCATGCAAGGATTGAGAGTTTTAGATCTGATCATTTCATCAGAGGATGTAATTGTAAGTGGAGAAAAATTTCACACTTTCCTCCATTTAGTGAAAGTGATCATGAAGTGATCACATGGTTTGTGGCTAGCCATCTGAAGATTCCTGTGGGGAAGATTATATATGTGGAACTACAAGGCTAGTGATTATGTCAAGCTTAGAAGATTAGAGCTATAGCATGCAACGAGGAACTGAACAGTAAGAAAATAAATCAGCTTGGGAACTGACAAAGAAATATATAACAGCATTAATGTGTGAATTATTCTATAGGCCAAAAAAGCTTATTCAAGTAGATGTAAAATGGATGAATGAGGGGATTAAGCATGAAATCTGGAAGAAGAAGGCACTTTGGAGGCAGTACAAGATGAATAATGGTAATAATCAGTTGCATGAAAAATATAAAGAGTAGGCCAGAAAGTTACTCAGTTGGTAAGGACAACAAAAGTGCAGTAGGGGCATAAATTAACAAATCATGTCAAGAAAAATCCTCCTATGTGTTTTGATATATGGCAAGTAGAAGGAAGAATGATTATGGTTATAAGATGCTGTTAATTGATGAAAGTGGAATATTGGTGACTTCTGCAGTGGGCACAGTTGAAGTGTTCAGTAAGCAGTTCATCAGGGTGAATCATCCTCAATGTTTAATCAGAAGCTCAAGTGTAGAGAATAAAATGAGAGAAGACTTAATGTTGAACAATAAGGAGGTATTTAAGGAGTTAAGTAAGCTAGATATCAATTAGGCAATAGGCCTTCATTATATATCACCATGTGTCTTAAGGGAATGTTCCAAGGAGTTGCATCGGTCTTGGCTTATCTGTTTACCAAGAGTGTTGTAACAGCAGAACTCCCACATGAGTGCAAGGAAGGCAAAATTGTTCCACTTCACAAAGGTGATGATAAAGCTAATTCAATTAATTATAGGCCAATCTGTAATCTGAATTGTAGTTAAGGTATTGGTGAGATATACGATATGAAAATGGGTTGATAACAGTGGTATTCTTTGTGCTTGTCAGCATGAGTTTGCTAATTGGAGGTCGTGTTTTACAAACTTTCTTATGTACTATGACAATGTGACGAATGTATCAGTCAAGGGAGATGCATATATTGTACGCCTACAGATGTGAGACCCTTCAACACTTGTGTGCATGCCAAAAGAAGGAGAATCCATTCCGAAAATAGGATAATCAATCAATCTTGTGGGATGAGTTGTTTATTATTAGGTGTTGGAAAATTAACTTTTCTTTTATGAACATCATAGTTTTTAAAGTGGTAACACTTGTATAACAGTTGGAAAATTTTATGTATAAAGCATGTGATTTTGCATGTTGGTAACTAATTCGTACATCCTTTATTTCTTTCTCTCCTTCAGCATGAATTGACTATTGTTGACAACACTGAATTGACCATTCAATGCCAGACCAGGTTCTATGAACTGTGGGCATACAATACTTTGGAAAATCAAAGGTATACTTTCATTTTCCAACGGCTTTGATAGATTGACACATCACAAGTTGGTCACTAAACTGAAGTGGATGGTATTGAATGATAGACTAGTGATTTGGGTAGACGAATGCTTATCAGATAGGTATCAGCAAGTTGCGTATGGAGAGGGGGGGGGTACTATCTCGAAAGAGGAAAAATGCTAGTGTTGTGCGACAGAAATTAGTTCTAGTACCATTCTTATTTATTTGTATATGAATAGGTTTAACTTATGATATACAACTGTTTGCAGATGGTGCAAAGCTGGGGAGAGTGATGAGGAATTAAGCAGTTGTTGTAGCTTTACAGGATGACTTGAATAGATTGTATGAGGCAACAGTATGGAACTGTCAATTCAATGTTGCCAAGTGCAAGCTTCTGAAATATGGTAGGCAACAACAAGATGCAAAGTATAAACTTGCTGCGATAATTTTGGAGGAAGCTGAGGAGATGAGAGACCTTGGAGTAGTGGTGTACAAGGATCTGAAGTTCAGAGGTCTCATTGCACAAGTGGTGAAAACATCACATCAGATTATGGATGCAGGCCTTGATCAGGCCTCATATGGAATATTGTGCACATATTTATTCCCCTGGTTTTCATGGTGATGAGGATATGTTGGAAAGGGTCCAGAGAAGACTGGCAGAGGTCGTAACTGGTCTTTGGGATGTGGAATATGAGGACAGATTGAAGGAATGCATTTTGATGAGACATGATTTAGAGGAAGAGACAGGATGTGATTGAGACATTTAAATTGGTAAAGGGTTATTACTAGATTAATAATAATATTATTATTATTATTACCCAAGACCAAATAGAGTCAAAGACTCATCTAGGAGGTCCTTTTATCAAACACACAGCTCATCATACCATGCTTTAAACACACTCAAATTCTCTGCAGACACCACACTCTCAGGCAAGGCATTCCAAGCATTCACAACTCTGCATGAAAAAAACCTACATCTCACACCCTCCTTATATAGCTTCCAGGGATACCTCTGGTTCTCCCTTGATCTCCCACTATTTTCTGTAGAACCTCTCTAGCATTGATCCTATAACAACCCCTTACTAACTTGTAGGTCTCTATCATATCTCCCCTCCTCCTCCTCCTTCTCCTGCTGTCCACCAGACTGGAAAAACTGTGTCAAGAAAGAGAGAGAAGCAGCCCTTTTTGACTGGAGAATTGTAGCTAAGTGATTTACTAGAGCATGTGATGAGTGTGATAATGGCTGAGTTTAGGAAGAAATTTGGAAGAAATTCTGTAATATGGAAGAAATGTTTCTTAGAATGGGAGAAGGGAACAGAACAAGACCTGGAAGTTGTATAAGGGGTAGGTTCTTTGCATGGAGAGTGGATGGTCAGTGGAATGCATCACCTGACATTATGGTGAATGCAGATACATTGAATAATTTTAAAACATGGTTTTATCATCTTTGTGTGTAACAGTGTTTGTCTCCTGTGATCAGTCTTTTGATTCCATGGAGGTTTGGTGTTAATAATAATAATAATAATAATAATAATAATATCTAAATTACAATTTTTGAATTGCTACTTGCAAAATTTAAAAAAATTCACTATTTTCATAATCAGGAAATAATATCAAAGTATAAAGATATGCAAATTTAAATAATGCATGACAATTGACACTAACACCAGAAAAGAAAAAAAAAAAAAGAAAAGCAGTCTAAGTGCTATAGGTAACAGTCTTCCTAAAAATACAGACATGATTGATGTCTACACCAAAGGAAGGATTCCTGAATTCATGGTTGTTTCTTTGTACCACAAATCTGTATTATGAATAATTAGTGAATATTTATGATTCTGATTTTTCTATCAACATGTCCCAATTTGACCATCCCTTAGGCAGATTGTTTAAACAGTCACCTGTTTTCTATGTTAAACATCTGTTAGTGTTGTAACAATAGGTTATTATTATTATTATTATTATTATTATTATTATTATTATTACCCCAAGACGTCATGAAGTCAAAGACTCATCTGGGAGATCCTTTAATCACAAACGCAGCTCATCATACCTGAACACATTCAAACTCCTTGCAGACACCACACTCTCAGGCAAGGCATTCCAATCATTTACAACTCTGCATGAAAAAAACCTGCCTCTCACTCCCCTACTCACACCCTCTGTATACAGTTTCCAGGGATGGCCTCTGGTTCTTGGCCAAGATTGTCAGTGTCCTCCGCATCATTCCCAGATGCCTTTGTGTTGTCTTTACAATCTTGGCTATGTGTCCCCTAAATTTCAGATCCTTATCCACTATCACCACCAGATCTCTTATTTCTTCCACCTCCAACAATATATCCTCATCAAGCATAAATTCTGCATCCCATCTTTGTTTTCCAAATTTTAAAACCCTACATTTTGCAACATTGAACTCATATCCCCCATTTCCGTGCCCAATCACTTAATCTATTCAAGTCCTCTTGTAAGGCCACAACATCTTCACTACTCTTTATGGTTCGTCCCAACTTTGCTTCATCTGCAAACAACAGAATATCTCCATCCAAATCTTCACCTATATCGTTAATATACAAGTTAAACAGTAATGGCCCCAAAACAGACTTCTGAAGCACTCCATTAGTGACTTTCCTTTACCTGGATATCCCTCCCCCATATACAATTTGTTGATACCTATCAGATAGCCAGTTTCCAATCGAATGCACTAATCTCATATCCAACTCCATCTGCTCTAGTTTGACTATCAATTTAGACTCTATCAAAAGTCCTTGCGAAATCTAAGTATATTACTGTGTATCCTTCTCCTCTGTCCAAGGAAGTAGGCACTTCATTGTAATAAGTAAGTAGATTACTAAAACATGACCTCCATTTAGCAAATCCATGCTGTCCATTAAAGATAATACCATTGTTGTCAAACCAACTCTGAATCCTAGTTCTCACAAGCTTCTCCAACAACTTAACCACAACACGTGATACACAGATAGGCCTATAGTTTGATGCTTGAGTTCGATCACCTGCTTTATGAAGTGGCACAATCTTGCCCTCCTTCCACTCCTTAGGAACTTGACTGAGTGCAAGACTCATATTAAAAAAATATGTCAAGAGAGGTGTCAACTCCCTGGCACATTCCTTCAGAATACATGGTGATATATTATGAAGTCCCACAGCCTTATTTACATCTAGTTTACTCAACTCCACAAACACTTCTTGCTCACTTACAGTCAGTCTCTACTCCCGATCATCAACTGCTCTCAATCTCTTCTTGTAGTCACATTCACAAGATTGAAAGATCTTTATGAACTGCTCATTAAGTATATCCACCACACATTCTTCAACAGCTATCTTTATACCATTTTCCCCAATCAATGTCATCCTTCCATAATCATTCTTTATTTTGCTAGCTACATATCGAAAGAACTCTCTAGGATTCTTTTTGGCTTCATTAGCTAACTGCTGTTCATACCTCTCTTTAGCTACTCTCACCAACCAAGTCAACCTCCTTGCCTGGTCTTTGTAGACCTCATGAAATTGGTTATTTCCACTTCTCTTATGCTGCCTCCACAATGCCCTTTTTCTCTGTATTGCATGCTTAATCTCTTTATTCATCCATCTCACACCTACCTTATTTAACCTTCTCAGCTTTGGAATACATTCAGACATTGCATCTACTAGATAGTTTTTGAAAATTCTCCAAGCTGCATTGATCTCTTTTCCAGCTAACTCCTCATTCCATGCTACACCCACAAGCTGTCTCCTGAGCTCTTCATAATCACCCCCCCCCCCTTGTAGTTCCACACATATACCCTTTTCTCACAGAGATCCTCACACTGCTGGCAACCACCCAGGTAATCATCTCATGGTCACTGTCAAGAATGGCAAATATTAATAATAAAATGGCAAATAATAATAATTAAGTAAATAGAGATTATAAGCAAGCATTTTTGGAAATTGTTATTGTAGATTATAGAATATTTATTATTACTATCATTATCAGGCTTCCAGAAAGTCATAAAATACATTTAAAACTATTCTTATCATACCTTATCTTAAACTCAGCCATTATCACACTCATCACATGCTCTAGTAAATAACTCAGCTACAATTCTCCAATCAAAAAGGCTGCTTCTCTCTTTCTTGACACAGTTTTTCCAGTAACTGCTGGTCATGACTTAAGAGTCAAAGCTAGATAGCTGGGAGGTGACCTCTAGGTAGGCTTTTAAGCAGTGTGGAGAACTGACCATGGCATCTGAGCTAATGTCCAGTCCTCACCAGCTCATATTGCACCCTGTTCGGTATCCATTATAATACTGAAGAAACGAGGATCAGGTGGCTATTTAGGATTTAGCTGGCCAAATTTTGTTCTCGTTGGCTTAAACCATACTGCAGAGTGATGATGCAAAATGACAGAATGTTATGCCATCTAGGATGTTGCCGATAAACAGGGGCACTGTTTTTTCATCAGGAAAAAACCAGGGCAAACACATAAAAGTTACTGGAACAAATCCTAACTCGACATTATCAGAGTTTGAGATTGGTGCCATCAGAATAACAAGCATCAATGGAAAAGAAATGGAACTACCAGAAAATTTGAATGTGCCAGATCAACATAATATGTGTTATTTAAACAAAGAAGACAAAAATGGAGTTCTTTCTAAGCAACAAATACAAGATGCTATTCGGGCAATAACAATCAGGGAAAAGAAGGAGTCACTATAATATTAACACTAAATTTGAGGATAAGCATCTTGAATGACAATCAGTATCAAGTAGAGTGACAAGCAAATATCAGAATGGGGATCAGGATAGTAATTTGAATCTATGGTTCTACAAAAGGTTCTTCTAAGCAAGAGGTAGAAGAATTTTTCGAGGCATTAAAGAAGGCTGTTGACATATTGAAAAAAGGAAAAAAGTTGGACCTTGTTGAAGATCTAAACAGGAGAGTAGAAAATAATTACCAGACATATAGAAATATTTTAGGAACATTTGGAGAAAAGATCAAAGCTAATAATAATACACTGGTGTCCAAAATCTAAATACAAATTACATTTTTGCCTGTATATGAAAACATTTTCATGACCACAGCAAAATGTGGACATAAATTTATTGCCAGCATACTAATAAATTATATTAGACAAAAAATGTGTTACAAATTTCATACAAACTAAATTGCAATATGTTTATGGCAAAAATTACAAATTTCTTAAGGATGTAGTTAAGGAATTAACGTACAGTGCTTACAGAAAACTATGCGGAGAGATATTTTATTATGGACTATGTTCTCCCCAAACTGCACTGCGATGCAGCTCTCAATGTCACATGTTTAGCACCAAGTGATTCAAGAGCTCCTGAAGCAAACTGGCCGATTCCTCCTTCAGAACAAGGAAAAAGTCTTGTTTGTTTTTAGAGGGGAATTTCAAGCATCAGTCATCTCCCTATTGCACCTCAAACATGTTCTATGGGGTTGAGATGTGGGGAGCATGCTGGCCACTTGATTTAATTAATATCCTCAGTCTGCAGAAGCATGTCGACTGCTTGTGTACAATGTGGTGTGGCATTATCACCCATAAAAATTAATTCCTTGCCTGCAGCTTCACAGGCCAATCAAACATGATGTAGAAGAACTTTGTTGCAATATCATTCATCAGTCATAGTCCCTTTAACAAGTACTTGTAGTTTGGTGTGTCAGTTAAGCATAATTCCTCTCCACACCATGACCCCCAGTACTACCGTATCTATCCCTTTCAAGAACATTCTTGAGATGGTAAGCAGTACCACTCTCGTGCCAGATGAAGTTTCATCTAGAATTGGAGGAAAGACTAAAATGACTCTCATATCTAAAGAGTATGTTAGCCCATCTGTGTCTTGTCCAAGTTTATTGGATACAACACCACTGAAAACTTGCTATTGACAGCTATAAAAAACTGTCAATAAAAGGACACAGACTACAGGCCTTCAGGTATATATGCCTACTTGTCACAGACATCTTTCTACAGTTTGTCGAGATATCTGTGTACCTGTGCTTGAATGGAGCCGACTTGCAAGCTGACCTGCCATGGTGCATTGATTACGTTTTGCTGTCTTAAAGCTCCATGGTAGAGTGAGCATAATCTCTTAGAAAATGTCTGGAACACATTCCATTGGTTTGAAATGCTGCCCAGAGTCTGGACACAACACCATATGAGATTATTCCAAACTCTCTGACAATATCAGTAATTCTCCAACCTTCTTCAAGCTTTCCAGTAATTCTTCCCCATGTGAAATCATCTAGATGATGTCTTTGAGACATAACAAGACATCCAAGTTTGCAACTATATTCCTTCACAAAAAGTGCTTCATTCAAACATAATTCACTTAGTGCAGCCTTTTGCCTTTTATCCTGTTGAGTTCTACCATGTGATACCTTTGCGTGCGATTCCAAAATTGTCTGTTAAATAAACTGCCAAAAGTGGATTCATCTGAATTTGCAGTTATAATCTTCAGAAATAGTGTAACTACCTGATGGATTTCTGATGACATGGAACAGTTATTACTAACACTATGTTTCAACATAAAAATGTGCAGAAATTCACATTGAGAGAAGGTACAAGGATTAAGAAAAGTCTTATTGACTCTCATTGTTAATAGCAATGTGTTCCTGAGGGTTCAGAACACAATTGAATACAGAACATTTGAAACTGGAAGTGTCACCATTTAGTTATTGAAAATAAGAGCATGTAAGATAAGAAAATTTTAAAAATCAATTAAAGTTGAATGGCTTTCAGAAGTAAACTGTAGATTCAAATAAACAAATGCAATTCAAGAAAAAATGAAATAGTTTGAAAACAAGAATCAAACCTTCGAGATTCATCAAACCTTCAAGATTCATTGGAGATGAATCTCATCAAGTAAGAAGCGATGTAGAAGATAAGAAGAGTAAAGAAGGTAGGATTTAAGCAGTGGTTATGATTGAAGAGGTGGGTAGCATGAGTATAGAGACTGAGAAAACAAGTGTGTAAGATAAACATAGAGAAATGGGGAGACTCGTTCAAGACAGGGGAACACAGTGTTAGAAAGATTGATGCTCCAAGAGTGGTGTAGCTAGAGCTTTTGCCGCCCCTCTCAATACACACCAAAAATAGTACAAAAAGTCAAAACGACGTATAGGGAAATAAATTAAAACACTGTGTTTATTTTTGAAGTAAAACTTCAATTTCAACATTCTAACATTTTATTTTTCTTGCTTGCAAAATTTCTGATAGCAAAATCATCATTGACATTGGCAAAGTCTATTTCATAATAATATAGGTAATTCTTAATCAGTTTTAATTTAGAAAAACTCCTCTCACAACTAGCAACATTTACAGCAAGTGTGAGGAAAATTTGCAGTAGTATTACAATATTTGGAACTGAGTTCTTGAGACTGTATTTTGGAATTAACTGCAAAAGTTCAAAAAGTTTCAAAGTACCACTTGGGGCAGACTACCCCCTCTGCCCCTACCTAGCTATGCCTCTGCTCCAAGAGGATGTGAATGAGTATGTAGACAAAAAGGAAAGGAGGATAACCTGGGATCAAGAAAAAAAACCATTGGATTTGAATAGGGTTCTAACATGAATAAGAGGAAAAATATGGATACAGTTAAGTCTGGAGAAGTGAGATCTAATAAGTGGTGTCAGTGAAACTTGTATAGATACAGGAATGAAATTTATGTTTGTATACAAATCGTGGAAGTATAAAAACAAAGAAAATGAAATGGTTGCATTGATTAAGTTTGTTCACCCAAAATTTGTTGGATCAGGATGACATCCTAACAGGAATAGAGATGGAAGGGTATGTAATATATTTTTTAAGATAGAAAGGGTAAGAAGGGAGGAGGAGGAGTGTTATTGATAGGAAAAGAGTTATGTCCATTCAAGGTAGAGATATAAGAGGAAAATAGTGGCAGTGGTTTCGATCCAGTATAGTGTGAGATACAGGTGAATAGAATGAAATACTTATTCAGATATTGTTATAGACCTGGCAATGTGGATGGTAGTGACCATGAAATGTATGATCAAATTAGCCAAGCAAATAAGAAAAGTGTTGATCATTATGGGAAATTTTAATTATGGCAATATAGACTGGAATGATGAGATAACAACTACCTCAGGCAGTATGTAACAAAGGGCATACGAAGATTGAAGATCTTGGATTTGATCATCTCATCAGAGAGTGTTATTATAAATGAAGTGTCAAATTATCCTCCAGTTGGTGTGAGTGACCATGAGGTGATTACTTGGGTGGTTGCCAGCAGTGTGGGAACTTTTGTGAGGAAAGGATATATGTGAAACTACAAGGCTGGTGATTATGAGAAACTTAGGAGACAGCTTGCAGGTCTAGCATGGAATGAGGAGTTGGCTAGTAATGAAATCAATGATGCTTGGATGATATTCAAGAACTATCTAGAAGAAGTAATCTTTAAATCTACTCTTTAAAGGTACTGTGGTATAACTATAAATAATAAATTACATGATAACCACAGTAATTAACTTTAATGAAATAAAAGTACAGATATTTCGTACTGAAATTAACAGTATATCATCAGTGTAGGCAACAAGCAATTCAAAGGAATGGAATACAAAGTACATAACATTCGGTGGATTACCAATTAAAAACTATTGCTGCATGCTAGAAATTAATATTAATAAAGAATATTATTAAAATTATTCTTACAAACTATTTTTTGATGAGTTATATAAGATAAGAATCGCCCCAACTTTTGGGGGAGAGAGAGAGAGAGACAATCATTTCGATTCAGATTTGGCCAATATTATTATTATTATTATTATTATTATTATTATTTATTATTATTATTATTAAACAAGACCTCATGGAGTCAAAGACTCATCTAGGAGGTCCTTTTATCTCACACACATCTCATCATACCGGGTCTTAAACACATTCAAACTCCCTGCAGACACCACACTCTCAGGCAAGGCATTCCAATCATTCACAACTCTGCACGAAAAAAACCTGCCTCTCACTCCCCTACTCACACCCTCTTTATACAGTTTCCAGGGATGACCTCTGGTTCTCCCCTGATCTCCCACTATTCGCTGTAGAACTTCTCCACCATTGATCCTATAGCAACCCCTTACCAACTTGTAGGTCTCTATCATATCTCCCCTCTTCCTTCTCTCCACTAGTCTCTGCAAATTACATCTTTTCAATCTTTCCTCATACTCGACATTCCAGAGGTCAGAAACTACCTTAGTCAGTCGCCTTTGGACCCTTTCCAACATCTCTTCATCCTTCTGAAAACCAGGTGACCAAATCTGGGCACAATAGTCCATGTGTGGCCTAATCAAAGCCTTATACAATGGAACAAGAATCTCCCTACTTCTACATGTCAGTGTCCTCCTCATCATTCCCAGAAGTCTTTGCGTTGTCTTCACAATTTTGGCGATGTGACCCCTAAATTTTAGATCCTTATCCACTATCACTCCCAGATCTCTTAATTCCTCTACTTCCAACAATATATTTTCACCAAGCATAAATTCTGCATCCCATCTTTGTTTTCCAAATTTTAAAACCTTACATTTTGCAACATTGAACTCACATCCCCATTTGCTTGCCCAATCACTCAATTTATTCAAGTCTTCTTGCAAGGCCACAACATTTTCACTACTCTTTATGGTTCGTCCCAACTTTGCATCATCTGCAAACAACTGAATATCTCCATCCAAATCTTCGCCAATATCATTAATATACAAGTTAAATAGTAATGGCCCTAAAACAGATCCCTGAGGCACTCCACTAGTGACTTTCCTTTTCCTGGATATTGCACCCCCATACACAACTTGTTGATACCTATCAGATAGCCAGTCTCCAATCCAATGCACTAATCTAAAATCCAACCCCATCTGCTCTAGTTTGACTGTCAACTTATCATGAGGCACTCTATCAAAAGCTTTTGCGAAATCCAAGTATATTACTGTGTATCCTTCTCCTCTGTCCAAGGAAGCAGTCACTTTATTGTAATAAGTAAGTAGATTACTAAAACACGACCTCCCTTTAGCAAATCCATGCTGTCCATCAAAGATTATACCATTGTTGTCAACCCAACTCTGGATTCTAGTTCTCACAAGCTTCTCCAACAACTTAACCACAACACCTGACACACAGATAGGCCTATAGTTTGATGCCTGAGTTCGATCACCTCCTTTATGAAGTGGCACAATCTTGCCCTCCTTCCACTCTTTAGGGACTTGACCAAGTGCAAGACTCGTATTAAAAAAATATGTCAAGGCAGGTGTCAACTCTCTGGCACATTCCTTCAGAATACGCGGTGATATATTATCAAGTCCCACAGCCTTATTTACATCTAGTTTACTCAACTCCCCAAACACCTCTTGCTCACTTACAGTCAGTCTCTCCTCCCCATCATCAACTGCTCTTAATCTCTCCATGAAGTCACATTCACAAGATTGAAAGATCTTTATGAACTGCTCATTAAGTATCTCCACCACACATTCTGCAACAGCTGTCTTTATACCATTTCCTCCAATCAATGTCATCCTTCCATAATCATTCTTTCTTTTGCTGGCTACATATCGAAAGAACTCCCTAGGATTCTTTTTAGCTTCATTAGCTAACTGCTGTTCATACCTCTCTTTAGCTACTCTCACCAACCAAGTCACTCTCCTTGCCTGGTCTTTGTAGAACTCATGAAATTGGTTACTTCCACTTCTCTTATGCTGCCTCCACAATGCCCTTTTTCTCTGTATTGCATGCTTAATCTCTTTATTCATCCATCTCACACCTAACTTATTTAACCTTCTCACCCGTGGTATACATTTAGACATTGCATCCACTAAATATTTTTTGAAAATCCCCCAAGCTGCATTGATCTCTTTTCCAGCTAACTCCTCATTCCATGCTACACCTGCAAGCTGTCTCCTGAGCTCTTCATAATCACCCCCCTTGTAGTTCCACATATACCCTTTTTTCACAGGGGTCCTTGCACTGCTGGCAACCACCCAAGTAATCACCTCATGGTCACTTTCGCCAATTGGTGGATGATTTGATACCTCATTGATAATTACATCCTCCGATGAGATGACCAAATCCAAGACCCTTAATCCTCTTGTGCCCTCTGTTACATACTGTCTGAGGTAGTTATCCCTCAAAAACTCAAGAAACTCATTTTCTTTACTTCCAGTTGCTATCTCTTCATTCCAATCTATATTGCCATAATTAAAATCACCCATAATGATCATCCTTTTCTTATTTGCTTGGCTTATTTGACTATACATTTCACTATCACCACCATCCACATTACCAGGTCTATAACAACATCCCACCAAGTATTTGAATCTATTCACCTCTATCTCACACCATACTGCCTCAAAACCACTGGCCCCATTTCCCCCTTGCATCTCTACCTTGTATGGACATAACTCTTTCTCTATCATCAATAGCACTCCCCCTCCCTTTTTACCCCTTCTATCCTCACGAAACACATCATACCTTTCCATCTCTATTCCTGTCAGGATGTCATCCTCATCTAACCATGTCTCACTTATTCCGACAATCTCTGGGTGCACAGACGCAATTAGTGCAACCATTTCATCCGCCTTGTTTCTTATACTTCTAGCATTGGTATACAAACACAACAACTCATTTCTGGATCTACAGCTAGTTCCACTGATACCACTCACTCGATGTGATCTCTCCATGCTGGACTGGGGCCATTTCCCTTTCTGCTTCTTCATTTTAGAACCCTTTGCAATTCCATCTGTTTCCTTTTGATCCCTGATCATCCCATTACTTTCCTGCCTACACATTCTCTCACCTCCTCTTGGAGCATCCACCTTTCTCACGCTGTGTATCCCTGTCCACCCTGAGCCTCCCCGTTTCCCTGTTCCTCTTGCACACCCATTCTCTCATTATCTATACTCATACCACTCACTTCCACATTCATTTCCACTCCTTCAATCTCTCCTGTCTTACTCTCCTGCTCTTCCACATCACTCCCCTCTCGATCTGATTCATTCTCTCTATTCACTTCTCTACCTTCCAGAAGCAGTCTCTCCAAGCGACTCACACCATAACCACTCAAATGCAGTCCATCGCTCCCATACCGCTCACTTCGTCCCTCAAACTCATTCCACACATTAACAAACTGTACTCCCATCTCCTCACACATTTCAGCCAGAATATCATTCATAATCCTTGCTCTCCGCCTCATTTCACCACAATCATACCTAGGCAACACACTGACCACCCTTTCTGTCACACTATTCTCCTTTATCTTTCCAAGCAGTCTCCTGACATTCATTCTGACATGCTCCTTGTTCTCTCTCAAATCATTCGTACCAATTAATACAATTAACTCTTTTGCTCGTTCCCGCCTCATATTCAATGCCTCAATCACTCTACTCATTTTACCGCCTGGAAAACATACCTTGTGCATTTTATCCTCTAGCACACCTTTAATAATGGAGTCACCATACAATGCCACTCGCTCATCTTTTGTTAACTCTTTCATGCCATCATGATTTATTTTAATAGTTTTGACCTGCATTCTCTTAATTTCATTCCGCATCCATTTCATTTCTTGCTTCATCCAATCCAATTCACCTTCTGAACCTCGCGACACATTCACTCTATCATTAAATCTTTCTAACTTTCTAACTCTCGACCCTCTCTTCTCACTTTCCCTCTCATTCATCCTTCTTTGTTTCCGTACTTTCGGTCCAACATACGTCCAACTTTCACTGTCATTCTTCTCACTTTCACTCTCACATATCTTTCTTTGTTTCCGTACTTTCGGACTAACATGCGTCCAACTTTCGCTATCATTCTTCTCACTTTTACTGTCATTCATCTTTCTTTGGTTCAGTACTTTCGTTCCAACATGCGTCCAACTTTCGCCATCAGTCATTCTTTTTTCGCAATCATTCATTCTTTCGATTTTTTTTACTTGCGATTTCTGCACCACGCCATTTCTACTTTCATTCGTTCTCTCAATTTCGTTTCTTTCCGCCTCACTTTCGTCCCTTTTAACATCCGTTACGGTTGTCAAATCGCTCTTTTTCTTTTTTCCTGATTTTTTAACATTTTTTCGCCTGTCTTTCCCGCCATCCTCTTTCAAACGTGCACTCACGACACAATCGGTACTAGCACTTTCTGTTATCAACTTCATATTCGCATTCATCAATTCCTCGTTCAGGTCACATTTCGCACATACCCTTCTTCCATCCGCACTAAACATCCTCAAATCATTTATGTAATCGAAGGAATACATATAACAGACCTCACACTTAACGAACCTACTGAAATCCAAATTAAAATCATGGAATGACAATGCAGCCGCCATTTTTTTCTCTCTGCAGGTTACTAGGTCTAATATTAACGTTTTCGTATTTAGTTTAAGCAAGAAAAAAAACCCCACACTAATAATATCGGTAGCGTACAACGTTTACAGCCGCTCTTACTTAAACAATTACGCATATATACTTAATTATTCCTAGTAAAACTTATCTGAATCAGGAGCTCTTCAAAGCACATTCGTAGCGCTTGACCCACTAGCGCCCTCCAATTATTATTATTATTATTATTCAGGCCTCCATGGAGTCAAAAGACTCATTGTGGGAGGTCATTCCTAAGAACATAAAGTCTGTCAAGACTCATCAAGGGAGGGCGCCCCTCCCCCCAAGAAACACAAAGTCTATCATACCACTCCTTAAACTCATTAACCGTTCTCGCTCTCACCACTCCATCAGGCAATGCATTCCACGGTTCAACCACCCTCCATGCAAAGAAACCACTCCTCACCCTCTTGCTCACAGTTTCCTTTCGTAACTTCCAGGGATGGCCTCTTGTCATCACTCCTTTCTGCTGTTCAACCAAGCGAAAGAACTCCCCAGTGTCAACTCTGTAACCACCTCCCAACAGTTTAAAAGTCTCAATCATATCACCTCTCCTTCTTCTATCCACCAAACTCTGCGGTCCACATTCCCTCAGCCGATCCTCATAACCAAAATTGTACAGTCCTGAAAACATCTTTGTCATCCGTCTTTGTACCCTTTCCACAGTTAATTTATCCCCTTCAAATCCTAGGGACCAAATCTGAGAACAATAGTCTAAGTGTGGTCTGATCAGAGACTTATATAACTTATACAACGTTAGATGTGAATGGGCTTTGCAACTTTCTTTGAAAAGGCATTCATATTTAAACTTGCATCTATGGAGAAGATGAGCTTTATCCCACTGGATATTGTGTTTATTGTCAATACTATGTTGTGCCAGACCAGACTTTTGAGGTTTCATGTATTCGATATAATACTGATGTTCATTAATTCTTTTTTTCCACAGAACTGCCTGTTTGTCCAAAGTATGTTAGACTACATTCACACAGTATCTGGTAAATGCCAGCTAATGATATGTACTTTGTTATGTACAGTAGAATCTGCTTATTGTGATCGTGAATAATATTATCAATCAGCTATTGTTATCAAAATCAGTCAGTCCCAAAACACACCATTTAAAATGAATTAAAAATAATCCGTCTTTTATAATCAAAGTTCTGGTTATTGTTATCAAAATCCTCGAATGTTTATTCTAGTCAGTGACAGAATCATAACAGTAAGATTAAACACTAACCCAATTCCAACAACACTAATACAAGTTTATGCACCCGCATCAAATGCAGAAGATGAATTAAGTAAGAAATTCTACAAAGACCTAAACGAAACTGTGGATACAATACCAAGAAAGGATATTTGAATAATTCTAAGAGACTTCAATGCTAAGGTAGGATCCAATGCACGTGATGATCATTGGAAAATATAGACTGGGAATTAGAAACGAATGAGGATAAAAACTATTGGAGTCCTACATTGAAAAGGAATTAGCAATCACTAACACAATGTACAAACAGCACAGGAGGAGACTATACACGTGAGTAGCACCTGGGAATCGATGTAAAAATCAAATCAACTATATTTTAATCGACAGAAGATGGAGGACACTAATCAAAAACACCAAAACACTGCCAGGTGCAGACTGTGAATCAGACTATCAATTATTAATCTCTAATTTAAAGATCCATCTGAAGCAAACAAGAATAACAGCAACAAAAGATATGACTTTTCACAAATGGACAACAAATTTGCGATGGACATTGAAGCAGAGCTCAAGAAACAAAAAAGCACACCTCAGGAACAAAGCATGAATCACACTGGACACACCTAAAACAAACCATTGCAAAATATGTAGCCAAAAAACATTCCAATAAAAAAGAAGAATGGCAGTCCATGGATTACAAAAGAAACCCTAGAACTAGTTGAAAAAAGGAAACAAATTAAAACGACAGATTGGCAAATTACCTGAACCTGAATAAAGCTATTAAGAAATCTTGTCAAAAAGATAAAAATAGTTATATACAAATCACATCTGCCAAAACTTAATATAATTACAGAGGAAAATGGCAAGATCTTAAATGACACTAATGACATAGCCAGAAGATGGAAAGAATATTGTACCGAGTTTTATAAGAACGCAGCTATTCAACAAGAAGATGAAGGAGCTATGGAAAACACAGAAACGAACCAGAGATCCTCAAAAGTGAAGTACAACAAGCAATCAAAAAATTAAGGAATAACAAAGCTCCAGGTCTTGATTCAATACCGGCTGAAATGCTGAAAAACCTTGGAGAGAATGCACTCAACTGGATACATGATTTATGCAACAAAATCTGGAAGACTGGAAGATGGCCAAATGACTGGACTAGTTCCACCATTATCCCAATCTACAAGAAAGGCAATCAACAAATGTGAAAACCATTACCCTTATCTCACATTCCAGCAAGATTTTACTACACATTATTAAGGAAAGATTACAAAGTTTTATAGACCATCAGATCTCAGATGAGCAAGCAGGATTAGAAAAGGTCGAGGAACTAGAGATCATATATCTAACATCAGACAAATAATTGAAAAAGCAAAGAATTCAACTTAAACCTTTATCTATGCTTTATAGATTACTCCAAGGCTTTGACTGTATGAGATGGGATATTTTATGGGATATCATGCAAGAATCAGGAATACCAAACCATCTAGTAACCCTCATAAAGAACTTATATTAACAAAATCAAGCAACAGTAAGAATTGAAAACTCAGTGTCCTCTGCATTCCAATTTGAAAAAGGTTCAAGACAAGGATGCATACTCTTACCATTACTATCGAACATTTACAGTAAAACTGAAAAGATCTCTAGAAAAGTGGAATGGAGACATTAAATTAGGTGGCTGAACAATCACTAACCTATGATACGTAGATGACACAGTGATAATAGCAACAAATGAACAGGAATTAAAATCCATCCTAAATCAATTAGAATGGGAAAGCTTAAGCCATGGTTTATGAATAAATCAAGACAAAACCAGAATAATGGTTTTAAACAATGCAGAAGGAATTGAAATTGTTGCCAATTTCAATTACCTTGGAATGATAATAACAAAAAAAGATGGATGTAAAAGACCAAAATTAAGCTTATAGAAACCTTAGTTTATTCGATCTTTCTCTATGCTTCCGAATCTTGGACAATGACAAAAGATGATGGAAGAAGAATTGAGACATTCAAGCTATGGTGCTGGAGAAGATTGTTAAGAGTGTCTTGGACAGAAAAACGAACAAACAAAAGTATCCTAGAAGAACTGAATATCCACACAAGACTGATAAACATAATTGACAAAAGAATATTGCAATATTTTGGACACATATGTAGAAGGGAAGGCAACTGCCTGGAAAAAATAATCATCCAGAGTAAACTGTGTGGGAAAAAGAAAAAGAGGAAAACCACCCTACAGGTGGATTGACCAAACATCAATAATCACTTGACTTAAACTAGAACAAGCAATAAGAGAAGCACAGAAGAGAAAGAAATGGCAAAGCATCATCAGGAAGGTCACGAGTCCTCAAACATGAGGAGATCTGAGAGAGAGAGATGTGCTTTGCTATGTACAGTAGAATCCACTTATTGTAATCGAGAATAATATTATCAATTGGCTATTGTTATCAAAATCACTCAGTCCCAAAACACACCATTTAAAATCAATTAAAAATAATCCATCTATTATAATCAAAATTCCGGTTATTGTTATCAAAATCCTCAATGTTTAACCTTTTGCATCTCATAATTCTAAGAAATAAAGGTTAATCAGGAGAAAATTTGACTAAGAACATTTGTCAAAATCTGACTTTCTTGCTAATCTTCCTTTAATCCCTAGGATATGCTGATGGGTAATCTTAATCTTCCGTAAATCTTAAATCTTCCAGGGGAGGGGGTATAAATACAGTCTAATTGTGATTTTTTGAGTTTATTTTCATGCTCTTTTTCATTAAGTGAATTTGACTTTAGGTGCTCGTTAAAGCAACTCTTGGCATTATGGCAGAAGCAAGTAAAAAACGTAAAAATTTATCTTTTCAAAAAAAGCAAAGCATTTTGTGTGCTATGATAAATTGTCCAAAATGAGTCAGCATAGTTGCAGCTGTACATTTAAAAATTTCGCGCAACTCTTGTGTAAGATCTTAAAAAACATCAACCATTGAAACTTCAGCTCTTACTAATGAGAACATGGGTTGGAAGAGAGCCCAATCTGGTAATGATACTCAAGTTGAATCAGCATTAAAAATTTGGTTATGTTCGTGAAAGAATACTTCGATTAATTTGACTTTGATGTGTCAAAAAAGCAGAACTTGCAAAAACAATGGGCAAAGAAAATTTCACCTCAACTGATGGATGGTTTAACAGGTGGAAAAAGTGAGAGAATATTGTGTGCAAGCGTATTTATGGTGAAGAAAAAAAGTGCTGATTTTTTATCAGCTGATGTGAGGATTAAGACCGAGTGGCCAATAATTATTGCTGAATATTCTTCCGAGGATTTTTACAATGCAGATGAAACAGGACTCTATTTTTGAACAATACCTGAGCATACTTATTTGTTTAAAAATGAAAGTACTGTACTAAAGGATTTAAATCTTCAAAAGAGCGGATGACAGTTCTTTGTTGTGCTAATATGAAAGTGAGAACGAGAGCTCCTGGTGATTGGAAAAAGTAAAAATCGTTGGTGTTTTACAGGTGTCAAAAATTTGCCTGTTGACTACTGTTCTAGTGCAAATGCTTGGATGACTAATGCCATTTTTAACAATTGGTTAGTTAAGTGGGATCTTAAATTAAAGAACATCAAAGTAATTTTCTTGCCTTCAAACACTACATCATTAATTCAAGCATGGGACCACAGCAATATACGAGCTTTTAAAGCTTATTATCATTGGGAAGTTCGTACGAGAATTATAGCTGAACTTGATTATATAAAAGACCAATCTGATGGATTTTAACAGGTGGAAAAAGTGAGAGAATATTGTGTAGAAGTGTATTTTTGAAGAAAAAAGTGCTGATTTTTTATCAGCACTGATGCAAGTGCAATTGTAAAAAAATTTCCCTTCTTCATGATGCATTTGGTAGCAATGTCATGGACGCAAGTCTCAGAGAAGACTATTAAAAACTTCTTCCAAAAAGGTGGATGTTTTATAGGTTTTATTTCTAGGAAAATTATTATGCTGGATTTTTTAAAAGAAACTCTGAAATTCCTTCTTCTGAAGAATTTGAATATCTTACAAATGAAATTTTTGATAAAACCCCAGATGGTATGTCAAAAGAAGAATTTGAAAATTGGTCGGATATTCATGACAACGTTGAAGTGGTGGCTACAACGACAGTGTCGGAAATATGTTAAGTTGCTTCCAATGAAAACTTTAAACTAATAGAAGAAAGTGAACTTAATACAACTATAGAATAACAAATTTTAGAAGCTGCTCCAACCAATGCCCAGATGCAAGAAGCTCTACAAATACTTCGTTGCAGTGTGTGTGCAACATAGAGCAACAAACTTCTAAAGGCATTATGAGTATGAGCAATTTATTCATGAACTACTGTATTCAAACAACAGACAATACTAGATAAGTTTTTAAAATAAATTTTATGTTATAGATTATTAAAAAGTTGTTTATAACAATAAATTAAATTAAATAATGTTCATAACAATAAATTGAAATAAATGATGCACTTTTTTGTATCCTTTGCTTAATGTTATCAGCTGGTTATTGTTATCGAAAAGCGACTATCCCAAAGTGATCACAATAAATGGCGTCAACCGTGCTTTGTATTTCATTTCTTTCAATTGCTTTGTTGTCTACACTGATGATGATGTTTTGTTAATTTCGGTACGAAATATCTGTACTTTTAATTCATTAAAGTTAATTATGTGGTTATCGTGCAATTTATTATTTATAGTAGAAGCAATGTCTAAATGTATTCCACGGGTCGTAAAGTTAAATAAAGTAGGTGTCAAATTGATGAATGAAGAGATTAAACATGCAGTACAGACCAAAAAGGTATTAAGCATGCAACATAAGAGGAAAGGTAATAATCATTTCTATGAGGATTACAAAGAATAGGCTATGAGGATGAATCAGTTGGTGAGAGTAGCAAAAGTGAAGTATCAGAAATCAGGCACTTAGCTAATGAAGTAAGAAAAAATCCCAAGGAATTCTTTCAATAATTTAGCCAGCAAAAAAAAAAAAAAAAAAAAATGATTATGGAATGATGACAATGATTAGAGAAAATGGTAAAAGAACAACTGCTGCAAAGGATACAGTTGAGATATTTTTGTGAATGTGACATTTGGAGGAGAGACTTGCTGTATAATTGAGCAAGAGATATATGGGGAATTCAGCAAACTTGATTTAATAAGGCTGTGGTACCTGATAATATATCACCACCTATTTTGAACGAATGTCTCAGGGAGTTGACAGGTGCTTTGACATATTTGTTTAATATGAGTCTTGCACTGGGTCAAATTCCAAAGGAGTGGATGGAAAGCAAGATGGTTTTGCTTCATGAGGGAGGTGGCATAAGTAAAACATCAAATTATAGTCATATCTATATGTCAGTAGTTGTAGTTAAAGAGTTGGAGAGGCTAGTGAGAACCAGGATCCAGAATTGGGTTGAAAACAATGGTATTATCTTTGATGGACAGCATATATTTTCTAAAGGGAGGTCATGTTTTAGTAATCTGCTTACTTATTATAATAAGGTGACAGCTTCCTCGGACAGAGGAGAGGGATACACAGTAGTATACTTAAATTTTGCAAAGGCTTTTGATAGATTATCATATTCTAGTAGCAAGGCTTAGTGCATTGGATTGGAGACTGGCTATCTGATAGGTATCAACAAGTTGTGTATGGGAGTGCAATATCCTGGAAAAGGAAAGTCACTAGTGGAGTGCCTCAGGGGTCTGTTTTAGGGCCATTACTATTTAACTTATATATTAATGATATTGGTGAAGATTTGGATGGAGATATTCAGTTGTTTGCAGATGATGCAAAGTTGGGACGAACCATAAAGAGTAGTGAAAATGTTGTGGCCTTGCAAGAAGACTTGAATAAATTGAGTGATTGGGCAAGCAAATGGGGATGTGAGTTCAATGTTGCAAAATGTAAGGTTTTAAAATTTGGAAAACAAAGATGGGATGCAGAATTTATGCTTGGTGAGAATATATTGTTGGAAGTAGAGGAAATAAGAGATCTGGGGGTGATAGTGGATAAGGATCT
This sequence comes from Typopeltis vanoorti, assembly GCF_054136105.1. Taxonomy (NCBI): domain Eukaryota; kingdom Metazoa; phylum Arthropoda; class Arachnida; order Uropygi; family Thelyphonidae; genus Typopeltis; species Typopeltis vanoorti. Next base: position 39,222,286 of record NC_143572.1, on the reverse strand, counting down.
AAAATTTAGGGGACACATCGCCAAAATTGTAAAGACAACACAAAGACTTCTGGGAATGATGCGGAGGACACTGACATGTAGAAGTAGGGAGATACTTGTTCCAATGTATAAGGCTTTGATTAGGCCACACTTGGACTATTGTGCCCAGATTTGGTCACCAGGTTTTCAGAAGGATGAAGAGATGTTGGAAAGGGTCCAAAGGTGACTGACTAAGGTAGTTTCTGACCTCTGGAATGTTGAGTATGAGGAAAGATTGAAAAGATGTAATTTGCAGAGTCTCGTGGAGAGAAGGAAGAGGGGAGATATGATAGAGACCTACAAGTTGGTAAGGGGTTGTTATAGGATCAATGGTGGAGAAGTTCTACAGAGAATAGTGGGAGATCAGGGGAGAACCAGAGGTCATCCCTAGAAACTGTATAAGGAGGGTGTGAGTAAGAGAGTGAGAGGCAGGTTTTTTTCGTGCAGAGTTGTGAGTGATTGGAATGCCTTGCCTGAGAGCGTGGTGTCTGCAAGTAGTTTGAATGTGTTTAAGACACGGTATGATGAGATGTGTGTGTAAGATAAAAGGACCTCCTAGATGAGTCTTTGACTCCATGAGGTCTTGTTTAATAATAATAATAATAATAATATAACTGGTAATTAGTTTACAGAATTAACAACGCATATAAAGTATATTAAAGTTACCTTTAATTAATATACTTTATATGCGTTGTTAATTCCGTAAACTAATTACCAGATTATCATATGATAAGTTGATAGTCAGAGTGGATGGGGTTGGATATTAGATTACTGCATTGGATTGGAGATTAGCTATCTGATAGGTATCAGCATATTGTGTATAGGAGAACAGTATCACAGAAGATCAAAGTCACAGAAGATCAAAGTGATGTGCCTCGGGGGTCTGTTTTAAGGCCATTGCTGTTTAACCTATATCGTTAATATGTTAATGATATCGTGGAATGGGGATATTCAGTTGTTTGCAGATGATGCAAAGTTAGGAGGAACTATGAGGTGTAAAGCACCTCATAGAGCAGATTTTCTGGCCTTACAAGAAGACTTGTATAAATTGAGTTTATGGGTATAGGAGTGGTGGGGATGCCTGTTCAATTTTGCAAAATATAAGGTTTTAAAATTTGGGTAACAAAGATGGGATATAGACTTTACGTTTGGTAGGAATATGTTGTTGGATGCAGAGGAAATAAGAGATCTTAGGTTGATGGGGTTGATGGAGGATAAGGATTTGTAATAAGTACCAAAATGCTGAGGACAACAGAACAAATTTTTAGAATGATGCAGAGGACACTGACTTATAGATGTAAGGAGATTCTTGTTCTTTTATAAGACCTTGATTAGGCCACATATTGACTACTGTGTGCAAATTTGGTCACGTGATTTTTTTCAAAAGGACAAAGAGATGGTGGAAAGGGTTCCGAGGTGATTGACTAAGGTAGTTTCTGATCTTTTGAATTGATTATGAGGAAAGGTTGAGAAGATGCAATTTACAGAGGCTAGTGGATAGGAGGAAGAGGGTGATATGATAGAGATGTACAAGTTGGTAATGAGTTGTTATAGGATTAATGTTGATGAAGTTTTTCATAAAATGGTAAAAGATCAGGGAAGAACAAGAAGTCATCCCTGGAAGTTGTATAAGGATGGTGTATACAAGGGAATGAGAAGCAGGATTTTATTTGCATGCAGAGTTGTTGAATGATTGGAATGCTTTGTCTGAGAGTGTGGTGTCTGCAGAGAATTTGAATGTGTTTAAAGTAAGGTATGATGAGCTATGTGTATGACAAAGGGTCTTGCTAGATAAGTATTTGACTTCCTGGGGTCTTAGAATAATAATAATAATAATAATAATAATTCACTGTCAAACCCAGAAGAAAATATTGATTGTTTCAGCCCAAAATGCTTGTGGTGAGGTTTGTCTGCAAGGATAGAAAATTCATGACACTATGTAGGTCTCTTTAACTTCCTGAGTCCTACATAGTGTCATGAATTTTCCATGTTTTCATGGAAGAGAAGAGAGGAAAGTATATTGGAAGTTCCTGACATATAAGTTAGCTAATTTATATGTCTGGAACTTAGAGAACTTTGAACTGTGCTCTTATTGGATATAGAAAAAAATGTAAGAAAGTGAAGCACTGTGTAAAACTAACTAAAGAGAAATCAATGGAAGACGTTAATAAGAACGTACAAAATGATATCAGGAATGTGAGAAAATATTATGGAGGCTATTTAAAAAGCTGTGAAGAAATAAAAAGGAAACAACAGAATAGTAATGTACTGTTAGCACCAACCAATTTTTGGATTGATGTGCCTGAGAAGAAAAATTAATTAATTCATAAATGTCATATATTATAAATATTTTACACAAAAAACATATTATAATTTCCAGATTTTGGGTGAAGCAGGCATTTTATAGTTTTAAGGCCTTTTTGAAAACCAACTTCTATATGTGTAGTAAGGGCAAGTACTTGATCGCAGCAGCTGTGAAAGTCTCTGAATCTGGCTTGTTTGTTTGGTACTATGGCATTAATCAATGGGTAAATTCGATTATAGAGTAATTGTGTTCAAAAAATTTATAGGGAATACTTAGTAAAGATATTGGTCGAAAGTTTGCTGCATCAGTGGGCTCTTTTCCAGGTTTTAGGATGGCTATAACTTTGCTCCTCAGAAATATCCAGGCTTGCTGGTTTGTTATTTTTCAGTGATTTAGTTGCTTGAATCAGTTTGTTTTCGGTGAATGGCATTGAGAGGTGGTTATTTTGTTTGACACTTCTATAAACATAGATATATTTGGTCCTAATTTCTTTAGAATAGAATGCACTAATCTTTACGTTGTTAGATGTTTGCAGGATTCTAGTTGCTATGTCTTTAGGAGTGATCTCCGTGACTTCTTTCTGCTTAGAAACTGATGCAGTTCCGAGTTTGTGTAGTAAGGCCCAAGCCTGGCTAGAGTGGGTGAAGTCTAAATTTTCAGTTGTGATTTTCCAACATTGGTGTCGTTGTATTTTTAAAATTCTTGTTCCAGTTTCAGAATCTGGATCTTTTTTGTATTTTTTGAATAGTTCCTCAGTTTCAGGAGTCCAGCATGGGGTGTACTGTTTCTGAAAACCTCTTTGGTATATATACATTGTTTTGCAGCACCTATCAGTACTCCTACAAAACGTTTGTCATTTTCAACTTCAGGTTGGACCCAATGAATGTTAGATTCAATTTGTTTAGAGTACTGTTCCCAGTTAGCTTTGCGAAAATTCTATCTTGGGCTTTCCACAGATTGCATAATCAGGATTTGTGTTCCTATAGTGACTATAACAAGTCTGTGTTGAGATATTGGAAAATTTCAAGTCCTTTCCTATCAGTGGGTAAAGGATTATTCTCAGCATTACAAGTGACAAAGCAGAGGTCAGGGGTTGAGTCTCTCTTCCATCTACCTGATTTAAAAGTTCCAGAATCTTTTGCATCAAAACTAGTGATAGCCCAAGGCTTTCAGCCTATTCCATCAGTCTGGCACCATTGATATCATTTCTACAATAGCCCCAGGAGTAATGTTGACTGTTAAAATCTCCTATGTAGACTGCTGGATGTTGATGAGCAGTAAGAGTTGGGATAGACCAAGTTTGTTTTGGTGGTTTGTAAACTGACACTATGGTTGTGCCAGCAGCCTTTGCTGTAATGATCTCAATGTTATTATTCATATTTATGAATTTAGGGACACAAAACACACATGTTGAAAAGATTATTTTATTGATTAATAATAAAATAATAACTTTACATTTCGACCCCTGTCTTGAGGTCATCTTCAGAAGGATACATGTGTATAAGAACAAGCTACATGCTGTTGCACTCTATACAAGTAAATTACATCTACATTGTTAACTAATCTTTTTTCTTAGCCTGCCCTCTAGTGATAAAAAAATAAATAAATAAAATAAAATAAAATAAACAAAAAATAAAATAAAAACTACAATAAACTCTGCTAAAGTCCTCACATACTAGGATTCTTTTGGAATTATAAAGTTACTATATTGTTATATTATGATTATCTTCTGGATTTGTACAGTACAGGTTGCTATTAAATGTTCAGGAGGGGGAAAAAAAAAAAAAAAACACTTCACTTGAGATTTTTTTTAATTCGTAGTTGCTATGAAGGTTGTAGATGGGTCCTCCACATTCTTGGAATTGTTAGACCATCATTTTTATTCAGATTCAGATCATGTTTGAGCATTTCACATGCTTCCTTGAATTCTGCTCGAACCAGGTTTTGGTGCGGTGTAGGGACTTGGTACCTTTCCAGTCAATTCTGTGGTATGTTTGGAGTGCATGGTCAGAAAGGCCGGATTTTCCAAAATGGAGGTATTTTATGTGACTTTGTGTTCATCCTTTCTGATTGGGATGGTGTTCGCCCTGTTTCCCCTATGTATGGTATGTTACATGTGCAATCTATTTTGTAAACCCCTGGGTGGGCTAAGTGTGGCAGGGGATCCTTGGAAGAACCGAGTAGGTGTCTCTCCTTCTCAGTTTACCACAAACCTACACACACAGGCCAGTACATACACAAAACTTCTTATCACCACCCAACATAAAAACTAGGGGTCATAAGCATCCTTAAACACAGAGCTCAAACCATTTGTTCAAATGAACAAGCTCTTAACCATGAATATGAGACCATCAAACATACCTTTATAAAAAATTGATACAGTATAAAAACCATTCACAAGATCCTCCACAAAGATACCACTAATAACAAAAAAGATTTCAAGAATGCTATTGCTATACCATATGTTAGAGGCATTTCAGAAAAAATAGACAGAACACTACACAAATACAACATCAAAACCACCTTTAAACCCCTGACAAAATTAAGACACCTACTCAGTTCTTCCAAGGATCCCCTGCCACACTTAGCCCACCCAGGGGTTTACAGAATAGATTGCACATGTAACATACCATACATAGGGGAAACAGGGCGAACCATCCCAATCAGAAAGGATGAACACAAAGTCACATAAAATATCTCCATTTTGGAAAATCCGGCCTTTCTGACCACGCACTCCAAACATATCACAGAATTGACTGGAAAGGTACCAAGTCCCTACACCGCACCAAAACCTGGTTCGAGTGGAAATTCAAGGAAGCATGTGAAATGCTCAAACATGATCCGAATCTGAATAAAAATGATGGGCTAACAGTTCCAAGAATGTGAAGGACCCATCTACAACCTCCATAGCAACCACGAAGAAAAAAAAATCTCAATACAAGAAGACTTGGTGAAGTGGGTTTTTTTTTTTTCCTCCTGAACATTCAATAGCAACCTGTACTGTACAAATCGTAATAGAACAATATAAATTGTATAATTCCAGAAGAATCCTAGTACATGAGTACTTTAGCAGAGTTTATTGTAGTTTTTATTTTATTTTTTGTTTATTTTATTTTATTTTATTTCTTTTTATTTATTTATTATTTTTTTTTATCACTAGAGGGTAGGCTAAGAAAAAAGATTAGTTAACAACAAAGATGTAATTTACTTGTATAGAGTGCAACAGCATGTGACTTGTTCTTATACACATGTATCCTTCTGAAGATGACCTCAATACAGGGGTCGAAACGTAAAGTTATTATTTTATTATTAATCATTAAGATAATCTTTTTCAACACGTGTGTTTTGTGTCCTTAAATTCATAAATATGAATGCTGATCACCCTGTAACCTTAAAAGAAAGAGTCAATGTTATTATGATTAGAAAAGGATAGTATTTTGCAGTTTTCCACGTTCTCTCACATGTATGTAGCAGAACCATATATTGGTGACAGGATGTAGCCTAGTGACCTGTAGCCAGTGATATTAACTCTTGTGGTAATCTCATCTTCTTTGCCGATATGTAGTTCCTGGATAGAGATTACATCAATGTTATTTGTCCTGGAGATTTTCCGAAGTAGTTCACTTTTTGGCTCAGGAGGCACCCTCTATATTAATTCACAGTATCCATAGGGTGAATTCAGTTTCCTTTATTTTTTGGTCAGTTTTGAAACCTTTTTTGAAAAGGTCTGCTTCATTTCTTCCTGTTACAATTTCCCTTCAATTTGCACATATTAGCCGGGAGGTCAAAAAAATTACAGGTTCAGCTCCTAATAGTCATGAAAGTTTTGCCACCAAAGACATTGCCCAGGTGCACCACAAGGAGGTATTTCCTGACAATTCAACACCCATGTAGAAGATAATTTATATCTTTGTTAAAACATGAGGATTTGAGATTATTTTATTTGTAAAGAATTTTAGATTAATTGAGATTAGCTTGTTCATTGTTGAATTTGTAAATCTACATTAAGAAAAATATAGTGAAATGTATAAATCATTCTGTGCGTGTGTTTTGCATTTTCCTCCCAATAGTAACCCTACCTGGAAGTAATTTACTTCCTACATGCTCCATTGCATACAATGCATATATTACATGTGGCTTCCAAGTACAGTGGAACCTCTGTTTTCGAACAATTCAGTTCCTGAACATATTTTCTGAACCAAAAACGCCCCAGTTTCTGAACAGAATTTTGGTTCCCCAACAGGCAAACGGCAACCACGTGCTACGCATGCTGAGCTATAAGGCGGGAAAGTGTCAGTTACGCAGCAACCTCATTCAGTGCAGACACTTGCTCAAATTTGCAGTGAGTTTTCTTGATTTTCTTTGTGTTTTGTTGTTTTTTTTCATAAATTATTATGAATTAAGCCATTATGGGACCGCAGAAGAATAGGGATAGCAGCAAAGTGAAAAGAAAAGTTGTTAGAACTACAATAGAGATGAAAAAAGATATCATATCCAAACATGAAAATGGCATTCGTGTCTCGAATCTTGCTATGCAGTTCAATATGACGAAATCAATGATATGTACAATACTCAAAAATAAATAAACAAAAAAATAATAATAAAAAATGTTTTTATGGAAGGGGACTCCCCTTACTCAAATCCTTCCACTTACGCCATCCTTCAACTCTCCTCCATATGTATAGTTAAAGTGAAGTTAAATTTTCTTTTTTATTTTATCTATTTATTGTGTTTATTCTTTTTATGTAAGATTTTATGCATTTTCATTATGTTTGCATACGTCTTATTCATGAAGTATTGTTGTAAAGGTTTAAATAAACAATCATGTGGGGTGGGGGGTTTGGGAACGGATTAATCCATTTTACATTAATTCTTATGGGAAAAGGTTTCAGTTTTCAAACAATTCGGTTTCCGAACAGCCTTCGGGAACGAATTAAGTTCGACAACCGAGGTTCCACTGTACTGATTAATATTTACATTTATAATTTTGTATCAATATTCATATTTACATTTATATTTTTACATCTATATTTACATATTCCAGCCTTTACATCCTTATTTTTATTTTTATATATACATATATTTACATTATAATTAATAACTTAACATGTATAAAACCAACAGTAATAATTTTAATGAATTAAAGATACAAATATTTCATACTGAAAGTAATAACAGTCCATCATCAGTGTAGAACAAACAGTTAAAGGAATGGAATACAAAGTACAGGACAGTCAGTGGATTATGAATTAAATTGTTGCTGAGTGCCAGAAGATTAATATTAATAAAATATTATTAAATAATTCTTAAAAACTATTTCATTGATGGTTGTATAAGATGATAATCTCCCAAACATTTGGGAGAGAGAGACAGTCATTTAGATTCAAATTCAGCTGATGTAAAAGGGCTTCGTAACTTTCTTTAAAAAGGCATTCATATTTAAACCTGCATCTGTGGAGAAGACAAGCTTTATCCCACTGGATATTATGTTTAGTGTTGATGCTATGTTGTGCTAGACCAGACTTATGAGGTTTCATGTATTCGATATAATGCTGATGTTCCTTCATTCTTTCTTCCCTCAGAACAGCCTGTTTGTCCAAAGTACGATACATTATATTCACATGGTATCTGGTAAACACAGCTAATGATAGAGGTGCCAGTTTGTCTTTTGTAGATGGCAACAAGTGAGAAATTTTGTTGATAGGAAAATATGTGGGAATGAGATGATACTTCTTCAAAATTCTGCCAATAGGTTCTGAGATGCCTGAAATATAAGGGATTGAAACTCTGCTGCCTGTTGAAAAATCCTGAGGTGTTGGAACATAGAGGTGAATTATCTGCTAGATTTGATTAGAGTTGTAACCATTAGATTCTATTAACCTTTTTATAGTGAAAAAGGTTAATAGAATTGTAAGCTTAATTGGGAGGAGCACACTTTATATGTTCTATTAATTAAAGATTTGATAATGCCAATTTTTTGAGAGGTGTGATGAGCAGAATTTTGATGAATGTATCTGCCAGTAAAGGTAGGTTTTGTTGACAAAGTACTAGAGGATGTGCGTGTAAGGAGGATGTCCAAGAATTGTAAACTACCAGACTTTTCTTTTACGTGGTGATATGAATGCGTAGTTGAAAGCTATTTATCTGTTGTAGAAATGTGGTACGTTCCTCTTCAGCATGTGGCCAAATAGCAAATACATCATTGACATAACAAAACCAAAGAGAGTGTTGGGGATGAATGGATGAAAACAAGATGTCTTCCAGATGTTTCAAAAAATAGTTTGCCAAAGGTGGAGACAGGGGGCTACCCATAGCAATACCTTCAACTTGTTTGAAGGTACTGCCAAATCTTTAATTAATTAATTATTATTATTATTATTATTATTATTCAGGCCTCCATAGAGTCAAAAGACTCATCGTGGGAGGTCCCGCCTAGGAAACACAAAGTCTATCATACCACTCCCTAAACTGATTGACCGTTCTTGCTCTCACCACTCTATCAGGCAATGCATTCCATGGTTCAACTATCCTCCATGCAAAGAAACCACTCTTCACCCTCTTGCTCACCGTTTCCTTTCGCAACTTCCAGGGATGGCCCCTTGTCATCACTCCTTCCTGCTGTTCAACCAAGCGAAAGAATTCTTCAGTGTCAACCCTGTAACCACCTCTCAACAGTTTAAAAGTCTCAATCATATCACCTTTCCTTCTTCTATCCAAAATAATTAATGTCAGCAGCACCCAGGATTCCCACGTGGTCACCCTCCCAAGTGCTAACTGGGCTCAGGTTTTTCTTAACTTCAGTGATCAGACGAGAACTGGTGCTTTCAAACTAATCTGACCGCTGACAATATTAAGCGTTCCTGGGTGGGCTCGAACCACCCTTTTGGTTAACAGCCGAACGCGCTAGCCAATTGCACGATGGAGGCACATAAAGTGTGCTTCTCTCCATTAAGCTTACAACAAAATTTCACTATAAAAAAGTTAATAGAATCTAATGGTTACAACCCTAATCAAATCCAGCAGATAATTCACTCCTATGTTCCAACACCTCAGTATTCTTCAACAGACTGCAAAGTTCCAATCCCTTATATTTCAGGCATCTCAGAACCTATTGGCAGAATTTTGAAGAAATATCATCTTATTCCCACATATTTTCCTATCAACAAAATTTCTCACTTGTTGCCATCTACAAAAGACAAACTGGCACCTCTGTCATTAGCTGGTGTTTACCAGATACCATGTCAATGTAATTTATCATACTTTGGACAAACAGGGTGTTCTGTGGAAAAAAGGATGAAGGAACATCAGTATTATATCGAATACATGAAACCTCATGTCTGGTCTAGCACAACATAGCATTGACACTAAACATAATATCCAGTGGAATAAAACTTGTCTTCTCCACAGACGCAGCTTTTACATTGGCCGAATTTGAATCTAAATGACTGTCTCCCTTCCCAAAAAGTTTGGGAGATTCTCATCGTATGCAACCATCGATGAAATAGTTTTTAAGAATTATTTAATAATATTTTATTAACATTAATCTTCTGGCACTCAGCAACAATTTAATTCATAATCCACTGACTGTTCTGTACTTTGTATTCCATTCCTTTAACTGTTTGTTCTACACTGATGATGGACTATTACTTGCAGTACAAAATATTTGTACCTTTAATTCATTAAAGTTATTACTGTTGGTTTTATGCGTGTTAAGTTATTAATTTTAATTATGCCACAGGTACCTTTAATGATTAGACATATATATTTACATTATATAATTCATACAATATCAGTAATTTATGTTAGATTACAATGACTGAAAGTTGATCTTATTGGCAAATTTAATTAATTCTGAGCAATACTTTTTGATAAGTCTCTGTTTTGACACTGGCAACTTGTTTCCAGAAGTGATGACATGTTGTATTAGGGGCATCTGGATGGAGTCCAGTAGCTGATAGTCACAAAATATGTGATCAACAGTCTGTTCACGATGTGGACAATAAATGCATGATGGTGATTCCAGGATATGAAATCTGTGTAGGTAGCATCTTAATTTTTAATGTCCCGTTAGCAACGTGGTTAAACCTGGAGAGATAGCATGTTTATTAAGCTGGAGTCTGCTTCTAATACTTGGCAAGAATTCTTTTGTTATTGATCTGTTTTTTGATGTTTTCCATTCTTCTTCCCACAAGTTTAGGCTTATTTCTTCTGCAAGTGTTTTTATAGCAAATTTCGTAACTTGTTTCTAGCCAGTTGTTTTTAGCCGCTTCTTTAGCCAGCTGATCCGATCTCTCATTTTCTGCTACCCCAGTATGTGCCTTCACCCTGCAGGCACATACTGGGGTAGCAGAAAATGCATGATGGGGGATTACAGACAGACAGTCTGTAATCCCCATCATGCATTTTCTGCTAAAATTTGTCATAAATTTTATAATAAAGCTTAAACGATTTTCGTATACCAATATTTAGGTGCAGAGGCTAGTGAGCCAATACAAATCTGCTAATGCAACTATTACTGAACTTTGCCAAAGAATAAGTGAATTACTCCTTGTGTTGATAGTACCTAAAAATCCACAAGAAAGTGAAGAATTTGAAGATGATCAGGTAATTTTTTTATATTTCTAATTATGGATTTTGAAATATGCAGACAACTTCATCTGCCAAGAAATTACATTGTTTAATCCTTTATTCAAGCGTAATAAACAAAGTTTGTGTGTTAAGTATCTTTATGAGTAGGCTACTTTGTTTGTTTACTCTTGGAAAGTAAAGAACTGGATACAAAGGAAAACAGAAATAGAGAAAGACCAAGGAAAAGATGGTGGGATGGTCTTTGAAAATGGAGGCATACAAGTATTTGTGCTTAATAGTAAAAAGAAGAAGAAAGTAAATTATACCAGCCAAGAAATTATATTCTTGTTTAATTCTTTATCCAGGTGTAAGCAACAAAGTTTGCATGTGAAATATCTTTATGACTAGGTTACTTTGTTTGCTTACACTTGGATAAAGCATTAAATAAGAATATAAGTTATTAAGCTCAAATGCATGTAGTAACTATAAATTCACATATATGCCACAGTAATTAACTTTTTAATAATATGTAAATATTTTGTTTTAATACCATAAGACGTCATCAGTACAGTTATTAAATAACAATAGGACTTATTCAAAAATGCACATTAGTGCACATGCTTACATTGGAATCCCTCTATGTATATAGTAGTGTTTAAGGATTAAAAACTATTGGGCTGTAATTAAATTAAATTAAAATATAACTGATAAATTTATTTTATACAGTTGAGAATAACAATTTCCCAGACTTTTGGGATAGTGAGACAGCCGTCACGATTAAGATTGAGTCTGTGACGTAAGGCTTCAGCAATTTCTTTATACAAACCCTTATGTTTATATATGGATCAATGTAGTAGCTTGGTGTGTTGCCATTGGATCATGTGGTTGGCATTTTCAACTCCATGTGCATGAGACCAGATTTCTGTGGTTTGACAAGATGGATGTGGTCTTGATATTCAGAGATGCTTTTATAATACAGATCTTCCTGTTTGTCCATAGTAAGACAAGTTACAAGAACATGACACTTCATATACACCAGGTAGCAACAGTGGTGACAGTTTGTCTTTTGGAGAAGGTAACAAATTGAAAATTTGGTTGATTGGTTTATAGGTTCCAGAAAGTTTGTATTAATATTTCTTCATAATTTTTGACAAATGTTCAGAGATGCCTTTGATATATGGTATAGGAGTCCTATGAGCTTCTTTTTGTCTGGGTTGATGTGTAGGAAAGGACTAGTAACACTAGTAACATTACTGGCTTAACGGGTGAAGCAAAAGCTTTTCATATTCCCGGCTATCTTAATAGAGACTGTGAGTAGAAAGAGTTTATGAGCTAATTGCTCGCCCTCAGCAGGCTAGGAGATTAATCCTCAGTGAGGGGTTTGAGGATGGCTTTAGGTCTTTTGTGCTTCGAGTAGTCCATAGCATCATAGTCAGCAGCCAGTTGGATCAGTCTGTTAGGGTGCACAGTTGCCTTTGAAAAGAATTTGGTTGCTATAGTCTGCATGAAGGTGTAGATATAGGGGACCTCCGTGTCCCGGTGCAGTCGGACAGTTCGGACGAACCATGGAGCGCCCAGGATCATTCTGAGACACTTGTTCTGAATGCGTTGTAATTTAATGATATTTGAGTTTGAAGTATGGCTCCAGGTCGGTGAGGCATAGGTGAGTATTGGACGAACCATCAGTTTATATATGAGAAGTTTGATTCTGGTGCTCAGCTTACTGTTTCTGTTTATTAGCGGATAGAGCTGGGCTATGGTTTTTGACGTGTTTACACAGAGAGTCTTGATATGGGAGTTGAAAGTCAGTTTTCTGTCCATTACTACACCAAGATATTTGATCTCTGTTTTCCACTGAATTTTTGTGTTAAACAGGAGAATATCTTCATTAGGAAGCACTGATCTTCTAGAGAATAAGACGGCTACGCTCTTCTGAGGGTTCACCTGGAGTCGCCATTTGGCAAAATATTGTTCTATTTGTAGTAGGTTTTCTTGCAGTTTCTTGATGGCTAAATGAGGCTTTAATGATCTGGCCAATATCGCCGTGTCATCAGCGTAAAGAGCTTTAATTGAAGATAATGGGTTGTGTGGGATATCATGCAAGTATAAGGAGAATAAGATCGGTGCTAATAAGGATCCTTGTGGAACTCCAGCCAAGATGTGTTTCTGTGCAGACACTACTCCACTTAATCTCACTTGCATGCGCCTATCGCAGAGGTATGTCTTGATGAGTTGAATGATTCCGATTGGAACACCGGATGATATAAGCTTGTATAGCAAACCATAATGCCAAACCTTGTCAAATGCACTGGCTAAGTCTAGGAAAACAGCCCCAGTGCATTGACGCCAGTTAAAACCTGTAATGATATGTTCCACCAATCTGTGTATTTGTTGAGTGGTACTATGCAACTGTCTGAAGCCAAACTGCTCCTCAGGCAGGATGTTTAACTGGAGTACTGAATCTTGAAGCCTAGTAAGAATTACCTTCTCAGCAATTTTTCCGAGATTAGAGATGAGACTGATTGGTCTGTAATTTTGTGGCAGAGTGGGATCCTTTCCAGATTTATGAATTGGTATTATGTACGCCAGTTTCCAGTAGGAAGGGAAATACTTGTAGTGAAGTATGGAGTTGATTATGTTTACCAAATGAACAATAGCTTTGCGAGGTAGAAGTTTTATAACTTTGTTGGAGATGCCGTCGGGTCCAGGAGCCTTTTTATTTTTGAATTTCTGAATAATAGCATATATTTCAGCAGGTGAGGTGGGTGTGATTTGAGTAGAATGTGTGGGAGCAGACTTGAGTGAATATCTGACATTACGGTGTATCTTGTAGATATGACTAATGTCAAGGTGACTGTATGCAGGTTTGCATTGATTTTCAAGATGATTCGCTATTGCCTCAGCTTTATCAGCATCGGTGTGGATGAGACCTGAATCTGTTTGCAGAGGGGGAAGAGGTTTGTTTTTGTTCTTGATCTTACGGATAAGATTCCATACAGAGTGGTTATCAGTGGAGATGGAGGTCAGTTTTTCTTCCCAGAGTTGAGATCTATGAGTTGCGAGTGCATCTCTCACTGCAGAATTTAACCTATTTAAGATCCGCTTGTCTTGTGGTGCCCTAGTGTTGTGGTATCTTTTCCTAGCCCTGTTTTTTTCCCTAATCAGATTCATAATATCTTCGGGCAGATGGTTGGGTTTGTGGGTAGTTACAGGGGTAGTAACTGCTGCACAGGCTGCTGTGATCTGTTCTGTTAGATTTTTGACAGCTATCTCAATTTCCTCTTTTGATTTAATGATGGGAACAGGACCAATATATTTTGGAAGCATCTTGGAGAGCCTTTCCCAGGGAATAAATGAGTGAGGGGGTGGAGATAATTTTTCAAGATTTCCTAATTTTAATCGTATTGGGTTATGATCTGATGATAAATCATTGATTGTCATTAAATTGTATTGGAGTCTAATGTGCTGCAGTATGGCAATGTCCAATACATCAGCCCTACCATAAGTGTTGTGATGGGTGGGATCAGCAGGGCCTATTACGTGAAGGTTGTTGAAATCAGCATAGTTCTGTAGTATCTGTCCATTTTTGTTAGTGGAGTGGCTATTCCAGGTAGGATGTTTGGCATTTAGATCCCCTGCCACAATGGTAGGCTCTCCAGTATCAAATATGGCATTCAAGTCAGAAGATAGTAATGATTTTTGTGGTGGATGGTATGCTGCAAAAATTTTTAATTTGCCTACTGAGCTCGTGAGAATCTCAATGCCAGTGACCTCAAGAGTGGAGGTAGGAGGAAGGTTTATGGAGTGATGTGAGATAAAGTTCTTGATGAAAATTGCTGTGCCTCCACCTCTGTGGGTTGATCTGTCAGTTCTATATGATTGATATCCGTAGATTATGGGATTGTCTGCTGGTCTTAGATGTGTTTCGTTTAGTAATAGAACATCTGGCCGATGCCTATGGACAAAATTTTTAAGTTCTAGGATCTTATTTCTTAAGCCGTTGGCATTCCAGGCTATTATCTCTAAGGATTCTGGTTTTAATTTTTTACTGTTCATTAGTGAGCGCTGAAATGATGACTTGGGTGTCTTTGAGGAATCTGTTAGTAGAACTTTGTGAAGGATTAGATCTGCTGAAATCTAATAGCATATTTGCCAGGGACGCGGTGATGATAGCTGTCAAATTTGGGCGTGAAGCTGGCTGTTCTAGGGATGTCTGTTTAGGGCGGGTTACATCCGCATATGACCTGGACTGCCTTTTTAGAGTTGTTTTTTGAGGGAACTCAGTTTTCGGCAGATGGGCTTCTGAATCTTTATTCTGAACTTTAGGAGACTGTGAAGTAGCTGCAGATGTAGGTGAGCTAATGGAAGGAGAGAATGTTCCCTCTTCTGACCTCCTATTACGTGGATTATGTAAACATCCTTTGTAGTTGGATGTGTGAGGGCCGCCGCAATTGGCACATTTAGCCGGGGTAGATTTTGGTTTAGAGCAGGTGTTCGTTGGGTGACCAACCCCACACTTCAGACACTTGAACTCTGCCCTGCACATTTTCTGGGCATGCCCAAATTTTTGACATCTGTGGCATTGCCCAGTAGAAGCTCTCTTCCTTAACGGTTCTACCGAGATTTTCAATCCACAGATGGTTGTCAAGTCATATATGTGTTTGTGGGCTTGACTGATTTCGATCAGCACCAGTGGCATTGGAGTCTTGTCCCTCCTGGTCATTCTGCTGACCTTGATTGGTGGTAAATCATTCGAGTGCAGATCCGCAATGATTTCATCTATGGAGACATCCTCAGGTACGCCTCTAATTACAATCTTAAGATTTTTTTCGGAGCCGAGCGAATAAGTATGGTACTGGACCCCTCTAGAATTCAGTTCTGCTGTCAACCTACGGTAGTCTGAGACAGTGTTGGGGTGGATTTTGACACCATCTGTGATATTCTTTGCATTGTTGTACGAAATCTTTAGGTTGTACATCATGTTCTTTATTGTCATCCATTTTTTCTTCTCACGCAGAATAATCGGGGGGATCTTTTCCCTTGCGGAGGTAGGAGAGTCTGCAGCAGAGCCATCTTCTACTACAACATCCATTATTGGTGATTCAGAGGTCGCGGTTTTTCGCTTTTTGCTTGCGCGAACCTCCTGAAAATTAGCATCAGCATGGTCAGTGCGGGAATGATCATCAGCCGCCGCTGATTCCTCAGCAGCGCCGCCCTGAAGCAGTTCAAGAAGCTGAGCATCGTCAGCATCAACCTCTTGGATTTCATGAACTACTACCTTGCCAGGCCATTTTGTGTGGAGCAGATTTCCAATGTGCTTGAAAATGGCCAGGAGCTGTTTAAAGGTGAGGTCCTCGTACGGTACATCTGTGGTTGGATCCGCAAGTTGTTCTGCGGAGCAGTACATGCTGTCCATTTCCACCGCACTATGGTAATAGACAGTTTCTATAACACAATGGCGATGCTGATGGCAGTAAGCCTAGCGTATCGCCGTTGTTTTAGAAAGAAAAGGTTAACTTACCTACTAGATAAAGCACTGAGGAAAATATGTGACTAATTATGGTAGCAAGCAATTAACTACTAACCCTAATGATTAAGCATAACTATAAATCGCTAAAAACATATCAAACCCGATTATAATTCACTATCAATAATACACGACACTGAACACTACAACACGAGCCGCCATCTTTTCGTAGTTCCTGTAGGAAAGGACTGATAATTTTTTGAGTTATTATTGGATTATATCCATTTAGTAAGGGTGTACCTTTAATAATTTCCAATTCTTGTTTTAAAGATTCTTCAGAGGATCTTCATTCTTCAAAATTTGTGTGCTCTGGATATCAAAGATTTTATCATGCCGTATTTTTGAGATGGATGGTGAGCCAGTGTATTGTGGAAATAACGATCTAAAAAAGTTGATTTTTGATAGATAGAAGTGTAAATGGAACCATCTTGTTTACTTTGAATGTGTACATCAAAGAAGGAAATACCTTGTGATGATTCTTTTTCTAGTGTGAATTTAACCAATCTTAACCATAACAACTGTCTCACTATCCCAAAAGTCTGGGAAATTTATTTTCAACTGTATAAAATAAATTTATCAGTTATATTTTAATTTAGTTTAATTACAGCCCAATAGTTTTTAATCCTTAAACATGGCACTGTATACATACAGGGATTCCAATGTAAGCATGTGCACTAATGTGTATTTTTGAATGTAATTCCTATTGTTGTTTAATGTCCTGACGTAGTCTGTACTGATGATGTCTTATAATACTTAAAATGAAATATTTACACATTATTAAAAAGTTAATTACTGTGGCATACGTGTGAATTTATGATTATGAATACTCTACAGGTTTCTCTATATAAGAAATGCATGTATAGCTTCTGTTTTCAAAGACCATCATGTTTTCATTTGATTTGTCTAATTTTTGTAGTTGCACATGCATCTGATGCATATATCAGTGTTGGTCTGATTACTCCTTTATAGATTCTTATTTTGCCGGCCTGGTTGGCTGAGTGGTTAGTATATGCACTCTCCAGCCAAAATGATTCAGGTTTGAATTCTGCCATGGACATGAATGTTTGTGGTTGTCTGTGAAAATACTAGTGCTGGTGGTGGTGGTGGTGGTGGGCAGTAGATGGCATTGGTGTAGATGATGTGGTTCGCTATAGTTGATGGAGGAGGAGTTGTGGAGTGAGTACCCTCCCTCGATGAGTCTTTGAACTCCTTGGAGGTGTCAGATGATAATAATAATATTATGTTTGTTTCTTTGCTTATGTTCTTATTCTTTCAGATGAGGCTGTTGAAACATCCAGATATTCTACTAGATTTTTGTGTGATACCATATCTGTTTATTTCTATTACTAAATATTTCATCTCACTAACTTGTTGAATTGTTATTATTATGTGACACCTCCAAGGAGTCCAAAGACTCATAGAGGGAGGACATCTACTCTACAGCTCTGTCTCCACCACTCAATCCACCAGTTAAAATGAACCATAACTACACCAACACCATCTACTGCCCATCACAACCACTAGTATTTTCACAGACAATCACAAACAACCATGTCCATGGAAAGATTCAAACCCACAGCCTTCTGGCTGGAGAGCAGATACGCTAACCACTCTGCCAACCAGGCCGGCATTATTTCCGATTAATTTCTAATTTGCATCTTATGGACTTCTTGGCAACTATCATTGTTTTAGTTTTTTCTGTTGATATCTTTATATTTCTCTTTTCTGCTGCATTGTTGAATGTATTTACCAATCTTTGTAGGTCATCTTAAATTTCTTGCTAGTATGATCATATTATTATTATTATTATTATTACCCCTAGACCGCATGGAGTCAAAGACTCATCTGGGAGGTCCTTTTATCACACACACACATCTCATCATACCGTGTCTTAAACACACTCAAACTCCTTGCAGACACCACACTCTCAGGCAAGGCATTCCAATCATTCACAACTCTGCATGAAAAAAACCTGCCTCTCACTCCCCCTACTCACACCCTCTTTATACAGTTTCCAGGGATGACCTCTGGTTCTCACCTGCTCCCACTATTCTCTGTAGAACTTCTCCACCCCTGATCTTATAACAACCCATTACCAACTTGTATGTCTCTATCATATCTCCCCTCTTCCTCCTCTCCACCAGACTCTGCAAAGTACATCTTCTCAATCTTTCCTCATACTCAACATTCCAGAGGTCAGAAACTACCTTAGTCGGTTGCCTTTGGACCCTTTCCAACATCTCTTCATCCTTCTGAAAACCAGTTGGCCAAATCTGGGCACAATATTCCATGTGTGGCCTAATCAAAGCCCCATACAACGGAACAATAATCTCCCTACTTGTACACGTCAGTGTGTTCTGCATCATTCCCAGAAACCTTTCTGTTGTCTTCACAGTTTTGGCGATGTGTCCCCTAAATTTTAGTTCCTTATCCACTATCATGCCCAGATCTCTTATTTTCTCTACCTCCAACAATATATTCTCACCAAGCATAAATTCTGCATCCCATCTTTGTTTTCCAAATTTTTAAACCTTACATTTTGCAACATTGAACTCACATCCCCATTTCAGTGCCCAATCACTCAAGCTATTCAAGTCTTCCTGTAAAGCCACAACCTCTTCACTACAATTCATGGTTCGTCCCAACTTTGCATCATCTGCAAACAACTGAATATCTCCATCCAAATCTTTGCCAATATCATTAATATACAAGTTAAATAGTAATGGCCCTAAAACAGACGCCTGAGGCACTCCACTAGTGACTTTCCTTTTCCTGGATATTGCACCCCCATACACAACTTGTTGATACCTATCAGATAGCCAGTCTCCAATCCAATGCACTAATCTAATATCCAACCCCATCTGCTTTAGTTTGACTGTCAACTTATCATGAGGTACTCTATCAAAAGCTTTTGTGAAATCCAAATATATTACTGTGTATCCTTCTCCTCTGTCCAAGGAAGCAGTCACTTTATTGTAATAAGTAAGTAGATTACTAAAACATGACCTCCCTTTAGCAAATCCATGCTGTCCATCAAAGATAATACCATTGTTCACAACCCAACTCTGGATCCTAGTTCTCACAAGCTTCTCCAGAAACTTAACCACAACACCTGACTCACAGATAGGCCTATATTTTGATGCTTGAGTTCAATCACCTGCTTTATGAAGTGGCACAATCTTGCCCTCCTTTCACTCCTTAGGAACTTGACCAAGTGCAAAACTCATATTAAAAAAATATGTCAAAGCAGGTGTCACCTCCCTGGTACATTCCTTCAGAATACACGGTGATATATTGTCAAGTCCCACAGCCTTATTTACATCACTCAACTCCCCAAACACCTCTTGCTCACTTACAGTCATTCTCTCCTCTCCATCATCAACTGCTTTCAATCTCTCCATGAAGTCACATTCACAAGATTGAAAGATCTTTATGAACTGCTCATTAAGTTCCTCCACCATGCATTCTGCAACAGCTGTCTTTATACCATTTTTTCCAATCAATGTCATTCTTCCATAATCATTCTTTCTTTTGCTGGCTACATATCGAAAGAACTCCCTAGGATTCTTTTTGCTTCATTAGCTAACTGCTGTTCATACCTCTCTTTAGCTACTCTCACCAACCAAGTCACCCTCCTTGCCTGGTCTTTATAGATCTCATGAAAGTGGCTATTTCCACTTCTCTTATGCTGCCTCCACAATGCTCTTTTTCTTTTTATTTCATGCTTAATCTCTTTATTCATCCATCTCACACCTACCTTATTTAACCTTCTCGCCCTTGGAATACATTTAGACATTGCATCTACTAGATAGTTTTTGAAAATTCCCCAAGCTGCATTGATCTCTTTTCCAGCTAACTCCTCATTCCCTGCTACACCCGCAAGCTGTCTCCTGAGCTCTTCATAATCATCCCCCCTTGTAGTTCCACATATACCCTTTTCTCACAGGGGTCCTCACACTGCTGGCAACCACCCAGGTAATCACCTAATGGTCACTCTCACCAATTGGTGGATGATTTGACACCTCATTTATAATTACATCCTCTAATGAGATGACCAAATCCAAGACCCTTAATCCTCGTGTGCCCTCTGTTACATACTGTCCCCCATAATGATCACCCTTTTCTGATTTGCTTGGCTAATTTGACTATACGAGGAGAAAATGGAGACAGTAGAAGAGAGGGAGCGAGAGAGTTATGGTAATGATTGAGGAAGAGAGAATGGAAACAGTCAGAGATAGGAAATATAGGATGCCATAGGTGTGTTTGCCTGGAGGGATGATAGAAGATGTGACTATGGCAATTAAGAGGAGTGAAAGGATATATGAAATGATTGTAATGGTGGGCATGAATGACTTGAGAGGCAGTGTAAATCAGGCTGCGAGAGATCTGAGATTCTTGCTTGAAGTTGTGCAAAAGAAAACACAGAGAGGAAAGATTGTATGTGTGTTTCCTAGGTATGATAGTGACGAACTGAGCAGAAGAGAGGCAATATTGAATCAAATAATAGCCAGAATGTGTGAGAAGAGAGGATTGGAATACGTGGATGCTTGAAAGGCATTTGAGGACAGAAGGGAACTGTATGCTAGAGACTGCTTGTATTTGAATGAGGAAGGACAAAGGCATCTGGAAAGATTGCTGTTTTCTGAACGAGTCAGTATGTCAATGCAGGGAAACTAGAATTCCCAGGGTAGATGGTAGTAGGGGTAGCTTCTTGTGAGAATAGGTGCTTGGGGAAAGGGAGACAACATCAGGTAACATTGGCGGGGGAGGGGGATCGAGTGGGGACATGATAGGTATAGAAGCAGTGACATTTTTATGCTCTAAACTAATGCCAGGAGTATCCAAAATAAAGGAGATGAATTGGTGGCGCTGATAGCATCAACCTGGCCAAAGATTATTAGGATCTCTGTGGTTGATGGAAGATGATGATATAATAACTGGAATTGAAGTGGCAGGGTACAGCATTTTTCGGCAGGATAGGAAAGGAAAATGTGATGGTGGAGTACTGCTTATGATAAGTGATGGCTTATGTCCTTTAAGAGTGGAGGCTTTGGAAAGCAGTGACACAAATGGTTTTGAAGGCATATGGTGTGAAGTAGCAGTGGCCAAGACAGGATATTTAGTGGGGTGTTGCTATAAATCAGGGAGCACAGAGGGTGGGGACTAGGAGATGTTTAGGCAGTTAAGCTTGGCAAGTGCAAGAAGAATGATTGTTATGGGAACTACAGCAGTATAAGCTGGGAAAAGGAATATGCAAGTAGTAAGAAGGGGATAGAATTTCTGGAATTCTTGAGGGACAAATGTCTTCAGCAGCATGTAATAGAGGGAACAAGAGGTTCAAGAGTTTTGGATTTCATAGCATCAGAAGAGCTGATAATAAGTGCGATGACATCTCTCCCACCAGTTGGAGAGAGTGAACATGTGGTTTTGACTTGGAAGATGAACAGACATACAGGTATATCACAGAAAAGGGAACGTATGTGGAATTATAAGGCAGGTGATTATAATAGTCTTAGGTATCAACTAGGGGCAGTTCCATGGAAGGCAGAAGTAGAAGGCCAGGATATCATTAGTGTTTGGGAAATTGTGAAAGAATATTTGTTAGCAGCAATTGTAAGCTGTAATCCACAGGTGAAGAAGCAGACACAATTTGGTGTAAAGTGGATGACAAACAATATCAAATAGGAACTGCAGTTGAAAAAGAGATTATGGAAGAGATATAAGGAGAGGGGTGGAGGACAGATACATGAAGAATATAAGACAGAGGCCAGTAGAGTGATCAGAATGATGAGGAAGGCAAAACTGGAATATGAGAAGAGATTGGCCCTAAGATCCAAAGAAAATCTTAGGGAATTTTTTAGCTATGTGGCCAGTAGGTAGAGAAACGATTGTGGAAGAATGACATTGTAGGATAAAAATGGGAATAGAGTGGCTGATGCAGAAGACACATAGTTGAGCTGTTCAATGAGCACTTTTTCCCAAAATTTTGTGAGAGAGAAAATCGATTTACCAATTAAAAACTGCTACTGCTTGCTAGAAATTCATACATTAATAAATAATATTATTGGAGATTGTGAGATTCTCATTTTATGTAATCATCAAAAATAGTTTTAATAAAATTATTATTTATTAATATATTAATTTATAGCATGCAGCAACAGTTTTTAATTGGTAAACCAATTGTTGTTTGTACCTTGTATTCCTGTTTCTTTTATTTGCTTGTTTCTATGCACTGATGATGTACTGTTATTTTCAGTATGAAATATCTGTACTTTCATTTCATTAAAGTTAATTACTGTAGTTATCATGTAATTTTGTTGTTTATAGTCGTGCCACAGGTGCATTTAAAGATAAAGAGCACATTGTCAAGCGACTTGAATTTGCAGGAATTTGTGCAGTACTAATGTCAAACGTGCAGAAGTGGAAAGAAGAACAAAATTGAGATAAATAAACAAATAGCATGCTTAAATGTTATACTTCAAAGGGAAAAGTGTGAAATTAAAAAATTGCAGAAGCAGTAAGAGATTAGCAGGATTGAGTGTAGAAAGAAGCAGGCATTCTGAAGTAGTAATAAGGACCGAGTGAAGAGAAAAGAAAAATAAGTTAAGGAGAAAATTATTTATGGAGACTCAATGACCAAGGGAGTACTTAATGAAAGTATGAAAAAATCGTATTTCCCTGGTGCAATATTAGTCATGCTATCTGGATACAAATGTAAGGTGAAAGGACTGATTTGATTGTCTTGATCGGCACAAATGATTTGCGAGGCGAGAAGTATTCTGTGAGCAAGAATGTGAGGGAGTTTTTTTTTTATTATTATTCCTGACACCTCCAAGGAGTCCGACGACATCGTGGGAGGACATCTTCAGCTGTCTCAACCACTACACCGAACCTCTACTATCAACCATCTCCATCAATGCCATCTGCTACCCACCCCCTCCTCCACCACCACCACAACTAGTATGCTATGTCTGTAAATTGCGTGTGTTCTGAAGGGCTGATTTGTCTGTATGCGGGATGAAAAACCCAAGTTTCCGGGAGAAAAACCCTGCTACCTCCGTTTGAGATTGGCTAACTCACCTTCGATTGAAAATCGTCCAGATAAAGATTCCTCCCATTGCAACGAGAATCGGACTTAGGCCTATTCCAATCGAAGGGCGCAATGTACCGTCGTTCTTTCAATTGTGCTACGGAGGTGTTATAAGCGCTATAAGAGTTGTTAGAAGAGAAAAAAACTGAAGAGCAAGAAGGTGAAGGGTGTAAGTCTCCTGCCATGCTATGATAGAGGTGAAATGAGGAGCAGGGCATTGATAGATAATGAATCAACACGTAGGTTGTGCAGAAGGAAAGATGCAAGATTTTTGGATCTGTGGTCTGTGTTTGACAGAAAGAAGGATTTGTATAATGCAGGTGAACTGCATATAAATGGTTTTGGTGTTAGATGTATAGAGAGAACTTTGTTCACCAAGCATGCTGAAACACAAATTCAGGAAAACTTAAAACTATTAGGGTGGAAGCAGATGAGTTTGTTTGAAGTTACCCATGAAACGAGCGAGTGTTAGAATGACCAAGTCTAGAATCTAGTCTCTCAAACAAAAATAATGAATAGGGTTGTCAATTCAGGAAGTAAAGGTGGGTGTGGGCCTGAAGTGATGCTGCAGTTTCTATATACTAATGCTAGAAGTATCAGGAACAAGAGGGAGAAATTTTTGGCATTGGTTAGTGCAACATGGCCAAAAGTTATAGGCATTAGTGAGACTTGGTTAACAGCAGATGGTGTAGTGATGGGGATAGAATGTGAAGGGTTTAGCATTTTCAGGGAAGATAGGATATGGGGGGGGGTACTGCTGACGATAGTGGTTCTCAGTATTTTCTCTTTTTTGTAGCTGTTCAGTCTTTTAAACTTTGGTTCCTTTCAGCAAACATTTAACATTCTTTACTGAGCTGCTAATCCAACCAGAAAATGCCTCATGAGTTAGTCAGGTATATTGATGTAGCCTCAATACCTCAATACAAACATTTTCAAGACTCAAAAGTCTTTAAAATGTTTTTTGCATCTACAGTTTGCATTGTAGTATTAGGATTGTTTCTGGGGCTTATCATGAGAAGCTAAACTCTGACAAACCACATTCATATCTAGCCTTTGAAACATTTAGCGTTGTAGCATTTACCATCCACTCTAGTAATACAATTCCACTTATTCATCACTTGCCATGCCAAAATTTTCTTTCTCATTTCTTCTTTATATGATTGATACAGTTTCAAGGAACAGTCTCTTATTCTTTCCCCTCCCCTGCCTATTATCCTATTTCTTCCCTATATCTTCTCTTAGCTGGAGTCTACAATAAGGCTTTTTCTTCCCATAAAATAGGCACCCTAACTAGAAGAACACAAGCAAAAAAAAAAATCCTAAAAACCCTATATCTTTGAACTCATTGTAAATGTATGGATATTATTATTACTGTCATACTTTGCTTTGAACTCATCCACTGACAAGGCATCTAAACAGACTGTGGCAACCTACTCCACTCATTTCCACTCTCCAAGAAAAAGACCTAGCCCCAGCACTCTTCCTAACTACACTGTTGCTCATTTTCCAGAGATGATGAAAATAATGCAAGTTATCCTCTGTACCAATGCTAAAAACCTGTAAGTAATTTGTATGTCTCTATCTTATCACCATTTTCCATCTATCAACCAATTTCTGTAATCTTAAATTTTCAACTTATTCTTATAAAGAACCTTTCATAGACTAGCCACCATCTTGATCACTAACCTCTGTATCCACTCCACCCATGCGACTAAATCTGTGCAGAATAGTCCAGATGGGGGGCCTTAGTAAGGCAATTATAAAGAGATATAATAACTTCTTATCTCTGCTTGTTAGAGTTTTCTTCAATAACCAGGTAATCACATGTGCTATTTTATTCTTCTTCTTCTGTTTAGAGGACACATTGCCAAAATTGTGAGAACAACACAGTGAATTCTGGGAATGATGCAGAGGACATAGACTTGTAGAAGTAAGGAGATTCTGGTTCCATCTTACAAGGCCTTGATTATGAACTACTCTGCACAGATTTGGTCGCCTAGTTTTCAAAAGGATGGAGAGGTGTTAGGATGGTCCAGAGGTGATAGCCTAAGGTAGTTTCTGATTTCTAGAATGTTGAATATGAAGAAAGGTTGAGAAGATGCAATATATATAGAGTCTAAGCATGTATGTCTGTCAACAAAATTAAGAGAGTGAATGAGAGTGAAAATGCAATGCAAGATTTGAAAGTTGAGTTGGTTAAGATGAGGCAAGAGATGAAATGGAGGTGGTGTGAAGGTAAGAAAATATTGAGATATGTATGGAACAGTAAAAATTCTGAAAATGAAGAATATTGGTATGAAAGAGTTATGAATGACCTATAAGTGCCGTTGTATGGGGATTCAATTATTAGAGGTGTGGTGGATGAGAGGATGCACAAGGTTTGTTTTCCTGGAAGTAGAATGAATAGAGTGATTGAGGCATTGGTTATGAGAAGTAAGTGAGAAAATGAGAATGCATTGGTAGTTGTAATAGGGACAATTGACTTGACTGGGAACAAAGAACATATAAGATTGGATATCAGGAGGTCGCTGAGAAGGCTAAAAGATAATAGTATGATAGGAAAGGTTATCAGTGTGTTGCCCAGATATAACAGTGATGAAATGAGGCAGAGAGTGAAGATTGTGAATAATGTTTTAGCAGAAATGTGTGAGAGAAAGGAGTGCAGTTTGTTAATGTGTGAAATTAGTTTGAAGGATGAATTGAACTGTATAAGAGCGATTGACTGTATTTGAATGTTTTTGATGTGAGTCGCTTGGAGAGACTGCTCCAAGCGATGGGAGATAGAGAAGTGGGTGCAGAGAATGAATCTGATCAAGTGGAAAGGGATGCTAAAGAACAGGAGAGTAAGACAAGAGTATTTGAAGTGGTGGTTATGAATGAAGAAGTGAGTGGCATGAGTATAGAGAATGAGAGAACAGGTTTCCAAGACAGACAGGGAAATGGGGAGACTCAGGATGGACATGGGAACATAGCATGAGAAACATTCATGCTCCAAGAGGATGTGATTGCATGCGTAAAAAAAAAAGGGTAGGGAATGACCTGGGATCAAGGAAAAACAGTTGGATTTGAAGAAAGTTCTAAGATGAATAATTAAGAAAAGAAATGGCTAGAGTTAAGTATGGAGAAGTCACATCTAATAAGTTGTATCAGTGAAACTTGTCATATTATTATTATTATTATTATTACTACAGGCGACTCCAAGGAGTCCTTAGACTCATCGAGGGAGGCCCTAAACACCATGTCCACACACTAATCGACATTCTCACAGTATCTATCATACCTTGCCTTGAACTCATTCACTGTCATAGCATCCACAACAGAGTCTGGCAGCTTATTCCACTCATTTACCACTCTAAAAGTAAAGAACCCAGCTCTAACACCTTATTAACCACACTCTTGCCCAGCTTCCATAGATGCCCCCCCCCCTAGTCCTCCCACCACCATCCTGATATCAAAAATATCCTCTTAATTAATCCTATAGAAACCCTTCAGCAATTTGAATATCTCAATCATATCTCCTCTTTTCTGCCTATCAACCAATTTCTGCAACCCACAAATCTTCAACCTGTTCTCATAAGGTTCATTCCATAGACCTGCTATCATCTTGGTCACTTGCCTCTGGATCCTCTCAACCTCCTCCCCATCAAGAAGAAACCTAGGTCCAGGAATGACCTGCTATGTTTGTATACAAATGCTAGAAGTGTAAGAAACAAGGCAAATGAAATAGCTGAATTAATTGAGTCTGTTCACCAAAGAATTGTTGGAATAAGTGAGACATGGTTGGATGAGGATGAGATTGTCTGGATGAGGATGAGATCCAGACAGGAATACAGATGCAAATGTATGATTTGTTTTGTGAAGATGGAAAGGGAAAAAATGAAGGGTGGGGTGCTATTGATGATAGAGAAAGAGTTATATCCACATAAGATAGAGAAGCAACTGGGAAATTGTGCCAGTGGTTTTGGGGCGGTATGGTGTGGGATAGAGGTGAATAGAATGAAATACTTAGTCTGATGTTGTTATAGACCTAGTAATGTAGATGATAATGACCATGAAATGTATAATCAAATTAGACAAACAAATAAGAAAAGGGTGATCATTATGGGCAATTTTAACACATTGACTGCCACAGGGGATTTGTCAAGCGCGATCCCAGACTCTAGGATCTGTAAACTACTTTATTCAATAGAAAAATGAGGAATTTTGTTTTGTTTTTTTTTGATACTTTTTGTGACAAAATGAGTCTTTTTTTGAAAAAAAAAACATTGCTCAAGTTATCTTATAGTTGGCATCCTGAAAGAAGTATTACTTCCATACACCAACTATGAATTATCTTGTATTACCCCATCAACTGGCTCTACTTATCACTGCATGTTTTTCACTGCAGTGGCTTGTGCAAAACCTTGACGTCTTGGTACGACTGAAAAACACCAGCAAGAAACGAGATATTTTTGTCCAGTTTGTGAAGAAAAACCTGCCTTATGTGTGGAAGAATGTTTCAAAAAATATCATGCATAAGGAAATAAGGAAAGTGAATTTCTCGAGTGCTTGAGAGATAACTATCTCAGGCAGCACATAAAGAAAGGCATGAAAGGATCAAGAGTTCTAAATCTCATAATTTCATCAGAGGATGTAATTGTTAGAGGGTTTCACATTTTCCTCCAGTTGGTGAAAGTGATCATGAAGTAATCACCTGTGTTGTAGTTAGTCATATGCAGGCTTTTGCGAGGAAAGGATATATGTGGTGATTATGACAAGGTTGGTGATTATGACAAACTTAGGAGACAACTAGGAGCTATAACATGGAATGAGGAGTTGAGCAGTAAGGAAATAAATGCTGCATGGGAACTTACAAAGAAATACATAAGAGCATCAATGTACAAATGTATCCCAAAGGCCAAAGGGCTGAATAAGGTAGGTGTAAAATGGATGAATGTGGAAGTAAGCATGAAATCTAGAAAAAGAAAGTACTTTAGAGGAAGTACCAGATGAATAATGGTAATCAGTCACATGAAGAATATAAAGTACAAGTCAGGAGAGTGCCTCAGTTAGTAAGGAAAACAAAAGTAGAGTATGAGCAGAAATTGGCAAATCAGGCTAAGAAAAACCCTAGAGAGTTTTTAGATATGTTTCAAGTAGAAGGAAGAATGATCATGAAAGATGAAGTTAAGGGATGAAAGTGGTAGAATGGTAACTGCTGCAGAAGACGTTGTTGTTGAGATATTCAGTGATCAATTGATAAGGGTGTTTCATTCTGATCAGGGTGGAATCATGAACTTAAGTGTAGAGGACATAGGAGAGGATAGCTTAATTGTGAGTGAGCATGAGGTATTTGAGGAAATAAATAACCTTAATGTTAATAAGGCAATAGGATTTGATGACATATCACCACTCATCTTAAGGGAATGTTCCAGGGAACTGGCAC
Source organism: Typopeltis vanoorti (assembly GCF_054136105.1). Taxonomy (NCBI): domain Eukaryota; kingdom Metazoa; phylum Arthropoda; class Arachnida; order Uropygi; family Thelyphonidae; genus Typopeltis; species Typopeltis vanoorti. The sequence goes on along the minus strand of NC_143572.1, from coordinate 39,193,353 downwards.
TAGCATTGGCATGCCTGTTTAATAAGAGTTTTGCAACAGCACAGGTTCCAAGGAGTGGAAGGATGGTAAAATTGTTCCACTGCATAAAGGTAGTGATAAGGCTGTAGCTTCAAATTATAGACTGGTTTGTATATATCTGGAGTTGTGGTGAAGGTCCTGGAGAAATTAGTGAGAAGTAGGATACAGAAATGGGTTGCTAACAGCAGTATTCTCTGTGGTTATCAACATGGGTGTGTTAAGGGGAGATCATGTTTCACTAACTTACTTATGTACTATAACAAGGTGAAAATACCTTGGACAGAGGAGATGCATATACAGTGGTATATTTGGATTTCGCAAAGGCTTTTGATAGACTGCCACATGACAAGGTGTTAAATAAATTGAAACAGATGGGATTGGATAACAGACTTCTGTGTTGGATCAGTGACTGGCTGTCAGATAGGTATCAGAAAGTTGTATATGGGAGTGCTGTATCTCAAAAAAGAAAGGTCACAGTAGTGTGCCGCAGGGGTCAGTTTTGGGGCCACTGTTCAATTTGTATGTTAATGATATTGAGTTGGGTTTAACTAGTGATATCCAGCTGTTTGCAGATGATGCAAAAATGGGGAAAGCAATGCACAGTTCAGGCTGATGTTAATGCCTTACAAGAGGACGTGAATAGATTGCACGAATGGGCAAGTAAGCAGAACTGTCAGTTCAATGTTGCCAAGTTTTGAGATTTGGTAAGCAACTGCAGGATGCAAAGTATACACTTGGTGGGGAAGGAGTGTTGCGGAAAAGGACCTGAAATTCAGGGGCCACGTTGCGCAAGTTCTGAAGACATCACATCAAATAATAGCAATGATGCAGAGAACCCTGATATGCAGAAATAGAGAGGTTATGATTCCATTATAAGGCCTTAATCAGGCCTCATATGGATTATTGTGCACAGATTTGGTCACTGGGTTTTCATTGTGACGAGTATATATGTTGGAAAGGGTACAGAGAAGATTCACAAAGGTAGCCAATGGTCTTTGGAATGTGGAGTATGAGGACAGATTGAGAGAATATAAGTTGCAGAGCCTCTTGAATAGAAGAAAGAGGGGGGGGGGATATGATTGAGACATATAAGCTGGTCAGGGATTGTTATCAGGTAGACATGGAAGAGATTTTTCATGGAATGGGAGAGGGGAGTAGAACAAGACGCCATTGCTGCAAACTGTATAAAGAGGGTGTGAGCAAAGGCGTGAGAAACAGCTTCTTTGCATGGAGGGTGGTTTGTGAGTGGAATGCATTGCCTGAGTGTGTTGTGGATGTGGACACATTGAATCAGTTTGAGACGTGGTTGGATGAGCATTGTATGCAATAGTGAGTAACTCCCACAATAAGTCTCTGACTCCATGGAGGTTAAATGTTGATAATAATATTATCTACTTGTGCCACCCTCTCAGTGATGAATGCCACCATTGGTTCCTTACATTCAGAGCTCTCCAACTTTCTTAACCCTGAACTTTGAACTCCACCTAGAGAGGACTTTAGTGTCACCCACGTGGTTGGGCTTAGTATTGTATGATATTTGTGTTCGTGTTACATTAGTTGTTTTTGTAATCACCGTAGATGTCCTAGTGACTAGGACGAAATATAGGAAGTATTAAATTCTATTTTAATCCTTTTTGAGTGTTGTAAAAAATCCATTAAGCCTCCAACATGATGTTGATAATAATAATGATAATAATGATAATAATAATAATATTTTATATACTTTATTCTTTGCTACTAGAAAACTTTTAGTTGAAAATGTGAATGCTTTTATATTTTCTGAATAAATCCATTTTATTTACGACTTGTTTCATTTCCCGCCACCCTCAAGGCTTTGAATGGACTTTGCCACAGATGCCTAATTCATTTAGTTAGCACATATTTGCTACAAGAATGATCGTAGTTGCTGATGGATCATCCTGGCTGCTACAAGATAACTCATAGTAGGCCTCCAGTGGCAGACTGCCAACTGTGATTTATCTTATAGTTGGCAGTGAACATCGTTAATTATGGCAATATAGACTGGAATGATGAGATAGCAACTGAAAATAAAGAAAAGGAGTTTCTTGAGTTTTTGCAGTACAACTGCCTCAGACAGTATGTAACAGAGAGAACACGAGGATTGAGGATCTTGGATTTGATTATCTCATCTCAGGATTTAATTATATGTGAGGCATCAAATTACCCTTCTGTTAGTGTGAGTGACCGTGAAGTGATTACTGGATGTTGCCTACTCTTCTTTGGCTGCAGTTCATCAGCTGTGATCAGCAGTACTTCTCTTCTCATCTTTTTCTCTCTGTCTGTCCTCCTTGAAAATACTATATATCTCACATTCTTTTCCACTAAGTATATCATCTACTGTCAGCCATATCACGCTAATGCCAGTTATGTCTGTCCAAGAAGAACTGACCATTTTCAAAAATTCCTCCCCTTATTCCAAGTACTCCTGGCATTATTGTGCATAACGTGCAGTATTCTCCTCCCTAGACACGCAAGTACCCTTACACTTTATATTAACTGTCCAATTGTGATTTGTTATCAGCAGTATTATCTTAAGCATTTTTTGTTCATTCTCACACTCACTTGTCTTAATGGTAATTGCATACTCACCAAACTGCTTAATCTTAATAGCTCTAGTTTCTCAGATTTTGCATCTCAAAACTCACTAAATTTAGCAGAACTTTTTTCTCCAATCCAACACCAAATCTGAAAACAAATCTGTTAAAACTATCTGCCATATATACATCCTTTCAACTTAAACTCGCTATTCCATTACTTATTCCAATAAGATTACAGCTTCATTGGACAAAGGAGATGGATACATGGTAGTATACTTAGATTTTGTAAAGATTTTTGATAGTTTACCACATGATAAGTTGATAGTTAAACTAGAGTGGATGGGGTTGGATATTAGATTAATGCATTGGATTAGAGACTGGCTATCTGATAGATAACAGCAAATTGTGTACGGGGGGAGCAATATATTCTGGAAGAGGAAAGTCACTAGTGGTGTGCCTCGGGGGTCTGTTTTCGGGACATTGCTGTTTATCCTGTATGATAATGATATTAATGAAGCCTTGGATGGGGATATCCAGTTGTTTGCAGATGATGCAAAGTTAGTACAAACTATGAAGTGTAGAGAAGATGTTGTGTCCTTACAAAAAGACTTAAATAAGTTGATTTAATGAGCACCGGTGTGGGGATGCCAGTTCAATGTTGCAAAATGTAAGGTTTTAAAATTTCAGAAACAAAGATGGGATGTAGAATTTATGCTTGGTAGGGATATATTGTTGGAGATGGAGGAAATAAGAGATCTTCAGATGATAGTGGACCTAAAATTTAGAGGATACATTGCCAAAATTTTGAGGACAACACAATGAAATCTAGGAATGATGCAGACGACACTGACTTGTAGAAGTAAGGAGATTCTTGTTCTATTTTATAAGGCATTGATTAGGCCATATATGGACTACTATGCACAAATTTAGTCATCTGGTTTTCAAAAGGACAAAGAGATGTTGGAAAGGGTCCAGAGGCAATTGACTAAGGTAGTTTCTGATCTCTGGAATATTGAATATGAAGAAAGGTTGAGAAGATGCAATTTACAGAGTCTAGTGGATAGGAGGAACAGGAGTGATATGCTAGAGATATACAAGTTGATAAATGGTTGCTACATGATTAACATTGCTATATAATGGTTGCTACATGATTAACGTTGCTATATAATGGTTGCTATATGATTAACATTGAAGAGGTTTTTCTTAAAATGGTGGGAGAACTGAAAAAAACAAAATGTCATCCCTGGAAGCTGTATAAAGAAGGTATGAGCAACAGAGTGAGAAGCAGGTTTTTCACATGAGGAGGTGTGAATGATTGGAATGCATTGCCTGAGAGTGTGGTGACGGCACAGATTTTGAATGTATTTAAGGCACGGTATGATGAGCTGTGTATATGACAAAGAGACCTTCTAGATGAGTCTTTGACTTCATGGGATCTTAGGATAATAATAATAATAATATAGTCATATATATGACTGATGCCTTACACTTGAATTGATTTGTAGCTAAGTATCTGGAGAGGATGTTCTTCTGTGTGAGAATGAACTTGGAAAATCAGGAAAAGTAGCGCTATTAGGGAACATACAGGCATGTGTATGTGTGTACAGGCGCCTTTTTGATGAAGAAGCATCACAATGAAATGAACAAAGGCTGATCATAGTTCCTCCGTTCTTTAATATCAATGTTAGAGTCATTAAAAGTCACTTGAATTGATTTGTAGCTAAGTATCTGGAGAGGATGTTCTTCTGTGTGAGAATGAACTTGGAAAATCAGGAAAAGTAGCGCTATTAGGGAACATACAGGCATGTGTATGTGTGTACAGGTGCCTTTTTGATGAAGAAGCATCACAATGAAATGAACAAAGGCTGATGATAGTTCCTCCGTTCTTTAATATCAATGTTAGAGTCATTAAAAGATGCAAGGGTTGAAAGGGTGGCTGAAAGGGGTACTGCTTTTTATGTATACTAATGTCAGGAATAAGAGATTTTTGGTTTTTGTTAGTTATACTTGGTTTGAACTAACAAAAGTTAGGAACATTAGTAATATTGAATTGAAGGAAGAGTATATAGCTACAGGAATAGAATCTGAGGAGAAAGCATATATTCAGGCTGAATAAGGACAATAAAGAAAACATAAAAAGGTGGCAAAGTATTGGAGAGAATCCAGAGATGGGTGACCAATATGATTACATGTGTATGGAATTTCTTGGTATAAGGATAGACTAAAATCTTGTGAGTTACAAAATTTGACTGATAAACTTAAAAGATGAGATAAAAAAAAAAGTTGTTAAAGGGGTTTTATAAAATGCACAAGAGTGCACAAGAAATTTTCAAGTAAATGACAGGAGGCGAGAAAACTAGTGGTCACACCTGGCACTTGTGTATATTTGTCATTGGTAAAAGGAGGAGATTTGTTGATTGGAGAGTGGTGAATTAGTGGGTTAATGGTGAATTGGTGTGATGAATCTTGAGACCATATGGAGATACCCAGATAATATAGCAGAGTAGTAGTAATAACAATAATTATAATACAGTCTAATTATATTAATAAAAGTGACATATTATTATTATTATTATTATTCAGGGCTCCATGGAATCAAAAGACTCATCGTGGAAGGTCTTTTCTAAGACACACAAGTCTATCAAGACTCACTGAGGGAGGTCCCTCCTAGGAAACACAAAGTCTATCATACCACTGATTAAATGCATTGACCGTTCTTGCTCTTACCACTCCATCAGGCAATGCATTCCATGGTTCTACCACCCTCCATGCAAAGAAACCACTCCTCACCCTCGCCCCTTGTCACAACTCCTTCCCACTGTTCAACCAAGCAAAAGAACTCCCCCAGTGCCCTGGAACCACCTCTCAACAATTTAAAAGTCTCAATCATATCACACCCCCCTCCTTCTTCTATCCACCAAACTCTGCAGTCCATACTCCTTCAGCCAATCCTCATCACTAACATTGTACAGTCCCGCCACCATCTTTGTTATCTGCCTTTGTACCCTTTCCACAGTTAATTTATCCCCTTCAAATCCTGGGGATCAGATCTGAGAACAATAGTCTAAGTGTGGTCTGATCAGAGTCTTATACATTAGAATGATAACCATTTTATCTCTGCAGGTCAGTGTCCTTCTCATTATTGCAGCAATCCTCTGCGTTACCTTCACTACCTTTGCAATATGTCCCCTAAATTTCAGGTTTCTATCAATCATCAAATCTAGATCTCTTGTCTCTCCTACATCCTGCAGTTTAACTCCTCCCATAGAGTGTGCAGTGTCCCATCAATGTGACCCAAAACTTCAAGACCTTACATTTTGCTGTATTAAACCGAAAGCCCCCGTTCATTTGCACATCTATCTAGCTTATTCAAATCCTCTTGCAGGGCTACCACATCTGCACTATTACTAATAACCCTTCCCAGCTTCGCATCATCTGCAAAAAACCGAATATCCCCTTGCAATCCACGGACAATGTCGTTGATAAAAATGTTAAGCAACATAGGTCCCAGTACTGAGCCTTGTGGGACCCCACTTGTAACCCTCAGCTTCCTTGAAACTGCCCCACCATACACAACTCTCTCTGATACCTATCGGACAGCCAATCCTAAATCCAGTTGACTAATCTGGCATCCAGACCCATGTGCTGAAACTTGAATATCAGCTTATCATGTGGCACCCTGTCAAATGCCTTTGCTAAGTCTAGGAAAATGGCAGTATATGCCTTTCCCTCATCTAATGCTCTTGTAACTTTATCATAAAAGGCTAGCATATTGCTAAAACAAGAGCGCCCTTTCACAAATCCATGTTGACTCTCACTGATACCATTACCTTCATCTGCCTAATGCTGTATATGATCCCTCACTACTTTCTCCAAGATTTTACTAACTACTATGACACACAAACTGGTAATTAGACACTTCCAGTCTGCTACTGCCCTTATGCAATGGCACTATCTGACCTTCCTTCCATTCCATGGGCACCTTTCCCACAGCCAGACTTTCATCGAAAAGCCAGGTCAAAGGCACTGTCAGTTCCCTAGTACATTCTCTCAAAACTCCTGGTGAAATGCCATCAAGTCCCACAGCTCTTACTAACATCCAGAGTACTCAGTATGGGGAATATACTCTCTTCCTGCACCTCTAAACCTCGAACCTGCTCTATCCCTCTAGTTTTTAAATTGACTCCTCCAGGATGAAATACTCCAATAAAGTGTTCATTGAACAATTCAACTATGTCCTCTGCATCAGTCACTCTATTCCCATTTTTATCCCACAATGTCATTCTTCCAGTCATTTTTCCTCCTACTGGCCACATAGCTAAAAAATTCCCTAGGCTTTTCCTTGGCTCTATGGGCCAATCTTTTTTCATATTCCAGTTTCGCCCTAATACCATACTAGTCTCTTCTGGCCTGTGTCTTATATGCTTCATGCATCTTCTCTTCACCTGTCTCCTTATATCTCTTCCATACCCTCTTTTTTGCATGTAGCTCCTGTTTAATATTGTTTGTCATACACTTTACTCCAAATTGTGTCCTCTTCTTCACTTGTGAAATACAGCTTACCATTGCTACTAACGAATATTCCTTCACAATTTCCCAAGCACTAATGATATTCCGGTCTTCCAATTTCTCCTTCCACAAAACTTCCCCAAGTTGACGTCTAAGACTATTATAATCACCTGCTTTATAATTCCACACACGTTCCCGTCTCTTTGACACTACTAAATTTTTGACACCCCACTAAATATCCTGTCTTGCCCACCTTCACTTCACACCATATGTTTTCAAAATCATTAGTTTCACAGCCTTCCAAAGCCTCCAGTCTTAGAGGACAATATATAAAAATATATATAAAGATATATAAAAATATATTTATAAAGTATTTACAAGGTCTTGTAAAATGTATTTACAAGACCTTTTACATATTATTAATTTCAGAGTAAACACAGAGAAAAAACATGTGCTCAGATTGAAAAATATTATGAAGATATAGTCTCCACCATGAGAAACCTTTTTGAAATTTTCAAAGATGATGGACCACAGGTAGGATATCAATTATGTTTTAACTTGTGTAAAATAATTTGATACTCTTGAGAGAATATAGCGACTTGCAAAACATCGAGATAAGGAGTACGCTAAATAACTTGATTTGCATGCTTCACATATTTTTATACCATACTAAATTAGTACTTATCGAGAACATTTTTTGTAGAACTGAAGTTTATTATTACAAAAAATGTATTTTTCATGTATTATACTCTTGAATATGCAGAAAAAAATTGCACAAAAATTGTAGAAAAAATTAAAGAATACTCTTATTTTATGTGCAAAAAATAAAATAAAATAAAATAAATAAAAAATAATTAAATAACATTGATTTCTGGAACTTATTTTTTCAATGGAATAGCTTTCATTTCATTTCTCTCTCTCTCTCTCTCTCTCTCTCACTCTCTCAAGAATAAATGATTTCTCATACTGTTTGGTAATGATGAAATTTTCCTAACATTATCAAAGTCTTCAATTAATGCTGATTGAAAAGTTATTATTTTAATTTTTTTTTTCAGACTAAGCTTATTGAAGCAAAGTTTTGTCATTTTCATTATAATTTTCAGCTATGACAGCACAGATGCTATATTGATCTAAATAATTTAGTTCGAATTGAAAAGGGTTCTAAACTGAAGAAGCAGAAAGAGAAATGGCCCCAGTCGAGCATGGAGAGATCACATCAAGTGAGTGGTATCAGTGGAACTAGCTGTAGATCCAGAAATGAGCTGTTGTGTTTGTATACCAATACTAAGAAACAAGGCAGATGAAATGGTTGCACTAATTGCGTCTGTTCACCCAAAGATTGTCGGAATAAGTGAGACATGGTTGGAAGAGGATGACATCCTGACAGGAATAGAGATGGAAGGGTATGATGTGTTTCATGAGGATAGAAGGGGTAAAAATGGGAGGGGGGGAGTGCTATTGATGATAGAGAAAGAGTTATGTCCATACAAGGTAGAGATGCAAGAGGGAAATGGGGCCAGTGGTTTTGAGGCAGTATGGTGTGAGATAGAGGCGAATAGAATCAAATACTTGGTGGGATGTTGTTATAGACCTGGTAATGTGGATGGTGATGATAGTGAAATGTATAGTCAAATTAGCCAAGCAAATCAGAAAAGGGTGATCATTATGGGTGATTTTAATTCTGGCAATATAGACTGGAATGATGAGATAGCAACTGGAAGTAAAGAAAATAAGTTTCTTGAGTTTTTTAGGGATAACTACCTCAGACAGTATGTAACAGAGAGCACATGAGGATTAAGGATCTTGGATTTGGTCATCTCATCAGAGGATGTAGTTATAAAAGAGGTGTCAAAAACATCCACCAATTGGTGAGAGTGACCAAGAGGTGATTACCTGGGTGGTTGCCAGCAGTGCAATGACCCCTGTGAGAAAAGGTTATATGTGGAACTACAAGGGGGGTGATTATGAAGAGCTCAGGAGACAGCTTGCGGGTGTAGCATGGAATGAGGAGTTAGCTGGAAAAAGCGATCGATGTAGCTTGGAGGATTTTCAGAAACTATCTAGTAGATGCAATGTCTAAATGTATTCCAAAGGTGAGAAGGATAAATGAGGTAGGTGTGAGATGGATGAATAAAGACATTAAGCAGGCAATACAGAGAAAAAGGGCATTGTGGAGGCAGCATAAGAGAAGTGGAAATAACCAATTTCATGAGATCTACAAAGACCAGGCAAGGAGGTTGACTTGGTTGGTGAGAGTAACTAAAAGAGAGGTATGAACAGCAGTTAGCTAATGAAGCCAAAAAGAATCCTAAGGAGTTCTTTCGATATGTAGCCAGCAAAAGAAAGAATGATTATGGAAGGATGACATTGATTAGAGAAAATGGTATAAATACAGTTGTTGCAGAATGTGTGGTGGAGATACTTAATGAGCAGTTCATAAAGATCTTTCAATCTTGTGAATGGGACTTCATGGAGAGATTGAGAGCAGTTGATGATGGGGAGTAGAGACTGACTGTAAGTGAGCAAGAGGTGTTTGGGAAGTTGAGTAAACTAGATGTAAATAAGGCTGTGGGACTTGATAATATATCACCGCATATTCTGAAGGAATGTGCCATAGAGTTGACACCTGCCTTGACATATTTTTTTAATACGAGTTTTGCACGTGGTCAAGTTCCTAATCAAGATTGTGCCACTTCATAAACGAGGTGATTGAACTCAAGCATCAAACTATAGACCTATCTCTGTGTCATGTGTTGTGGTTAAGTTGTTGGAGAAGCTTGTGAGAACTAGAATCCACTGTTGGGTTGATAACAATGGTATAATCAGGTATAATCTTTGATGGACAGCATGGATTTGCTAAAGGGAGGTCATGTTTTAGTAATCTACTTACTTATTACAATAAAGTGACTGCTTCCTTGGACAGAGGAGAAGGATACACAGTAATATACTTGGATTTCGCAAAAGCTTTTGATAGAGTACCTCATGAGAAGTTGAGAGTCAAACTAGAGTAGATGGGGCTGGATATTAGATTAGTGCATTGGATTGGAGACTGGCTATCTGATAGGTATCAACAAGTTGTGTATGGGGGTGCGATATCCAGGAAAAGGAAAGTCACTAGTGGAGTGCCTCAGGGGTCTGTTTTAGGGCTATTACTATTTAACTTGTATATTAATGATCTTGATGAAGATTTGGTTGAAGATATTCAGTTGTTTGCAGATGATGCAAAGTTGGGATGAACCATAAACAGTAGTGAGGATGTTGTGGCCTTGCAGGAAGACGAATAAATTGAGTGATTGGGCATGGAAATGGGGATGTGATTACAATGTCGCAAAATGTAAGGTTTTAAAATTGGCAAACAAAGATGGCATGCAGAATTTATGCTTGGTTAGGATATATTGTCAGAGGTGGAGGAAATAAGAGATCTAGGGGTGATAGATATATAAGAATCTGAAATTTAGGGGACACATAGCCAAGATTGTAAAGACAACACAAAGGCTTCTGGGAATGATGCAGAGGACACTTACTTATAGAAGTAGGGAGATTCTTGTTCCAGTGTATAAGGCTTTGATTAGGCCACACATGGGCTATTGTGCCCAGATTTGGTCACTGGGTTTTCAGAAGGATGAAGAGATGTTGGAAAGGGTTCAAAGGTGACTGACTAAGGTAGTTTCTGACCTCTGGAATGTTGAGTATGAGGAAAGATTGAGAAGATGTAAATTGCAGAGTCTGGTGGAGAGGAGGAAGATGGGAGATATGATAGAGACCTACAAGTTGGTAAGGGGTTGTTATAAGATCAATAGTGAAGAAGTTCTACAGAGAATAGTGGGAAATCAGGAGAACCAGAGGTCATCGCTGGAAACTGTATAAAGAGGATGTGAGTAGGGGGAGTGAGAGGCAGGTTTTTTTCATGCAGAGTTGTGAATGATTGGAATGCCTTGCCTGAGAGTGTGGTGTCTGCAAGGTGTTTGAGTGTGTTTAAGACAGAGTATGATGAGATGTATCTGTGATAAAAGAGCCTCCCAGATAAGTCTTTGACTCCATGAGGTCTTGGGGGAATAATAATAATAATAATAAAATTTTCATATTATTATAAATGACAAAATTGTGGAATCTGCGACCATTTTGATTACATGTATCTTCGCGAAATTTACCTATTTTTGTTTTGTATTTTTTGTTTCCTATTCTGGCGTTCAAATCTCCTGCTAGCAGTAAATAGTCAATTTTGTTTGTTTTAGCTATGGTATTCTGTAATTCTTTATAAAATATATTACTTTGTTCTTCATTTCCCTCTTCTGTTGCATATGCACCAATTATTGTTATGTGGCCTCTTAATGTCTCATGTCTAATTTCTATTAGTCTTTCATTCAAATAGTTGTAATATACAATATTGTTCGTTAGGGATTTATGTACCATAATCATTATACCTGCTTTTGCTCTTTCTTCTTTTTTTACCCCTCTGTAGATTTGTATATAGTTGTTTGTTTCTTTTCTACCTTTTTGTTTCTTCTTTGTTTCTGTTACTATACATATCTTTATGTTAGCTTAGCTTGGTTTAGTTGTTTATCAAGTTCTTCTTCTTCTTTGTGTGCAATGCTTCTCACATCCCATGTTGCAATCATCATTATGTGTTCCTCTTTCCAATTTTGTTTACCGTTTCCTGGGTTGCCGCTTTTCCCTGACAGTCCGTCTGGCTTTTCTTTGCATGAAACTTGAAAGTATTTTGAATTTCCCCAGGCAGGTTACTAACCTGTCACTGGGTAAGTCCAATGGTAGGGCTGCTACCTAAAGCCTCTGGACAGGCAGATCTAACAGCATTTACTCTGTTAGGGTGTTAGGGTTATACCGCCCATACTTAGTCGCCAGTGCCTCGTTTGTACTTTTAGAACAGGGTGGACCATGGGAAGGTGAGGTTGACATTTGGGTGGGAGAGGCTATGTATTGCGCTTCACCACCCCTTCCACCCCTAACTAATGATTTAATGATGGCAAATTTTTGAGATGAATGATCAGCAGAAGAATTGTGAATGTAGTGACCTGAAAATGTAGGCTTGCGATAAACATTCTAGAATACCATAAAGAAAAAATTTTCACATTTGAACCCAAACCAAAAATTTCGCTATGATACGTCAACGACGTCTTTGCAGTCTGGGATCATTCTGAACAAGAATTGCACTTGTTTCTAGATAAAATAAACCATTTTCATCCTCACATCAATTTTACACTAGAAAAAGAATCTTCACAGGATATCTCCTTTCTGGATTTACACATTCAAAGAAAAGAAAATGGCTCCATCGCCACTTCTATTTATCGCAAGCCTACATTTTCAAGTTGCTACATTCACAATTCTTTTACTTATCATCCATCTCAAAAATTTGGCATCGTTATATCATTAGTTACCAGAGCACACAGATTCTGCTTCTCTGAAGAATCTCTAAAACAAGAACTAGAAATAATCAAAAATACAGTCATACTACATGGATACAATCTTAAAACAACTCAAAAAATCATCAGTCACTTCTTCACACATCAATCTAGACAAGAAACAGCCCATAGGATTCCCATACCTTATGTCAAGTGCATCTCCGAACATCTTTCAAAAATTATGAAGAAATACAATCTTGCCACTGCCTACAAACCCATCAACCAGATCTATAGCTTGTTACCTTCTCCTAAAGACAAACTCTCTACTCTGATGTTACCTGGTGTGTATGAGGTCCCATGCTCCTGCAAGTTGTCTTACTTTGGACACACAGGTAGATCTGTTCAGAAATGCATTTCGGAACATCAGGACTACATTCATCTTTTCAAACGGTAGAAATCTGGCTTCACTCTACACACCGTTGAAAACCCTAACCATTGGATCCATTGGGAAGAGACAAAACTTTTACATAGATCTTTATATAAACATGAATGTTTATATAAAGAAAGTGCTGAAGTCCTACTACACAGACCAAATTTAAACTGCAACGATGTGCTTGCTATTCCTAAAGTATGGGAAATTGTTATACAAAATTGTGTAAAATAATCTTTTTTATATATGTTATTTTTTTTTTTTTCAATTATATTTTAATTTAATTCTATAACACACTACTGCATGCATATTGGGATTCCATTGTAATCATGTGCCCTAACTGTATGTTATTCCTAGTATTGTTTGAGTTATTATACTGAGGATGTCCCAAGATACTTGGGATGAAATATTTACTTATTAAAACTTATCACTGTGGTTAGTACGTGTGCTGTTTAGTGATGAATTCACTACAGGTTTCATTGTATTAAAACGTCTTATTATTTTCTTATTACAATATGGTGACTGCTTCCATGGACAGAGGAGAAGGATACACAGTAATGTTCTTAGATTTTGCAAAGGCTTTTGCTAGATTTTCGTGATAAGTTGATAGACAAAGTAGAGCAGATATGGTCGGATACTAGACTGGTGCATTGGATTGGAGACTGGCTATCTGACAGGTATCAACTAGTTATGAATGGGGGAGTGATATCCAGGAAAAGGAAAGTTACTAGCCTCAGGGGTCTGTGCTAGGGCCATTGCTGTTTAACTTGTATATTAATGATATCAGAGAAGATTTGAATGGAGATATTCAGTTGTTTGCAGATGATATTTCCTTTTCATTTTCGTTAATTGTTTGCCAGTTGTCTTTTTTAAAATATTTGTCTGTCCACAATTCTGTGTAGTAATTTAGAAATTCTTCTAATTTCAATTCGGTGTTTAATTTTATGTTTTCTTTGGTATCTGCATTTAAGTGTTTCAAAATCTTATATACATTGGGTCTTATTTTATATAAATCATGCTCTAAATTAGAAACAAATTTGTTCCATGATTCTCTATGTCTTTTTCTGACTTCTCTTTTAGCTATGGCTCTTATTCTTTTATATTCTATTTCATCTTCTAATCTTTGACTGCTTAAGATATGCTTCTTTTTTCATTTTGATTATTTCTTTGATTGTATCATCCCAGATCTTCAGTTTTTTTCTTTTATTGAATCTTTTGGTCTTTCCTAAGCTTTCATTTGCTGCTGCATTTAGTATCGTTTTTATATGAAGCCATTCTATTTCTATTTCTTCATTTTGTTTTATTTTATCTAGATATTGGTTAATTATTTGTTCATATATCTATTGTACATTTGTGTCATTCAATAGGCTAGTTTTATAAACAAATGTTTCAATTTTCCTTTCTGTTCTTGTTACTTGTAGCCATTTAGATGGTAATCTTAATTTTATTTTAACAAGGAAGTGGTCACTGCTTATTTCATATCCTCTGTGAACTCTAACATCTAGTGAAAATTTTGATGTCTTTTCATTTAACATGAAGTAATCTAATATTGATTTCCATCCTCTTGCTGCCCAAGTATATTTATGTATGTCTTTATGTTTATAGAAGGAATTCATTATTTTTAAGTTATTATAAACTACAAAGTCAATCAATTTTTTTACCATTTCTGTTTAGAGTGTGTTCTCCATGTATTCCTATATTATTATTAATTTTCGTATTTCCAATTCTTGCCATTTAAGTCTCCTGCTAAAATTATGTAATCATTTTTATTTATTTTATTATATATGTTTTGTAGCTGATTATAAAAATCAATATTATCCTGTTCTCTTCCTTCTTCTGGGGCATATAAACCAATTATTGTTAAATAGCCTCTATCTATTTTTATTCCAGCTTCTATTATTCTTTCATTCCATAATTTATGATGTTTTGATTGTTTTGAAAGGGAGTTATGAATCTAAATCATGACTCCTGCTTGTGCTCTTTGGTCTCTGTCGAATCCACTGTATATCACATTAAAATTTTCGGTTCTCATGGTTCCTTTTAATTTCTTTTTTGTTTCAGTGATTACTACTATTTTAAAATTTCTTTCATTTAATAATTGGTCTTATTCTATTTCTTTATATGCTATTCCTGTTACATTCCAGTTTGCTATGTGTATTATATTTTGTCGTTTTCATTTTTGTTTTACCTTTTCCATTCCAGGATAGTTTCCCATAGATTCAATCCGATTATCTTTTTCTGTCTGCTTACAAGTAGAATTATGTTCTGCATGTCAGGGGACTAGCCTGACGATGTAATAGATTAGTGGCAGGGCTGCTGTAGGGCTTAAGACTTCTGAACTAGCCTTCTTCTGAATTTAGACCCATAAGAGGAATAGGGCATATTGAAGGGGGAAAGAGTAGATTATAGAAGAATTATAGTAAGGTTTATAGAGAGGGCATAGTTGTAAGGCCAGAAATGAAAAGACCCCATGGCCCTCAAGTACTCTAATAGCATAAGGGTAATAAAATAAGAAGAGTTAGCTGATGAGGCCTTATAGGAATGATTAAAATAAGTGGATCTTCCTCAAAGTAGAAGAAGGAGAGGATAGATCCAGGTAGGGGTCCATGGGAGTGCCACTTCCCTTACAATCAAGATGATTGCCCCTTAATTTACTTATAAATTAAGTAATAATAAATTATACTTAATTTATTATTTCTTAATAAATATAGTATAATTTATATAGTAATAATAAATTATAAAGATATAATTTGATGCTTGATTTCTATCATTTCTCTTTTGAAGCGGCACAATCTTGACTTCCTTCCAGTTCTTTGGAACTTGATCCAGTGTATGACCCATATTAAAAAAAAATAAGTCAAGGAAGACAGTGGTTAAATTCAGATGGGGCTCCCCAGGGCCTGGCACTGGAACTTTTTTATGCACCAGACCAGAAACATTTTTTTGTTTTGTGATTTTTCTCTCTTTACAGTAATTAAGCCTAATGCAAGATAGGCAGCAATGGCAGGTTATTAAGGCATGCATATGATTGGTGCAGTATTAAGAAAAGATCACGTGACTGAAAGATAAAAGCATAGCTGACAATGGAGTTGAAATGCTAACTCTCTTCAACCAAATTCCATATGTGAAACTGCCATAAAAACATTCACTATATATATATATATATATATACATACGTGTGTGTGTATGTGTGTGTGTGTGTACATATATATACACTGTATATATATATATACAGTGCTTTTTTCTGAAAAAAAAAAAGGTGCTGGTACTCACTATGAAGATGTTATTACAGCAACTTTCACACTTTTTAACATATCCTACGATATACCCTCGTTGCCTCTAGATTGCGTCTTGCTTTTGGTATCAACTGCAGAATGATGACCTCGGAGCAGCCATGAGTCCACATATTTGCTAGGGTTGAACTGAGTGAGAGAAGGTCCTACTATCCTGATGAGCATCAGTGTAGAAGTTATCCATACAAGCAGAGATGATGTAGATGAAGTTACTATAAGATTCATCTGAGAGAAACCCCTTTCACATTCACTGGAAGATATTGCAATTGTGCCCAAAGTGTACTTTAGAGGAAGTAGTATGTCCAGAATTTTATTTTCTTGAAGGTATTCACGGAAACCACAAACTGCTTCTCTTTCATCCAAGCAAAATTTGCCTGCTAACTTTTTAGTTTCAGCTTCACCAAATTACAGATGCTTTCCAGGATTTTTTGGCCAATACTTGGAATCTAAAATCTTAGCACATTCAGGAAAATCAGCATCATGTCCTTCAAGCATACACTTTCCAACAGCTTCTTTCAGGCTGTTATAGAAAGTAGATGAACTTATTGCACGACTGTGTCTTTCATTTTTGTGGAGCTCAATCCCTTTGAACTTCATGTTCTTCTGATTTTGAAGAGAAATACTATAGTATGGACCAGGATCTTCAATTCTTTCTTCAAAAAGTTGAACTGTATTCTTTTTCTTCCTGTCTGCTCTGTACAAGTCAATATTTCTCTCTTGTAAATCTAGACTTAGTGAACTAAGTTCTTGGAGAGCATTGCACATAAGGCCCAAATCAAGAACAAACTTGCATGATGTTATTTTTCTTAAAAGGCCCTCATAAAGAAAGCAATCTGTTGTGCTTCTTCTGCTGTCTTCTTTTGTCTCCAGAAGTGATGGACAAGGGCTTCAAAGTCTTGCCACACAGCAACAGTGTGAAAGCTAGATGCAACCCTGCGAGTGCTTAAAATTCTGCCAATTTTAAGAAGTTGAAGTTCTAGAGTCACTGCACATTCCTGTAGTTCCCTAGCATTCTTAGGTGAAGCATGATAAGTGACATAAAGTTTGTCCATGAAACTCTTAAAGTGATTCACTCCTGCCACATTGTTCACTGTGTCACTAACAAACAATTCAAGGCGATGGCTAGCACAATGTCAGAAAATAACACTAGGAAACTTCTTTTGCATTAGCCTCCTTACACCATTATGCACACCAAACAACAATGCTGCACCATCACAAGTTACAGAAATAAATACTCCTTTAAGTAACCTTCAGATAATCCTAAACACTCAAGATGACTAATTAAAGAGTTTAGAATTCCTCTAGCAGCTACATCTGATAATTTGATCAAATCTAGGAAAAGATTCACAGGAGCCGAATGTTCAGGAAGAACTACACGAACAATAACAATCAATGTTGTTGTGTTACTCACAGTTGTCGATTCATCAATAAGTAATGATATTTTGTTCTTGGTGTTCACTATATATTGTCTATGAATGTTTTTCTCATTTCATTTGTGATATGGCTCACAATGTTAATGCAAGCATTTGCAGAATGAAGAATACGGCCCATGTCTAGTCCATTAAGTTCCTGTAAATTTATTTCGTTTTCAAAGTTGTTAAATGATTGATTTCTTCTCACAACTTTGTAAGTAGTTCGAAACACTTTTCCTGTTACATCTTTATTATGAGAGACAAAGTATTTAGGAAAACTTTGTCTAATATTTTGTTTTTTGCTTCAGATTTTATTTTTTGGCATGTTTTGTGCACTGCACTCTCCTTATGATTGTAAATCTTTTTTCTTAATGACATAAACTGTTATTTGCTAGATTCTCCAAAAAATGACTGATTTTACCATTGCTCACTCCACTGAAATTTCATTCCCATGTGTTTATCGACAGCAAGACTTTCGACGTGATGTCGGAAGTCTTGCATGACACACTTTACAGCCCAACATTTTATTCTTGACATACAGCCACTCGTTTCTCTTGCAGAAGTCATATTTCTGCAAAAATTCTGGGCAATCATCATCAGAATCTGCTTCCTTTTGACCACATGGATCTTAGGTCTTGGTTTTGTGATCCTCTTCACCAAGTGTATTTTCAGTGCTACTTTCAGTAAAATAAGTAACTACTTATTTTACTCATTGTGAACAATGATTGCACTGATTTAACTTAGATTAATTCAAAACCCAAGTGAACACCTGCCTGTTGCAGAGTGAACATAGAACTCATAAACTGATATTGGAAGCAATTCGGAAGTGAACACAGCTTTCTGTTTCTGGTTGCATACCAACCTATGAAACAGGAAAGCAGAATACCAACTTATGAGTAATCAAAACTGAAAATTCAATTTGTGAACACAGTACCATCTACTGGAATATTTATAATACATTTTGCTGTCAATAAATCGCAAATTTTTAAAAACTTAAGAAAAAAAGGTGCCAGTACTGCATACTGTTGCATACCACCAGAAAAAAAGCAGTGTGTATATATATATATATTTATATATTTCTTAGTTTTAACATGTTTACGAATATTAACATGTTTGGTTGGATTTTATTGCTGCCGAGTGAACTCACGCACATCTAATTAACACAGAAACTATGCTATATAGACTCAAGCAAAATCATATGGTTTTGCTTGAGTCTATATAGCATAGTTTCTGTATAAGAGGACATGTGATTCATGAATTAGTGTCATTTTTATCCCAATTGTCTCTAATTGCACTATTTCTTGAGCAATATATTAAACAGAGTGCTTGTACTTTACTCACTGACATAACAAAAGTACTTGTTTTTCTTGCCTCTGCAGTATAGTGGTTATTGGGGAAGGCATGTTGTTTACCATGGAAGCAAGTTACTATTGCCCCCACATGAACGTGTGTAAGTTTTTTTATGTGCCAGGCATATGCGAAACTTTCTAATTTCTTTTTTCGAAAAGTAAAATGAGGGGGTGTGAGTACAAAACAAGTTTGTAATGACAGTTTGCGTAGTGATGTGTAGTTTATGAAGTCTGTAATGAATCCACTGAAACACAGAATTCCCACCAGTTGCAATGCAATAATATTAATATACTGAACGAAAGGAAAGATTTGCTGACTTGCTGGACACTCGACCAGTGGATCACATTTAAAGGTAAATATAATTGGTTATTTATTATTATTATTATTATTATTACAGGCAACTCCGAAGAGTCCTTAGACTTATCGAGGGAGGCCCTAAACATCATGTCAACCATTATTCAGCTTCCACACAATATCTATCATACTTTGCCTTGAACCCACTCACAGTCATGGCACCCACAACAGACTCTGGCAACTTATTCCACTCATTCACCACTCTCCATGCAAAAAACCTAGTTCTAACATCTTTGCTAACCACACTCTTGCCCAGTTTCCATAGATGTCCCCTAGTCCTCCCACCACCAGACCTGTTCTGAAAAATATCCTCTGAATTAATCCTATAGAAAACCTTCAGTGATTTGAATGTCTCAATCATATCACCCCTCTTTCGCCTATCAACCAATGTCTGCAAATCTTCACAAATCTTCAACACCCACAAATCTTCAACCTGTTCTCATAAGGTTCATTCCATAGACCTGCTATCATCTTGGTCACTCGCCTCTGGATCCTCTCTACCTCTTCCCCATCAAGAAGAAACCCTGGCATCCAGATCTGGGCACAGTAGTCAAAGATGGGGTCTTATCAAGGCTCGATACAGAGGAACAATAACTTGCTTGTCTCTGCTCGTCAAAGTATTCTTCAATAACCAAGTGATTTGATGAGCTGATTTAGCCTCTTTTGCAATGTGCCCCCTAAACTTCAACTCCCTATCCACCAATACCCCCAAATCCCTGGCTTCGTCAATCTCCTGGAGTACAGTTCCATCAATGTGGTATACTGCTGCTAATCTTTTCACTCCAAAATGCATAACCTTGCACTTTGCCACATTAAATTGACGTCCATTCTCCTTAGCCCAGTCCCCAATCTATCCAAATCATCTTGCAAAATTTTGACATCATGTGCATTCACTATTGCTCTACCCAACTTTGCATCATCATCAGCAAACAAATGAATAGTTCCTCTCAGATCCTTTCCGCTATCATTAGTGAACAAATTAAATAGTAGTGGGCCAAGTACAGAACCTTGTGGCACACCACTAGTCACAGGCCGTCTTTTGGACTCTACTCCAGAATAAACTGCTCTCTGATATCTCTTCATCAACCGACCTCCTATCCATCTCACCAATCCTATATCCATCCCCATATGCTGCAGTTTGCTGATTAGAATTCCATGTGGTATCCTGTCAAAGGCTTTAGCAAGGTCCAGTAGAATCACTGTAAACCCATTACCCTTATCCAGTTCAGCCATCACTGTGTTATAAAATGTGAACAAGTTAGTGAGGCATGATCTACCCTTCACAAAACTATGCTGTCCCCCATACAGTATCCCATTATCATCTATCCATTCCTGTATCTTTTTCTTGACTACTTTCTCCAAAACCTTGATAACAACTCCTGATATGCTGATCAGTTGATAATTTGCAACATCATTCTTGGAACCTCCCTTATGCACTGGTACTATTTTCCCCTCTTTCCACCCCCACAGGACTAACCCAGACCCGAGACTCAAATTAAACAAAATGGTCAAGGGCACTGACAATTCTTTTGTCTCTTCACGTAAGACCCGAGCTGGTGTACCAAACCCACAGATGAATTCACATTAAGGTTTTGTAATATACTATTCACCTCCATTTCATTCCTCTCAATTCCCATATAACCTGTTGGATCTTTCATTCCTGCAATATCACCACCTGAATAATATACTCTTGCATAGTACTCGCTCAGTAATTCCACTATATCAACTAATTCAGTTTCCTCCCTACAATCGGCATTCCTTAAAACCATTCTGCCATATACATTTTTTCTTTTACTTGCCACATATCGAAAAAAACTGTTTGGGGTTCTCTTTAGCTTGCGTGGCTAATTTCCTTTGATAATCAGCTTTGGCTTTCCTTACCACACTCATTACCTTTCTGGCCGGCCTGTGCTTTATACTGTTCATGTGCCTGCAGGTCACCTTTCTCCTTAAATTCCCTCCACAGTTGTTTCTTTTTTTGCAGCTCAAGCTTAATGCTGTTATTCATCCATTTAACCGCTACTTGATTTACTATCTGGACTCTAGTATACAGTATACAATCAGCCATTATCTCCTTCAAACACTCCTTTACCACTTCCCATGCACTATCAACCTCCAGCCCTTGCAGTTTTACATGCCATGGCACTGAACCAGTCTCCTGAGCTTGTCATACTCACCAGCCCGGTACTTCCACATGCACCCTTTCTTAGTTGAAAATTCCACACATCTGGCCACCTCCCAGGTCAAAACCTTATTCCATTACATGCTGTCTCGGGTAGTTATTCCTTAATAACTGTATAAAATCCAATTCCTTTCTCCCATGTGTCCTCTCCTCCTTCCAATCAATGTTACCATAGTTGAAATCCTCCATAATTACCAAATTACCCTCCTTCCACTCATTGCATCTATTTGTCTATGCATACTATCTTCACCATCTATTCCATCACCTGGTCTATAGCAGCACCCAACTGTATATTTTGTTCTGCTTGTCTCAGTCTCACACCAAATAGCCTCAAATGTGCTCTCTTCACTATCCTGCAGTTCAACTTCAATTCTCCTTGGCTGCAGTTCATCAGCTATCAGCAATAACACTCGTCCCCTTGTTTTTTTCTCTCTATCCCTCCTGAACACACTATACACTGTCAGCCATGTCTCACTAATTGGCATTAGTGAGTCATGGCTGACAGAATATGATATAACTAGTGGTATAGAATGCCAATAACCTGAGGCCAGGAAGAGCCAACCAAGGCCAAAAATTCTTCCTTCTTGTTCCTAATATTCCTGGCATTAGTATACATGAAGTGTAGAAGCCTGTTAGTCTCACCCCTATCTTGATGCCTATACTAACTATCCCATTCTGATTTGTTGTCCTTCGTACTAGCTCAGGCATATTATTCACATTCTTATACTCAACTGCCTCGCTGATGTCTGCATATGCACCCCCCCTTAACAGCTCTAGTTTTCCTCATCCACTTTCGCTTCATTCTGCAACACTTTTTCCTGTCTCCGTACACCAAATCCATTCAGATGCAATCCATCCATCTTATATAAGTCTTTTCGCCCATCAAACTCGCTCCACACGTCAAGCACTCTCCACACAAACTCCACACCACTCCTCATACATAACCTGCGCATAAAGTCATTTGCAATTATGGCCCTTCTTCTCAACTCTGTCGTACCACAGCAACAGCCTCACTATCTTAACTCTCTCACTCTTTTCTTTTGCTACCTCTAGTAATTCCTTCAAGTCTTCTCTCATAGCAAATTTATCTCCTTTTAAATCATTCGTTCCTGCCACTTTGCACTCTAATAGTCTCACTTACATCCTTAATTTTTGTGCCTGGTATGTACGATTTTATCGAACTCTCATCTATTACACCTTTTACAAGTGAATCACTGTACAATTTTGTAGGAACATTTTTCTGTTTTGTGACTTTTCTCTCTTTACGGTAATTATGCCTACATTATTGTGTTATTATTCAACAACTGTTTACAGTTTTGAATGTGTATATAAAGTCAATATCAACAGTAGTCTGATTACAAACACATTATGAAAGGGACAAGGAGGTTTGGAACTTCCCCAGATAGCATCCAAAGGTAAATACAATTGATTATTTTGTATAAGGCCCCGGAACTTATTCGTTTAGAATTTAACCACTGAAGGCAGATGTCAACACCATGGCACACTCCTTCAGAATACATAGTGATATATTATCAAGTCTCACAGCCTTATTAACATCAAGTTTGCTTAATTCTCCATAACTCTTACTCACTTACAGTTTGTCTCTCATCCTCCTCATCATCAACTGTACTGAAACTTTCCATGATGTCACATTCAGAAGTATGAAACACCTTTATGAACTTACTTAAATTAAGGGGATATTAAATCCCACATAGTTTTAAAACCGAATAAGAAACTCAAAGATCGGAATCAGAGAGTTTCTTGCCGAATATAGTAAACTATAAAGTATCGGCGACACTAGCGTTAGCCAATGCAAGTGATCCTAGTACGTAGTACAGTATCGGGCAACTCGTTGCAAAGGTGGGGGAAAAGTTCAGATCTCTATTCTTAGGTATTTTCCATAATGTAAAAACACATTTCCTAGGAAATGTATGCTGTTATTACATTATGGAGGGAGGTCACTACCCAGACCGGTTTCAGCCTTTTTTGAGGCTTCATCAGTGAGTAGCTAGACCTAATACCAAAGTGTATAGCGAAAAGAACTTATGTACTCTGCGAACGAGTTTTCCAAACAGGTGCAACCATTAAGTTACTTAAGTATAAAGAGCTAATAAGCTTCATTTCGGCAATGAAAACATTACTTAAATTAAGGGGATATTAAATCCCACATAGTTTTAAAACCGAATAAGAAACTCAAAGATCGGAATCAGAGAGTTTCTTGCCGAATATAGTAAACTATAAAGTATCAGCAACACTAGCGTTAGCCAATGCAAGTGATCCTAGTACGTAGTACAGTACCGGGCAACTAGTTGCAAAGGTGGGGGAAACTTTATAGTATACTATATTCGGCAAGAAACTCTCTGATTCCGATCTTTGAGTTTCTTATTCGGTTTTAAAGCTATGTGGGATTTAATATCCCCTTAATTTAAGTAATGTTTTCATTGCCGAAATGAAGCTTATTAGCTCTTTATACTCAAGTAACTTAATGGTTGCACCTGTTTGGAAAACTCATTCGCAGAGTACATAAGTTCTTTTCGCTATACACTTTGGTATTAGGTCTAGCTACTCACTGATGAAGCCTCAAAAAAGGCTGAAACCGGTGGGGGCTATTATGAGTTCGCTCCCTTAGGGTTTTTGCCTTAAGGGAGCAATTTGAGTCTCCGGGGAAAGTGTTCTCTAGCACGGCCCGCTGAGGGGCTTTGTCGGTGAATGATTTTCTTCGGAATTTGAACGGTTCTGCTCGGTGGTGGCGTGTGGGTGGAAGGCCATCACTGAGTGGAGCCAACATGAGATGGACAGTCTTTCGCCCACAATTGAGTGGCCTAGGGATCGTCCGAATTTTTAGAGACGGCTTTACTTACTCATAAGGCTGAAACCGGTCTGGGTAGTGACCTCCCTCCATAATGTAATAACAGCATACATTTCTTAGGAAATGTGTTTTTACATTATGGAAAATACCTAAGAATAGCGATCTGAACTTTTCCCCCACCTTTGCAACGAGTTGCCCGATACTGTACTACGTACTAGGATCACTTGCATTGGCTAACGCTAGTGTCGCCGATACTTTATAGTTTACTATGTTTGGCAAGAAACTCTCTGATTCCGATCTTTGAGTTTCTTATTCAGATTTAAAACTATGTGGGATTTAATATCCCCTTAATTTAATTAATGTTTTCATTGCCGAAATGAAGCTTATTACTCTTTATACTTAAGTAACCTTTATGAACTGTTCATTAAATATCTCAACTATATTCTCTGCAGGTTGTGCTTATACCATTTTCTCCAATCATTGTCATCCTTCCATAATCTTTTTTTTTTCCCTTGGCTACATATCGAAAGAACTCTCTAAGATTCTTTTTGACTTCATTAGCTCATTGAGAGAGGGCACCTATTCTACAATTCTATGTCTCTACCAGTTAATCCACATTCACTAACTACAGTGAACTGCCACTACCATTATTTTCTACACTAACATCATCTACTGCCCACCACCACCACCACTTGTATTTTTGTCTGTAAATTGTGTGCATTATCAAGGCCAATTTGTCTGTATGCGGGATGAAAAACCCAATTTTCTGGCAGAAAAAACCTGCTGTCTCCATATGAGATCAGCTAACTCACCTTCAATTGAAAATAACCCATATAAAAATTCCTCGACATGACATCAAACTTAGCCCTTTTCCCAAACTAAGTGCTCAACATACCATCATTCTTCCAATTGCACTACGGAGGCACTTACTTAATTAATAATAAATAAATAAATAATAAAATAATAAATAAATATTTTAGTATTTATTTATTTAATACTAATAATTTAATAATTTAGTTTAATAAATAAATAAATAATAAATGAATAAATAATAAATAAAATAATAAATAATAAATACAATAATAAATAAATAAATAATAATTAAATAAATAAATAATTATTAATTAATTTTGTCTTTATATACTTCTTTGTTCTCTTTGATTATTGCTTCAATATTATCATCCCAGTTTGTTATTCCCTTTCTCCTCTTCCATTTACTTTTTGTTCCAAGGTATTCTGTTGCTGTATTTATTAATATATTTTTTTAATTATTCCATTCTATCTCTATATCATCATTTTCTTTTATTTGCTCTAGTTTTACCATTTATTCTTTGTTAATAAAAGTAGTTAACACTTTTATCATCCAAGAGTTGAACTCTAAAAGATTTCTGTTAGCATCGATTTGGTTAATTTTAAACCATCTTGGAGTATTCTTCATTTTCCTTGTTAGAAATAATGATCAGATTCTAATTTTGCACTCCTAATGCCTGGCTATCTAGTATCATATTAACTGTTTTCCTATTAGCTATTATACTTTTTAGGCTTCTTGTTTTCCAAGTAAATTTATAGCAATCACTGTGCTTGAAAAAAGTAATAGTAATTTTTAAGTTATTATATTATTATTATTATTATTATTATTATTATTATGTGACACCTCCGAGGAGTTCAAAGACTCATTGAGGGAGGAGACCTACTCTGCAACTCTTCATCTGCATCATCTACACCAATGCATCTACTGTCCACCACTACCACTAGTATTTTCACAGACAATCATAAACATCCATGCCCACAGCACGATTCGAACCAGCAGCCTTTTGGCTGGAGAGTGGATACACTAACCACTTGGCCAATCAGGCTGGCAATTATATGTGAAAAAATCCGTGACAGTATCCATTTCTATTGCCTTGAATGAACCGTGCTCTGTATCCTTGTCCTCCTGATGTACTTCTACTCTTTTTGGCTTTAATTCTTTTGTTATCATTAACAAAACTCCTCCCCTGTTCTGTTCCCTTTGTCCTCTCTGAAAATACTATGCCCCTTGCATTCTATTTCTATGACTATATCTTCCTATGACTATATCATCCTCAGTCAACCAAGTCACACTAATGATTATAACTTTTGATAAAGTTGAACTAACCAATGCAGGAACCCTTATTCTGAATACTTCTGGCATTGGTGTACATAAACTGTACATAAACCTCCCTTCAACTTCACAACCTTCCTCACACACCTTACGTTGATTATTAAGAACTTGGAGAGCTATGTTCAGCACCATGTTATCACTCTTCCACTTACTCATATCTAGGTTGCGTGGATCCTCACCCATCTACCACAACCCCACCCCACCCCCCAAAAAAAGATTCTAGTTTCTTTAACTGTGCACTTCTGAACTCTTAGTGAACAACACTTTCTCAAAACACTTAACTCCAAGTAAATTCCTTACTCAGGGTGTGAATGTATGGATTCAGTCTGAAGTACAGAAGGACTCATACAAATCCTTCTGTCCATTAGACTGAATCCATACATTCACACTTTACACCATTCCTCCTCTGCACAACTTACACACTGATGTATTTGCAATTGTAGCTCTTTATCGTTATCTTTTTATCTCATCTGTATTTCCTGGCACTAGACTCACAGTTTTTACTCTCTGTCTTCTTATTTGCTTGTATAGTAACTCTTTTATATTTTCACACATCTCCACACAACCAAGATAATCATCTTTTTCAATTTCCTGTACATCTTCAAAATATATGGAAACAACTACCATGTTAGAGTAAAACTTCTGTTTAATATAAACCTAAATAATCACTCGACGAAGGAAAGGAATCTTTCAGTTTCCTTCCTTGCATCACTAATATCCTTAATATTAGTGATGCAAGGATATTACTTAATATTAGTAATCCTGGCCTTAGAGAAATACAGTTTCATCCCCCTCCCCTCCCCCTCTCTCTCCTCAAGCACTCCTCTCATTGTGAAATTAATAAATTTAGTAATATATTTAATGTCAAAATATGAATCTTATAAATATCCATATTCAGTATGAATTGAATGATCTATATGAAAATTATACATTTAATAGTAAATTTAAAGTTCAGTTTTATGCAGATATTGTGTGTTATTGAAACTTAATTTTAATTTGAACTCCAGAATTTTGTTAGCAAATTGTAAAATCCAAAATGAAAATTTGTCTCTGCATTTAGGTTTATAATTATTGGGTCATATACACAAAGAGAGTGGATAATTTGCTAGAAACAGCTTTACAGATCAGTATGTTACAGTCATATACAGTTTTATCCCATGCTGTTAATGGAGATAGAAAGGCTTCACCCAAGTCACTATTTCGAGTGAAAATTCTTTTGGAAGGCACACATGTAAGTTTTTTTTTTTTTTTTTATAAACAAAATTCATTGAGCTTTTATCTATTAATATTGAGCTTTTCTCCATTTTTATATTCTAACCATATATTGTGAAGTCCCCCCCCCCAAAAAAAAAGACAGAGAGAGATAAATGAAATTAGCTTATATAAATATATATATATATATATATCTTATTATTATTATTCCTTCCCTCCTCTTTCACCTTGCAGTGTCGAGGACTTTTCAACATTTAACTACTACTACTACTACTACTACCACACACACACACACACGCACACACACACACACACACATATATTTTTTAAAGAATTGAATGACATAAACCGAGAGCAAAGGAAAGAGGTTTAATAGTATCACATGACTAGTTTCGGCTTTTTACAGCCTTCTTCAGGTGTTTTCATAAAAAAAAAAAGAAAAAACATTAAACATTGAAGATAAAAACTGCGAACAGCACAGGAAAGTCTATACATATTTAACATGAAAACGTTGTAGTTAACGTATTCAAAGCTGTTCTTTCGTTGGCCACATTGTTGGCTGAGTGCGTGCATATAGCATCTTGTGAGCACCAGTATTTGATCACAGCAGCATGACAGTCTGGGAGATTGTAGCTTAAATTATTATTTAAATGTACAGGGTTGAGGATGATTTCTCTAGATTCTACAGTTTTTCTCTCCAGTTCATCATGGCAACAGAATATGTTGTTAGATCTATCCCAAAGGATTGTATGACTATGGTTTTCATCATCAGAATCGGCTGAAAAAATGATATGGCTGGATAAAGCACTGGCACGTGTTCTCTTGTAAGCGATGACCCTCCTGTGTTCTTCCATACGCAATTCAATAGAATTATCCATCTGGCCAAAGTAAGGAATGTCACAGTCACACCATATCTTGTACACAAGGGGATATTTTAGATTGTGATGGCTAGGCTTTGGACTGCTCACTAGAGAGCAGATCTTAGGAAGCAGAGTGTAAAAAGTTCTAATGTTATATCTTTTGAGAACCTTGGCTAATTTTTGAGAGACTGAGTGTATGTATGGTATAGATATATTGCCTTTAACATTATTCATTACTTCAGTATGATGACTAGGAGGATTAAAAAGATATTTTTTAGTAATTTTTCGAGAATAACCATTCAGTCTGAAAGTAGATCTAAGAAAATGGATTTCTTTATGAAGCTCATCTGGGTCTTCAAGAAGAGAGCAAGCTCTAGGTCCCAAAGTAGAAATAATTCCATGTTTCTGAGGAGGGAAATGATGGAACTGACTATGGAGATATCTATTGGTGTGTGTGTGTAGGTTTTCTGTACATCAAAATTTTAAGTTTTTCAGAAGAACGGGTCAGTTTCGCATCCAGAAAAGGCAGGGAACCATTAGTTTCAAACTCAGCCATGAATTGGATATTTGGGTGTTGACTATTGAGATATTCAAAGAAATTCAGGAGAGAATCATGTCCAAGGTTCCAAATGAGGAAAATGTCATCCACATATCGTTTCCAAATTCTAGGTGCTAAGGAATAGGAAGAGATAGCTTTAACTTCAAAATCTTCCAGATAAATGTTGGCAAGTACAGGACATAAAAGATTACTCATTGCTAGACCATAATGTTAGCCTTGCTTACACATTGCATCAAGTCCGGTTACTTCAGATTCCAAGATACTATATACAAGCAAAATCATGGACTTGCTATGGGTAATCCTTTATCCCCTGAACTCGCAAATATTTACTTAGAGGATTTTGAAAGCAAGGCTATCTCTTCCTTTATTTTAACACCCAAAGTTTGGAAACGCTATGTAGATGATGTCTTCATTATTTGGATCCATGGATGTGATTCTCTTATGGTTTTTCTCGAACATCTCAGTAGCTGACATCATAGTATTAAGTTTACTGCCGAGCTTGAAATGGATAATTCCCTGCCTTTTCTTGATGTCAAACTGACCTGCTCTTCTGGTAAACTCAAAATATCGATATATAGAAAGCCCACACATACCGACAGATATCTGCATAGTCAGTCTCATCACTTCCCTCCTCACAAGCTTGGAATAATTTCCACCTTGGGACATAGAGCCCATTCTCTTCTGGATGACCCAAATGAACTTCTTACAGAAATAAACTATCTCAAAACTTCTTTCAAAGTTAATGGATATTCCAAGAGAATCATTGAAAGATTCCTTCTTAATCCTCTTAGACATCACTCAGAAGAAACAAATAGATTCAAAGGCAATATATCTATTCCTTACATAAGTACAGTTTCACATAAATTAGCAAAAGTTCTAAGAAAATACAATATCAGAACTTTGTTCACTCCACTTCCAAGGATCTGTTTCTTAATAAGCCATCCAAAACCTTGTGATCATCATCAACTCAAATACCCTGGTATATATAAAATATTGTGTGATTGTGATTCCTTATTTTGGGCAGACAGACAAATCTGTTGAATTGCGTATGGAAGAACACAAGGGACATTACTTACAAGAGACAGTGAGCCAGTGCATTATCTAGTCATATCCTTTTCTCGGCTAACCCTAATGATGAAAACTAAAATCACAAAGTCTGCTGGAAAAAATCTACTAACATCTTCCATTGCAATGATGAACTAGAGAGAAAAATCATGGAATCTAGGGAAATCATCTTCAATCCTGTTCATCTAAATAATAACTTGAGCTACAACCTCCCAGATAGTCATTCAGTTATAATCGTGTACAGGCATTCATGAGATGCTACTAGCACGTACTTTCCCAACAATACAACAAACGAAAGAACAACTTTAAATACAACCACAATGATTTAATGTCAATTATGTATAGAGACTCTCTATGATGTTTATAGTTTATTTAAGCTTCAGTGTTTTAGTGTTTTTTCTTTCTTTTATAATGTCACCTGATGAAGGCTGTTACAAGCTGAAACTAGTCATGTTTTTATATTAAAACCTTTTTACTTAAATCTCGGTTCTAGTCATTCAATATTTTTAAAAAAATATGTATGTTAACCAAGTTAATGATCATTCTTTCATATATATATATATATATAAGCCCCTGAGGTCCCAAGACCTATGACATAACAGTATCATATGTGGGCAACAGTTAAAAGAAGAAAGAAATTTATTGATATGTTTCTTAAGATCTAAGAGTTGTAATCATTAGAGAAAACTGTAAGAAAGACTGTTCAAAAGAGTACAGGTGTAGGGTCTGAAGGAAAATGAGAAATTGTTCAATAAGGTTGGATCTTAACTGAATATGAGTGTTAACTAGCAGTTACTCATGTTCACACATGATTAGAAGGAAGATGGAGAAATGATAGTGGACAGTTCAGTGCAGCAGTGCCCATAGAAATACTTATAGAAAAGACATAATGCAGCAATAGAACATCTGGGAGAAGGTGACTGGAGGGAGTTAAGGAGAGAGGGATCATCATTTAAGCAAAATTTCTCTCTTCTGAATGCAATCAAAGCATTCTGAAGGAGGGTTTAGGTTTACCATCCCAAATATGGGAACAATATTCTAAGGTTGGATGAATAATAGCATTGTAAAATATCAGGAATTGAGCTGGAGAGAAGTAATGTTTAGTATTCTGTTTTGTTCTAAACAATACTTGGATGCAGAAAAAGTTATGGATCTGATGTACTTGTGCTAGGATGTGCAGAATACTGAGCCAAAACAGATTAGATAAAGGGGGATTCCAGGTACAGTAACCTTTGGCATGGGAGATCAGACATGACAGATACATAAATCATACCCCTCTTATGAAGTGGATCATAGAAAATGTAACGAAAACAGTTTTGGTGAGTTGTTGTCAAAGAGGATTTCAGTTGTGGTTTAGTGGGTAACATATCGAATGTGGATGGGTGTAGGTGGTTGTGCACATTAGTGATATTAGTATTGAAACCTCCAATGTTGGTAAGTCATTCTGAAAGTTATTTTTATTACATGGAATTTTAATATGCTGTTGGAGTTTTGGGGTGTGTGTATATATATATATATATATATATATATATATACATACATACATATATATATATATTAGGATAACCAAGCGATTTTATATGCTTGGTTATTTTAGCTCCTAATCCCAAGTGTGCAAACAATTAAGTTTGCGCCTGAAACAAAGTTCAAGTCTAAAGATGGTACAACACCAGGGCAGCTCATTGTAAAGGTGGTTAAAGCTTTGATCACTATTCTTAGTATTTTCCCATAATGTAAAGCACATCTCACTAGAAGATGTATACTGCAATGCATTATGGGTGGGGTCACTACCCAGACCGGTTTCGACCTTTTTTGAGGTCTCCTCAGTGAGTAGCTAGACCCTAAATACCAAGGTTTTAGTAATACAAAGCCTTATCAACTTTAATTATATAAGTTGCAACAAGGTGTATTAAGTTTTAATAAAAATCTCTGGAGGAGATATTGATGGGAATAAATTTTTAACTTGGGTATATTGTATATTAGGATAACCAAGCTTGGTTATCCTAATATACTATATACCCAAGTTAAAAATTTATTCCCATATATATATATATATATATATATACATACATACATATATATATATATATATATATACACACACACCCTAAAAAATTTTATACACCCTAAAATATATATATATATATATATATATATATATATATATATATATTTATTTTTTTATTTTATTTATTTTTTTTTTTTCATACATATTTGATATTTTTGATACTTTTTTGGTATTTGTTGTGGGAGATTTTTTCAAAATGAATTTTTTACAATTTTTTTGTGCTGTCTATCATGGCAGTAGACAAAATAATGGGAAAAAAATTTATAGAACAGGAGCATGCAGCAGGGCAGACTTGGGTTCCCCTCACCTACATACACAGGGAGTCCCCAGACTCCAAACCAAGTATGGCCTTGGACAGCTGTCTCTTCAAACTGCTATACTTGGACCCCATCTAGGTATAACCCAGCAAAGTTTATTCACTAGCCGATCAGGAAGCCTTTCGAAGTAACTGGTTTGGTGTGTACTGTCTGGCTACCAACCTGGAGAAACTTCTTTACTGCTGTAACCTCAAATGTAGGAGGTATTGGCTCCCTACTGAAATAATTATGATATGGAAAGCATGGACAGGGAGGCCTCCACTCTCGTTGCATGCATGCAAAAAGGAGAGAGACAGATGATGGGCCTATAATATCCTCATTATCCATTGAGGATATTATATTATAAGTCCTATCAAGAATTCATTTAAGAAGACTATAACTTTCTGACATAGGATTACTATGGCACTGAGCAGAAGGTTTTGTCCTCTCTGCCTGGTCTCTGCAGGTCCATTCCTATGTAGAGAACTGAGCTGAGCTTCAACACAGTTCAGTGACAGATAGTGACATTTATAAGTCACTCTCTCATTTGAACAAACTTATTTCTGCCAGGTCTCTGATCACACTGGTAGGCCCATGTATGCTGGTGGACTTTGTCTGCTTCTCAGCTGAGCGGATGCTTGGTACATGGTGGGCTTTTTTGTATTGCTGCATGGTGCTGAAGGTTGACAAGGTGATAGCATGTGCCAGGCTGAGATTTGGCACACTGCTCTCAGGCAGAGTTAAGTGATTCATAAGAGCCCAGTTACAGAATGACTTAAAAAGATCTGCTTACAAGTTTTTGGAACCTTAGGTGATATGAACAAAATTATTTCTACTTGATGAAAGCCAAAAGTTTGAATACATGGGCAGATTCTGTGTTTTTTAAATAGTGTAAGCCAAGGCAACTTTAATGCTTATGAAGGTTATATTCTCATAAGCTCTCTGGTAAACTTTGAAGCATTTTATGTTTCAGAAATTATAGACACGCTAACACAAGAATATTTTAATATTTGCCAAATATTTCAGTCTGAAACTAACAGACTATCCTCAGTGGCTACATAGGAACAGTTTTTTACAAGGGTGGAATACCAACAAAAACTGTTGGTAAAAAAAAGTTAAACAGTTATGTAAAAAACTTCCTATGTAGCCACTGAGGATAGTCTGTTAGTTTCAGACTTAAATATTTGGTCAACATTAAAATATTCTTGTGTTAACGCGTCCATAATTCCTAATTTTAATGTCACAAGTGTCTCTCAAGAGTAAAATTATATGTTTCACTTCTATTTGGCTGTAAAAAAAATGACAAAATGATAATGTACTGTAAAATCTTGATGTAGCTTAAAAATACCAAAGTGCTTTACATTGATTTTTTACATAGGTCAAGTCCTATGAGAACTGTAAATAACCTTGTTTGTTTCTATGTATATTTTGCTAAATATTAATGTAGTTAACCCAGTGGGAAGTGAATGTATTTACTGTTTTAATGTCAAAATCAAAGGCAATGCTTTGTCATTGGAACTTTGTATATAATTATGTGTAAGAGTGCAGGAAAGTTGTTTACTAATTTTGTGTAGGAGCGAAGTACTTACAAGCTCTGTGCTAACACCTTTACAGTTAGTATCTAAGAGTGCCGCTAGGTTTAGAGACGTTTCCATGGCTCGAAAGGACAAGAAAAGTATCAAAGAGGTCTGCTAGTTTTAGACAAGTTCCGTGCCTGGCAAAATATGATCAAAAGAATGCATGGAGGAGAACAAAGAGCGGGCAAACTTAATGGAACATGAAAGAGTCATGCCAAATTCTTCGGGGTTTACTACCCTTAGTGCAAGGACCCAAGATCAGAAAATAAAAGGGCACTGAGATGAGCATAAGGGGCTTCCAGTCGTCAGCAGAGAGTCATCAGAAGTCAGAACCAGAGGAGTCCAAACCAGAGCAGTGGCAGCAGAGAACAAGGAGAGGCAAGGCCCTGGTTACAAAGAGGAGAGTCCAGGTCCAGTTGCGACAGAGGAGAGCCAAGATTCAAGTGCCAAGAGAGCAAAGGCGAAGCACTGTTACCAAAGAGAACCAGATCAGTTATCGGCAGTCAGCAGTTACAGTCATCGGCGATTAGTAGCAGAAGTAGCAGCAATTAGAAGCAGAAGTTCCCAAAGTAAGGATCCAGAGGAGAATTTGCCTGTATGCTGAAACCTCTTGTATGTGCTATTCGAGTACCGCAGATTGCAGTTCCAGTCCAAAAGCCCGCTAATATTCCCACGTGATACCGCTGTAGCAAGATACTCCTGAAGGAAGACTAAAACTCAAGATGAAAGAAAAGCCATAAAGACTGTAGTAAAAGACTCTTGATGAATGTACGATACAGAGCCTCTGTAAGTTACTTCACTTTGTGTATTTTCTCTTATAATCTAGGAGATATGTTGTATATGGACTGTTAAGAATTAATTTATATTAATAAGAAGTGTCCATAAGATAGTCAATTGGCATGTTAGAAGTTGATATCTAAGTTGTAAAAACTAACCTCTTTGAGAGTAAACTAGAAGTTTAATAAGTTGTGTAAGCAGAGAGTAAATAAGTTTTAGAGTTAAAGAGATTATTTAGTGTTGAAGTAAAAGGTTCTAATTTTATGCTAAAGATTTTTATAGATGGGTAGAGAAAACAATCTCCCTGTTGTCGTTTGATTCATGTATATTTCATATTAATGTAAATAAAACGTGTTTTAATTATTTGTTAAAAGAGTGCTGCCTGATCCTTTATTTCACAACTGCACTGTTCCTAAACAAATCGAGCTTGTGAGCGGGAAGCAACTAAGGCATTAAAAGTGCAGTTTTATTAAGAACCACAACTGTTTATGTAAACTTTGTTGAAGGAAGTTACGCTAGACCGGAAATTTTATTGAGTCTTATGCCGAATATTTGATATACTGATGGCACAGTCTGACAAATAAATTTTTCAGTATTCATAGGAATATGACTAATCAATACGGAAGGTGGAGAAACATAATACGCAGTAGAGTAAGTGAGTAAGGTTACAAGAGAGAGAAAGTGTGCACTGCTAATTAGAATAACAGTATATAAAGTATAGAGTAAAAGACTATATAAATAGAAACAAAATGGCATATTATTACAGTACGTTAGATGGTGCAATGCCATCTATAAAATAAATAATTATTTTATAGATGGCATTGAACCCAAAACTTTTGTGGAGACAGATACAGATTTGTAGCTTGGGGAGATATACACTGCAACTCCTTTTCATTTTTGTAAAGAAGTTATGATTTCCTAATAATAAACTGCAAGTACAGAAATACCTCAAATAGTGCAGTTAATGCATAATGAAAACATTAAGTATGAACTCATACCACTCTGGGTGGAGCATTAATATTTCAGTGTGATGCATGCTAAACAATGTTCTCTTGTTACCAATATGTTTCTTAGGTCTTTCACCTGTTTACATTTCATTTTTTCCACTCATTCTGCACAAAGGGTAATGAGATGCACGTAAGAAGTTTGCAAGGCAGCCACATCTTTGCTACTGCAATATTATCTCTGGCTAGATATTTCAATGGAGTAAATATGAATTGTTTTGAAAGCCTGCATGGTCTATGCATCTGCATAAAATTAGGAATGATTTAGGAAATATGGACAAAAATAAACATGAATATTTTTGTGGTCTATCAAATCATTTTCTAAGCAAGTGCTTAGGAAGAAAAAATGAATTTATTGATGTGTTTCTTGAAGACCTGAGGGTTGTAATCATTGGGGAAAATGGTTTGAGGAAGACTGCTCCAAAGAGTAGAGGTGTTGGAGGAAGATGAAAAGTTGGTTTGTGAAGTTTGAAACTGAAATATATAATATGGATGTTGACCAGCAACTGCTCATATTTGTACATTTCATAACTGTGAAAAGAGTTCAAAATCGTTACAAACAAAACACCACTAGATTTTTTTTTTTTTTTGCTGGTTACACTTTTGAATATTTCAGCAATTAACAATACCAATCATCATCATCATCATCATCATCATCATCACTAACCAAATCTAAACAAATATGGTAAAACTTCTTAAGATTTAGGACTTCTACCCAACAGCCAAGGCTGGCTACAGCATCCATAAAGGTTCCCCTTCCCCTTAGGATTTTAAACTTCTTTTGTTTGTGTTTTTGTGTGTGCTATTACAATTTTTGCATTGTAATAGCAGTAGTCATCCTCCTATATAGGAGATGGAACATGAATGGAAGAATGGAATGGAACTGTTATTCATACAATACTTATTATATGTTTCCTTAAACTCATTCACTAACAAGACACTCATGATTGCCCTTGCAACCCAATCCATTCATTTTCATTCATTTATCACTCTCCATGCAAAGAATCTAGTCCTCATGCACTTGTTAACCATATAAGTGCCTCCAGAGTGCAATTGGAAGAACGATGGTACGTTGCGCCTTTCGATTGGAATAGGCCTAAGTTTGATTCTCGTCATGATGGGAGGAATCTTTATGTGGACTTTTTCAATTGAAGGTGAGTTAGTCGATCTCATATGCAGGTAGCAGGATTTTTTTCTCCCTGAAACTTAGGTTTTTCATCCCGCATACAGACAAATCGGCCCTTCAGAAACACGCAATTTACAGACAAAAAAATACTAGCTGTGGTGGTGGGCGGTAGACAGTGCTGATGTTGATGATTGGTAGTAGATGATCGGTGTAGTGATGGAGATGGAGGGTTGTACAGTGGGTGTCCTCCCTTGATGAGTCTTTGGGCTCCTTGGAGGTGTCACAAATAATAATAATAATAATATTCCTACAAACTTTGGAAGAAGGAGGAAGGATTCATTCTCTTCTTACCCATCATGTAATCAAAAATTTCATCTGTGCCTACTCCATAAAACCACTTCAGTAACATATATGTTTCTGTCAGTGGCAGCCGGTGAAAATTTTAAGTGGGGGTGCTGCATATACAAAAAAAAAAAAAAAATGTAATCAGTAACGAACTTATTAATAAATAAATTTACATATTAAAAATTGCTTTATTAAAAATATTTCATCCTCACCACGAACAAACACCAATAATAAAAGTTTCATATCAATAGCAATGACAAGTGCAAACGAATATTGGTGTTAGATCACAGTGCACTTGTTTTGTGTAACGATAATTGAAAAAATATAATACTTTTCATATTTTCAACAGTGACACTCATCATAATTCAGCCTTGTATCTATAATAAATAAATAATTATATGTTATTTTAACAAAATAAAATAAGATTGACAAAAAATAGTTCGCCACGCAACACACCAATAATAAGCATTTCATATCTCACAGAAATAACGTACTTAAGCATACTAAAGATACACTGACGTTTGGGCGGTGTCTGAATGATGTAATGTGCAATGACAAGCGCAAACGAATATTGGCGTTAGATCGCAGTGCATTTGTTTCGTGTAACGATAATTGAAATAATATAATTATTTTCATTTTTTCAACAGTGACACTCGTCATAATTCAGCCTTGTATCTATAATAAATAAATAAATAATTATGTTATTTTAACAAAATAAAATAAGATTGACAAAAAAGTAGTTCACCACGCACACATGCCAATAATACACGTTTCATATCTCACAGAAATAATGCGCATAAGCATACTAAAGATACACTGCCATTTGGATAGTGGGAATGATGTAACATGCAATGACAAGCGCAAATGAATATCGCTGTTAGATCGCAGTGCATTTGTTTTGTAATCTAAAGCGTTAATCGAACAATTCCAATTATTAACTATTCAATCAATGTCAAAACATAAGCTGTAACCTTTAACATGTATTGTACTTATATAATATTGTAAGCATTGTTATTATTTATAAACACAAACAAAATTTAAATTTTTAATTTTTTCCTTGGGGGTGCTGCAGTGTCACAGTGCTTATGTACGGGCACACTAGTTTCTGTCATATCCTCTATTTACTGCCTGCAAGCCATCAGTCTGTCCTCATAGGGAGAGCACTCTGCAAACATAAGTATATTAAAGTCTTATAGAGAAATAATAACCCTCGTATATCTAATTATCAACTTATCCTCATCTACTTACTTTTGCAATATGCATTCAAAACTTTAGCTCCCTCTTTGCCATTATTCCATTTTTGCCCTTGCCAATTATTTTGTAGTCTAGTTCCATCAATGTAGAATTTTCATCCCAACACTTTGACACATTAAAATGGTAACTATTATCCTTTGCTCAAAATACAGGTATATTTAGATCATCTTGCAGGATATCTATATCATCATTAGCATCACCTAACCCACTTTAGCATTGTTGACTAACAACAGGATATTTCCACTTGAAATTCTCAAAATACTGTATCATCATTATAAAAATTAAATCACAACATCCTAAGTACGGAACCCTGTGGCACACCACTGGCTATCTGCTTTCTTTTCAGTTTTACTCAATCATTTACTACTTTTTTAATGTCTGTTTATCAGACACACACTGTCTTTGCCATGTCACCAGTTTTATATCAATCCTTGTTTTCTCTAGTTTACATTACAGTTCCATGCAGTATCCTGTCAGTTGACTTTTCAAATTCCATCAGTATCACTATCTATGTCCTTTAACCAACTAACACAAGACCATCCCTTCATAAGCCATTAAAAGATGGTCATGGCTTGCCATTGAGTATTATGTTCCTATACCATTCCTGAATTCTCCTTTTTGGACTTCTTCATTACCTTAACCCTCCTACCGGCCGAGGTGGATGAAATAGTAAGACCACCCAGAATTTTCATGGATCAAAACTTCATTGGCATTCTATCTTTCATTAAGTATTTAACCTCCTCCGCTGTTAATCCCTTAACGGCGATTTTAGAGCCATTAGCGGATTAACTGTGGTTGAGCAACTTTTGAGTCACTAATTTTCTTCACTGTACTAAGATATTTGATCTTTTTTTTTTTTTTTTTTTGCTGCACAATTTATTTATTGTGTCTCTTTCCAAACACAGAAGTTTCACATCTGCCAAAATAAATAATCAATCCTGAAATGACCACAGATTTTTTTGCAATGGACTAAAATTTCTTTTTAGTCCATTTCTGCAGTCTTTCTACTCCTGATAATGACTTCAGTATATGGGTGGAAATATTCAGAGTTTTGTGTTATTTAACTTATTCATTTCAAAAACAGTGTTTTCACCATTAAACATCCAAACTGATAGTGAACAAGCTGGCCACTATCAGTCATACAAACTGTTGTTCTTGGCAAATTAAGAGGAAATATTTATCTCATATCAGGAGTCACAATTGCTGCCCAAAGAGAATCAGTCATTAAAGAACCAAGTTATTAAACTACATTTATTAACAATGTTGCATAGTTGACATGTATGAATTATTATTATTATCAGACCAACCTCTATAGAGTCAGCACATTTAATTCGTTGTAGGCAGGTCACTCAACGAACAACATATTTAACATATTGAACCTTAAAATCTCAACACTCCCTGCATTCACAATGCATTCTAGTATTCCATTCACCTAGAATTCTCCATATAAAAATTTTACACCTGACACCCTTTTTCACTACATCCTCATACAACTTGTAGGAATGGCCACTTGTTCTTCTCCTCTCACCCTTCTACTCTTTTTATAATCCTTCTGTATCAATCCAATAAAATCCTATCACTAAGGCAGGCAGTAGATGGGGTTATGTTGATGGTAATATTGTGTCCTTAGAGGGTTAAGTAAGGGAGATGGTGAGTTGTAATGAAGAAGTGTGCCCTCCCATGATGAGTCTCTGGAATCCTTGGAGGTGTTACATAATATATATATATATATATAAAGCAAAGTCTGTTTTTGATCTTCACTTATAACTTGAGAATGAATTGATCGATTTTGAGGATGTTCCAAAGATGGTTTATGTGCATTTTCATTGATGTACACCTCCATATTATGGAGCAGTGATTAATCTTTTTTTTACTTCATGGTCTGTACTGCAGTTAACAATATCTGGCCACTATTTTGTGGCCACCACCACATATTGTTAAATTCTTTTGTTATTACCTGTGACCAGATATTGCTATTGTTAGATATTGTGATATTAAGTTCTTTTGTTATTACCATTATTATATGTATTAGTAGTTTTATTAGTAGGTTTTTTTTTTTTTCCAAGATGCTCGACTCTGCAGCAAGGCTTATGAGACTAAATAGACAGAGTGAAATTATTGAAGTTTCTTGGAATAATAAATAATGCTCTGCTTTCTCTTACAATTGTAATATAAGATATTCCACTGAACCAACAGTTGTGATCGGTACTATGACTGTAGTATGTCAGCACTGTAAAGCAGTGCTGACATACTACTTAAATGCAGAAATGAATCTCCCAGAATGTGCTGTTTGAATGTAAAGGTGAAACTAAATGACATCACAGCTCCTCCTGAACCATTATTATCACTCATTACAATGCAATATCTACAGTCTCATCAATTTATTGAAACTATTCGAGCTTACAGTTACACATTTCAAATGACATCATTTGGCAAAGCAAATAGTTGAAAGAGGATTCATGCCTACTTTTAAGGTGCAAAGTCAAGTGTACCATTTGGCTGGAAGTTTGTTGCGAGCCAAACCAAATAATCATAAATTTTGCAAATTTATTTTGTTTCAAACCTATACAAACAAGCAACTTTCCATTGTAGACAGATCACAGGATCAAACTCAGAAATTGTATTTGATTTACAAGGAATGTTACATCAACAATAATATATATATATATATATATATACAGGGTGTTCGGGATAAATTTGACATATTTATAATTAATTATATTTTTCCGTAAGTTACATGTATTAACACACACTTCTCTTCATTTAAAAGTTTGGACCCTTCTTCATTCATATACAAGATGTCAGAAAGGATGGATAGCTGGAACCCACCTGAATCATGGAAGAGAATAACTTGTATCATGATGATTCATGCCCGCCATCAAAATAAGGATATTACGACTGCTGCCCAATGCTCCCTGAATACAGTAAAAACAATCAGGCATGAACTAGAGACTTGCAATGGTGACTACGAGGATGTAGCAAGAAGAAAGATCCCTAGCAGACGATCTGATTGCGTTCGTACAGCAGAATTCCTCGCAAATCTGCAGGAACAGGTGTTGAAGAACCCTGGCATTGGAATTCGGGCTTTGTTCGTGGAGTTGCTAACTGTAGTCAAGCCCTGGATAACAAGGGTAGCCAATGGTAGGCCGTATGTATGGCAGCAGGATTCGGCCCCTTGCCACACCTCTGGGAAAAGTCAAAAATGGTTGTCTGAAAATTTCTACGACTTCACCAGTCCAAATGTTTGGCCTCCAAACTCCCCAGACCTTAACCCCATGGATTATTTTGTATGGGGCGCAGTTGAAAAAGACACCAATCGCACTTCCAGTAATACAAAAGCCCAGTTAATGGATAAAATTAAAACAGTTTTTGCGGCCCTTCCCAGGGAGACTGTAGCATCAGCTTGTTCGAGGTTCCGAAGCAGAATTGAAGCTGTGATCGATGCTAATGGTGGTTATTTTGAGTAAATCTTGTTGATAGTATTGTAATTAACTCTGCCTGTAATGTTTTTTTGTCAATTCATTAAATTTAATAGATACAAAGAAGATTTTCTTTTTCCTTACGAAACTGTCAAATTTATCCCGAACACCCTGTATATATATATATATATACAATCTTTTAAGTTGGCTATAGAAAATGCTAACAATATGCAAGAACTAAGACTGGTCATACATGCAAGCCAAATACAGACAGGATATGATGCAGGCAGATTCAGTGTGCCCACAGGTAATGAAGTAGTGATCATCATTACTGGACAAGAATTTAACCTCAGAGACATAAGCTTACATGGTC
This sequence comes from Typopeltis vanoorti, assembly GCF_054136105.1. NCBI lineage: Eukaryota > Metazoa > Arthropoda > Arachnida > Uropygi > Thelyphonidae > Typopeltis > Typopeltis vanoorti. The sequence goes on along the minus strand of NC_143572.1, from coordinate 39,151,000 downwards.
ACGACGATAGACTGAAATGGATATGTAAGATGCATAGAGCCTATGATGTGCTCCAATATCCACTTTTATTTTGCAGAGGAGAGTATGGATATTGCATTGATTTACCACAAATGAATCCAGTAAGTGGAGAAACTACAAGCAGAAAAACCAATTTGCTAACGTGGACAGTTATCTGGTGTAAAAAGGGCGATATGCTCTAGGTCATGTTTATAGTGTACATTCCAATAATGCTGAATGCTTTTATTTACAAATGCTCTTGATGTGTGTGAAAGGACCAAAATCATTCAGCGACCTAAGAACAGTAAATAGGGTTGCACATACAATATACTGGGATGCATGAATGCATGACTTTGAATTTGACAGAAGATGATTCTCACTGGTCCGATTGTCTCAGCGATGCAATAATTTCAAACTCACCATCATCTTTGTGCCTTTTGTTTGCTGTAATGTTGGTTCATTGCAACATGACTGACCCTCTGTCACTATGGTCAACTTACAAAAATTATCCTTTCTTTCATGCTTACATGGTGATCAGAATACATTACGAAAAATTATGAATACAACTATCATGTTAGAGTAAAACTTTAGTTTAATATAAACCAATTAAAAGAAACACATGTATTAACCACAGTGAAAATTATTTAATTGTAAATATTTCATCCTAAGTATCTTAGGACATCATCAGTACAGTAGTTTAAAACAATAATAGGAAAAATTTTCCTATTATTGTTTTTTGAGTATTAGGAAAGATTGAAAAGATGTAATTTGCAGAGTCTGGTGGAGAGAAGGAAGAGGGAAGATATGATAGAGACATACAAGTTGGTAAGGGGTTGTTATAAGATCAATGGTGGAGAAGTTCTACAGAGAATAATGAGAGATCAGGGGAGAACCAGAGGTCATCCCTGGAAACTGTATAAAGAGGATGTGAGTAGGGGAGTGGGAGGCAGGTTTTTTTCGTGCAGAGTTGTGAGTGATTGGAATGCCTTGCCTGAGAGTGTGGTGTCTGCAAGGAGTCTGAATGTATTTAAGACACGGCATGATGAGATATGTGTGTGTGTGTGTGTGTGATAAAAGGACCTCCCAGATGAGTCTTTGACTCCATGAGGTCTTGGGTAATAATAATAATAATAATAATAATACTGTACTGATGATGTCCTAAGATACTTAGGATGAAATATTTACAATTAAATAATTTTCACTGTGGTTAATACGTGTGTTTCTTTTAATTATGATCGCACCACAGGTTTCCTTATTTAAAAAAAAAATATATATATATATATAAAAACCAAAATATATACATTTGACGTTTTGACCTTCACATTAAGGTCATCTTCTGGAGTATATGTATATATACAAAGAAACAAGCTACACTACAATCTACATGACATGCTAAAGTTACTGATCACCCATTAAAACAACTTACCTGACATCTGGCGTTAAAAAAAAAAACTCACTGCATCAAAGCTAGAGCCCCGTTATTATTATTATCTATTAGGTTACAAAGCTAATTAAGCTGGAGAGTAACATGTTCATGCATAAAATAATAGACAGATAAATAAATAAACAGAAAATAAAATTTTCTGTTTATTTGATGAAAAGGCTGTCCCCAGCTATTCTTGATGTTTTTAAAGAGAATTTCATTGTTTGTCCCGAGGTTTGGTGTATCACGCCTGGAGAGTTGGAAGAAATCCCAGTATACTGCTTTGGGTTTGTGTGTGAGGATTTCTGTTCCTTTGTCTCTAAGTACTGTGAGTGATTTTACTAGTGTGCGGTACCACTTGGGCACAACCCTTGCACGGGGTCAAGCATAGTCTGTGGTTCCACAGAGGGGGAGGAAAAGTCCTATAAAATATCTAATTAGGAGGCCTGAAATATGGTTTTTGAGTTTAAGGCCGTCCGTACGGTTTTGAATATATTTGCATAAAGCAAGCTTTTGAGATCAGGCAGAGCGTACCCCCCTTCTTCATGTTTTAGTTGCAGGTATTGTTTTTTAACCTCATGTTTTTTTTCATTCCAGAAGAAATCTATGAGTTTTTTGGATAATTGGTTTTCTTGTAGCAGTGTGATGCCCGTGATATTGACTGTGTGCATCAGCATTGGGGTAATGATTGTTTTTATCACTGTGGCTCTGCCATAAAAGGAGAAAAAGGTGGGTTTGAATAGACTTATCGTTTCCGTACTTATATCCTGTAATTTTTTAACTGGTAAAGCTAGCGACTCAGAAAAGGGAACTCCTAGTATTGTTAGCGGCTGCATATGCAGCGCTAAACCGTAGGGAAGTCCGGTGTTATGGAAATTTCCAAAATTTTTGATTTTGGTTTTTTGTGCATTAACTCGGAGACCACTGACTATGCTGAAGTTTTGCAGTATATCAAGATAGATGCAGATAGACTCAGAGTCTCTGAGTGTGGCCACTACATCATCTGCATATGCTACTATTTTGCACTGTTTGGAGACTTGGGGCAGTGGAATGCCATTAATTGCAGGAGTGTTCTCTATTCTTTTGATGAGGATTCTAATGCTAGGGAAAAGAGAAGGGGCTTAGTGGGCAGCCTTGCCTAACCCCTCTCTTTATACGGATTGGTTCTGTCAGAAACCCATTAATAGACATTTGTGTCGAGGCCTCCGCGTACATATGTTTAATTGTACGCCGAAGTCTCAGGCCTATGCCTACTTTTTTTAGGGTGTCCTGTAAGTACGTGTGGCTGATGCTGTCGAATGCTTTTTCCAGGTCAGTGGAGAGAAGTGCCAGGGGGTATTTTTTTTCCTTGGCCAGTGTGATTAGGTCTCTTAGCAGGAAGAGATTAAATTCCATAGCTCTACCTGGGATTCCATAGACCTGTGAACTTGTTATTATGTTTTCTATTCTGCCCTTAATGCGTGTACAGATAATTTTTGTGAAAAGTTTATAGTCTAGGTTAGTTAAGGAGATGGGATGCCAGTTATTTGACAAGGTCCGATCTCGGACTTTTTTGGGGATAAAGATTGTATAGCTCTTAGCGAATTCCGAGGGGATGTTTCCCGAAGTGAGGAATTCGTTAAAGATCTTTACTAGTGCTGGCAGTACAAGGTCCCAGATAGATCTATAGAATTCTATCCCCAGTCCGTCTGGCCCTGGGGTCTTTTTTGTCTTCATTGTTTTGCACGTGGCTTTTATTTCAGCTGCAGTTATCGGCCTGTCATGCAGGGCGCTAAGGTGCTCGGGAAAACGTTTGACGTCCCACTCACTGAAGTCATCCGTGCCCTGCTGGTCAGCGAAGATGCCGAGATACTGCTGGTGAAAGTGATGGAGTATTTCATGGGTTGAATTTAGAATCTGGCCTTTCTCCTCGATCTGGTAAATCGTTCTTTCATCGTTTGCTGCCACCCGTTGTTGATTGTAGAATGCGGCGGAGGGTGTTTCCAAATTTCTGAGATAGAGTCTCGTGCGAAAGTCGAGGTCATCGACTCTACTCTGCCGCTCTTGCTGCAGCTCTATTTCTACCTGTCTATTCCCTGCGGACGCAGGGAACTCCGCTCCTTTCGCTTGACCGGTACCAGCCGAGTTCCCTGTAGAGATTCCTCAGCCGTTTACATTGTTGGTAGACCCTTTCGCGCCCACATTTTTGAAACAGTTCCTTAGCCTGCCACTTAAAGTGCAGCCAGTTTTCCCAGTCCCAGTTGATGTTTGTCCATTCATCACAGAGTTTCTGTAGCTGGTCGCTAAAAAGACTGGGACAGGTAGGAGGAAGCCTCCAAGGACCTCTGGCTGTTTCCATAACCTCTGGGAGTGTAATTTTTAAAATGACCAATTTGTGGTCTGTTGACATGTTGTGTGCTGTGGTGTGACGTGTCCTTTGAACACACTGTTCCAAGTTTTGGGACACGTACACCCTATCTAGTCTCATTGATATCTGGCCGCGGCACCACGTTGTTTCTACCTTCGATGGGTTATTCCTCCTCCAGACATCGACGAGATCAAAATTTACACAGCATCTTTTTAGAGCGGCGGTTCCGCCGGTTCCGGAGTTTGCGTTCCCGCCTACTTTGTCCAAACGTGTGTCTTCCAAACAATTCCAATCCCCGGCTACTATTAGGTATTCTGCTCCCAAGAGGTAGTTTTCAAGGGCAGAGAAGAAACCGCTTCTGTGGTATGGGTTGTTCGGGGCGTATACTGCAACAATCCGGATGGTACGGCCACTGTACTTCCAGTCCACCGTTATTAGACATCCCACGGCATCCTTCTGGACGTTGAAGAATCCTCCCCGCGATTGGGGGGCGAATTAGTATCCCCACCCCTCGCGAGTGAGCATCCCCAAAGCACCAGTAACTGGTGACTGAGTAGCTTCTCGAGAAGTTCTCCACGTCCCAATGCTTATAAAAATGGGTTTCTTGAATCAGGAGGATATTAATTTTGTACCTTAACATTAGCTTCCAGACAGTGCTTTGTGTGAAGGGGTTGCGTAAACCGTTGGTGTTTAAAGTGGCAATTTTAAAATCCATGTTGGTATTTGGAGGAAGGGGGGGGGTGTTGTCTGTTTGTTGCTCTACATGTTCCACCTGTGATTCACTATCGGAGCTGTTTGGAATATCCATAACGAGGTCATTTTGAAATTCCATTTCTGTGACGCTATAAATGTCCGTGCTGCAGATATGTGAATGGGGTTCTGCAGGTTGGTTCACTACTGGGGATAGGTTTCCTGTCTTTGTTACCGCCTCCTCAAGGGGCTGGGTGCCTTCGGGTTGGCTTGTAGTTTGGATGTTGTCATCTTCTGACGAGAGTAGGCTGCTTTGTTTAGCCTTTTTTGCCTCTCTTGTGCGCTTTATTGGGGTGCTGGTTGTTACAACTTCTTCCTCTTTGCTGCGGGTTTCGAAGTTGGCTGTTATTTCCTTGATGTGGCGGGTTGCCCTGGGTGTCTTACCTGTTACGGGTTTCATGGAGGTTGTGTTTTCTGCTAGTGTTTCTTTTTCGGTCTGTTGCCGGAGCTCTGGAAAATCGCTCCCTGATGATACCTCAGGTTTGCCGAGGGGTATAGCCCTGATCGGTATTATGGTCCCTCCAGCTGCTTCTGAGAGTGTTCTGTGTGAGCACGTGTCCACTTTATGGGTCAAGTCCCCACATTTAAGACAAGCTTCTGTGCAGTTTACTATTTTGTGCTCTGTTGATTTGCAATTTCTGCACTGTAGTTTTGGGCATTCAGCCCCCTAGGTGACCCTCAGAGTTACATCGGAAGCACAATCTTTTAACACCCGGGTAGTTAACCATGACCCTTGTTTGGTCCACTAAAATGAAGTTGGGAACTTCCTTTTTCATATCCATCTGTATTTCAATGTCGCCTGTTTTCCAGCCTTTGTAATCAGCATGTTCAAATGCTTTGATACTAATAATATCGCCCCATTGGCTAAAACATTTCTTGACGTTGTCTTCATTCTCCAGGTATTCCAAGGGAAATCTAGTTATTCTTAACATTTTCCGTAAATTCCCTATTAAATAAGGTTTGATCGTTTGTCCCGCACAGGGGAAACCCTCTAATAATTTGCTTCTTGTTTGGTCATTTTTGACTACAATTTGGAATCTTTCTTTTGAGTATGGTGTGAAACCGTATATGTTTTCTGCCCCTACTGTATCAATCAGAGCTTTCACTAACGTCCGCTCATCTGGGAGCCGCTTGACTTCGATGCCAAGCATTCTAGTTCTGGGTAAGAATAACGCCATTGTTGGGGGAAGACCTAACTACTGGCTGTAGAAGGGGGGGGGTAAGGAGGGCGAAGTCGGGGAACGCCCGGTGTCCCTCACAACAAGCAAAGAGATAGCAGAAGGAATGGGTAAAAGAGCCACAGTGGGAGCCAGGCTAGAAATACCAAGATTTAGTAATGCAGAGCTTGTAAGTATTTTACCAAAACAAGTTACCATAAGGTGTTATAACCTTATTAAATAAAAATCTCAGGAGGAGATATAGATGTAGAAAGTATTTTTAACTTGGGTATAGTTATGTTAAAGATACCAAGCAATTTTAAACCTGGTTTTACTCCATTTTTTCCAAGTGAGCAAACAGACAAAATGTCAAGTTTGCGCCTGCAATTTATGCAAGACTAGCTGATCCCACAGGTAGTGCAAGACCAAGGCAACTCATGGTAAAGGTGGAGCAAGCTCTGATCACTAATCTTAATATTTACCCTTAATGCCAAAACACATCTGCAAGAAGAGGATGTATGATGTTTTGTATTAAAGGCAAGGGGCCACTACAGAACCGAATGATTTCCCCACCCTGAAGGCCGCGCATGAGGGAACAACAAAGAATCATGCCGCCACCTCCGAAACACTGCCAAGTACACCAGTGGAGAAGCCTGCAACCTGGAGAGATGAAGGGCAGGAGGAACTGGCCACTGATCAAACCGCCACTACAGACGTAGCAACCGAAAATAACCAGCAGCACCAACAAAATGGAACTATCACTGCAGTCACAATAGACGAGGACACGGAGGCAGTAGATATGGAAATCAACAATGCAGAAACCACACAAAAGAGGCCAGCCAGCCCTGAAGTAAATATTAAAAAATCGAAACAAGGAAGTCCAGCACAAGTTGGAAATATAAAGTCAACTTCAGAACCCACAAAGTTCCCTCACACAAAGGCCAATGCACCTATATTGCATCTCTTAAAAGATTTCCCCGAGGAGGAGGCGAGACGACGAAAAGCAATAGAAACATTCAGAGACATTCAACTGATGCTCACAGGACAAAACGGGCCAAGAGTCGTCAGTGCAGAATGGAACGACGTGTTTGTCGATAATATAGATGAAATCACTCCTGAAAAGATCATTGGTCTTATCGATGCAGAGGACGACGTGGGACTAGCACTGCACAGAAGCCTCTACATGCTAAACCATGTCTGTGGAGACAAATTAGCAGATCTCATCATTAAAACCCACAACAATAGACAGCAGGAGGATTTAAACCTCGCCTAACAAGTCAGTCAACTCCTAGTATCGATCTGCCAGAGGAGAGAAAAAAAAAAAAAAATTCGGGTTTGTTTTTTCTTCTTTTTGTCCTCTTTCAGATTACAATTTTTGTTGTAAAAAAGGTCTATGTCTATTCCACACAGGAGGGGGTATCCTGAGAACCTGGGCTGCGAAGGCTTACACCGAGGCGGTGCAGCTCCTTGTGGGCTGCATCACCCAGGCCAGGCTCTTCCCCCGCTCTTCTCAGTATTAAACTGGTCATTCAGGTTGAAATTTCAGAATTTACCTAGTTTCTTACAAATTGTTATTTAATTTTTAATGTTATATACTAGTTCCTCTTTTTCATGTGGTGCTTCTTTCATTTGTTTTTCCCCACTTTCCTCTGGCAGACACCTGAAGAGGTGACTGACCGGGGAAAGCTGAAAAGAACGGATGGAGGGAGATAATGTCGGAGATCTGCTTGGTGCTGACATTTAAGTCAGGCCAAGTAGATCGACTGAGGCCTCTTTTAACTATCTACTACTATCCACTCTATCTTTTCTCCTCCTCTCTCACTATCAAGCTGACTCTCAGCACAACTTTTTTTTAAATCTAAAGAGGCCAGTGATGAAAGGCATGAACTCCCATTCGACCTCAATAAAGGTCGAAACCGGTCTGGGTAGTGGCCCCTTGCCTTTAATACAAAACATCATACATCCCCTTCTTGGAGATGTGTTTTGGCATTAAGGGTAAATATTAAGATTAGTGATCAGAACTTGCTCCACCTTTACCACGAGTTGCCTTGGTCTTGCACTACCTGTGGGATCAGCTAGTCTTGCATAAATTGCAGGCGCAAACTTGACATTTTGTCTGTTTGCTCACTTGGGAAAAATGGAGTAAAACCAGGTTTAAAATTGCTTGGTATCTTTAACATAACTTCATAAACAAAAATTAAAAACACAACACTTGGAAAAGATGATTTATTAGTCAGTTTTGATGTTTCTACCCTTTCCACAAATGTCCCAATCAGTAACACAATTCCTCTGCTTTCCCCCTGATATTACTGCTCTCTTTGTCCACGTACTACGTTCTGGATACTTCGTGTGGCAAAATAAATTTTACCTACAAAACGTAGGTACACCCATCGGCTCACCCCTATACCCCCCCCCCCATTGCTAAATTTTATATGGAAGCTTTTGAACAACATGCTCTTGATTCCTTTTCTCTAAAACTTACAGTTTGGCTTAGATAAGTTGATGATGTTTTAGTTATCTGGCCACATGGCAGTCAAACGTTAAACACATTCCTTAGCCACCTGAACAAACAACATGAGTACATACAATTTACTATTGAAATTGAAAATCAGAATTCGCTCCCGTTCCTGAATACACTAGTCACACGTCTTCCCTCAGGCAGTCTATCCTTCACTGTTTACCATAAGCCTACACTCTCCAGCCAATATATACATGCTAACTCATATCACCACCCTTCACAGTCATTTTGAGTCATCAACACCCTCAAAAACAGAGCTATAATAATTTGCTCTACTGAACAAGCTCTTAAACAAGAATTAAAAATTATTAGCAATACATTTATAAATAATGGATATAGCAAAAATACTATTAATAAAATTCTTCATAAAACTTTATCAAAAAGTTATATAGATTACAGTAAAACCATAACACTCCCATACATTAAAGGGTTATCAGAAAAAATCAATAGAATCCTACATCATTATAATCTTAATGCTGCTTTTAAACCACCTTTAAAATTAAAAAACATATTCAACACCTCTAAGGCTTCTCTCTCCCCATTGGCACACCCTGGAGTTCATTGCATCTATTGCACCTGTAGCTTATCTTATATTGGGGAAACTGGACATACAATCCCTATCAGTGGCGTAGCTAGAGGGGTGCAGAGAGGGCAGTCTGCCCCGGGTGGCACTTTTCATGTGAGATAATTTTATTTTTTGATGATTATTCTATTTATGTTAATTTAGTAATTTTATTACTTAATTAATAATTAGTTTTTAACAAACTATACTTACAACTAAAATAAAATAAACGAAATTAAAAATAGTGTTTTAATTTCTTTCCCTACTTCGTTTTGACTTTTTGTAGTATTTTTGGTGTGTATTGAGAGGGATGGTAAATTTAGGGACCACCCCGAGCGGCAAAAGCTCTAGCTACGCCACTGATCCCTATCCATAAAAAAGAACAGAAATGACACATTAAATATAATAATTTTGGTGAACCAGGCCTCTCAGATCGAATTGATTGGCAAAGTACTTGTTCTTTGCATCATACAAAAACTTTGTATGAACGGAAATTTAAAGAAGCCTGTGAAATTTTGATTAACCACCCTAATCTTAATTAATAATGGGGGTTTAAAATTCCCAAGAATTTGGATGGCACACATTCAGCCCACTTAGTTTCCAGAAAACCCTGACTTTAGGACTGTAAGCAATTTTTCATTTTTTATTGGCCACTATCCATACCAGTTGCAATTTATATGTATACTTATATAAGTAATTTTATTTTCTGTTTATTTATTTATCTATTATTTTATACATATTTATCTATTATTTTATGCATAAGCGATCCATGGGGTTAATGGATCTCTTAGTGTTTACAAATCAGTAGATACTGTAGATGATGCATTTCATTTTTCCATGGAATTTTTAAATTCGCTTAAACATGGATTGCCTGTCATGAAATTAAATTCAAAATAGATGTTCCTATTATGTTGCTCCAAAATCTGAAACCCCCCCCTAAATCTTTGTAAAGGAACTAGGCTTCAAGTAAAAGCGTTATGATAAAATATGATAGAAGCTGTGGTATTTACAGGTCCTGGTATCAGAGAAATTGTCTTCATTCCTCAGATACTCCTCATTCCTTCAAACTATCCATTTACATTCAAACGGTTATAATTTCCAATATGAGTCTGGTTTGCAATGATGATTAATAAAGCCCAAAGACAGACCTTAGATATGCAGGTTTAGATTTAAGAGGTGAATGTTTTGGACATGGGCAGTTATATGTAGCATGTTCTCAAGTTATCAGTCCTGAGAATTTAATTATTTTTGTTGAGAATAATGAAACTTCTAATAATGCTCACAGTTCTATACCATGACAAAATCATCAGTACCAAATACTCGAGTAAATACCCTGAATTGAACCACTGGCAGTACAAGTTCACCTCGGCGAAGCGGGAGGACTCAATTAGTAATAATAATAATTCTAACTTAAACGTCTGTTGTATCATTTCTTTCCTCCTGTCCATCAAGCCCTGTAATTTCCAAAATAATGGAACTATTTTGCCTTCTTTCCACTCTTTAGGAGCATTACCCATCACAAGACCTTCATTAAATAACCAGGTAAAGGACATAGCTAACTCTTTTGCACTTCCTTAAAAATATGTTATATGTCATTCATTCCTAAACCCTAGCCTCCCTACCGGCCGAGGTGGATGAAATAGTGAGACCAAATTGTACTTCTTATCCATGATATTTAACAGATGTTACAGAATTATATCCAGATTTACCTTGACGTCTATAGACATCATGGCCAGTTGGGGTGTTAATATCTAACCCAACCAATACCCTGATTATTTCACCTATAATTCTCCTAATATTTGTAACCCTTCTACATGTTGCCCAGCATAATTTATATCAGTATGATATGCACTGACAAAATGCACATTTAAATAACTTTGCTACATTCTTTGCAATGGTCACTCTGCTACCATAACTATATGCCAGTATGTCACCCTGCCATAACTGTTCTTCTTCTTGCCTTGCCATGTAGCAGAAAAATTCCCTTGATTATCCTTGTCCTGACTGGCCAGTCTTCTCTCACACTGCACTTTTTCTTCCTTCACCATGGCTGCCACCTTTCTAGCCTGCACGTTGTACTTCTCATGCATCTGTTCACTAGTGACTGTCTTGGGCCTTCTCCATAACTTCGTTTCCAGTACTGCATGCTTGATTTTACTATTCATTCATTTCACTCCTGCTCTATTTATTCACTTAACTCTTGGTCTGCAGTGTCAGACACAACCTTATCAATTCTCATGCACCATCAATATCTTTGCTTGCACAGCTCATAAACCCAGTTGATGAGCTCTGCAGATAAAGCTGCTGATAATTCCACATATATCTCTGTTTTACAGCAGCCTTTTCTTGTTACACCACTTAATAAACCAGTACTTCATTATCACTCTCACTCTCAGATCATTTTTGATACATCATCATTATTATTATTATTATTATTATTATTATTATTATTATTATTATTATTATTATTATTATTCCTCAGATAAGCTTACATATAAGCTTCGAGGATGAAAGCAAAGAAATTAGTTCTCATCCAAGATGTATCATATATAACCAAATGCATGTAATGTATGTATCACATGAAAACCAATGTATGTAATGTATGTATTATATGTAAACCAATGTACGTAATGTAAATATCACATGTAAACAAATGTAAGTAATGTATCATATGTAAACAAATGTATGTAATGTATATAATAATTGTAACAAATGTGTAATGTATATAATAACTGTAACAAACGTATGCAATGTAAAAAAAAAAAAAATTCTTTTAAAAGTAAATCATGAGTTTACACCGTATGTTTGTGAGAATAAGAAAACATAATATTTAGATTGCATATGTGTAAATACTGTTGTATAATCACACCTTTTCAAACTTGAAAAAAAAAAAAAAATAGTAAACCACAACATGCATGTAATATTATACAACTTATGCAATTCTGAACAATATAATTGTAAATTATTATTATTTTTGTTATATTGTTATATAAAAAAACTGTTATTATCATTGCTATTTAAATCTCATTATATGTAGCACAAAGTGCTGAACCTTGTAAAATAATATACTGAATAGATGATCATTGTACATATGTAAATATTTGAAAGAACAATAAAAAAAAAAAATATGGGCATCTACATGGAGTCAGAAGACTCATTATTAACAACCTTATCCTATGAGAATATCATCAAATTCTAATTGCTTTCTCACATGCTGCTTAAGATAGTTATCCCTCATTCATTCTCCTTGTTCCCATACACTACTCCTCCTTCCTATAATCCACATTCTTATAATTAAAATCTCTCATTAGGATCACATTCTTTTTAGATTTCTGACCAATTTGCCTTAACATTTCACAATCAGTACTTTCTACATTCCCTGCCCTATAGCAACATCCTATTAAATATTATTATTATTATTATTATTATTTATTATTATTACATAACACCTCCAGGGAGTTCAAAGACTCATCGAGGGAGAGCACCTGCTCTACAGCTCTCTGTCTCCACCACTCCACTAACCACAACTACCTTCATCTACATCAGTGCCATCTACCCCCAACCACCAACACTATTTTCACAAATATCCATGTCCACGGTGGAATTCAAACCTGCAGCCTTTTGGCTGGAGAGCGGATACACTAACCACTCAGCCAATCAGGCCGGCAAATATGATATGTAATATTATTCTTCTTCTACCAACTCACTAAATTAGAGTTATTAAACTGATTGGATAGTTGACATGTGAATTACTTGATATGTAATATTTTTCTTCTTCTAATTCTTCAAATTTAAATTTTCAGATCTGTGTTTCTCCAAGTGTTCAGAGATTGTCAGATGCTTTAAACTGTATAGTACAAGCAGTCACAGAAACAGTGAGGTATTTAGAACGACTTCCAGATATTCTCACCACAAAGGGCTCCCAATCTATGGTAATAGGATTTAGAGATTCAAAGAATGAATTGTGTTTTGAATTAATCCATTTTGTTTTTAACTTTCAGTGCTGATAATACTCATAGTAGTATTACCAGTAGTTTTAACTGATAATTAATTTGATAATATTATATAAATTTGACGGTAAAACATAGTAGTATCATCAGGATAGACTGCCTCCTCCTCCTTTCCCTGACTCATCAGATTCATGTTCTCAAAGAGCAACAATCTGATGAGTCAAAGAAATGAGAGATGTTGAGATGGTATATTTAGAATGAGAATGATCAGAAAGGTGATAATTTAGAGGAGGTCATCTAGTATGTGATAGACAAGATGTGCAATAAAAAAAGAGATAGGAGAGAAAGTGGGATAAATGGTTTCTTAAGTTGTTGATTCGAATATGATGGTCATTAAAGTATGACATGCATTTATTCTAAGGAGATGCTACAGAGCCAGAATCATTAAAAATAAGAGAATAAAAGAAAAATTTCTATTGGTCAGTTTGATGTAGCCAAAAATTATAGGATTTAGGAGACTTTGTTGATGGAGAAGGATATAATCATAGAGATAAAATGTGAAGAATATTGTGTATTTATTGGGGGGGGGGGGCAGAGAGAGAGAGAGAGAGAGAGAGAGAGATGGCAGGAGCACATTGCTGATGATATCAGAAGAACTGTAACATAAGGTTGGTAGGAAGAGAGTAGCAGCGTCATGAGAGACAGTGCATAGTATAAGATAAATGCCAACATCAAAAAATGTATAATGTTGCTCTTATAGGACTGGGAGTGCAAAGCAAGATGTTTATGAGGAAATCAGTTTAATGAAAGAAAAAAAAGCATATGAGAAGTAGATAATGCTTCATACATTATAAAGAGCTACTGAGAGATGATATTCTAAAGTAATTATTATTATTATTATTATTATTACCCCAAGACCTCATGGAGTCAAAGACTCATCTGGGAGTTCCTTTAATCACACACAAACACACATCTCATCATACCGTGTCTTAAACACACTCAAACTCCTTACAGACACCACACTCTCAGGCAAGGCATTCCAATCATTCACAACTCTGCATGAAAAAAACCTGCCTCTCACTCCCCCTACTCACACCCCTCTTTATACAGTTTCCAGCTGTTTTCTCCTGATTTCCCACTATTCTCTGTAGAACTTCTTCACCATTGATCTTATAACAATCCCTTACCAACTTGTAGGTCTCTATCATATCCCATCTCCACCAGACTCTGCAAACTACATCTCTTCAATCTTTCCTCATACTCAACATTCCAGAGGTCAGAAACTACCTTAGTCAATCACATTAGAACCCTATCCAACACTTCTCATCATCCTTCGGAAAACCAGGTGGCCAAATCTAAACACAATAGTCCATGTGTGGCCTAATCGAAGCCTTATACAACGGAACAAGAATCTCCCTACTTCTACACATCAGTGTCTTCCGCATCATTCCCAGAAGCCTTTGTGTTGTCTTCACAATTTTTGCGATGTGTCCTCTAAATTTTAGATCCTTATCCATAATCACCCCTAGATCTCTTATTTCATCTACCTCCATCAATATATTCTCAACAAGCATAAAATTCTGCATCTCATCTTTGTTTTCCAAATTTTAAAACCGTACATTTTGCAACATTGATCTCACATCCCCATTTCCATGCCCAATCACTCAATTTATTCAAGTCTTTGTGCAAGGCCACAACATCTTCACTACTCATTATGGATCATCTCAACTTTGCATCATCTGCAAACAACTGAATATCTCCATCCAAATCTTCACCAATATCATTAATATACAAATTAAACAGTAATGGCCCTAAAACAGACCCCTGAGGCACTCCACTAGTGACTTTCCTTTTCCTGGATATTGCACCCCATACACAACTTGTTGATACCTATCATATAGCCAGTCTCCAATCCAATGCACTAATCTAATATCCAACCAGATCTGCTCTAATTTGACTCTCAACTTATCATGAGGTACTCTATCAAAAGCCTTTCCGAAATCCAAGTATATTACTATGTATCCTTCTCCTCTGTCCAAGGAAGCAGTCACTTTATTGTAATAAGTAAGTATATTACTAAAACATGATCTCCCTTAAGCAAATCCATGCTGTACATCAAAGATAATATCATTGTTGTCAACCCAACTCTGGATCCTTGTTCTCACAAGCTTCTCCAACAACATAACCACAACACCTGACACACAGCTAGGCCTATAGTTTGATGCTTGAGTTTGATCGCCTCCTTTATAAAGTAGCACAGTCTTGACCTCCTTCCACTCCTTAGGAACTTGACCAAGTCCAAGACTCATATTAAAAAAATATGTCAAGGCAGGTAAACTCCCTGGCACATTCCTTCAGAATACTTGGTGATATATTATCAAGTTCCATAGCTTTATTTACATCTAGTTACTCAACTCCCCAAACACCTCTTGCTCACTTACAGTCATTCTCTCCTCTCCATCAACAACTGCTCTCAATCTTTCCATGAAGTCACATTCACAAGATTGAAAGATCTTTATGAACTGCTCATTAAGTATCTCCACCACACATTCTGCTACAGCTATTTTTATACCATTTTCTCCAATCAGTGTCATCCTTCCATAATCATTCTTTCTTTTGCTGGCTACATATCGAAAAAACTCCGTAGGATTTTTTTTGCTTCATTAGCTAACTGCTGTTCATACCTCTCTTTAGCTACTCTCACCAACCAAGTCACCTTCCTTGCCTGGTCTCTTTGTAGACCTCATGAAATTGGTTATTTCCACTTCTCTTTTGCTGCCTCTACAATGCCCTTTTTCTCTGTATCGCATGCTTTATCTCTTTATTCATCCATCTCACACCATCCATATTTAACCTTCTCACACTTGGAATACATTTAGACATTGCATCTACTGGATAGTTTTTGAAAATCCCCCAAGTTGCATTGATCTCTTTTCCAGCTAACTCCTCATTCCATGTTACACCCGCAAGCTGTCCCCTGAGCTCTTCATAATCACCTCCTTGTAGTTCCACATATACCCTTTTCTCACAGGGGTCCTTGCACTGCAGGCAACCACCCGGGTAATCACCTCATGGTCACTCTCACCAATTGGTGGATGATTTGACACCTCATTTATAATTACATCCTCTGATGAGATGACCAAATCCAAGACCCTTAATCCTCGTGTACCCTCTGTTACATACTGTCTGAAGTAGTTATTCCTCAGAAACTCAAGAAACTCATTTTCTTTACTTCCAGTTGCTATCTCATCATTCCAGTCTATATTGCCATAATTAAAATCACTTACTGATAACCCTTTTCTGATTTGCTTGGCTAATTTGACTATACATTTCACTATCACCACCATCCACATTACCAGGTCTATAACAGCATCCCACCAAGTATTTGATTCCATTCTCCTCTATCTCACACCATACTGCCTCAACACCACTGGCACTATTTCAGTCTTGCATCTCTACTTTGTATGGACATACTCCTTCCCTATGATCAATAGCACTCCCCCTTCCTTTTTACCCCTTCTATCCTCACGAAACACCTCATACCCTTCCATCTGTATTCCTGTCAGGATGTGATCCTCTTCCAACCATGTCTCACTTATTCCAACAATCTTTGGGTGAACAGACGCAATTAGTGCAACCATTTCATCTGCCTTGTTTCTTATACTTCTAGCATTGGTATACAAACACAACAGCTTATTTCTGGATCTACAGCTAGTTCCACTGATATCACTCACTCGATGTGATCTCTCCATGCTAGACTGGGGCCATTTCCCCTTTCTGCTTCTTCATTTTAGAACCCATTTCAATTCCAGCGGTTTCCTCTTGAACCCTGGTCATCCCATTTCTCATGCTGTGTACCCTGTCCACCCTGAGCCTCCCCGATGTGAAAAGGATCTGAAGGTATAAGACTATTGAATTTGGTGAGAGCATCAGAGGATTTATACATAACCAAGACAAATTGGAGAAGATAAAGAAGACTAATACTCTGGTGTCAGAAACTGGAAAAAATAAAAAGACAAGTGGTATTAGACTGTATTTGAGTTAGAAGAATAAATCAATAAATCAGTATAAGTTTTTAAATCAGTATAAATAATTAATATTATAAAGGAAGAGCTGCATAAAAATAAATGGTTGTAGAAGGAATATAAAGAGATAAATAAAATAAAAGGTTGTAGAAGGAATATAAAGAGATAAATAAAATAAAAGGTTGTAGAAGGAATATAAAGAGAAAAATAAAATAAAAGGTTGTAGAAGGAATATAAAGAGAAAAATAAAATAAAAGGTTGTAGAAGGAATGTAAAGAGAAAAATAAAATAAAAGGTAGTAGAAGGAATATAAAGAGAAATTTGATGAACATACTCAAGAGCAGTACAAAGCACAAGCTGGAAAAAGTAAATAGTATGGTTAGGAAAGAAAAAAATGATTAAAAGAAGAAATTAGCTGAGCAGGTCAAAGGGAACCCAGAGTTATTTTGCTATTTTGCAAATAAAATATTATGAGCATGGAAGATTTAAAAAAATAAATTAAATGTGCAAAATAATATATAAAATTAATAAAAGTAGGGGAAAAAAAACTCCTTAGCCCACCCATAGTACTATTATATTATAGGTTCATGACCTTTCATTGGTGACAGTCATATCAAAATATAAAAGAAAAAAAATATTGCCTGAGCTGTGATTGCTACATTTTGCACTAACATTTCATTTCTGTGAAACTTTTATTATTATTACTAATTATATGAAGAGCCAACGGCTTCAATTTGGTGACATGAACTTATTTAAGTTAAGGGATATTATATTATATCCCATATTGTTTCTTAGCCGAAAGAAACTCAAAGAGTTTCATGCCAAATATAGAAGCTATATAAAGTTCGGCGATTCCAAGCGTAAGCAAATACCTGGATAGTGCAGCACCTGATCCATTAGGTAGTGCAAGCTGAGGCAACTCATAGAAAGGGTGCAGCAAGCTCCAATCACTATTCTTGATATTTACCCATAATGTGAACTTATCTCCTAGGAGCTGTATTATTGTTCAACATTATGAGAGAAGGTCACTACCCAGACCAGTTTCAACCTTTTTTGAGGTCTCATCAGTGAGTAGGTAGACTTATTTAACACCAAGTTTGTAGTGAACAGAACTTACATCCCTTTTATGAGAATTGCCAAGAAGGTGTCCTAATAAATTACTAATTATATGAAGAGCCAAAGGCTTCAATTCAGCAACATGAACTTATTTAAGTTAAGATATTATATAAAAAAAAATTATTATTATTATTATTATTATCATTCAAACTCCATGGCATTAGAGACTCATCATGGGAGGTACACACTATTGCACACAGTATTCATCCAACCGTGCCTTAAACTGTAAACTGATTCAATTTGTATACATTCACAACACACTCAAGCAGTACATTCCACTCAACAACCACTCTCCATGCAAACAACCTGCTCCTCAAACCTTCCATATAATACTACAGATAGGCTACAGATAGCTGTGGATTTTGGAGAATTGTCATTAAATAAAAAATTCTTTGCATAAAGTATAGCAACCCTAGGAAGAAGACAAAAATATGGTGGAAGATTTGAAATGAAGTTAATAGACGTCTGCAGT
Organism: Typopeltis vanoorti; assembly: GCF_054136105.1. Classification (NCBI taxonomy): domain Eukaryota; kingdom Metazoa; phylum Arthropoda; class Arachnida; order Uropygi; family Thelyphonidae; genus Typopeltis; species Typopeltis vanoorti. Next base: position 39,132,683 of record NC_143572.1, on the reverse strand, counting down.
GGAAGCATTTGTATTTCAAATGAAAATATACATTTATTTCTTATATTTTTTTACCATTAACAACCATTAATGCTACTGTCAGGATGGGTGAAGCCCAAGTGCTTTTCATATTCCCCTTTGTCTGTGATGAGAGTTATTTGAGAAAGGGAGATTTGTGAGCAATTAAGCTCGCCCTCTGGGGGCAGTTGTATTAGGTATGATCAGTTGGGAGTATAATAGCCTTTGGTCTTTTATGACGAAGAATTTTTCTGTGAGATCGTGGAGAAGGGAGGAAATGTATGGAATGCCAGTTTCTCGATGAATCTGTGAATTTCTGATAAACCATGGGGCATCCAGGATCATCCCCAGGCATTTATTTTGGATTCTTTGTAGTTTTGAAATGTTTGATTGTGAAGTGTGACTCCATGCTGGTGAGGCGTAGGTAATAACTGGACGTATGACCATACGGTAAAGTAGTAATTTATTTTGTAAGTTTAATTTGCTCTTGGGTTGATCATTGGGTAGAGCTGTGCAATGACTTTGGAAGTCTTGGAGCCAATGAGATTGATGTGTTTGCTAAAAAGGAGTTTCTTGTCCAATAATACCACAAGGTATTTGGTCTCTGATTGCCATGGAATCTTTTGACCAGAAAGCAAGATGTCTTCTTTAATGCAGACCTTTCTTCTTGAGAACAGCATAGCTGAGCTTTTGAGGGGGTTTACCCGAATCCTCCAGTTGGTGAACCAGTTTTCTAGCACGTTGATACTTCCTCCTTGGAGTCTAGTGATTGCTTGGCAAGGGCTCCCTTGCTAGAATAGCAGTGTCGTCAAAAACAATCATTACGGCATAGAGGGCCGTAATGGTTGTTCTTGAGTTAAGAGGGGTGTCTGATACGTAGTTGTGAAAAGTATTGGGGCCAGGAGAGAACCCTGAGGTACTCCAGCCAGGATTTTGCACCTTGATGACACAATTCCGTTGAGTTTTACTTGCATGTATCTTTTACTAATGTATGAGTATATAAGTTTCACTAGTTTAATTGGGATATTTGTTTCAATTAGTTTGAAGATAAGGCCTTATATATTATATTATATTATTTTATATATATTATATTATATTATATTGACAATTGACATTTATGTCTTTAGGGCTGAAGCAAGATGCTTTTCATATTCCCCGCTATCTGTTGTGGTTACAGTGAGGGTAAAATTTATGAGCAGTTTGCTTGCCCTGAATGGGCATGGAGATTATGCGTTGCTGAAGGAAGCTAATATAGCTTTTGGTCTTCTATATTTGAATATGTCCTTTGCCTCGTATGCTGCAGCTTGCTGAACCAAATTGTTGGAGTGTGTGGACGTCTTTAGAAAAAACTTGGATGCTAAGGATTGTAGAAAAGAGAAAATATAAGAATATTTGTATCTCTATGCAGTTGGTTGTTTCTAACATACCATGGGACGTTCAGAATCATTCTCGAGCACTTGTTCTGCACTCGTTGTATCTTGATAATGTTAGTATTAGAGGTGTGTGGCTCCAGGCTGGAGAGGCATAGGTGATTATAGGACGAATCGTCATCTGGTATAGCTGCAATTTGATTCTACTGCTGAGCTTGCTATTTCTATTAATTAGCGGATAGATCTGAGCTATGGCTTTAGATGCCTTTGCGCACGTAGACTTGATGTGTTGGTTGAAAGATAGCTTTTTGTTGAGAATTACACCCAGGTAATTTGTTTCTGTCTGCCTGGGAATTTTAGTATTGAATCATCTCCTGCAGGAGACATTGGCCTTTTTGAGAAAAGAACGGCTGAGCTTTTCTGGAGGTTGACTTCCAATCTCCATTTGGGGAACCAACCCTCCAGCTTTAGAAGGTTTTCTTGAAGGTTTCTGGTAATGAAATGGGGTCGAAGAGATCTGGTTAGTACTGCAGTATCGCCTGCATACAAGGCCAAAATGGAAGACATCGGATTGTGCAGGATGTCCGACACGTATACAGAAAACAGCAATAGAGCCAGTAGGGATCCCTATGGCACTCCAGCAAAGATATGGCACTGGAACGATGTAGAACCATTGATTTTTACTTGCATTGATCTATTATGAAAATATGAATGGATTGGATGAACCATTTTTAGTGAGGTACCAGCTGAGATAAGTTTGTGTAGGAGACCAAAATGCCAGATTTTGGCAAATGCTTTGGATAGGACTAGGAAAACAGCTCCTCTGTACTGGTGCCAGTTATAGCTGGTGGTGATGTATTCCACAATTCTGTGGATTTGCTGGGTAGTACTATGGTGTTGCCAAAAACCAAACTGTTCTTTAGGGAGGATGTTTAGGTCATTTACTGAGGTTTGGAGTCATGAGAGGATGACCTTCTCCGCAACCTTACCCAGATTAGAGATAAGGCTGATTGGACGATAATTTTGCGGTAGGTGTGGATCTTTGCCTGGCTTATGAATAGGAATTACATCAACCAGTGTCCAGGTGGAAGGAAAATAGCGAAATCTTAAGATTGCATTTATTATACGGGTCAGGTACACTACAGCTTTCCAAGGCAGCAGCTTGATCACCCTGTTTGAGATGCCATCTGGTCCAGGAGCTTTATTGTTCTTAAGATTTTTAATAATATCATATAATTCAACAGGTGATGTGGGTGCAATATGGTCAGTGCTGGTATCTGGGAGATTTAAAGCGTGTCTGACCTGTCTGTGGATTTTGTACAAGTGATTGAAATCTAAGTTGTTATAAGAGGGTTTGCACTGCTCCTCTAGAGTCTTTAGTACAACTTCTGCCTTATCTACATCTGTGTGAACTAAGCCCTGGTTTGAGATTATGGGGGTGAACTGTTTTTATTTCTGATGTTTCTCAGTAACCCCCAGATAGAGTGATCAATAGGATAACTTTTTATCCCAAACTTGGTTTCTATGAGTTTTAAGTGCATCTCTTACTGCCCCATTTATCCTGTTTAGAGCTGTTTTATCTTGTGGTGCACGCGTGTTACAGAATCTTTTCCTAGCTCTGTTTTTGTCTCTGATCAAGTTCATGATGTCTTCAGGCAAACGATCTGGCTTGCGGGCAGATTTGTAGGAGGTAGCTACCTTTATAGCAGAATTAATTTGTTGTGTGAGATTTGTAACTGCAGTTTCTACTTCTTCTTTTGTGTGTATGTGAGGAACAGGTCCAATATAATCCTTGAGTGCTGTTGATAGTCTTTCCCATGCAGTAGGAGTGAGAAGGAGGACACAGGTATTCTTGATTTCCCAGCTGTAGTAGAATTGGATTGTGATCGGATGATAGTTCATCCATAGATATGATGCTGTATTGAAGTTTAATATCCTGCAGGATAGCTATATCCAGGATGTCTGCAGTGCCGAATGTACTGAGATGAGTTGGTTCAGTGGGACCTGCCACAACAGCGTTGCTTGATCCTAAGTAATTAGAAAGGATGCAACCATTCTTGTTTGTGGTTGTGCAATTCCACGCAGGGTGCTTGGATTCAGATCCCTGGCTATAATGATGGGTTCACTGACGCATAAGATGGCATTTAGGTCAGAGTGAAGTAGAGATTTTTGGGGAGGGTTGTAAGCCGAGTAGATTTTCAGTTTGCCAGTGGAGCTGGTGACTACTTCCACGCCTGTGATCTCAAGGTTAGTAGATGAAGGATTGCTCACAGAGTGGTGCTTAATGTAGTTTTTAATGAAGATGGCAGTGCCGCTGCCTCTGTAGAGTAGTCTGTCATTTCGGTATAGGTGATAGCCCCTTATTGTAGGATTGTCTGAGGGTCTTAAATGAGTTTCACTGATTAATATAACATCTGGTTGATATCTATATGTGAAATCTCAGAGTTCCAGAATTTTGTTTTTGAGGCCATTTGTGTTCCAAGCAACTATCTGAAGAGATGATGGAATGAGTTTGTTACTATTCATTTATGAGAGTTGTGAGGATGACCTGCATTTCACGAAGAAATCTTTTAGTGGAGGTTTCAGTAGGGTTTAGGCTGAAATTTTGTAACATGTTTACTAGTGGAGCCATAATAACAGCTGTTAGATTTTTAGGTGCTGTTGGTTGATTTTGTTCCAGTATTGGTCTATTTGTACGGGTCACATCAGCATAACTTCTTGTTTGCTTTTGGGTGTCTCTATTTTTGGAGGTCTTCGACTGTGGCCTCTGTTGTTCTTATACTGTAGGAGGAGGGCTGATTGACTGCCTCCATCCATCTGTTCTTTGGGTGCTGAGTACATCCTATGTAGTTCGCAGGATGAGGGCCACTGCAGTTGGCACATTTGGCCGAGGTGGTCCTCGGCTTTGTGCAGGTATTGGTTGGAGTGGCTGTCCCCACATTTCAAACATCTATATTCTGCTCTACAAAGATTCTCGGCATAGCCAAACTTCTGGCACCTGTGGCACTGCCCAGAAGATGATCTTTTCTGGAGTGGTTCTGGTGTGACGATGAGACCACAGACTGTTTTTAAGTTGTAGATATCCTTGTATATTTTATGAATCTCAACTAGGACTAATGGCATGGGAGTCTTGTCTGCTTTGTACATTCTGCTGATATTGACTGGATGCAGATCCTGAGAATTCAGGTCAGTAGCTATTTCTGCTGTGTCAATGTCTTCACAGACACCACGAAGGACCACTTTTAAGTTTTTTTCAGAGCTGAGCACAAAAGTATGACACTGGATGCCTCTGTCATCCAGTTCTTTGGTCAACCTTCTATAATCTGTCACTGTTGCTGGCTGGATCTTTATGCCTTCATCCATGTTTTTGGCCTTAATGAAGCCAATGTGCAGATTGGACATTGTGGATCTTAAAGCTGCCCACTTCTGCTTTTCTCTAAGGATGATCGGAGGCACCTTTTCTTTGGGAGAAATAGCAGCGTCCGAACCCTGAAAATCCTGTTCCATTTCATTATTGTCATTGTGCAGTTCTTCTGTTGTTCTTTGCTTTTTTCGTGCGTGTACTTCTACAAAGTCTGAAGGAATAGAAGGCACCGATTCTAATTGATCTTCTGCGACAATGTCTGTGACACTTTCCGGGGGAAACATGTCGTAAAGTTTCACTTTTCCCAGCCAATTAGGTAGTTAAGTAGTTCACCTAGTCTTATAAATTCTTTATATACCTCCTCGAATATTGTCTCATTTAGCTGTTTTTCCATGATTATCAATGTGAAGTATCTATCTATAAAAAAAATAAAAATAAAAATAAATAAATTAAAAAAAAAAAAAACACGCTTACCGTGCAGTTGTAGTCTTTTACCGGCACTGCTACAGGACTCTGTACTGTTTTGGCAAGAGCACTGAATCAAAAATTGCATGATATTCAAGACACATAATATAATAAACGCACCACAATTCCAAAACTGACCGAGCAATGGACATCACTATCTTGCTAACCGACTACCATCCACTCTAATGACCTTCTGCCTCCTTTCTATATATTATATTATATTATATTATATTATATTATATTATATTATATTATATCTTATATGTACTTCTTTGATACAGAATACAATAAAGTGTTTAACTGTTTTAATGTAGACATTTAGCAAACTGAAAAATTTCATCAAATATTAAAAAGTTTCATAACATATTTAAATATTTATAATTTTTTTCATAAAATTCGGAGGATTTTTCATAATCACCATCTTAATGGATGCACTTTTGGATAATTGCAATACTTTCTGTAATAGTTAATATTTTTATTCAGAACAAACTTTGTACCCTTTCCACAGTTAATTTATTCCCTTCAAATACTGGGGGCCAAATCTGAGAACAATAGTCTAAGTGTGGTCTGATCAGAGTCTTATACAACGGAATGATAACTCTTTTATCTCTGGAGGTCAGTGTCCTTCTCATTATTGCCACAATCCTCTGTGTTACCTTCACTACCTTTGTAATATATCCCCTAAATTTCAGGTTTCTATCAATCATCAACCCAAGATCTCTTGTCTTCCCTACTTTCTGCAGTATCGCAACCTCCCATAGAGTATGCAGAGTGCCATCGATGTGTCCCAAACCTCAAGCCCTTACATTTTGCTGCATTAAACTGAGACCCCCATTCATTTGCCCATCTGTCTAGCTTATTCAAATCCTCTTGCTGGGCTACCACATCTGCACTATTACTAAGTATCTGTTACTTAATACATAGTATAGATACTATTACATATAAATTTTAAATATCTGTATAATATTTTTGGTAGTCTGCTGTTGTCCATTCAATTTAAATGTTCTAGCCATTTTTGTTTATACTGTCTTATGTAGTAATTAATTTGTTTTATTTTCAGGGATTGTAAGATTTCGTCATTTGTTTTGTGGTCCCCACTTGGTATATCCAGCTGTTTTCTGAGGAACTTCATTTCTGCTGTTTGAATTCGTTTTTAATCTTTCCTTTTTATGGTCCATATTTCGCTTCTGTATAGTAGAGTTGGTTTTGACAAGACATTATATATATTATTATATTATTTATTATATATTTATTATTATAATATTTATTATTAGGCTTAAATATATTATTTATTATGCCATTTACTTTGAAAAAGTTTGATATTTTAGTATCTATATCTTTGTCTTCTTCATATGATAGATCACATCCCAAGTATCTGAAAGTGTTTATTTGTTCTAGTATTTTATTATCCATCACCATTTTACTTTTTATTGGGTTTTCTCCTTTGAATGCCATTATTTTTATTTTTTCTTAAGATATTGTCATATTATATTGTTTTAAGATATCATTTAATGATTTTAATGATCTTTGTAAATCATCTTCTGATGAAACTAATACTATTTGATCATCTGCAAATAGTAATGTATCTATTTTCATTTGCAGGGTCATTTGTGTACCAAATGGGTCATACTGTTTCCAGATTGTTATAATTTTATTTATATATATATTGAAAATTAGAGGTGAGAGAGTACATCCTTGTCATACTCCTCTTGATATATCTTTCTATTCTGAGATGTGTTCTAATTTAACTGCTATTTTATTTCTTTTATTTTATATTATTTTACATATTTTTTTAATGGATTGTAAAAGTTGGTTTGGTATGTTTAAATGGGTTAATATTTTAAACAATTTTTGTCTACTAATTTTGTCAAAGGCTTTTTCATAATCAATAAAGACTGCAAGTGTTTTTTTTTTTAAAATTCTCTTGTCTTTTCTATTCTTCTTCTTATTGTGCTATCTTCTATCGAAGGTCAGCGACCATCTTGGTGAACAAACTGCGCTCTTGTGCTAATCTGAGCAGTTGTGCACTGCTCTTTCCTGTCCACGTCTTGATGTTGTCAAACCATGATATTCTTTTTCTTCCTCTAGTTCCTTTGCCATCAATTCTTCCTACCAAAATAGTTTGTAGAAGTTGGTATTTGCTGTTTCTCATGATGTGTCCAAGATATGATGTTTTTCGTTTCTTGATTATTTGTACAAGATGTTTAGCTTTGCCAATGGATTTTAAGACATCTTCATTGGTAATTTTTTCTGTCCATGATATCTTTAGCATTCTTCTGTATAGCCACATCTCAAAGGCTTCGATTTTCTTGATGGTTGTCGCCTTCAATGTCCATGTTTCAACTCCATAGAGCAGAATAGACCACACGTAACATTTCAGCATTTGGCATCTGACTTCCATGTTTAGGTCTTTATTGCAGAATAGTGTTCTCATTTTCATGAAGGACTACCGTGCAACTTCAATCCTTGTCTTTATATCTATTTCTGGATCCCACCGTTCATTAAGCCAGCAACCAAGATATTTATATCTTGACACTTGATCAATATTTTTCCCATTGAGTGTCAGTTTCATTGATGAGGCAGGATGTTTCCTGATGATCATGTATTTTGTCTTGTTGATGTTTATATTTATTCCCATTCTTTGGCTTTCTATGTATACTCTGTCAACGAGTTTTTGGAGATCCATAATGTTATCTGCAATTAGCACGGTGTCATCTGCATATTGTAGGTTGTTAACAATCTTTCCATTTATTGTGATTCCCTCTGGACATTCTTCCAATGCTTTTTTAAAGATTACCTCTGCATATATGTTGAACAGGAGTGGTGAGAGCACACATCCTTGTCTCACTCCTCTTTTGATGTTAATATCACTGGTGGTAATGTTGTCTAATTGAACGGTAGCTGACTGATTCCAATACAGATTTGTTATTAGTCTTATGTCTTGTTCGTCTAGCCTTATTTGTTGGACTTCTATTAAGTTAGTGTGTCTGACTTTGTCGAATGCTTTTTCAAAATCTATGAAACACATAAAGACAGATTTCTGTTTTTCTATGCATTTTTGTATCAATATTTGGGTACAGAAAAGGGCCTCTCTAGTACCAAAACCATTCCGAAAGCCGAATTGTGTTTCACTTAGAGTTTCTTCACTTTTTCTATAAATGCGATTCTGAATTACTTTCAAAAATATTTTTAATGTTTGGCTCATTAGACTAATAAGTCTGAAGTCACCACAGGAATTCGCTTTGGGTTTCTTTGGGATAGTGATAAATGTAGATTTGAGCCAATCTGATGGAAATTCATCACTTTCATATATTTTATTAAATAGTTTTTCAAGAAGTTTGATGTTATCTGGTTCGATTAATTTTAAAAATTCTGTTTGCACACCATCTGGTCCACTGGCTTTTCCTGTTTTACTTGTTTGTATAGCATTCTCTATTTCACATTTCATGATTGCTGGTCCTTGAATGTTATCTTTTATATTTATAGGCTTCTGTCTAGTATCATTGAAAAGTTCTGTTACATATTTTATCCAAATCTGTGCTTTATTCTCTTCTTCTAGAACTATTTTTCCATTTTCGTCTCTTAGAGACACTATTTGCTTTTTCCTCAGTTTTCCGGAAATTTCTTTGATTTTCTTATACAGATTGAAATTATCATGTTGTTTCTGAAGCAGTTCAATTTCAGTACATAAATTTTTCATCCAATTTTCCTTGGCTTCTTTTATTTTTTTCTTGATGATGTTATGTGTTTCTGTATACCTGGCTAGGTCTTTGTTTTTATACATTCTTCTTGTATCAATAAGAGAAAGAATCTCATCTGTCATCCATTCCTGTTGTTTTATATTATTCACATAACCTACTTCTTCAATACTTGTTGTTACGATGGCATTCTTTAAGCTATTCCAAAGAGATTCCACCCTTTTATTTTCTTCTATGTTAATCTGTTGTAATCGCAGGTTAAGCTGTGTCTTGGTACTTTTATTTATGTTCGGGTCTTTCAGTTTTTCTACATCAATTTTCTTTTTCTTCTTTTGTGCTTTTTTAGCTGATTTTAATCTAAGACGTACTTCTGCAACTATGGGATTGTGGTCTGATGAGATATCTGCTCCAGGATAAGTCTTTGCACTCTTTATACTACTGTGGAATCTTTTATTTATCAGTATATAATCGATTTGATTTCTGACAATATTATGTTGGTTATCTTGAGGCGATTTCCAAGTGTACAGTCTTCTTGGTGGAAGTTTAAACCAGGTATTTGCTATTGTTAGATCTTCTTCCTGACAGAATTGGACTAGGCGATCTCCTCTGTCATTTCTGGTGCCTAAGCCATGTTCGCCAACAATTTCTCCATCACCCCCTCTTCCCACTTTTGCATTGAAGTCACCCATCACTATGTTTATATCATGTTTCTTTGTTAGGTTTTTAATCTCTTTTAGGTGTTCATAGAACTCTTCAACATCTTCTTCACTTTTGTCAGCTGTGGGTGCATAAGCTTGGATGATATTTATGTTAACAGGGTTTCCCTTAAGTTGTAACAGCATTATCCTTTCAGAAATTGGAATCCAATTTATTATTGATTTATTGATTTCTTCATCTACTATTACAGCTACACCATGTCGATGTTTGTTCTCATCATTCCCAGAGTAATACATTGTCATATTATCTTGTTGACACTTTCCAGATCCTGGCCATCTTGTCTCGCAAATTCCCAAAATCCGGATGCCCAGCCTCTTCATTTCTCTTGTGGCATTTCTTAATTTGCCAGCTTCATACAGAGTTCTGACATTCCAAGTTGCAATTTTAAAAGTGGACACCATTTCGAGCCCGGAGATTCTTCGCACCCCTATCCCATTTAAGGGACGCCGGGAACTTGGGGCCAATTGTAAGGGTTTGCTCGCCATGGTGGTTGTTCTGGAGATAAGGTAGAGCAGTAGTTTCTCCATTTGCTTTCTGCTCCGCAGTATTACAGACGTACACAATATAATCATATTGCCATCTGTAAATCTCTGATCACAAGCTTTTCCATCATCATTTGGCTTCAACCTTGTGTCAGTACTGACAATGCTGCTTCCCAATGTCAGGGGCGGTGACCCCAGCAGGTACTTATTTAATGGCGGCACTACTCGCCATGTCACCGAGTTGTCATTGGGCTTTGTGAGGTTTTAAGTGAGACAGAGTTGCCACTTCTGCTCCCCCACGCTCTGATAGCTCAGTCGCTGTTGGTCCACGGCTGCTTATTCGCCAGATTGCTCTGCTTATATCACAGCTAACCTCCATATCTGAAGGCTGTTCCCCGATCCGCCACCTGGGGACGCACCCGGTAGTAGTCAGCTCTGCCCCGGGTCTTTTCTATTAATAATTTTAAAGTAAAAATTGGATCTATGCAGGATCAGCTTTTCGGAAACCATTTTGTTCTTATAGTAGTTTGTCCTCCACAATACTTCTCAGTTTCTCTTTTAATATTTTAGGAGTGTTTGCCTGGAGGAATGATGAAAAGTGTGGCTATGGCAATTAAGAGGGGTGAAAGGGTGGATAAGATGATTGTGATGGTAGGAGCAAATGACTTGAGACGTAATGTACATTGGGCAGCGAGAGATAGGAGATTCTTGCTTGAGGTTGTACGAAAGAAGACACAGACAGGAAAGATAATGTGTTTGTTGCCTAGGTATGATAGTGATGAGCTGAGCAGAATAGCAGTAATATTGAATAACATAATAGCTAGAATGTGTCAGAAGAGAGGATTGGAATATGTGGATGCTTGGAGGGCATTTGAGGATAGAGAGGACAGACTGGAAGTGTCTAATTATAGGCCACTTTGTGTGGCATCAGTAGCTTATAAGATTTGGAGAAATTAGTGAGCGACTGTATACAGCATTGGGCAGATGAGGGTAATGTCATCTATGAGAATTAACATGGATTTCTGAAAAGGTGCTCTTGTTTTAGTAATATGCTAGCCTTTTTATAATAAAGTTACAAGAGCAGTAGATGAGGGAAAGGCATATGCTGCCATTGTACTTAGCGAAGGCATTTGACAGGGTGCCACATGATAAGCTGATATTTAAGTTGCAGCACATGGGTCTGGATGTCAGGTTGGTCAACTGTATTCAGGATTAGCTGTCCGATAGGTATCAGAAAGTTGTGTATGGTGGGGAAGTTTCAAGGAATCAGAGGGTTACAAGTGGGGTCCCACTGGGCTCAGTACTGGGACTTATATTTTTTAATCTTTATATCAATGACATTGCAGTGGATTTCAGGGGGATATTCAGTTGTTTGCGGATGATGCGAAGCTGGGAAGGGTTATTGGTAATAGTGCAGATGTTGTAGCACTACAAGAGGATTTGAATAAACTAGACAGATGGGCAAATGAATGGGGGTCTCAGTTTAATGCAGCAAAATGTAAAGTCTTGAAGTTTGGGACACCGATGGGATGCTGCATACTCCATGGGAGGAGTTAAACTGGAGGAAGTAGGAGAGACAAGAGATCTTGGGTTGATGATTGATAGAAACCTGAAATTTAGGGGACATATTGCAAAAGTCGTGAAGCTAACACAGAGGATTGTAGCAATAATGAGAAGGACACTGACCTGCAGCGATAAAAGAATTATCATTTTGTTGTATAAGACTCTGATCAGACCACACTTAGACTACTGTTCTCAGATTTAGTCCCCAGTATTTGAAGGGAATAAATTAACTGTGGAAAGGGTACAAAGGCAGATAACAAAGATGGTTTCAGGAATGTACAATGTTAGTTATGAGGATCAGCTGAGGGAATGTGGACTGCAGAGTGGATAGAAGAAGGAGAGGTGATATGATTGAGATTTTTAAAGTATCGAGAGGTGGTTATGGGGTTGACACTGGGTGAGTTCTTTCTCTTGGCTGAACAGCGGGGAGGAGTAATGACAAGGGGCCATCCCTGGAAGTTATGAAAGGAAACTGTGAGCAAGAGGGTGAGGAGTGGTTTCTTTGCATGGAGGGTAGTTGAACCATGGAATGCATTACCTGATAGAGTGGTGAGAGCAAGAATGGTCAATGAGTTTAAGGAATGGTATTATAGACTTTGTGTTTCCTAGGAGGGACCTCCCACGATGAGTCTTGATAGACTTTGTGTTTCTTAGGAAGGAACTCCTGCCATGAATCTTTTGACTCCATGGAGGACTGAATAATAATAATAATCATATTCCTGCATATATTTTATATCCTGTATTCAACAGTCTAATTTCCGTATAGCTATTGCAATCATTTTTATTTCATTTTTTATAGATTGGGATAGCCAGTGCTTTTTGCCAAGAATTAGGAGTTTTTCTGGACATCCAAACCATATTAAAAAATTTCAGAAGTCTTTCATTAAATTTTTCACCTTCATATTTGTATAGTTCTATATTTATATTGTCTGCTCCTGGTGTTTTCTTAATTTTCATCTTCTTTATTATTTTTTTTAGTTCTAACATTGTGATATTTTCTATTAGGTCATTCTTTGTCTTATAAAATTTTATTTCATTCTTCTCATCTGTCCAGATATTTTGGAAATAGGCCACCCGTTTTTCTAAATCTATTGTTTGTATTTTTATCTTTTCTTTTATTTCTTTATTCATGTATTTTATTACTTTATAGGTTTTCGGTCGTGGTTTAAATAAATCCTTTTCTAGTTCTGTTACGAAATTGTTCCATCTTTCTCTATGTTTTTTCCTTACTTCTCGTTTTGCAATTGCATTATTTCTTTTTGGTAATGTAAGTCAGGCAGCGAGAGATATGAGATTTTTGCTTGACGCTGTAAGGAAGAAGACAGAGAGAGGAAAAATAGTGTGCATGTTGCCTAGGTATGATAATGACAAGCTGAGCAAAAGAGCAGTAATATTGAATGGCATAATAGCGAGAATGTGTGACAAGAGAGGACTGGTATATGTGGATGCATTTAGAGCATTTGAGGAAAGAGAGGAATTGTATGCGAGAGACCGTTTACATTTGAATGAGGAAGGACATAGGCATCTGGAGAGATTGCTGTTCTGAACGAATCAGTGTGTCCCAGGGAGGATGATTGCAGGGGTGGCCTCTTGTGGGAAAGGATACTTGGGAGAAGGGAGACGACATCAAGTAACATTGATCCCAGTGGAGTCTAGAGGGGATAATGCTGGGTATAGAAAGAATGGCATTTATATTCTTTATACTAATGCCAGGAGTATCCAGAATAAGGGAGAGGAATCGGTGGTGCAGATAGAATCAGCCTAGCCAAAACTTATTGGGATCACTGAAACGTATTTGACAGAAGAGGATATAATAACAGGAATAGAAGTCGCTGTCCTGATGAAAAATGCTTGGTACAGCATTTTCCATCAGGATAGGAGGGGAAAGCGTGGTGGTGGGGTACTGCTTATGATGTGATGACCTATGTCCTCTAAGAGTGGAGGCTTTGGAAGGAAGTGAGACAAATGATTTTGAGAGCATGTGGTGTGCGGTAGAGGTAAGCAAGACGGGATATTTAGGGGGGTGTTGCTACAGACCCAGGAGCACAGAAGATGGGGACCAGGAGATGTTTAGACAGTTAAGTTTTGCAAGTACAAGAAGAATGATTGTAATGGGAGATTTTAACTACAGCAGTATAAATTGGAGAGAAGAAGATGCATGTAGCAATAGAGGAATGGAATTTCTAGAATTCTTGAGGGACAAATGTCTTAGGCAACATGTAACAGTGGGAACCAGAGGTTCAAGAGTTTTGTATTTGGTTATAGCATAAGAAGAGTTGATAATAACTGAGATGACATCTCTTCCACCAGTTGGAGAGAGTGACCATATGCTTTTGACTTGGAAAATGAATAGACATGCAGGAGTATCAAAGAGACGGGAACTTACATGAAATTATAAAGAAGGTGATTATAATAGTCTTAGATGTCAACCTCGGGAAATTTAATGGATGAAGGAATTGGAAGTCCGGGAATACCATTAGTGCGTTGGAAATTGTGAAAGAATATTTGTTAGCAGCAATGGTAAGTTATATACCACGAGTGAAGAAGAGGACAAAATTTGGAGTAAAGTGGATGACAAACAATATTAAACAGGAATTGCATGCGAAAAAGAGGCTATGGAAGAGATATAAAGAGACAGGTGAAGAGAAGATGCATAAAGAATATAAGACACAGGCCAGAGTCGTGACTAGCATGGTAAGGAAGGCGAAACTGGAATGTGAGAGAAGATTGGCCCTTAGATCCAAAGAAAATCTTAGGGAATTTTTTAGCTATGTGGCCAGTAGGAGGAGAAATGACTGTGGAAGAATAATACTGTGGGATAAAAATGGGAATAGAGTGACTGATGCAGAGGACATAGTGGAATTGTTCAATGAACACTTTATTGGAGTATTTCATCCTGGAGGAGTCAGTTTTAATGCTAGAGGGACAGGGCAGGTTCCAGGTTTAGAGGTACAGGAGGAGAGTGTGTTTCAAATACTGAGTACTCTGGATGTCAGTAAAGCTTTGGGACTGGATGGTATTTCATCACAAGTTTTGAGAGAATGTGCTAGGAAACTGACAGTGCCTTTAACCTGGTTTTTCAATAAAAGTCTATCTGTGGGAAAGGTGCCCAGGGAATGGAAGGAAGGTAAGATAGTGCCATTGCATAAGGGTGGTAACAGACTGGAAGTGTCTAATTATAGACCAGTCTGTGTGTCATCAGTATTTGTTAAGATCTTGGAGAAAGTAGTGAGGGACCGTATACAGCATTGGGCAGATGATGGTAATGTTATCTGTGAGAGTCAACACGTATTTGTGAAATGACGCTCTTGTTTTAGTAATATGTTAGCGTTTTATAATAAAGTTACAAGAGCAGTAGATGAGGGAAAGGCATGTACTGCAATTTTCTTAGACTTAGCGAAGGCATTTGACAGGGTGCCACATGATAAGCTGATATTTAAGGTGCAGCACATGGATCTGGATGTCAGATTGGTCAACTGGATTCAGGATTTGCTGTCTGATAGGTATCAGAGAGTTGTGTATGGTGGAGCAGTTTCAAGGAGGCAGATGGTTACAGGTGGGGGGCCCAACAGGGCTCAGTATTAGGACCTATATTGTTTAACCATTATATCAATGACATTGCCAGTGGATTGCAAGTGGATATTCAGTTGTTTGCAGATGATGCGAAGCTGGGAATGATTATTAGTAATAGTGCAGATGTGGTAGCCCTGCAAGAGGATTTGAATAAGCTAGATAAATGGACAAATGAATGGGGGTGTCAGTTTAATGCTGCAAAATGTAAGGTCTTGAGGTTTGGGAAACATCGATGGGATGCTGCGTACTCTATGGTAGGAGTTATACTGGAGAATGTAGGGGAGACAAGAGATCTGGGGTTGATGATTGATATAGAAACCTGAAATTTAGGGGACATATTGCAAAGGTGGTGAAGGTAACACAGAGGATTGCTGCAATAATGAGAAAGACACTGACCTACAGAGATAAAATGGTTATCATTCCTTTGTATAAGACTCTGATCAGACCACACTTAGTCTATTGTTCTGAGATATGGTCACCAGGATTTAAAGGGGATAAATTAACTGTGGAAAGGGTACAAAGATGGTGTCGGGACTTTATGATGTTAGTTATGAGGATCGGCTGATGGAGTGTGGACTGCATAGTTTGGTGGATAGAAGAAGGAGGGGTGATATGATTGAGACTTTTAAACTGTTGAGAGGTGGTTACAGGGTTGACACTGGGGAGTTCTTTTGCTTGGTTGAACAGCGGGAAGGAGTGATGACAAGAGGCCATCCCTGGAAGTTACGAAAGGAAATTGTGAGCAAGAGAATGAGGAGTGGTTTCTTTGCATGGAGGGTGGTTGAACTGTGGAATGCATTGCCTGATGGAGTGGTGAGAGCGAGAAAGGTCAATGAGTTTAAGAAGTGGTATGATAGTCTTTGTCAACGCATATAAAGTAAATTAATTAAAGATAACTTTAATAAATCACTTCTATATTTCGACAATGTCACATTGTCATCTTCAGGAACATAAAGATATGGTATGTGCACTACAGGAACTAACAAAGCAAATGAGGAAGAAATGAAGACACTAATTTTGTTCCTAAAGTCCTAATGGTGCCCTCTTGCGGGCTAATTTGGTAGTCTTGGCCGTTGGGCTGAAGTTCTCATAATGAAAGTCTCCCAAATTTGGGGCAGTTTCATGCACCCAAATTTGTTGAGGTTAGGAACGTTTTTTAGAGCTGCTGAAGATTCTTTGAATAATCTTTCGTATTTAAACTTGCTGCGATGGATTATTTTTGTCTTCTTCCAACGAATTTTATGGTGGGTATCTAAGGCATGGTCTGCCAGCCCAGAGCGGCTGTACTGGTGAAACCGGATGTAGTCTTGGTGTTCTGAAATCCTGATATTTGTTGTTCTGCCTGTTTGGCCAAAGTAGGACAATTTGCAGCTGCAAGGGACCTGGTATACACCAGGTAGGTCTAGGGGAAGTGGTTGGTCTTTGGTAGAGCGGATAAGGGATGCCAACTTTTTATATGGTCTGTAACAGGAAGTAAGGTCATATTTCTTGAGGATATTAGTTATTTTTTCAGAGGTGCCCTGGATGTAGGGGATAGTGATAGACTTGGTGTAGTCTTTATTGTTGAGGGGGGGAGGGGGGTTGTGGTTTTCAGGTTTTAGTATTTTTTGGATTTTTTTGGGGTTATAGCCATTGGCTAAGAAAGTGTTGAGGATGTGGTTTAGTTCCATAGTCAGGGCCTTGTCATCTGAGCAGATTAATTTTGCCCTGTTATATAGTGTTTTTATCACCCCGTATTGTTGTGAGGGGGGGGGGGGGATTGCTGGTGAATGTATCTGCCAGTGTGGGTGGGTTTTCTGTAAACAGAGAAAACCAAAGATCCATCAAGCTGGCGGGTGATTAAAGTGTCTAGGAAGGGGAGGGTGTTGTTTTCCTCTTTTTCTAAGGTGAACTGGACTCTGGGATGTTGGTTGTTTAACTGTGTTAGGAAGGAGTGGAGTGAGTCTGAGCCATGTGGCCAAATAGCAAACACATCATCCACATAACGAAGCCAAATAGTGGGTTTTTGTGGGGTGGAGTTTAAGGCTTTTTCTTCAAATGTCTCCATAAAGAAATTGGCCGAGGGTGGGGAAAGTGGTGAACCCATGGCTGTCCCCTCTATCTGTTTGTAGAACTTTCCTTGCCAAACGAAATAGCCTGAGTTCATTGTGAACTGAAATAGGGCTGAGATATCGGGAGGAAACTTGGCTTGGATGAGCTCAAGGGTTTCTTTGAGTGGGACATTAGTGAATAGGGAGGAGACGTCAAAACTGACCATTATGTCAGTGTGTTGGAGTGTGAGGTTTTCTATACTGGCTTTAAAGTGGGCCGAGTTTTTTATGTGTGATGGTGTGTTGCCAGTGTAGTGTGTGAGCATTTTGGCTAAATGTTTGGCTAATTTATATGTGGGGGAATCAATGCCATCCACTATGGGACGTAATGGCACATTTTGTTTATGTATTTTTGGGAGTCCATATAATCGGGGGGGTCTAGAGTTATAAGGTTTAAGCTTGTTGGTGACTTCCACAGGCCAAGAAGTGACTTTCTTAAGGAGTCTGTGGATAGTTCTAATCTGAGAGCTGGTCGGATTATGTTCAATGGGGAGGTAAGTAGTATGGTCTCGTATTAAGGAATTTAGCTTACCTTTGTAGTCTTTTTGATTGAGTACCACAGTGGCGCTTCCCTTATCAGCTTTGGTGATTACTATTTTTTTGTTGTTTTTTAATTCTTGTAGGGCTGTATATTCGTTTTTGGATAAGTTGGATTTTGGAGGTTTGGCTTTAGTGAGAACACCGACTACAGTGAGTACACCGACGAACATCCTCAACACTTTCTTAGCCAATGGCTATAACCCCAAAAAAATCCAAAAAATACTAAAACCTGAAAACCACAACCCCCCTCCCCCCCTCAACAATAAAGACTACACCAAGTCTATCACTATCCCCTACATCCAGGGCACCTCTGAAAAAATAACTAATATCCTCAAGAAATATGACCTTACTTCCTGTTACAGACCATATAAAAAGTTGGCATCCCTTATCCGCTCTACCAAAGACCAACCACTTCCCCTAGACCTACCTGGTGTATACCAGGTCCCTTGCAGCTGCAAATTGTCCTACTTTGGCCAAACAGGCAGAACAACAAATATCAGGATTTCAGAACACCAAGACTACATCCGGTTTCACCAGTACAGCCGCTCTGGGCTGGCAGACCATGCCTTAGATACCCACCATAAAATTCGTTGGAAGAAGACAAAAATAATCCATCGCAGCAAGTTTAAATACGAAAGATTATTCAAAGAATCTTCAGCAGCTCTAAAAAACGTTCCTAACCTCAACAAATTTGGGTGCATGAAACTGCCCCAAATTTGGGAGACTTTCATTATGAGAACTTCAGCCCAACGGCCAAGACTACCAAATTAGCCCGCAAGAGGGCACCATTAGGACTTTAGGAACAAAATTAGTGTCTTCATTTCTTCCTCATTTGCTTTGTTAGTTCCTGTAGTGCACATACCATATCTTTATGTTCCTGAAGATGACAATGTGACATTGTCGAAATATAGAAGTGATTTATTAAAGTTATCTTTAATTAATTTACTTTATATGCGTTGTTAATTCCGTAAATTAATTACCAGTTATGTCTAACCAACGTATAAGTCTTACCACTAGAATGATAGTCTTTGTGTTTCTTGGGGGGGGGGGGGACCTCCCCTCAATGACTGACAGACTTTATGTTCTTAGGTAGGATCTCCCACGATGAGTCTTTTGACTTCATGGAGGCCTGAATAATAATAATAATAATAATAATAATAATAATTTTATACTCTATTTCTGCTTCTATTGTTGGAATTTTGCCATTTCTGATAACTCTCCTTTTTTTGTTTTTATTATATTTTCTATTTCTTTGTTCCAGTCTCGTAGTCCTCTTTTTCTAATCCATTTGCACTTTATTCCTAAAGCGCAATTGGGGATTAAAATTGTTGCTTTTGTGAGAATTTGTTTCAAATTTTCCCATTCATATTTTATTTCACTTGATTTATGTGTGGTTTCTGTTTTTAATTTTGTGCAGTTTTGATATTGTTGTCTAACTTGAGGATCTGTAATGAAGAAATTTTGTAGCTTGGCTGGTAAGAATTTTAAATTTTATATGTTTTTAGCCACTTTGGTTTAAATCGAATTTTTGATCATACCATATAATGATCAGAGTTTTCTATTAATAATTGAAATGAAAGAATAATAATGGCAAGATTTGCACCGGGGACCATTTTACATTACAGTGGTCGAGGTCTATTCGCCTATTTCACATCAGCAATTACTGAAGAACTAGATTTATTCTAGAACAACTTAGAAATAATCTTGAAAGCAGTGCTAAAGAAAGATATTCTAATCATTAGAAGAGATTGGATGCAAAGATTGGGAAGGACAGTGAATGATGGGAAAGAATAAGGGACAAATATGAATATGGAAAAAAAGTAATGAAAGAGGAGAAAGAATGTTTGAATTTTCCTTGAAGCATGACATGGTAATTTGCAAAATTTACAAAATTTCAACAAAAAGGCTGCAGGAGGTGGCCATGGTGGCCATGTGATGAAAGAACTAGGAACATGATAGACATGATACTCATAAGCAGACATCAGTTCATCAGTGTCGAACATTTCAACAAGCAGATATAAAATCAGATCATAGCTTAGTGATTGTCAATATCAAGTTGAAATTCAAGTGACAAGTGAAGACATATTTCACAGTTAGAGAGAGAGAAAGAGAGAGAGAGAGAGAGGTGAGGACATTGAGACAAGGAAATCACAGGGAAAGTGTATAAGAAAGTGCTTAGGAAGAACTGAAGTCCATTAAGAAAAATGGAACTGGAGGATAGAAACAACAAAGTGGTGTCTGCAGTCAAGAGAGCAGTGGAAGTAACAGTCCCAAAGACAAAAAAGCCAACGAAGAAGTGGATCTCACAGGAGACATTAAAGATAATTCAAGAAAAGAGAGCAGTAAAAATTAGGAGAGAGAGATCTGTGGAAATGGAAGATCAGCATAGAGTAAAATACAATGAAGTGCACAAGGCAGTCACAAGATACAAATCAAAATGGCTAAAGGAATAGCACAAAGAATCATGAAGAAATAAATACTGTGGTCAATACAGAACAAGAGAAGTATATAAGATGATCAGAAACATCAGCAAGACATTGAATTCAAAGCAAAGAACCATAAAAGACAAAAAAGATGAAATCTTAATGAACACAGAAGAAACAGGAGACAAATAGACAGTATACTGCTCAGAGTTATATAAGACACACTGAAAAATTGAGAGAAATATCACCACTCAGCACAGAGGGAGAAATATATATATTCTGAGAAATGAGGTTGTAAAGGTAATAAAACATCTGATAAACCATAAAAGTCCTGGAGATCACTAGAGAGATGTGAAAACAGTTGCACGTTTATCATAGATGAACTATACTGGTTGTGTAACATGGCACTGAAAGACAGCAAAGCACCAAAAGAATAGACAAGATCAATAATTTGGTTTGTTATCAAACTGCCATACATCCAGAACACGTACAAAGCCTACAAATACATTTTCAAACATACTGACTACAAACTGGTATTCACCACAAACCAAAAATTGGCAAATCTTCTAAAATCCACTAAATCTCACACACACACAAAGAAATATTAGAACACCACAATGTAGTCTACAAATTTCCCTGCCAAAAAGACTGTGATATCACCTACACAGGGTCTGCCATCAGGTCTTTATGGGCAAGAACACTTCCATGACTATAGCATCTCTATTCCAAAACATTTAAACACAAAAAAAACCCAGAACACATACAAAGCCTACAAATACATTTTCAAACATACTGACTACATACTGGTATTCACCACAAACCAAAAATTGGCAAATCTTCTAAAATCCACTAAATCTCACACACACACAAAGAAATATTAGAACACCATAATGTAGTCTACAAATTTCCCTGCCAAAAAGACTGTGATATCACCTACACAGGGTCTGCCATCAGGTCTTTATGGGCAAGAACACTTCCATGACTATAGCATCTCTATTCCAGAACATTTAAACACAAAAAGAAATGTAACATCAAAAAGAAAAATAGAATACAAAGGACAGGTAAAACAGAAATAGCAGTTCACGGCCTTGAACAGAAACATACCCTGCAAATCGACAAGGCCATCATAAGAGACAGACAAGACAACGAAACAATGCTTAGAATATCGGAAATGATAGCCATAAAATGTGACGAGAACTCAATCAACATCCACTGACCCTACGTAATCTCCGAGTGTTGGAAGCTCCACAACATAAAAATTATGTCACAACTCCGACCAATAGGAGATAACAAAAACACTTCAAAGGCAGAAACACCAAGCCCACACAACATAGCATCCACTTCCTCCATGAGTTCAGACAACGACCCACATGGCTGAAATGGCTCACACCGCATCAATCCTCTCCCCGGCCCCCTTTTCCCATAAACCCTTCCCCTTTCCTCAAAAAACAGTTTCTATTTTCAGCCACCTTTTTCATCTTTTTCTCACCCTACAAAAAAAAGCGCTCTATGCACCCTCAAAAATAATATATATATATATATATTATATAAAAAACCTGGGTTTCTTTCTTCAAATTAATTCTCTCACATTGCCTACCCCCCCCCCCCCAAATACACACACCTTTCAACACTGTAACAGCAACAGTATGCACACTGCAGAAAGAAGACAGGCAACAACATCTAAGAAAGGGTATGTGCGAATTTTCTTCTATTATGCTACATATATTTGTCTCTAAAATACATCTGCTATGCCCTAAGAATTCTTGAGTAAAAAGCCAATGACATTAAAAAAGGGGCACTCCCAAATAAAAGCAGGCAAAATAGCCATAAAAATAAATAGTTTTTAAGAGGAGTAACATGGGAGTTTTCCCAGAAATAATACCTATTGTTTTGATAGTTTGAGTCTCCCGCAATGAGTTTACTGACTCCATGGAGATCTGTAATAATAATAATAATAATAATAATAATAATAAATCCTAATTAACCAAAAAAAAAAAAGCAAAATGAACTACACAAACTACAGAACAATTGCTCTAACAAGTCTTGCGAGAAAAATCCTAATTAACCATTCACAAAAAAAGGAAGCAAAATGAACTACACAAACTACAGAACAATTGCTCTAACAAGTCATGCAAGAAAAGTACTAATCATGATATTAATGGAATGAATAAAGAAACTAATGAAATCAAATCTGCAAGATAAGCAAGTAGGATTTAGAAGAGACAGAAGGACTGTGCATCACATATTAATGTTAAGATTAATTGTGGAGAAAGCTATATGTAAAAGTAAAAATGTTTATACCTGTTTTGTTGACTTTTACAAAGCATTCAACAGTCTTCTTCTTCTTCTACGCATTATTCCCGCTTCCTATGCAGGGTCTGCGTGTTACTTTTAGATGCAACTTCTTGTTAGTACTACTCCCAACCGACCCGTCGCCTGGTCTGCCGCTGGGGGGGGGGATATATTTTTGACTGTAGAGGCGTATGTTCACGGGGCCGGTTTGCCTGTTTGCGGGATGAAAAACGCCAGATAAACTGGTGGAAAAAACCCTACTGACCGCGCCCAAGACCAGCTAACTTGGCTATGCCTGAGGAAGATCCTCAAATTCCTCACGTCTACAACGGGAATCGAACCTGGGACACTCTTTCCCCCAGGCATATGGTTGCGAAGCGCAAAGCCACTAGGCTAACCGTGCGGTCACAAAGCATTCAACAGTATAGATCAGAAAATGGCATGGGCTGCACTCAAATCTTATGGAGTGGACAGGAACCTGATATGTCTGTTGAAGAACATCAATGGCAATGAAGAGGCCCCTGTGAGAATCAGTAAAGAAATAGGAAGATGATTCCAGACAACAAGAGCGACTACACAAGGAGACTCAATTACTGTGAGTATTTTTATCTTGCTTTTGGAAAGAACAATGGATATTATAAAGGATAATGTAATGGGAATTTAAATTAAATGGGACCTGAAATTCAGTGGCACCATTGCACAAATTATGAAGACATCATCCCTGACATGCAGAAATAAAGAGGTTATGATACCACTGTATAAGGCCTTGATCAGGCCTCATATGGATTATTGTACACAGATCTGGTCACCGAGTTTTCATGGTAATGAGGATATGTTGGATAGGATTCAGAGAAGATTTACAAAGGTTGTCAGTGGTCTTTGGAATGTGGAGTTTGAGGACAGATTGAGAGAATGTAAATTGCAAAGAGAATGTAAATTGTGAATAGGAGAAAGAGGGTGAGAGATATGATTGAGACATATGAGCTAGTCAGGGGGTTGTTACCAGGTTGACATGAAAGAGAATATTTAATAGAATGGAGGAGGGAGGGGGAACAAGAGGCCATCACTGGAAACTGTATAAGGAGGGTGTGAGTAGAGTGAGGAGAAGGTTTTTAATATAGAGTGGTTGGCATGCATTGCCTAACTGTGTTGTAAATGTAGACACATTGAATCATTTTAAGGCATGGTTGGATGAGCGTTGTGTTCAATAGTGTCTACTTCCCACAATGAATCTCTGACTCTGTGTGTGTGTGTTCGTGTGCGTGTGTGTGCATGTGTGTGTGTGTGCGTGCGCGCGCGTGCGTGTACCTTTGAGACAAATGAAAAAGAGAGTAATCAGAAAATGCCGACTCCTCAAGCCCTCAAATCGAGTGGGGTAGTCAACACAGATCACAATGGTGACTATGGATCCAAGAGGTTACTGCAGTTTATTTACTTGGTTAGTTAGTTAAACATAGCTGAAGGATATAGGCATTAGTCAGATTTGGTTGATAATAGATGATGCAGTTATAGGGATGGAATTCAAGGAAGATAGAATGAGAATGGGATTCAGGGAGGGATTTGCTAATGATGGCAGAAGAATTGCAGCCAAAATATGGAGAGCAACAAGAGGATCAAGATAAAGAAGGAAATGGCATTCAGTACCAGATTTCAATTTTATGTAATCTTAGACTATAATTATATACCTGGACTATACCACAGGGACTCAGTTTAGTGAGCATGGGTGTGGCAAAACCTGAGGTATCTGATACTGGACCATGCCTTACTTCATGTAATATACATCTGTTATTATTATTATGTGTAGACTGGTCTCTATCCTTTTTTCTTTCTTTCTTTTTACTCCCCTTCCCCAATGCAATTAGATTATTCAAGGGCTAGGGGTGAATCTTTCCTATTTTGCTATTTTTTCTCCTCATGCAGTGGGAGTCTGATTTCTCTCCCAGGTATTTGCCTTATCTAGTAGGCTGAATTCCAAGATGCCTAGTCAGCATGAGGAGATTGACCAAATACTCCCTTAAACAAATGGAGTTTATGAGAAATGAAGGCCAAAATGGGCATGTCATCTCAAATATGGTATATATTCTCAAATTAATAATATAATCAACTCAAACCAAAATGAAGGGTCTTTTCTGGATAGTGCATCTGTGAAAAACACCCTGATAAGGTAATTGAACATCTGTATTTATAATGTCAGAAACTTTGAAAGGAGAAGAAAAAGAATAAGAGCTCTCTAAAGCACTGGCAAAAATAAATTGGAATATTCTTGGGCTTTCTGAAACAAGAATAGAAGAAAAAATTACTGAAACGAGTAATTATATTTTATATACTGCTGGAGGAGATGATAGTCAAGGAGGAGATGGAATTATGATAAATAAAAGATGGAAAAATAACATTCTTGAATTTAAGTTTCCCAGAATTACAGTTCTTAGAGTGAAAATGGGCACTTAAGGGTCAAAGCTGTATAACTGAGAGGACCTCCACATAGCCTTTAAAGGAATGTGCAGAATCAACTAAAGCTTCTGACTTAATGTCCAATCCTCACCTTCTCATGGTGCACCTTGTTAGATATCTACTGGATACTGAACGAACGAGGGATGGGCTGGCAATTTGGGATTTAGCCAACCAAATTGTATTCTTATTGGTTTAAACCACAATATAAAATGATGATACAACATGACAGAATTTCATGCTTGCTAGGGAGTCGCCTGATTAAACAAGGCCTTCATTGTTTTTGCTAGGTTGCCAGGTAACCAGGGTGAACAGTGAAAAGTCAGCTACTGGAACAAATCCTAAAACACACCCCAACTCAACATCACCAGAGTTCAAGATTAGTACTATCAACATAAGAAGTCTGAATGGCAAAGAAATGGAGCTAGCTGAGGAATTGGATAAGTACCAGATCAACATGATAGGGGTGACTGAAACAAAAAAGACAAAAACTGGTGAACTCTTTCTGAGCAATAAATGCAAAATGTTATATTCAGGCAATGGCAATCAAGGAAAAGGAGGAGTAACCATGGTATTCAACTAAATATGAGGCTAATTTTCTTGAATAGTAGGCCATATTAAGTAGAGTGATGTGGCAATTATCAGAATGGGGAACTGAACAATGAGACCTATTTGTGCCTATGGTCTCACAGAAGGTTCTACTAAGGTAGAAGTGGAGGAATTTTTTGAGGCTTTAGAGAAAGCAACTGACTGAAAAAGGAAAAGTTGGTCCTTGTTGGGGATCTAAATAGCAGAGTAGGAAATGATTGTGAGACATACAAAAATATATTGGGAAAATTTCGAGAACAGAGTAAAGCTAATAATAATGACAAATACCTGCTACTCAGGACACGGGCTGGTTATTACTAACATGATGGACCAACATAAAAATGTGCACAAATTCACACAGAGAGAAGAGGCAATGAATAAGAAAAGTCTCATTGACTATGTTATTGTTGATAGTGATGTTTTCCCACTAGTGCAGGACACTAGAGTGTACAGAGAATTTGAAATTGGAAGTGATCACCATTTAGTCTTGAGCAGGATAAAACTGAATTTCATATTGAAAAGAACAACATGTAAGAAAGTTTTAAAGCGAACAAAAGTTGAGCAGCTCTCAGATGTGAACTGTAGACTAATATACACAAACATTATTCGAGAAAAAAATGAAGGAGTTTGAGAACAGGAACCAAACCTTGGAGATTCAGTGGCAAGCCCTGAAGAAAACGTTGATTGATTCAGCTAGAGAGGCATGTGGTGAGGTTGTCTGCAAGGATAGAAAACTCAGAACTTCATGGTGTACAGAAGTTAAAGAGGCAGTGAAGGAAAAGAAGAAAGCATATAGAAAGTTCCTGGCAAATAAGTCAGGCTGTGCTCTTACAGAACACATGAACAGATGTAAGAAAGTTAAACACTGTGTAAAACTAGTTAAACAGAAGCCATGGGAAGTCTTTGGTAAGAACACAGAAAATAAATATCAAGAAGATTCAAAGATATTCTGGAGGTTGTTGAAGAAGCTTAGGAATGGAGGAAAGCATGCTGTAAAAGGAATCAGAGATGATAAAGGTGACATGAAATCTAGAGGAAAAAGATATCCTTGACGTATGGAGTCATTACTTTGAAAAATTGCTAAATGAAACAAGCAGTCATAACAGCACAGTGGTAAAAAACACTGATCAAGCATGCGATCAGGGATACATATCCCTACTTGAAGTAGAAAAAGCCATCAAAAGCCTTAATTGTGGAAACTCAGCAGGAGTAGATGATATTTAACCAGAAATGTTCAAGTATGGAGGTATAAAAGACTTACAGTCGCTGCACTGCATAGTTCAGAATGCCTGGAGAGAGGGACAAATTCCAGATGATTGGAGTAGAGTTCTCATAGTACCCATATATGAAAAGGGAAATAAAACTGAAGGTGAGAATTACAGAGGGATTTATCTACTGAATGTTCCCAGTAAAATTTATGCAAGTATACTTGAGAAATGGTTGAGAAGTATTGTAGAAGGGAAGCTTGGTGAAGAACAAGCTAGATTAAGGCCAAAGAGAGCCTGACAGAATCAGATTTTCACTTAAAAACAAATAGTTGAGAAATCATGGGAATATAATAAATATATTATATTCCCATGATTTTGGGAATATAATATTCCCGAAATCATGGGAATGATTTTGGGAATATTATATTCCCAAATATAATATTCCCAAATATTATATTCCCAAATATTCCCAAAGAGCTGCGTTAGAAGTAAAATACTTGACCAAAGACTAGAGACCGCAGATATGAGCATTCTGAGATAGATTAGGGGCAGATGGTATCAATGACAATATCATATTAAAAACGAGAATATTAGGAAAGAACTTGACATTGTTAGCATCCAGATTAGCAGAGATCATCTCTCTGATTAGCAGAGATAATTTCAGGTGGTATGGTCACTTAAACAGAATGAGGGAGGAAAGATTAATAAAACAATTGTTCTCTGCCAGGTTGGCAGGATAAAGACCCAGAAGAAACCAAGATATCGGTGGATTGATACCGTAAAATGTGCCTTAGAAGATAGAAATATAAGATCTGATAATGTTGGAGTCTTGTTAGGTAACAGATAGATTTGGAAGAAAATTATAGATTGGACGTTAGTAATGATTCATTTAGTACTATCATATCCTGTACACCCTTTGAGGGTACGAATTTGATGATAATGATGATGAAAGTGAAAATCAATAAGCGATGATGTGACCAATATATGCACCCACCTCTAGTCATTCAGATGAAGAAATCTCTCCAACACTATCCGAGCTAGTATATGTCACTGAAAAATTGTAGTAGGTGATTTTAACTGCAAAGCAGGCATGAAACAACAGGGAATAAGTGCTTAAGGTGTGCAAGGTATGGGCCAAAAAAATGAGAGATGACAAGGACTTGTTGAATTTGCAGAAAGTATGGAATTTGTCTATAGGAAATACACTCTTTAAAAAGTGAACTAAACAAAAATGGACCTGGGGATACCAAATGGAGAAGGTTTTAATGAAATTGATTATATTATGGTAGACAACATGGAAATGCTAGATGTATCTGTTATCAACCAGTTTCATTATGATAATAATAATAGGCTAGTAAGAGTAAGATAAAAATAAGCATCAAAAGGAAGAGATTGAAATTTTTAATGAATAAAACTCGAACTACATGGTAAATGGATCCGTCCTTCCTTCCTCCTCCCATTCACCTCTTGGATTGAGTCCCTCCTCCAATTCGGAGAGGATTGTGACAAATTAATGCAGCCAGCTCATCACCCCTCTGCTGCATCCCTCTAAGGGAAAGTATTTATGACTGTAATCTGTGTGTGTTCACAGGGTCAGTTCACCTGCTCTGTTGGATGAAAAGTGCAAGTTTCCAAGCGAAAAAACCTTCTACCTCTGTATAAGACTGGCTACCTCAACCTTATTCAAGACAAATAAAGGTTCCTCATATCATAGATGGGAATCGAACCCAAGTCTTTCTGCTATGAAAGGGCTTCATCTATACCAACTGAGCTACAGAGAGGCTCGGTGAATACATAATAAACTATGAAGAAACATGTAAGAAATTTGTTGAATGGAAGCGTATGAATGAATGAGGCTTATCTGATAGAATGGTTGAAATTGCTTCAATAATAAAAGAAGTCACTAAAAGTTTAATAAAATCATTACCAGAAAATAGAACTTCTATAGAAAAACTTATTTTAGGGACACTTGATCTAATCAAAAAAGGAGAAGAATTAAGGAAAAGGAGACACAGAAGTAACAAAGATAATATATAACTTTTAGAAATGCAAAAGATAGAAAAGAAACATCATAAGAAATATAATTTAAGAATAATTCAGAACATAATAGAAATCGGCAGGAGACCTTTTTGCTGGGTATCCGGATAGTTCACCGAAAATAATTTATTGAAAGATAATTTAACAAACGACAGTTTACCAAAAGTCAATTTATTGAAAAAACAATTCATCAAATAAACAATTCATTGAACAACAGCTAATTGAAAACGCAATTTATCAAAAAGCAATTCACCAATCAGCAGTTAATTGAAAACAGAATTTATCGAATTTGAGGTATACATGATGAATTGAGTATCGTTCTTCTTCATTAAGTGGACAGTAAGACTATGGCTTCGAATTATTACAGGCCAATCTGTTTTTTTGGGGTTGTGGTCAGTTTATTAGAGAAGCTAGCAAGGACTAGGATTCAGAATTAGGTTGATAACGATATTCTCTTTGATGAACATCATGAGTCTACTAAAGGAAAATCATGGTTTAGTAATCTAGTTATTCATTATAAGAGGGAGACAGGTGAATTGCAAAAATGGGATGCATATACAGTGGTATATTTAGATTTTGCTAAATCCTTCGAAAGATTGCCACATAAAAAGCTGGTAATTAAATTGGAAAACAGATTGGATAATTCATTAAGTGGACAGTAAGACTATGGCTTCGAATTATTACAGGCCAATCTGTTTTTTTGGGGTTGTGGTCAGTTTATTAGAGAAGCTAGCAAGGACTAGGATTCAGAATTAGGTTGATAACAATATTCTCTTTGATGAACAGCATGAGTCTACTAAAGGAAAATCATGGTTTAGTAATCTAGTTATTCCTTATAAGAGGGAGACAGGTGAATTGCAAAAATGGGATGCATATACAGTGGTATATTTAGATTTTGCTAAATCGTTCGAAAGATTGCCACATAAAAAGCTGGTAATTAAATTGGAAAACAGATTGGATAATGCATTAGTGCATGCAACTGGAGATTGGCTATCCGATACCTGTCAGCAAGTTGGGTATTGGGGTGCAATATCTCAGAAGAGGAAAGTCACTAGTGGTGTTCCTGAATGACCAGTTGAATGTAACAACCTGTATGGGGGGGGGGAGTAAAAAGTTCTGATAAACACCTAGAACAAAAATTATAATAAAGCAACTGATATAAGCCACAAGGAAGAAATATCTTAAAAACCCTTTAACCACCCAACTGGCCAAGACATCTATAACTGTCCAGGTTACCATGGATGCAAAGTGCTTATTAAAATTGTAACACCTTTGATATTACATTGAAATATATGATGGATACGAAGTGTAAAGGAGTGATGTATTTTATCCATATTGACGGCGGCGTGGTTAAAACTCACGTTTCCTCAAATTGTGTACATGTGTACAAGCCATGTTCACACGTGTACAAGCTATACGATTAATAAATAAATAAATAAATCCTCAAATTGTAATAATTTATTATTTTTCGTTTAGAATATATAAGAAGACATGTCAAAGGTTTGAAGAAAATGGAAGATACAGAAGTGCAGGTCATCATCAAGTTTTTTGCGCTGCAAGAAAAGTCCACAACTGAGATTCACCAAATTTTTTGTGAGACTTCAAGCGACTTTGCCTCAGCATAACCAATAATTGCTAGATGGGTGGCAAAGTTTAAAACTGGACATCCTGAGACAACAGATATTTTTAGGTCAGGAAGCCCTTCCCCAGCAATCACACCTGAAAACCTCGATGCAGTGCATGCCATGATCCTTAGTGATAGACAAATACCAGCCAAAAACATTGCAAAGACTCTGCAGATATCCAGGGAACAAGTTGGGGTCATTATCCACCAAAATCTGGACATGCAGAAGCTCTTAGAGAAGTGGGTCCCCAAATGTTTGAATCCCAAAAGAGAAAACGTGTGCTGTCATCTCAAGGGATTTTTGGTCATTTTGAGAAATCGGGTATAAATTTTTTGGCTCATGTTGTGACTGTTTATGAAATATGGCTTCGTTACTATGACCCAGAGAACATGCAATAGTCAGTGGAGTGGAGACACTAAGGTTCTCCACAGCCAAAGAAGTTCCCAACCCAAAAGTCAGCAGGGAAGGTTCTTGCCATTGTATTTTGGGATGTGGATGGTATAATCCTTACCAAGTACCTATAAAAAGGTGAAACTCTTACAGCATCAGTTTATTCAGCAGCACTGAAGAAATTGAAGGAGGTACTGAAGAAAAAATGCTGCAGGAAACTGAGCAGAGGTGTGTTGCTTTTGCATAACAAATGCTCCTGCTGACACTGAATACACAACTTACACTTTAAATGTCTACCTCACCCACCCTATTCGCTAGACCTGGCCTCATCTGACTATTTCCTATTCCCAAATTTAAAGAAACACCTGAAAGGACCAAAATTTACTAGAGATGAAGTCATATCCGCATCTGAGGATTGGTTTGTGCAACAAGGGAAAGACTTTTTTGGAAAGATTCCAAATATACTACATATTCCTCACTTCGTGAGGAATATGTTGTATAATGTGTAAGTTACGTGGTTCCATTTGTGATAATCACCACGAAGGAATTCCACCTGAATTCCTTCGTGGTGATTATCACAAATTTTCAGCATATCCTCGTAAGGTTTAAAAGTTTGAGAGACACAGATGGGAAGCAGAATATAGGATGGTAGGGAGATATCTTGCTAAAATTGTGAGGACAGCATTATGGCAATGATACCAAGAAAACTGATATGAGGCGTAAAGATGTAATGACTCTAAGGCTGTATAAGGCTTTATTCAGACCGCATATGGATTATTGTGCCAAAATTTCGTTACTTGGTTTTCAAAAGAATGATGGTTGTAAAGGATTCAGAGATGATTGACTAAAGTGGTTTCTAGTTGCTGGAATTCCATTTAGAGTGTAGTGGATAGAAGGATGAAGGGAGGGGACATCATCGAGACATGTAAAGTTATTAAGGGGCAATTATTGGATTAATGACTATCAGATTTTTCATAGAATGGGTGGAGACAGGGGAGAACAAGAGGCCATCCCTGGATGCTGCATAAAAAAGTTGTGAGCAAATGGGTAAGAGCTTGGTTTCTTTTCGTGGTGAGTTGAGGGTGGTTGGAATGCGTTACCTGGAAGTGTAGTGGGTTTGAGACAGTGTATGCATTCAAGCCATGGTATGATGAGCTTGTGTGTAATGGAGGGCATCCTGATATGAGTCGTTGACTTCAGGGAGGTCTAATAATAATAATAATAGATCCATATCTGATCGTACGACATCTTAGGTTCCAGACCATTGCAGTATACCGAATTTCATCAGATATTGAATCACTGCCTTTGTTTATCCCTTGCAGAATGTATGTAATGGCTAAATAACATTTTAAGTAGTCATATATGTGTATAAACAACGTAAATAAAGCATTCATTTTCATCAGTTATGCAAAGGAAATATTTAGAATAATTTTTGGAAATGTAAAATTTATTCTGTGCATGGCTTAAAGGAACACACCAACGTGTTTACACACCAATCTACAACATGAAAAGTTTTCCCATTTTGTCAATAAGATTATCATGTTTATGGATAACTGGTATTGACTAGTGCAACACTAGTATTAACTAATGTCGCATTTTCACCAGGAGTGTAGCTAGGGCGTACCTATTTAAAACTATCAAAATTTTTAAATTCATTATAATAAATTATAAGAATTATAATTATGAGACTTATAATGCATTTCCAGCTTTCGGTCAAAAAATAGCAGCTTGCTGCTCTTGTCATTTTTGTTTCAGAAAACAAGGCAATGACCTGCGTCTATGTTCAGTTTCAAAGTTTCAAAACCAAAGAAAACTGACAATATTGTATCCCCACCCAATGCTACATCGCAGTTGGTCATTTGTCATCCCTACACCCCTAACAAGTTCAATGGACCCGACAGTTAAAACGTGTCGTGTGCTCTGTGAAACTGTTTCCTCACTATAGTTTACTACATGGTGTTGGAGAAAGTATTTTAAGAAGAAAAGTGTAATAGTGCATCATAGTGCATCAACAATATGAAGAGAACCAATGAAAACAAATTAACCAATTACTTCTCCAAACTTAAAAAGAATGAAAATTCTAGTATGAGTTCGGAGTACAATGCAAAATTTCTGCTGAAAATTAAGAACAATGAGTGCGAGCATGTTCCTTCAATGCTTTCAGAAAAACCGGAAATGTAAGATAATTTGTGTAATGTTGCGAGCGTATCTTCAGCTATCATAGGACATCAAGAACATGCAGGTAATGCAATTGACACCAATTCTATAAATGTAGTTGGGCGGGGCCTTAACCACACAATCTCTCTCTCATCTCGTAAGGAATACCACAAGCCTTCTTCTCCTCTCAGAATGTTATTATGTTATTGTGATGTTATTATGCTATTATTATTATTATTATTATTGCAATGGCCATATGGCCGTCACAATAATAATAATAATAATAATAATAATAATACCACACTTCATGCTCTGGAATTTGGTTTCCAAGGTACTTTTTGTTTTGTTTTTTTGTTCCCTGGCACTATTTCTTTTAGGACTACACCCTTGCTTTTCACTTGACTAAGAACTTTTGCTTTGATTTTAACATGTGCAATAACAGTAGTGCAAGGTAAGTTTAGCCTATGGCCTCTTTGCAATACACCATTGTCAGCAAATTTAATCATTTTATTCTTAATAGGTAACGTGATAGGTTATGCAACTTCTTTTCGCAGGAAGCAGTATAGTATGCCCACCGTTTGTAGATTGTTTGTTGATGATGATGATGATGATGTTGGCATTTTGTCAAGAATAGGTGATTCATGCTGAAGGGGAGAAAGAAATGAAGGATGTACGAATTGGTTGCCAACATGCAAAATCATGTGCTTTCTTGTCTGTCGCTGTACTAGTAGCTTGATTTTTGTTGTCGCTTTTTTGCATTATTTTTTTATTATTAATTTGTATGATCGATCCAGTACAGTCAACAAGTTCTGTTGTTAAACGTTTCAGTAGCTCTTGCAAAAGTATATTGAATAATGCGCTGACATTCTGTGAAAAAGAATCGTTAAAAGGCAGTCTCCTTGTTCCCCTTTCACAAGTGATAAAACGTGCAAGTGCAATTGCAAGCATATCAGGGTCGACTGTTAAAAGAATTCATAGGGAATCAAAAGGTGAAGGTAAGCCAAAATTTAAATCTCCTAAAAAAAAGCACCAGAGAAAGAAAACCATCGAAACCATAGCTTTGAATGATTTTGATGTGGACGTTATAAGAACAACTATTCACAAATTTTACGTGGTCAAGAAAAGAGTGCCAACTGTTCCGAAATTGATTCCTGTGCTTAAAGAAAAAATTAATTTTCCTTGAAAAAGAGAAACTTTAAGGAAAATACTTCATGAAATCGGATTTTGTTTTAATGCTATTGCTATATTAATGCTATTGAGTATGTTTGGGCAGAAGTGAAAATTTTCATTCGCCATTGCAATATAATTGGGGATATTGACTGCCCAAACGCTTGCAGAACAGGCAATTGAAAGTATTACAGTTCGAAACTGGGGAAAATATTGCTCTCATGTCATCTCATTGGAAAATATGTATTGGGACAGAGACGTTATTATCAAAGAATTATGCAAACCTTTGGATATCAGTTTAAGTGAAAGTGATGGCGATTCAGACACTGATTCAGACGACTATGAAGATTATTATTATTATTATTATTATTATACACCTCCAGGGAGTCCAAAGACTCATCGAGGGAGAGTGTGCCAACAGCATCGAACGATTGGACCCCTTCTAACTACTAACCGCGCTCAAACTTACTTAACTGAGCATTATTAGCAGAGGCTCTACCAATCGACCAACCTTTGATTAAAAGGATTTGATAATGGTATTTTTTTAAATCTGTTTTTTGCATGGGTTTGTTAAAAGAGTCACAACAAGTCATAAATAATTAATCAGTTTAGGACATTAAAGTGTCTCAGATCTCTCAACTGTAAGTTTAGAATATTTAAGTTCATTTGAAAAAAAATTCGGTTTTTCTGTATAATTATTTTTATTTTATAGAAAACTTTCTTAAAAATAAATTTCGTTAAATTTTGTTTTATGCTATACCTTTTTTTTAATTTTGTTAATACTCTACGTATTTTTCCAACTGTTATACAAGCAAAATAGTTACACTTTAAAAACTACAATATTCATAAAAGAAAAGCTAAATTTTCCGACCTGTAAATTCTCATTTTTGGGACATGCACAGAAGTGTCGAAGGGTCTCTAATCTGTGGGTGAACTATAGCAACCATACTTGGAATTTTATCAAAGTGAGATTATAAACAGCTATAAAAGAAAATAATAGGTATAAACAATTTATAATTCACAACCAGCGAAACACCAAAACACAAAGAGAATAGCAACAAACATTGCAAATAAACATCCACGGAAACGTGCAGTGATTTTAATGGGAGCAGCTTGTTGCTAAAACCACTGTATGATGGGGAGGCTGTAATGTTTTGATAAACACCTAAAACAAAAATGATATTAAAGAAACTTATATAATCACAAGAAAGAATATAATCATAAACCCTTTTAATTCCCTGTTTTATCAAATTGTAATAATATGCTCTTTTTTTTTATTTTAGGATATATAAGAAGACATAAAATTAAGTGATTTTTGTTCTGAATGTTCATCAGAACTTTCTATCTGCCCCTGTTATAAATGGGTGCCGGTTATAATTGAAAAGCATCATATAAGCAGATCATCATAAAGCAAAGCATAATGAGACTGGTATATTACTGTAATAATAATAACTTGAAGGATTATTGGCCCCAGGGCACTAATCCCGTGCCTATAATTACTTCTTACATTATTCTTAAATGAAAATATAATCCCTAAAACTTTTTGGTTACATCAGTTTAAAAAAATATATAAATAAATAAAAAGTAGTAAATGTAACCCAGCAAATTACTGCAATACTGAGAAGGACGCTGACCTGCAGAGATAAAAGACTAATCGTTCCAGTGTATAAGATCCTGATCAGACCACACTTAGACTATTGTTCTCAAATTTGGTCCCCAGGATTTGAAGAGGATAAATTGACTGTGGAAAGGGTACAGAGACTGATAACAAAGATGGTTTCAGGAGTATGCAATGTTAGTTATGCGGATCGGCTAAGGGAATGTGAACTGCAGAGTTTGGTAGATAGAAGAAGAAGTGATATGATTGAGACTTTTAAACTGTCGGGAGGCAGTAACAGGGTTGACACTGGGTAGTTCTTTCGCTTGGTGGAACAGTGAGAAGAAGCTATGACAAGAGGCCATTCCTGGAAGTTGCAAAAGGAAGCTGTGAGCAAGAGGATGAGGAGTGGTTTCTTTGCATGAAGGGTGGTTGAACCATGGAATGCATTGCCTGATAGAGTGGTGAGGGCAAGAACAGTCAATGAGTTCAAGGAGTGGTATGATAGACTTTGTGTTTCCTAGGAAGGACCTCCCACGATGAGTCTCTTGACTCCATGGAGGCCTGAATAATAATAATAATAATAATAATAATAATAAAGAATTTTTCTTTCCAAACTAATTTGATTTAAAAGTAATCTAATCAAGAATAAACAATTTTATTTTCAAGAAACAAAAACTCTGATACAGATTAAGGTATCAAACAAGTATGTTTGACTTACGTTATTGGGAGTATTTAATAAAACAATTTTAAATTTGGTCACAGCAACATGTGTACCTCTTATGACCGTACAAGTAAACAGTATAACACCACAATAAAACATTATGGCATCGGAATGGGAATAAGCCTTTTTATCTCCCTCTTGGAGGTCTGTAAAATCAAAGGACAGAGCATGTTCCTTATTTCCTTCAATTACAGTTGCAGCTCAGAAATCAACTAGAAACATATGTGTTTACAATATATCTACATTGTTTATATGAGGCAAACCACAAGAGGTAGTAGTGAAGTAAATCCAGCATGAAAAACAAATCTTTACATAATATATTATTAGTCTCTTGGCTGAAGTGTTAGAAGCACACATTTCAAAACATGGAATGAGCAAAACAATTCCAATATTAAGCTTTTAAAATTTAACTGTCTCATGAAATGGACAGTATTTTCTAGTAAAAGTCTGATTTGATATAAGTGTACTGTAATTATATTGGCACAACAAATGTGTGAATTTCACCCCAAATATTATTGTTGAAAGGAAGATATGAAATAGAAAAACATCAATTGGGTCGAAGCATGTTTATGCAGCAGATATTTACATATGGAAAGACATTAAACTTCTGGTCAAATTATATAAAACCATGTTGTCAACTCGAAAATTCCAAAACAGAAAAATTAACTTTAAAAACATCTCATCTAGAAAATAGAAAAGTATAAAAAAATGATATGAATGGAAAACTGGGTTTTCCATTCATACCCAGGTTTCACAACGAAAACAAAAAACAAAACTAAACAAAAAAACTCCTCCATTCTAAACTTATTTTCTACAAAACTGCAGAGACTGAGAAGATAAAAATTCTACACCTCATTTAATGAAACTGCTGAAAAGGACTTCAGCATCCTACTTTTATCTAGCTGCCAAAAGCCTTTATCAGGGCGTTTCACCTGAAGGTGAGTTAGCCAGTCTCACACAAGGGTGGAGGGTTTTTTCCTCCCTGAAACTTTGATTTTTCTTGCCAAAAAACAAGCTAACTGAATAGAAAAGTACATGCAATAATTTAAGGCCAGTTGCATTGGCTTTAATTAAACAACTCAACCCAATCCGATTTTCCTTTAGCACTGTGTTTTCTAACTGTGGTCTGCTGACCATTGGCATGCTTAAGAAGTTCAAACGTGACTTTCAACCGCTGCTCATCTAAATATAACAACAGATGAGCATACTTCAAAAAGCTTTGTAAGTTGTTTTTTTTTTCTGATTCTTTATTCATCATTCCCATTTTATTATTTTTCGAGAGAACATTTTAAGACTATTTTTTTTTTTTAAAACAAACAAACAAACTGCATTGATCACCTCCACAAAACCCAGAAATATCCCCACTTGTATATTCATCAGTATCCTTAACCTAGTCCTCCCCCTATTAACTGCAATCACTTGTCTACGAGGACCATTTTAAGATAAGGGCATATGGTATTTGTTGTTGTTCAGGAATAACAGAAACAGAATAAATAAGTGACTTGTTATTGAAAAATCTTCAGGAATGATGATTTTTTTCCAAGTTTTCCAATATTTTTACTCTGAATTCGTATATATATTTTATTATTATCTTCTGAGAAATCCTTTACTTCAAAGGATTAATTTATTATTATTATTATTATTATTATTATTATTATTATTATTATTATTGTTATTGTTGTTATTAACAGTAGGTGTATTATTATTAGTAGTAATAGCAACAATAATGATTAATACTTTACTAATTATATGAAGAGCCGAAGGCTTCAATTCGGTGATGTAAAATTAAGGAATATTACATCCCATATTGTTTCATAGCCGAATAAGAAACTCAAAGAGTTTCATGCTGAATATAGAAATAGAAACTATATAAAGTTCGGCGAGTCCAAGCATAAGCAAATACCTGGATAGTGCAACACATAGTCCCTCTGGTAGTGCAACACATAGTCCCTCTGGTAGTGCAACAATGAGGCAACTCATAGCAAGGATGGAGCAAGCTCCAATCACTGTTCTTGGTATTTGCCCATAATGTGAAACCCAGCTCCTAGGAGCTGTATTACTGTTCTACATTATGAGAGAAAGTCACTACCCAGACCGGTTTCAGCCTTTATTGAGGTCTCATCAGTGAGTAGGTAGACCTAGATAATACCAAGTTTGTAGCGAACAGAACTTACACACCCTACTATAAGAATTGCCAACAAGGTGTCCTAATAAATTACTAATTATATGAAGAGCCAAAGGCTTCAATTCGGCGACGTGCATATTTCTATATTCGGCATGAAACTCTTTGAGTTTCTTATTCAGCTATGAAACAATATGGGATGTAATATCCCTTAACTTAAATGATTAATACTATTTTCCTTCATCCTCCTCAACCTAATGATTGGTGGAAGAGCAATGCTACTTTACTAGGGAATAATTATAGGGAACAATATGGATTCCTATTGTATTTCTTGTCCAATAACGGTTTCATGTCTGTAGATATATGTGTTTATGGGAATGATTTGTCTGTTTCCAGGAGAAAAATATCAGCTATCTCCATATTAGGCCTGCTAACTTACCTCCAGCTGAAAAGGACTGATAAAAATTATGCGTGTCGAACATGGGATTCCAATACAGGTCTTGCTAACTAAAGGGCTTCGTCTACTGATTGAACTATGAAACTATGGAGAAAATGAGGCGAAAAAATGTTAAAAAATCAGGAAAAAAGAAAAAGAGCGATTTGACAACCGTAACGGATGTTAAAAGGGACGAAAGTGAGGTAGAAAGAAACGAAATTGAGAGAACGAATGAAAGTAGAAATGGCATGATGCAGAAATCGCAAGTAAAAAAAATCGAAAGAATGAATGATGGCGAAAGCTGGACGCATGTTGGAACAAAAGTACTGAACCAAAGAAAGATGAATGACAGTAAAAGTGAGAAGAATGATAGCGAAACTTGGATGCATGTTAGTTCGAAAGTACGGAAACAAAGAAAGATAAATGAGAGTGAAAGTGAGAAGAATGATAGTGAAAGTTGGACGTATGTTGGACCAAAAGTACGGAAACAAAGAAGAATGAATGAGAGGGAAAGTGAGAAGAGGGGGTTGAGAGTTAGAAAGTTAGAAAAATTTAATGATAGAGAGAATGTGTCACGAGGTTTGGAAGGTGAATTGGATTGGATGAAGCAAGAAATGAAATGGATGCAGAATGAAATTAAGAGAATTCAGGTCAAAACTATTAAAATAAATCATTATGGCATGAAAGAGTTAACGAAAGATGAGCGAGTGGCGTATGGCGACTCCATTATTAAAGGTGTGCTAGAGGATAAAATGCACAAGGTATGTTTTCCAGGCGGTAAAATGAGTAGAGTGATTGAGGCATTGAATATGAGGCAGGAGATAGCAAAAGAGTTAATTGTATTAATTGGTACAAATGATTTGAGAGAGAACAAAGAGCATGTCAAAATGAATGTCAGGAGACTGCTTGGAAAGATAAAAGAGAATAGTGTGACAGGAAGGGTAGTCAGTGTGTTGCCTAGGTACGATTGTGGTGAATTGAGGTGAAGAGCAAGGATTATTAATGATGTTCTGGCTGAAATGTGTGAGGAGATGGGAGTACAGTTTGTTAATGTGTGAAATGAGTTTGAGGGACGAAGTGAGCTGAATGGGAGCGATGGACTGCATTTGAGTGGTTATGGTGTGAGTCGCTTGGAGAGACTGCTGCTGGAAAGTAGAGAAGTGAATACAGACAATGAATCAGATCAAGAGGGGAGTGATGTGGAAGAGCAGGAGAGTAAAACAGGAGAGATTGAAGAAGTGGAAATGAATGGGGAAGTGAGTGGTATGAGTATAGAAAATGAGAGAATGGGTGTGCAAGAGGAGCAGGGAAACGGGGTGGCTCAGGGTGGACAGGGGTACACAGCATGAGAAAGGTGGATGCTCCAAGAGGAGGTGAGAGCATGTGTAGGCAGGAATCCTTTACAACCAGGAAAGGGATGATCAGGGATCAAGAGGAAACAGATGGAATTGCAAAGGGTTCTAAAATGAAGAAGCAGAAAGAGAAACGGCCCCAGTCCAGCATGGAGAGATCACATCAAGTGAGTGGTATCAGTGGAACTAGCTGTAGATCCAGAAATGAGTTGTTGTGTTTGTATACCAATGCTAGAAGTATAAGAAACAAGGCAGATGAAATGGTTGCACTAATTGCGTCTGTTCACCCAGAGATTGTCGGAATAAGTGAGACATGGTTAGATGAGGATGACATCCTGACAGGAATAGAGATGGAAAGGTATGGTGTGTTTTGGGAGGATAGAAGGAGTAAAAAGGGAGGGGGGAGAGTGCTGTTGATGATAGAGAAAGAGTTATGTCCATACAAGGTAGAGATGCAAGAGGGAAATAGGGCCAGTGGTTTTGAAGCAGAATGGTGTGAGATAGAGGTGAATAGAATCAAATACTTGGTGGGATGTTGTTATAGATCTGGTAATGTGGATGGTGGTGATAGTGAAATGTATAGTCAAATAAGCCAAGCAAATAAGAAAAGAGTGATCATTATGAGTGATTTTAAATATGGCAATATAGACTAGAATGAAGAGATAGCAACTGGAAGTAAAGAAAATGAGTTTCTTGAGTTTTTGAGGGATAACTACCTCAGACAATATGTAACAGAGGACACACGAGGATTAAGGGTCCTGGATTTGGTCATCTCATCGGAGGATGTAATTATCAATGAGGTGTCAAATCATCCACCAGTTGGTGAAAGTGACCATGAGGTGATTACCTGGGTGGTTGCCAGCAGTGCAATGACCCCTGTGAAAAAAGGGTATATGTGGAACTACAAGGGGGGTGATTATGAATAGCTCAGGAGACAGCTATTCATAGTAGATGCAATGTCTAAATGTATACCATGGGTGACAAGGTTAAATAAGGTAGGTGCGAGATGGATGAATAAAGAGATTAAGCATGCAATACAGAGAAAAAGGGCATTGTGGAGGCAGCATAAGAGAAGTGGAAGTAACCAATTTCATGAGGTCTACAAAGACCAGGCAAGGAGGGTGACTTGGTTGGTGAGAGTAGCTAAAGAGAGGTATGAACAGCAGTTAGCTAATGAAGCCAAAAGAATCTTAGGGAATTCTTTCGATATGTAGCCAGCAAAAGAAGGAATTATTATGGAAGGAAGACATTGATTGAAGGAAATGGTATAAAGACAGCCGTTGCAGAATGTGTGGTGGAGACTCTTAATGAGCAGTTCATAAAGATCTTTCAATCTTGTGAATGTGACTTCATGGAGAGATTAAGGGCAGTTGATGATGCAGAGGAGAGACTGACTGTAGGTGAGCAAGAGGTGTTTGTGGAGTTGAGTAAACTAGATGTAAATAAGGCTGTGGGACTTGATAATATATCACCACGTATTCTGAAGGAATGTGCCAGAGAGTTGACACCTGCCTTTACATATTTTTTTAATATGAGTCTTGCACTTGGTCAAGTCCCTAAAGAGTGGCAGGAGGGCAAGATTGTGCCACTTCATAAAGGAGGTGATCGAACTCAAGCATCAAACTATAGGCCTATCTGTGTGTCAGGTGTTGTGGTTAAGTTGTTGGAGAAGCTTGTGAGAACTAGGATCCAGAGTTGGGTTGACAACAATGGTATAATCTTTGATGGACAGCATGGATTTGCTAAAGGGAGGTCATGTTTTAGTAATCTACTTACTTATTACAATAAAGTGACTGCTTCCTTGGACAGAGGAGAAGGATACACAGTAATATACTTGGATTTTGCAAAAGCTTTTGATAGAGTACCTCATGATAAGTTGACAGTCAAACTAAAGCAGATGGGGTTGGATATTAGATTAGTGCATTGGATTGGAGACTGGCTATCTGATAGGTATCAACAAGCTGTGTATGGGGGTGCAATATCCTGGAAAAGGAAAGTCACTAGTGGAGTGCCTCGGGGGTCTGTTTTAGGGCCATTACTATTTAACTTGTATATTAATGATATTGGCAAAGATTTGGATGGAGATATTCAGCTGTTATCAGATGATGCAAAGTTGGGACGAACCATAAAGAGTAGTGAAGATGTTGTGGCCTTGCAAGAAGACTTGAATAAATTGAGTGATTGGGCACGGAAATGGGGATGTGAGTTCAATGTTGCAAAATGTAAGGTTTTAAAATTTGGAAAACAAAGATGGGTTGCAGAATTTATGCTTGGTGAGAATATATTGTTGGAAGTAGAGGAAATAAGAGATCTGGGGGTGATTGTGGATAAGGATCTAAAATTTAGGGGACACATCGCCAAAATTGTGAAGACAACACAAAGACTTCTGGGAATGATGCGGAGGACACTGACGTGTAGAAGTAGGGAGATTCTTGTTCCATTGTATAAGGCTTTGATTAGGCCACACATGGACTATTGTGCCCAGATTTGGTCACCTGGTTTTCAGAAGGATGAAGAGATGTTGGAAAGGGTCCAAAGGCGACTGACTAAGGTAGTCTCTGACCTCTGGAATGTCGAGTATGAGGAAAGATTGAAAAGATGTAATTTGCAGAGTCTAGTGGAGAGAAGGAAGAGGGGAGATATGATAGAGACCTACAAGTTGGTAAGGGGTTGTTATAGGATCAATGGTGGAGAAGTTCTACAGAGAATAGTGGGAGATCAGGGGAGAACCAGAGGTTATCCCTGGAAACTGTATAAAGAGGGTGTGAGTAGGGGAGTGAGAGGCAGATTTTTTTCGTGCAGAGTTGTGAGTGATTGGAATGCCTTGCCTGAGAGTGTGGTGTCTGCAAGGAGTTTGAATGTGTTTAAGACACGGTATGATGAGATGTGTGTGAGATAAAAGGACCTCCTAGATGAGTCTTTGACTCCATGAGGTCTTGTTTAATAATAATAATACTAATAACTATGGAGCTTCATTATTATTATTATTATTATTATTACTGTTACTACTAGTAGTAATATGCGATGTTAGTACAGCAATTATTATGGAATGAATTTTATTCT
Source organism: Typopeltis vanoorti (assembly GCF_054136105.1). Lineage (NCBI taxonomy): Eukaryota > Metazoa > Arthropoda > Arachnida > Uropygi > Thelyphonidae > Typopeltis > Typopeltis vanoorti. The sequence goes on along the minus strand of NC_143572.1, from coordinate 39,089,195 downwards.
GATTCGGTATTTGAAACTTTTGCAAAAAATTGTTGAACTGTTCCATTTTTTCAATTCGGCTATATTTGGGGCTACAAAGAAATGACATGTTGAAATTATGTATTACAATAACTCTCTGACTTAATGGAATTCACAGAAGTTGTCTGCACAGTTCAGTTTTATTTTATTCCAAATGGATCATTTTTATTATAGCATTTTCATAAAGAAGTTTTGAAATGATATTAGTAATTCCTCTCTGGATGAAATTTAATGAAATTTTGCAGTTAAGGTATTATTGTTATTATTATTATTATTATTATTATTATTATTATTATTATTATTATTATTATTATTATATTACAGTTTTAATTTCAGCCTGACTAGTATTATTGTGACAAAATTTGGTAGAATGAAATTTGTTCTCTACAGATAAATCATTATCTGCACAATGAAGCAGTATGTACACTTACATAAAATGTTTTAAAATGCAACAAAAATAATTATTGCATTTCAATGACCACTTCCATATGTTGTCTGTATCTTGAGCAATGTTAGGCATTGTTACCAAGCACTTTTATACAATAGTTTGCAAGAAAAATGACTTTTTAATGAATTATGAAAGAATTCATTGAAAAATTTCAGGGAATTGTTTTTTTGAACAAATTTCCATTCATTAAATTCTCGTTCGATTAATTGTTTATTCACCGAGTTGCTTTTTCAATGAATTGCATTCAATAAACTATCTTTCGATGAATTTTCATGGAACCATTTCACTGGAAGGCTTGTGTAAATAAGGTTACTGGTTCAAATAATTTTTTTTTTTGAGTAATTAATTGTAAATAAGTGTAAGAGTTGTTTTAGAAGTTGTGTGTACTTGCAGTGTTTGTGGTGTGTGGAGTTGTTTGCTTAAGTTTGCTTACAAAATTGTTAATCTTAGACCGTAGTATAGTAACTGATGCAGGAAAGATGGTGGTAGCTTTGTCTTTCGTCTGTACAAGAGTTTAATTTTGATTTTAGTCATTTCCTGAAATGTGAAGTGTGTCATATATATTCTTTAGATTATGTCCATAAATTATGGATATTTAAGGCAGATTGAAGGAGGTGTGTGCGAAGTGTGATCTGAATGCAGACTTGATGGGCAGTAATGTATCAGTAACCAAAGGTGTTAGTAGCGAGAATGTAATGAGAAGGATAAGTGCTCATCTAATAGCAAACAGACATAGTAAAAGAGCAGTGAAATATGGCAGTAATGTAGAGATATATAATCAGATTAGCCAAGCAAATAAGAAAAGGGTGATCATTATGAGTGATTTTAATTTTGCCAATATACACTGGGATGATGAGATAGCAATCATAATTAAAGAAAACAAGTTTTTCAAGTTTTGAGGGACAACTGCCTCAGGTAGTATGTAACAGAGGGAACATGAGGATTGAAGGTGTTGAATTTGATCATCACATTAGATGACGTTATTAAAAATAAGGGCGTCAAATCATCCTCCAGTTGGTGAGAGTGACTGTGAAGTATTTACCTGGGTGGTTGCCAGTGGTGTGAAGGCTTCTGTGAGAAAAGGGTATATGTAGAACTACTAGGATGGTGTTTATGAGAAGCTCAGGAGACATCTTGGTGTAGCATGGACTGAGGAGTTGGCTGGAAAGGAGATCAATGTTGCTTGGGTGATATTCAAGAAATATCTAGTAGAAGCAATGCTTAAATAATGTATTCCAAGTATCAGAAAGTTAAATAAGATAAGTGTGAAATGAATGAATGAAGAAATTAAGCATGCAATACAGAGGAAGAAGGCATTATGGAGACAACATAACAGAAGTGAAAATAATTAATTCCATGAAGATTACAAAGAATAGGCAATGAGAGTGACTCAGTTGGTAGCAAAAAGTGCAGTATGAATGGCAGTTAGCTAATGAAGCAAAAAACAAATCCTAGAGAGATATAAATCTTTTGATTTTGATTTGAAATGGTATAAGAACAACTGCTACAGACGAGATAGTTGAGGTATTTAATGAGAAGTTCATAAAGGTCTTTCATCTTTGTGAATATGACATCATGGAGAGTTTAAGAACAGTGTATGATGAGGAGCAAAGACTGTGTGAGTGAGCAAAAGAGATATATAGGGAATTGAGCAAACTTGAAGTTAATAAAAGTGTGAGATTTGATGATATACTGCCACATATTTTGAGGTATGCCAGGGAGTTGACGTCTGCCTTGACGTATTTGTTTAACATTAGTCTTACATTGAGTCAAGTTCCAAAGGAGTGGCAGGAAGGCAAGATTGTGCCACTTCATAAGGGAGTGATAGAACTTCAGCATCAAATTGTAGGTCAATCTGTGTGTCAGTGTTGTGGTTAAAGTGTTGGAGAGGCTGGTGAGAATCAGCATCCAGAAGTGGGTTGACAACCATGGTATTATCTTTGATGGACAGCATGAATTTGCTAAAGGGAGGTCATGTTTTAGTAATCTACTTACTTATTACAATAATGTGACAGCAGCATTGGACATGGGAGATGGATACACAGCAGTATATTTAGACTTTGCAAATGCTTTTGATAGATTACCGCATGATAAGTTGATAGTCAAACTATTAATATGGGGTTGTATATTATATGAGGGTTGTATATTAGACTAGTGCATTGAATTTGAGATTGGCTGTGTGATAGGTATCAACAATTTGTGTATAGAGGAGCAATATCCCAGAAGAAGAAAGTCACTATTATTGCGTTCATCAGGGATCTGTTTTAGGGCTATTGTTTTTTAACCCTGTATGTTAATGATCTCAGGGAAGATTTGAATGCAGTTATTCAGTTAGATGATGCAAAGTTGGGACAAATTATGGGAAGTAGAGCAGATGTTGTGGCCTAAGAGGACTTGAACAGTCTGAGTGAAAGGGTACAGGAGTGGGGATGCCAGTGCAATATTGCAAAATATAAGGTTTTAAAATTTGGGAAACAAAGCTGCGATGTATAATTTATGCTTAGTGGGGATATAATATTGGAGGTGGAGAAAAAAGCGATCTGTTTTGACAGTGGATAAGGATATAAAATTTAGAGGGGTTTTGTCCTCACCATTGCTCGAATTGTGAGGACAAAACAACAAATTCTGTCAATGATGCATAGTACACTAACTTGTAGAAGTAAGGAGATTCTGGTTTCATTGTATATGGCTCTGATTATGCCACATATGGACTACTGTGCACAGATTTGGTCACATTGTTTTCAAAAGGATGGAGAGATGTTGGAGGCAAGGAGATCCTATAATATCAAAATTGTTTTCTGTTACATTAGAAGAGGTCTTGAAGAACATCTCATGGAAAAACTATGGAATTAGCATCAATTGAATAAATCTCAATCACTAACATTTTGTAATTTTATAGATGACATTGTTCCTTGGGCAAAATTTAAAGAAACTCATGAAATGCTAAATGACCTTGATAGTGAAAGCAGGAAAAAAAAGGTTTAGAGACTAATCTAACTAAAACCAAACTAATGACAAATTCAGATCATAATGAAATAAAATTAAAAGAAAAAATATTGAAATTGTGGAGAACTATATTTGCTTTGGTCAACTAGTTAGTTTTAAGGAAAAACAGGATAAAGAAATAACTAAAAGAATCACACAAGGAAACAAATCATTTTGGTTGTATTCATTCAACTGACAACATATTTATCATATAGAATTTTAAAGTCCTTAACACTCCTCCCATTAACAACACATTCTAGTAATGCATTCCATTCACTGACAATTCTCCATGTAAAAAATCTACTCCTCACACTCTCCTTCACCACACTTTTACATAACTTCCAAGAATGACCTCTGGTTCTTCTCCTCTCACCTTGTATTCTTTTTATGATCTCCTCTGGATTAATCTGATAAAATCCTCTCAAACGTCTCTATCATATCATCTCTCTTCCTCCTATCCACCAAACTCTGCAATCCACATCTCTTCAACTCAAACGAATCTCCTGAATGTTAATACAGTAATAATCCTTCAATAGTTTAAAAAATATCTTGATCATACCCCCCCCCATATGTTTCTATTCACCAAACTCTGCAGTCCTGACATTTTTGTTATCCATCTCTGAATCCTCTCCATGGTTACTTCATTCCCTTCAAATCCCAGTGACTAAATCTGAACCCAGAAATTCAGATGTGATCTGATCAAAGCTTTATACATGGGACCATCACACTTTTATCTCTCATGGTCAATGTTTTCTTCAACATTGCTGCAGTTCTCTGGGAACTTTAAATCTCTATCCACAATCCAAGATCCCTTGCTTTCTCCACTTCTTCCAGTATAACTCCACCAAATGAGTGTGAAGCATCCCATCTGTGGATCCCAAGAAGACATCCCCATGCCTTTTCCTACACCCTTCCATCTTATTCAAATCCTCTTGAAGAGACAAAACATCAGCAGTATCACTAATAACCCTCCCAAGTTTCACACCATTTCCCTGTAGTCATGTGACAATATCATTGACATAAAGCTTGGACAGTAATAGTCTCAGGAACAGACCCCTGTGGAACTCCACTTATAACTATCATATTCTCTGTTACTGCTCCACTCTAGCAACTCTCTGATATCCATCAGAGAGAAAATATCCAAACCCATGTGATGCAACTTAAAAATCAACTTGCCAAATGGCACCCTGTCAAAATGCCTTGGAAAAATCCAAAAAAAATGGCAGTCTATAACTTACCCTCATCCACTGCTCTTGTCAGTCTGTTATAAAAGGTAACCAGATTATTAAAACAAGAGCACCCTTTAACAAATCCATACTGCCTGCATAAATAACATTACCCTCATTTGCCCAATTCTGTACATGAGTTCTCACCAATTTCTCCAAAATTTTAACAACTAGGGAAGAAATAGAAATGGGCTTATAGTTTGATACCTCCATTCTATAACCACCCTTATGCAATGGTACTATCTTACCCTCCTTGCACTCTCCAGAAACCTGTCCCATTGCAAGACTTTCATTAAACTACCAAGTTAATGGTGCAGTCACTTCCCTTAAAACATATGGTGAAATTCTATCTGGTCTACCTGCCTTATTGACATTTAGAGTACTCAATATTTGGAATTCATCCTCTTCATTCACTTCTAACACTTCACCACTCATTATCTTTCTAGGGATAAAGCCTGTAGTACCAGGAATGGAACACTCCAATAAAGTCATCATTAATTATCTCACCTATGTCATCTGCTTTTGTCACCCAATTCCCATCTCCACCCATCAAGATAATCTATCTACTATCATTTTTTTCTCCTACTTGCCACACAGCAAAAAAATCTCCATGTGATTTTCTCCTTGGGCTCCTTTAGCACTCTCCTCTGCCATCGCTGACTTTTAGGGCTTCCAGTTTCTCTCTCTCCTTTCTCTTCCACTCTCTCTCCTCTTTTCTCACCTCTCTATCCCTTGCTTCCACACTGCTTATTACTACTTGTCTTCTCAATTACTCACACTATCACATCAGGGTAACACACCCACTATCTTTTACACCCCTTACACACACACACACACACACACACACACTCTTATGGTGCATGGTCTCTCCAAAGTTATGAGAACGCCTTCTCATATTTACTCAATTGACACATTTTCTCAGGTCATTCTTTCCAACCAGCATATCATATCATCTCATTCATGTTCAGTTTTCTGACCCATTTCTTCACTTTTTCGGTTATGCATATCATATTCCCCCCCCCCTTCCTCCACACACTCCAGGCAAACACTCCTCTAACATTCTGTATTTCACTCCTTTAATCATCAAATTGTCATATATTTTGATTCTCTCTCTCTTTGATTGTATATATTTAGGCCTCTTGAAATGTAGAGGAATCATTGCAAGTGTTGCAAAAACTACATAGCACATTGCTGCTATGATAAATATGTCATTATACCACTTCTCAAGGCTTTGATCAGATCATGGACATAACCTGATTAAAGAAGTATGTGCAAGTTTGGTTAATTACTTTCCATTAGGATAAGGAAACTCTGGGTCCAGACAAGTGACTCAGACAATATCAGGACTTTGTAATGTTGGATATGGGGAGAGGTTGAGGAAATATAAATTTCAGTTTAATGGATATGCAGAAAAGAGGAGGATATGACAGAGAGATGTTTAAGTTGTTTGAGAAAACTTTACTGATGAGATTATATGGGGGGGGGCTGAAAAGTTCTGATAAACACCTAGAACAAAAATGATATTAAAGCAACTCTTCTTATATTATTATTATTATTACATGACACTTCCAGGGAGTCCAAAGACTCATCGAGGAAGGGCACCTACTCTACAACTCTGTCTCCGCTACTCAATACACCAACGCCATCTACCACCCACCACCACCACCACTAGTATTTTAACAGACAATCACAAACATCCATACCCATGGTGGGATTCGAACCCACAGCCTTTTGGCTGGAGAGCATATATGCTAACCACTCAGCTAACCAGGCTGGAAATATATCCTAAAAGAAAAAGAATAAATTATTACAATTTGATGAAACGTGGAGATTAAAGGGTTTTAAGATATGTTCTTTCTTGTTGTTATATCAGTTCTTTTAATATAATTTTTTTGTTCTAGGTGTTTATCAGAACTTCTCAGCTTACCCCTCTTGTATATTGGAGTGGTGGATAAGAGTTGTAGAAGATTAAATCTTCTATTGACAATATCAGAAGTCGTGTATAAAGTTGGTGAACAAGACAGTGAGATGTAGATTTTTTGCATGGCCAGTGATGGGTTAATAGCATGCATTTGCCATCATGTGTGTGCTGTGAATGTTTAGGTTTATTATAATAGAAATATCACTAGCTGTGTGAGAATGCCTATGATGAATTTGTTGACTCCATGGAGAGTTAATTATAATAATAATAATATTAATAATAAATTGTTCATGCAGTTATCATAATTTTTCATGCTTGCTGAATAATTGCATCCAAAAATAGAATGGGATTCATGCATAAAATACAAATTGTTTAATAGCAAATCAGCTGTCAGCCATGGATGTTTAAAAATCCTCCTAATATTATTGTGGTTGGCAATTTTTATCATCCAGTATGAAACCATCAATAAACCTTTATTTATTGATGACCTGAAAAGGTAGAAGAAATCAAATTTGGTTGGCCAAGTAAAGTTTATCCAATCCTTGAGACTCCTTGGTTCTAATGCCCTATATGTTCTCAACTTCTTTGAAATTAAGATTGCTCTTAAAATATAAAATTACTGACTTGATAGCTAGCTTTGGGGATGTCAGACATTCAGATAACAAGTAATTTTATATGATGACAACAATGTCAGTAATTAGTAATTCCAATTTTCCTTTTCATATAAAAATACAAATTATTTGTTTGATTATAAGTATAATTTTGACACAGCAAAACTGTATGATCTTTGTTTTTTTAGCCATTTACAGATATTTTAAATGCAGATGAAGAGTGTGAGAAAGCAAAACGAAATATTAATCAAGGTATTTCTACTTTTTCTGAGAATATGGACAGTTATCTTAGAACATGGGATAAATATTGTCACTTATGGGAAGTGAATCAAGAAGAATTTTTGAAATCATATAGGAAAAGAGATCCCTCTGCAGAAACGTTTGACAATGACCTTATAAAGTGAGTTTATAAGTGTTAGTATTGTTAATAGCAATATAGTTCTGTTATACTTCACTTTTAAATAAATACAGCATATCCAAGTATTGCACTTTGGTATATTGAATGTCTCTTGTTCATAAGAAACTTCCCTCACTGATTTATAAGTATCACTCACATTCTCTACTATTTGACAAGTTTTGTCATTTACATTCTTTAAAATATTTATTCAAGTATAAACTTATACTTATTCATACTTATTTAAATACTTGCCACCCTGGTTGGCTGAGTGGTTAACATATCCGCTTTCCAGCCAAAAGGCTGTGGGTTTGAATCCCACTGTGGGTATAGATGTTTGTGATTGTCTGTGAAAATACTATATCAACGCCATCTACCGCCCACCACTAGTATTTTCACAGACAATCACAAACATCTATACCCAGTATAGATGTTTGTGATTATCTGTCTCCACCAACTGCATTGTAGTTCATTGTAGTTGGTGGAGACAGAGAGTTAAGGAGTAGGTGCTCTCCCTCGATGAGCTTTTGGACTCTCTGGAGGTGTCATATTTAAATTTTGCAAAGGCTTTCAATAGATTGACACATGATAAACTAGTAGTTAAATCAGAGTTAAACTAAGAGTTAAATTGGGTCTGAATAGTAGATTAGTTCATCATATTGCAGATTGGCTGTCTGATAGGAATCGGCAGTGTTGGGGAGTGATATCCCAGAACAGGAAACTCACTAGTGGCATGCCCCAGGAGCCTGTTTTTATATATACAGCTGTTTATATACAGTTATATACAGTTGTTCGCAGGTGATGCAAAGTTGGGGAGAATTATGAGAAGTAGAGCAGATGTTACAGTTTTGCAAGAGGATCTCAAGGATTGCAAGAGGAATGATTATGGAAGGATGACATTGATTGGAGGAAATGGTATAAAGACAGCTGTTGCAGAATGTGTGGTGGAGATACTTAATGAGCAGTTCATAAAGATCTTTCAATCTTGTGAATGTGACTTCATGGAGAGATTAAGAGCAGTTGATGATGGGGAGGAGAGACTGACTGTAAGTGAGCAAGAGGTGTTTGGGGAGTTGAGTAAACTAGATGTAAATAAGGCTGTGGGACTTGATAATATATCACCGCGTATTCTGAAGGAATGTGCCAGAGAGTTGACACCTGCCTTGACATATTTTTTTAATATGAGTCTTGCACTTGGTCAAGTCCCTAAAGAGTGGAAGGAGGGCAAGATTGTGCCACTTCATAAAGGAGGTGATCGAACTCAAGCATCAAACTATAGGCCTATCTGTGTGTCAGGTGTTGTGGTTAAGTTGTTGGAGAAGCTTGTGAGAACTAGGATCCAGAGTTGGGTTGACAACAATGGTATAATCTTTGATGGACAGCATGGATTTGCTAAAGGGAGGTCGTGTTTTAGTAATCTACTTACTTATTACAATAAAGTGACTGCTTCCTTGGACAGAGGAGAAGGATACACAGTAATATACTTGGATTTCGCAAAAGCTTTTGATAGAGTGCCTCATGATAAGTTGACAGTCAAACTAGAGCAGATGGGGTTGGATATTAGATTAGTGCATTGGATTGGAGACTGGCTATCTGATAGGTATCAACAAGTTGTGTATGGGGGTGCAATATCCAGGAAAAGGAAAGTCACTAGTGGAGTGCCTCAGGGATCTGTTTTAGGGCCATTACTATTTAACTTGTATATTAATGATATTGGCGAAGATTTGGATGGAGATATTCAGTTGTTTGCAGATGATGCAAAGTTGGGACGAACCATAAAGAGTAGTGAAGATGTTGTGGCCTTGCAAGAAGACTTGAATAAATTGAGTGATTGGGCAAGCAAATGGGGATGTGAGTTCAATGTTGCAAAATGTAAGGTTTTAAAATTTGGAAAACAAAGATGGGATGCAGAATTTATGCTTGGTGAAAATATATTGTTGGAAGTAGAGGAAATAAGAGATCTGGGAGTGATAGTGGATAAGGATCTAAAATTTAGGGGTCACATCGCCAAAATTGTGAAGACAACACAAAGACTTCTGGGAATGATGAGGAGGACACTGACATGTAGAAGTAGGGAGATTCTTGTTCCATTGTATAAGGCTTTGATTAGGCCACACATGGACTATTGTGCCCAGATTTGGTCACCTGGTTTTCAGAAGGATGAAGAGATGTTGGAAAGGGTCCAAAGGCGACTGACTAAGGTAGTTTCTGACCTCTGGAATGTCGAGTATGAGGAAAGATTGAAAAGATGTAATTTGCAGAGACTAGTGGAGAGAAGGAAGAGGGGAGATATGATAGAGACCTACAAGTTGGTAAGGGGTTGCTATAGGATCAATGGTGGAGAAGTTCTACAGCGAATAGTGGGAGATCAGGGGAGAACCAGAGGTCATCCCTGGAAACTGTATAAAGAGGGTGTGAGTAGGGGAGTGAGAGGCAGGTTTTTTTCGTGCAGAGTTGTGAATGATTGGAATGCCTTGCCTGAGAGTGTGGTGTCTGCAGGGAGTTTGAATGTGTTTAAGACCCGGTATGATGAGATGTGTGTGAGATAAAAGGACCTCCTAGATGAGTCTTTGACTCCATGAGGTCTTGTTTAATAATAATAATAATAATAATAATAATCTAAACAGACTGTCTGAATGGGCAAGTGTTTTAGGGATGTCAGTTTCCTGTTACAAAGTGTGAGGTTTTAAAATTTGGAAAGCAAAGAAAGGTCTGTTTAGGTCCTCTTGCAAAACTGCAACACCTGCTCTACTTCTCATAATTCTCCCCAACTTTGCATCACCTGCAAACAACTGTACATCACCATTAAGCCCTTTCCAATGTAATTTACATACAAATTAAACAGCAAGATTTAGAGGTTATGGTGGATAAGGACTTGAAATCTCATGGACATTTTGCTAAAACCATGAGGACAACACAGTGAATTATGGGAATGGTGCACAGAATACTGACATGTAGAAGTAAGGATATTTTGATTCCATTGTACAAGGCTTTTATCAGGCCACATGTGGATTATTGTACACAGATTTGGATACCAGGTTTTCAAAAGGATGATGAGATATTGGAGATGATTGAAGAAGTTGGTTACTGGCCTCTAGAATATGAAAATGGATTGAGAGAATGCAAATTACAGATCCTAGTGGATAGAAGGAAGAGGAGAGACATGATTGAGACATATAAGTTGGTAAGGGGATAATTATCAGATCAGCGTGGATGAAATTTTTCATAGAATATCTGGAGACAGGGGAGAATGAGAGGCCATCCCCAGAAGCTGTATAAGGTGGGTGTGAGCAAGGAAATGAGGAGTAGATTTTTTTTTTTTTAATGGAGAGTGGTAGGTGACTGGAATACATTGCCTGAGAGCATGGTGAGTGCAAGGACAATGAATGCATTTAAGTCAAGGTGTGATGAGTCTCTTAACTCCATGGAGGCTTGATAATAATAATAATAATAATAATCATACATCTATCCTTATAGCAAACATTTGATAATTCTGTTAAAAACTTGGTTATTTAACTTGGGACCTCCATTATTTTGAATATCCATCATTTATTATGCTCTCTGAAATTCAATATAAAGATTCATTTACTGGTTTCTGTGCATGGTAAACGGTCTAGTTATTATTATTATTATTTTATGTCATCTCCGTGGAGTCTGGAGACTCATCATGGTAGACACAAATCAATCATCATACACACAAATCTATCATACCTCTCCTTGAATCCGGACATCATCAGGGAACTCACAACCAATTCTGGCAATCCATTCCACTCACTCATCACTCTCCACACAAAAAATCTCATCCACACACCACTACTAACACAACTTCTTAGAGTCTTACACAACGTCTTACACAACTTCTATGGATGGCCTCTAGTTCTCTGATTATTTGTCATATATTGAAAACTTTCACTTGCATCAATTTTATAAAGCCCCTTTAATATCTTAAAAGTTTCTACCATGTCCTCTCTCCTCTTCCTATCAACCAAACTTTGTAACCCATGTTTACCATGTTTTTCAGCATCCAAGTAATCCTTTGAGCTGTTTTACCAACTTTTGTAATATGCCCTCTGAACTTGAACTCTCCGTTCATTTCCAAGTACCTAGCCTTACCAAATTCCTGCAATCCAGTGCCATCAATGTCATACAGAGTATGTAAACTTTTTGTTACAAAGTGCATAACTTTACATTTTGTAACATTAAGTTGACAATCATTATCCTTTGTCCACAATGTCAATTTATTTAAATCATCCTGCAGGATATTTATTTTGCTCTCTATTGCTTTTCCCAGTTTTGCATTATCAGCAAACAAATGAATATCTAAAAATTAAAGATACCGAGAAATTATTATGCATTCTTGGTTTAATCCTTTATCCAAGTGAAAGCAAACAAGTTTGCGCCTGAACTATTTTCAGGACTGGGGCAACTCATATAAAGAGCTAATGACGTCACATCATTTGCCTTAGTATCCCATCATCCAAAGCACATCTCCTTGTGGATATGTATAATGCTATGCATTATGGGAAGGGTCACTACCCAGACCAGTTTTGACCTTTGTTTAGGTGAAGCGGGCTCTAAAAATAAGACGATCTCAAAAGATCGCCTAACTCAGCGTTGTTCCACTCAGTGACAGGCTCACCCCGTCATCGAGAACTTCTCAGCATTTGCTCTACCCGGTAGCAGGCTCACCCCACCACCAAGCAGAGCCATAATCTCAGTGGTGGCTCCACTCAGAGACATGCAAAAACTACCCCCCCGAGCAGAGCCTCTCAGAGCCAGACCCAGACCAGTTTCGACCTTTTTTGAGGTCTCGTCAGTGTGAGCCAGACCCAGAGGTGATACTAAGGTTGAAGTAATGCAGAAGTCATATTTTCGTTTATGAGTAGCCAAAAGGTATCACACCTTATTATTACAATACTCTGGATTAGAGATAGTTGTTGTAAGTTTATACTATGTTTATACTATAAATTATACCAAGGAATTAAATTATATTCCATGCTACTAGTCTCATATCCATTCCCATTTGCTCCAGTTTTTGGAATAGTTTTCCATCTGGTATTCTGTCAAATGCCTTGGCAAAGTCAAGCAGTATTATGGTGTAGCCATTACCTTTATCCAATTCTGCTGTCGCTTTATTATAAAATGTGAATAAGTTACTAAGACAGGACCTACCCTTTACAAAGCCATGCTGTCTCCACTATAAAGTATCACATTCCTATCCACCCACTGTTGTATTTTACATTTTATTAACTTTTCTAATACTTTAAACAACCATTCCTCATATATTAATTGGTCTGTAGTTTGCTACTGTCTTGGAGCCACCTTTATGCAATGTAAAGGTGGCTCCAAGACATTTGGAACCCTTCCAGAGCTGAGACTTAGATTGAACAACTTTCTCAGAGGCAATGCCAATTCTTTTGCACTATGCAATATTTGCATAGTGTATATGCAATAGTTTATTGGCTTTCTATGCATGATAATCAATTTTGTCTTCAGTGCTATTACCTGATAGAACAACTACCTCCTTATCTGTAATGAAATGCAAATTTTAGTTTCAAATAAAATCACATCACATTATGAAATGTAAAGAAACCATTTCTGAACTGACTCATAATATTCTCTATAGTCTTTTTTTTATTATTATTATTATTTCCCCAGTTTTTGATTCTAGTGGATAAGTAGATCAGAAGAATAATTTCTATTGGGACATCATTACAGGACATAATCACAGGAACATTATAATAGGGCATCAAACCATCATCATAATTCTGAAGAGGATGCAGAGATTATGACTAAGGCATAATTTCTGCATCCTCTTAATTAATGACTAATTATGACTTATAATTATGACTAAGGCATAATGTACACATATAATTCTAATCCAATCAGAGGACTTTATACTGCTGGATGTGGGGAAAAGACAACTTAGAAATCGTAGAGTTTAATAGATAGGCAGAAAGAAGGTGATGTGATGAAAATCTTTAAGTTGTTGAGGAAATTTTACAGGAATAATACTGATGGGATTATGTATGGAGTTGAGTATAGGGATGGAAGAACAAGAAGCTTTCCATGGCACATATGTACAGATATGGTGAACAAGGGAGTGAATAGTAGATTTTTCTATGGCCAGTGATGGGCAAGTGGAATGCATTTGCTCACATCTCTAGAACCATAACAACCATGCAGAAATACAATATTCATGCTTTTGCTTTGGCACTACTTTTCCACATCTCTCTAAAATTATAAAATTCCATTAATTAGCAAATATTCCTCTGCATAGTCTTGAAAATGTAGTGATATTCTAATTAGTTACTCTCTCTATTCCTATTTAACTAATATCTGGTTCACTTTAAATTCCAAACATTGCCTGTTGCTTTCTTTATCTGCTTTGATTGTTTATTCTAATTTTCCTCTTTTTGACTAATAAAATGCATTAGTCAAGGATTCACTCAATTGTTCCACTATTTCTTTTACTTTTCTTCCCTTACTATTATCTTTAGTAGTTACATTTCTTCCTACTTCCTCTTATATTCTGTTTCTCCTATTAGTCACATGGCTAAAAAAGGCTAAATTACTTGACTATTGGTATATGTTCTCATCACTCTCATTGAAACATACTCAGGTAGACAGAGTGGAGGTCACTAACTAATTCTTTGTAGCTTTTGGGGAAGTTCGCTTATGATAAGCTAGTAGAAATTGTACCATATTCTGCATTTTTGAAGTTTTCTGTGGATGAAGTCTATCTGATATTGTTACTAAAATGGTGTTTGAAAGCCCTCTGAGACATAATTGCCACAAGAAAATTATTCAGTAACTGAAAACTTAGAAACGAACTGTCTGGAATAAATGAAAATTAGATAAGAATATTTGTGACTCTAGTTGGTTCTTGAATGAGTTGGTAACAGTCATAATATGTAAAGTAGATATAAAATAAGAATGGATAGGATTTCATATGAGATCTCATGTGTGATCCAGTTGAGGATGTTTAGAAGTAAACTGTGATTCTTCTTCTCCTCTCCTCAACCTTATGGTTAGTGGGTAGCAGTGCTACTTTACTAGGGAATAATAATTGAACAAGGTGGTTTACTCTTGCCTTCCTTATCCCACAAACATATCTTTTGTCTAACTTAATAAATAACTAGGTTTTTATTATTCTAATAGTTTTTTCATTTCATTTCATATGGTGATTCAACAGCCGTGAGCCCCTTTTTGACAGGAAGGTACAGCACCACCTCAATTCCCCCCCCCTATTTTTATCTGGGCTCGGGACCGGCATAGCTGACAATTCAGACCTATGGCTAGAGGGATCATCTTAAGTATTCCAGACTTGTATCTGCGTGTGTTCACGGGGCTGGTTTGCCTGCTTGCGGGATGAAAAACCCCAGATAAACTGGGGGCAAAAATCTTGCTGTCCACCAAGACTGGCTAACTTGGCTATGGCTGAGGAAGATCCTTAAGCTCCTCACTTCATCGATGGGAATCAAACCTAGGACACTACTTCCCCAGGCATATCGTTGCAAAGCACATAGCTAGGCTAACCGCACGAACATTCTGATAATTATTATTATTAACACAATACCTCTATGATGTCAAAAGACTCCTAGAATGAGTGTTTTGATTCCATGGAGTCAAAAGACTCATTCTGGGAGGTATACACTGTTACACATAAGCCCATCACACTGTGCTCTAAACTCATTCAATGTATCTGTATTCGCCACAGTGCATTCTCAATCATCAAACACTCTCCATGCAAAGAACCTGCTCCTTATGCCCCTGCTCACACCCTCTTTATACAGCTTCCAGGGATACCCCCCCTTGTTCTACCCCATTCCCTCATTCTACAAAAAAAAATTTTCCATATTAACCTGGTAACAATCTTTTGCCAACTTAATTGTCTCAATCATATCACCTCTACTTCCTCCTGTTCACAAGGCTTGCAAATTTCATTCCCCCGATCTGTCCTCATATCCCACATTCCAAAGACCGGTTATAACCTTAGTGTCTTCTATGGATACTTTCCAACATATCCTCATCAATTTGAAAACTAGGGGACCAAATCTGTGCACAAATAATCCATATGAGGCCTGATCAAGGCCTTATACAATGGAACCATAACCTCTCTATTTCTGCATCCCTTGTTCTACCCCATTCCCTCATTCTACAAAAAAAAATTTTCCATATTAACCTGGTAACAATCTTTTGCCAACTTAATTGTCTCAATCATATCACCTCTACTTCCTCCTGTTCACAAGGCTTGCAAATTTCATTCCCCCGATCTGTCCTCATATCCCACATTCCAAAGACCGGTTATAACCTTAGTGTCTTCTATGGATACTTTCCAACATATCCTCATCAATTTGAAAACTAGGGGACCAAATCTGTGCACAAATAATCCATATGAGGCCTGATCAAGGCCTTATACAATGGAACCATAACCTCTCTATTTCTGCATCATTGCCATAATATGATCTGATGGCTTCATAACTTCTGCAGCATGATATCTGAACTCCAGATCCTCATCCACCATTATTGCACGGCCTTTTGACTCCTCAACTTTCTCCAAAATTTCCCCACAAAGTACATACTTGGCATCCCATTTTTAACTTGTAGTTTTTTTTTATTAACACTGGATGTATTTTTCCATGTTTTGCTGTCTGTCTGTATGGCTGATAATATCATCAGGAAGTTATTTAACATAAAGTAAAAAACAACAAAAAATTCAACACTTTCCAACAGCCGTTATTTCTATAAATTGAAAAAGACTGCAATGATAGTTTAATTACGTGTATCATTAGATGCATTAAAAGCAATCTGTACATTGGTGTGTAAATTCTGTATGCAATTGCTGGCATAGGAGAAGTCTTGAATGTTACACATTTCTTAATGTGTGTAACAGTGTGTACTTCCTACAATGATTTTTTTGAATCCATGAAGTCAAAATACTCATTGCATGAGTCTTTTGACTTCTTGGATGTCTCATGTTAATGATTTCCAAATGTCATGAATGATCAGTCTGTGGTTTCAATTTAGTGTGGCTTTTGAGTGAATGACCTTGGAAGACTTGAAGACTAACTGCGCGGACATTCTGATAATTATTATTATTAACACGATACCTCTATGATGTCAAAAGACTCCTACATAGATAGCAATTCTCTTCTAAGTAAGGCATGGAGAATGTTTGCCAATTTACTGTGTGACATTCTTTGAGAATATGCACAGTGAATTTTTGTTTTCAACATTGCTGACATGTTCTTTCTTATGGGTTTTGAAACTTCTCCCAGTATGATCTACGTTCGCCTTTTTGCAAGAACAAGGAATCTTGTATACCCCAAGATATCTGTAGAATGGAACATTGTCTTTAGGGAATGCAGGAAACTTTGTAAGGTGTTAAGTGGTTTGAAGGTTATTCTAATGTTGACTGATTTTAATAACTGGGCTATTTTGATGTGTTTGTATTGTAAGGAGACTGTGCCTTTGTAATTAATTTCTGGGTTAACACAAGACAGTTCATCAGAAAATAAAAGTTTTTTTAGTAGCTTTTTTTTGAGTGTTCATTTTGAAGAAACTGATTAAATGGGATTTGAAGTTCTTCTTTTCTTTTAATTTCATCATTTTTGAAAATACTTAAAGCTCTATTTTTTTAAGGTTTTGATGATACCTAATTTTTGTTGTGAGTGATGGAATGATCTTGCCTATATGTTTCCTTTCTGTAAACTTCTAATGATTATCTTCTAGCATTGTTTTTGTTTATTAAGGATATCTGGGAATGGTAATTTACCAAACTTTTCTATTTCTAATGTAAATTTGATTTTTGGATGGTGATTATTCAGTAAATGTATAAAATCTTCAAGGTCTCTGTGGGTGTATTTCCAAATAATAAAGATATCATTGACATATCTCCACCAGACATGTGGTTTTAAGGTCGCCTGTGCTGTAACTACTTCATCAAATTTAGCTATGTATAAATTGGCGATAAGAGGTGATAAAGATGATCCCATTGCCAGTCTATATAATTTAGTAGTAAAATTTTCCTTTCCAAGTATACTTCCACAGAGATGCTTGTAAACACACATCTAAACTAGTTAATATATCCTATGGGAAAATTTGTATGTTTGAAAGTTTATCTACAAGTAAGAGTTTGTATATTTAATATAAGGCTTGAGAAGGTTTGATAGTTATTTAAAAATAAAATATGTAAGAGATGCTATCTACTATTGGATATAGGAGATGTCTGTTTTATGCACTTCAGGTACTCCATATGATCGAGGAGTAATAGTGTGTCTTGATTTCAGTTTTTTTTTTTTTTTAAGATCTTCTGTAAATTCAAAAGTATTACAGATCGTATCATTAGATTTTATATGGGATCATGGTCCATTTATGAAAAATTGGAAGTGTACAATAACAAGTGATCTTGTTGACTATTCAAAGGGAATTCAATGACTATTGAATTCCCTTTCTTTTCTTCAAGTAAAATGATTTTATCCTTGTCAGGTAAGCTTCTTAATGTGTCTTTCTCTAATATCGTGATATGATTTCTTGATAGATGACTGCCAGTTGTCAGATTATGATTATTATGACAATAGGATTATCGCCTCCATGTTATGACTCTTCCACATATTCAAATCAGATTCTTTCATGTATTTGAATGACACTTTTCCTTATAGTACATACATTTGCTGGACAATGTTACTTTGTTTGTTTGTGCTGAAAGTTTATTTTTCTGGTCAGACTATAATAAATTTAGTTTAATCCTTTATCCAAGTGTGTGCAAACAAAGTTTGCGCCTGAAAGTATCTTCATGACTGGGGTAAAGTGGTACAACACCGGGCAACTCCCTGCAAAGGTGGAGCAAGCTACCAACACTCCTATCTCAGTATCTCCCATAATGCAAAACACATCTCCTTGTGGATATGTATAATGTTATGCATTAAGGGAAGGGCCACTACCCAGACTACTTTCGACCTTTATTGAGATCTCTTCAGTGGGAGCCCCTTAGCAGGGAGTTGCCCTGTGTTGTACCACTTTACCCCAGTCCTGAAGATACTTTCAGGTGCAAACTTTGTTTGTTTGTGCTATTGGACCTTTTCAGATTCCCTCTGAATCTGGATTGGTCCAAATTTGTGCACGAAGTAGGTCATCTTGGAATTTTTTGTTGTTTATACCATATGAAAGATAGCTTTCTTGCAAGTTAATTAAAGAATATATTCCCAAGCTAGGACTGACAGGAGCCATCGATACCTTTTTTTTTATAGGACCAAACAATATGCATTTCACTCTTTTTTCTAGAATCCAGGCCACATGCATTGGATATTAATATATATTGTTCATCAGTGAACACCATCATCATCAAATTCCTGCCATGTACCCTCAAGGGGTGTACAGGATATGACAGTACTACATGAAAAAATTACATCATTACTAACTTCCTATCTACAATTTTCCTCCAAATCAGTCTGTTACTTGTCAAGACTCCAACATTATCAGATCTTATATTTCTATCGTCTAAGGCACTTTGTACCGTATCAATCCACCTATATCTTGGTCTTCCTCTGGGTCGTTTTCCTGCCAACCTGGCAGAGAACACTTGTTTTGCTAATCTTTCCTCTCCCATTCTATTTAAGTGACCATACCATCTGAGATTAGCTCTGCTAACGCATTCCTGGATGCTGACAATGTCAAGTTCTTTCCTAATATCCTCATTTTTAATATGATATTGCCATTGATGCCATCTGTTCACGCCTCTAATCTTTCTCAGGACTCTCATATCTGCAGTCTCTAGTCTTTGGTCAAGTGTTTTACTTCTGACCCAGCTCTCAGATCCATAAGTTAAAATTGGTTTGAACACAGTCTTGTATACAGCTAATTTAGTGTTCCGACTAATTTCTTTCTTATTCCATATGAATTTATTCAATTGACTTCCCACCATACCAGCTTTGCTGATTCTGTTGTCTATTTCTATATTTAGTTTACCATCTTCAGTAAAAATTGTGCCTAAGTAGCTGAAATGTTTTACTTGTTCCACAGGTTCTCCATTCACAACACAGTTGACATTTTCAATGATTCTGCCTATTTTCATTGTCTTTGTCTTTTTATTGCTGACCATCATACCATATCTATTACAACAGCTATTCAATTTAGTCAGAGAATCTTGCAGACTTGTAGCGGATTTATTTAGAAGTATAACATCATCCGCATAAAGCAAAGAGCTGACATTAACATCTCCAATTTTGATATCAGGTTTAATACCACATTCCTTCATAATGTGATCCATATAGATAATGAATAACAGAGGGGATAATGTACATCCTTGTCTCACACCAGATTTAACATTAAACCATCTTCCTGTACTTCCTTCAATTCTAACTGCTGACTCACAACTCAAATAAAGACTAAGTATTGCTTGATATAATGCCCCATTGACACCATATAACTGCAGCGTATTGAATAGCTTCTCTCTTGGCACCTTGTCATATGCCTTTTCCAAATCGACAAAACTTAAATACAGATCTTTGTTATATTCCCATGCTTTCTCGACTATTTGTCGTAAAGTGAAGATCTGATCCTGACAGCCTCTATTTGGCCTGAATCCAGCTTGTTCTTCACCAAGCTTTTCTTCCACAATTCTTCTCAACCGTTTCTCAAGTATACTTGCATAGATCTTGCCAGGAACACTCAGTAGGGAAATACCTCTGTAATTCTCACATTCAGTTTTATTTCCCTTCTTATATATGGGTACTATGAGAGCTCTACTCCAATCATCGGGAATTCGTCCCTCTGTCCAGGCTTTCTGAACTATGCAGTGCAGCCACTGTAAGACTCTTATACCACCATACTTCAGCATTTCTGGTCGAATATCATCTACTCCTGCTGCCTTTCCACATTTCAAGCCTTTGATGGCTTTTTCTACTTCAAGTATGGATATGTATTCCTGACTGCATGCCTGGTCAGTGTTTTTTATCACTGTGCTGTCATCACTGCTTGTTTCATTTAGCAGTTTTTCAAAGTAATTACTCCATACTTCAAGGATATCTTTTTCTCCTGTTTTCATTTCACCTTTATCATCTCTAATTCCTTTTACAGCACTCTTTCCTCCATTCCTAAGCTTCTTCAACAACCTCCAGAATATTTTGCCACCTTCTTGATATTTATTTTCTATATTCTTGCCAAAGTCCTCCCATGACTTTTGTTTAGCTAGTTTTACACACTGTTTAGCTTTCTTACATTTGTCTCTGTATTCTGTAAGAGTAAAAGCTGACTTATTTGCCAGGAACTTTTGATATGCTTTCTTCTTTTCCTTCACTGCCTCTTTAACTTCCTGTGTCCACCAGGGAGTTCTGATTTTTTTTATCTTTGCACACAACCTCACCACATGCCTCTCTGGCAGAATCAATCAATGTTTCCTTCAGAGTTTGCCACTGAATCTCCAAGGTTTGATTATTGTTCTCAAACTCTTTCATTTTCTTTTCAATAATATTTCTGTATTTTAGTCTACAGTTTACATCTGAGAGCTGCTCAACTTTTATTCGCTTTAAAACTTTCTTACATGTTATTCTTTTCAATATGAAATTCAATTTTATCCTGCTCAAGACTAAATAGTGATCACTTCCAATTTCAAATCCTCTGTACACTCTGGTGTCCTGCACCAGGGAGAAAACATCACTATCAACAATAACATAGTCAATGAGACTTTTCTTATTCCTAGCCTCTTCTCTCCATGTGAATTTGTGCACTTTTTTATGTTGGAACATGGTGTTAGTAATAACCAGTCCATGTCCTGAGCAGAAATCCAACAGATATTTGCCATTATTATTAGCTTTGCTCTTTTCTCCAAATTTTCCCAAAATATTTTTGTATGTCTCACAATCATTTCCTACTCTACTATTTAGATCCCCAACAAGGACCAACTTTTCCTTTTTCATTGTGTCAGTTGCTTTTTCTAAAGCCACAAAAAATTCCTCCACTTCTACCTTAGTAGATCCTTCTGTGGGACCATAGGCACAAATAAGTCTCATTGTCCAGTTCCCCATTCTCATATTTGCCCACATTACTCTACTTGAGACTGACTGCCATTCAAGAAGATTAGCCTCGTATTTCACAACCTCACCACACTTACTGTTTAAATAAGTCTCATTGTCCAGTTCCCCATTCTCATATTTGCCCACATTACTCTACTTGAGACTGACTGCCATTCAAGAAGATTAGCCTCGTATTTCACAACCTCACCACACTTACTGTTTAAATGTAGTGATAGTAACTAAATATTTTTTCTTTCCTCAAGTGAATCATTGTCTCTGATGAAGCAGTTAACTCTCATAGTTCAACATCTCAGTTCAAGTATCTGTTTGGTAGCCTGTTGTTGAAGTAAATGGCCCTTAAACTAGATGAGGATTTGATGTCCAGAGTCATAAGGTATTTTCTAAACAGTCTAAGCATTTTTTGGAGTTTTGAATCTATTAGATGCTCTGAGCAGAAGAAATTCTGATTACCTAAGCTGCAGTAGGCATGTCATCTATTTTTGCATAGCAAGAATACACTCAGAAATGACAGAATTCATATGTGAAACCTTCACTAGTTATTATTATTCAGGCCTCCATGGAGTCAAAAGACTCATCGTGGGAGGTCCTTCCTAAGAAACACAGTCTATCAAGACTCATCGAGGGGGGGGGAGGTCACCCCCCATAGAAACACAAAGTCTATCATACCACTCCTTGAACTCATTGACCGTTCTCACTCTCACTACTCCATCAGGCAATGCATTCCATGGTTCAACTACCCTCCATGCAAAGAAACCACTCCTCACCCTCTTGCTCACAGTTTCCTTTCGTAACTTCCAGGGGATGGCCTCTTGTCATCACTCCTTCCCGCTGTTTAACCAAGTGAAAGAACTTCCCAGTGCCCTGTAACCACCTCTCAACAGTTTAAAAGTCTCAATCATATCACCTATCTTTCTTCTCTCCACCAAACTCTGCAGTCCATATTCCCTCAGCCGATCCTCATAACTATCACTGTACAGTCCTGAAACCATCTTTGTTATCCGCCTTTGTACCTTTTCCACAGTTAATTTATCCCCTTCAAATCCTGGGGACTAAATCTGAGAACAATAGTCCAAGTGTGGTCTGATCAGAGACTTATACAACGGAATGATAACTGTTTTATCTCTGCAGGTCAGTGTCCTTCTCATTATTGCAGAAATCCTCTGTGTTACTTTCACCACCTTTGCAATATGTCCCCTAAATTTCAGGTTTCTATCAATCATCAAACCCAGATCTCTTGTCTCCCCTACTTCCTCCAGTATAACTCCTCCCATAGAGTATATGCAGTGTCCCATCGATGTTTCCCAAACCTCAAGACCTTACATTTTGCTGCATTAAACTGACAATCGCCATTCATTTGCCCATCTATCTAGCTTATTCAAATCCTCTTGCAGCTTTTATGCAGGAGATATGACACTCTATTGTGAGTGTATGCAGCATATTGGTTGTGTTTAAAGAGTCTCACACATAGCACAGAGTTCGTTGGTACAGAATCACCTCTGTAAATTAAAGACACCAAGAAATTATATTCTTGGTTTAATCCTTTATCCAAGTGTAAGAAAACAAAGTTTGTACGTGAAGTAATTTCACGACTGGACAACTTGTGTATAGAGGCTTCTCATCCCTTGCCTTTGTGTCCCATAATACAAAGCACATATCCTTACAGACATATAATGCTATGCATTGTATCTGTAAGGATATGTGAAGGGTCACTACCCAGAACCTTCAATCTTTTATCCAGAACCTTCAACCTTTATTGGTTCTCCCTTCTCATGATGAATATGACTTCTGCAATACTTCAACCTTGGTATCACTTCTGGACTGGCTCCCACTGATGAGACCTCAATAAAGGTCAAAACCAGTCTGGGTAGTGATCCTTCCCATAATGCATAGCATTATACATGTCTGTAAGGATGTGTGCTTTGCATTATGGGATACTAAGGCATGTGATGT
This sequence comes from Typopeltis vanoorti, assembly GCF_054136105.1. Lineage (NCBI taxonomy): Eukaryota > Metazoa > Arthropoda > Arachnida > Uropygi > Thelyphonidae > Typopeltis > Typopeltis vanoorti. The sequence goes on along the minus strand of NC_143572.1, from coordinate 39,065,606 downwards.
GAAATCATTAGCCTTTATATATGAGCTACCCAGTTGTGAAGTTACTTCACTTGCAAACTCTGTTCGCTTACACTTGGATACAGGATTAAACCCAAAAAATAATTTCTTGGCATCTTTAATTTGTATTATAACCAAGTGGAAAAAACTTCCAACACAGATTCACCATAGATTTCTATCTGCATCTTTGCTACACAATAGACATTGTTACAAGTAATCATTCATAAGTAGCAAATACAAAAGTGGTTGTAAGTTAATATATATGTGCTCAGTACTCACTTTTTTTTTAAGATTTTCCAGCTTTGTAAGAGCTGTCTAACAGATAAGCTTAGGTGCTGATGGTTATTCATGACTTATTTTTCATGGTATTAACAACACCACACAATTTTATCAAAGAGATGTTTTATTATTGCTTATATTTCACTGATTTTCAACTCAGCATCATCAGAGCACAACACACTTGTGCACGTGACAGTGAGTGAGTGAAACAATATAATTGCAAAAGACAAAAGATCTAAAGTCCTATTTTTGGCACCCTCTAATGGGAAAAAAATAAAAAATAAAAATAAATAAAATAAAATAAGATAAAAAATAAATAAAATGAAATAAAAAAAAACAACTATGCAGGAGTTTTTCTTAGGATAAGAAAAACTCCTGCATAGTTGCATAACAGTCCCCCAAATTTTTGGCAAATTAATGCAACCATATTTGTTAAGGTGGGGAGAATTCTTCAAAGCCATTGCTGACTCAAAAAAATAATCTTTCAGATCTATAACGACTCCTAAATAGTACTATAGTACATTCATTTTCCTCCATCTAATCCTGTGTGAAGGAGTGTCCAAAGTATGGTCTGCCAGTCCCGACTTGCCATAGTAATAGTAGCAAATGTATCTTTCATGTTCTTCCAGGCAGATGTTCACTGATCTTCCTGTTTGCCATAATAGGCCAAGTTACAGTCACAAGTAACTTCATACACTCCTGGGTGTGCTAAAGAGTGAAGTTTATCCTTAGGCGAGCGGATCAGAGTTGCCAGCTTGACATGAAGTTTGAAAGTGGTGCAAAGGCCATGTTTCAACAATACTTTGGCTATCTTTTCCGATGTACCTCTCATATAGGGAATAGAAATGGTCATATTGTATTCTTGTGTATTAGGGAAGGGCAGAGTAATGGGCCTATGTAGTACTTTATCTATTTTGTAGGGATTGTAGCTGTTGGCTAAGAACGTATGGCGCAGATATTGGAGTTCTGTGGTCAGAGTTGTATCATTAGAACAAATGGCTCTGGCTCTGTGTGTAAGTGTTTTTAAAATGTCATACTGTTGGACTGGATGATGATGTGATTGTTTATGTAGGTATCTTCCTGTGTGTGTAGGCTTTCTGTAAATAGAAAAAGATAGTGATCCATCTGAAAGGTGGGTGACTAATGTGTCAAGAAATGGTAAACAGTTATTTGATTCTTTTTCTACTGTGAAGTGGATTTTGGGGTGTTGGCTGTTTAGGTAGGTGACAAATGCATCCAAAGTGTCTTGTCCTTTGTTAAGAATTAGTAAGAGCTATTAAAATACACACTGCTAAAAATTAATTAACTTAATTAAATTGTTTAGAAGTTTAATTAACTAATTAAACTTCTAAACAATGCTGAAAAATTGAAACATTGAATAAACAGCACTGCTTAATTTGTGAGTTGAAGATAGGTAAGTGGAAGGATAACTCCATATAGCTATAAGGAATGCAGAGTACCAATGGCAGCTTCTGATCCAGTTATCACTTTCCCATGGTGTTCCCATTTACTAGGATGTTAAATAAGAAAGGAGGTAATAATTTTGGACTTACCCAAACAAATTGTATTGTGTAGCTGAAATTACATACATATTGTGACAGTATGGTATAATCAGAATCATGCTTACTTACTTACTGAGGGATCACCAAGCTGTACCAAGGAACCAGGTTGAACAGTGAAAAGTCAGTTAAGGAGATAATCCCAGCAGAATTGAATGTAGATATTATTAATGTAAAAAACAATGACAGTGCTTTGAAATCTGATAATTAAATAGGCAATATTTAATTCTTTACTCTCTGAGACATATGCTACAAATTTCAGTTTTTAGCCAAATTAAATAATCACTGTGAGAAAATTGTTATGAAAATCAGCAGTAATACAACTAATACTACAAAGATATGTAAGGAACATGGAAAACATCAACTACATTCTAAATAAAGACCCCATTGCACAAGTAAAACATTTCAGTTATTTAGGCACAATTTTTAGTGGATAAAGGAATAAGCAAAGCTGGTATAATGGAAAGCCAACTGTATATGTGGTAAGAGAAAAATTATTGAGAACATTAAACTAGCAGCACAAACAAATTAAAATTTGTTTGTGCTGCTAGATGGTATAGTCACTTAAAAGAAATGGTTGATGAAATATTATCAAAACAAATGCTTCAGGTAAAAATGGTAGGCAAAAGACCTTGAATAGCATTTTGAAATCTTTATAGTTTTCATAGTTCTCCATTACATACAAGTTTCACTATCCAAAAGTTGGTAGCTTATTCAAGACCTAAGTTATAGCTGCTGGGTAGTGAAGCTTTTCAGTCATCTTATTATTTTTAATTTTTTGTAATTTCCTTTTAATGACATTAAAATCTCAGTTTTGTATCATTAGTTCTTTCACTTGGTTGAACAGTGGGAAGGAGTGATGACAAGAAGCCATCCCTGGAAGTTACGAAAGGAAACTGTGAGCAAGAGGGTAAGGAGTGGTTTCTTTGTGTGGCGGGTGTTTGAGCCGTGGAATGCATTGCCTGATGGAATGGTGGGAGCGAGAATGGTCACAGTGAGTTTAAAGAGTGGTATGATAGACTTTGTGTTTCTCAGGGGGGGAGACCTCCCCTCGATGAGTCTTGACAGACTTTATGTCTTAGGAAGGACCTCCCTCGATGAGTCTTTTGACTCCTTGGAGGCCTGAATAATAATAATAATAATAATAATAATAATAATAGTCTGCTATCACAAAGTTATTGGAAAAAGTAGTTGATCAGAACATATTCATGAAATATTAATGTATTCCATGATGGATCTACATTCTCAGTCTTGATTTCTCTTCAACTGCAGGTTGTAAAGATGCCAACTTTCTCTATCCTGAGCCAATCTCCTCCATTTCCCCTCCTATTGACTTTAATATAGGATCCTCTTATCTCCTAAGTGGTACGCCAGGTTTTCGTTTTATGTGTCAGGATACCAGTCTATTATTCTCAAAGTCCATCTGTTGTCTTTTATGCATGCTGTTATGTCCAGTTCTACCACAACTTTAAATCCAGATTATTTCGGTGTGTCTTATATGATCTTTCTTGCTTATATTTCAGGCACTTTTTTTCTTTTTTCCTTTGGGTTGTTGTTAAGTTCTTTTTTTTTTCTTTTTTTTTGTTGTGGTGCATGTCTTGCTACCATAGGTCATTGCTGATAGAATAATACTGCTAAAAAGAAATTTGATCTCATTTTGATATGACCTCATACGGAGGTAGCAGGGTTTTTTCTCCCAGAAACTCGAGTTTTTCATCCTGCATACAAACAAATCGGCCCTTCAGAACACACGCAACTTACAGACAAAAAATACTAGTTGTGGTGGTGGTAGTGGTTGTGGGCAGCTGATGGCGTTGATGTAGGTGATTGGTAGTAGAGGTTCTGTGTAGTAGTGGAGACTGAGAGTTGTACAGTAGGTGTCTTCCCACGATGAGTCTTCGGACTCCTTGGAGGTGTCACGAATAATAATAAAAATAATAATAATTTGATATTTTTGGGGGGGTTTGGGATAGTGTCTTTTATCTGGTTAAAAGCTTTCCAAACAGCCTTTTTACATCTATTTATTTCATTTGATATATCTTGTCCATTTTCATATTGTCCTGAGTAAATTGTAGCTCTCCCCTCTCTCTGTCTGTCTGTGACTTTATTTTGCAATTTGATTTTGTGGTCATGAGAGTATTCATTTTTCATCCACTTTGTTTTGTCAGGATATATTTATCATCCTGCCATTCTACAGTGCAAACATGTTCTTATCCTGTTGAATATCTTTTAGAACCACTCATTCCATTTTTGTAATGTTGTTACTATATGGTTTTGCATGTACAAATACGAAGGCTGTTACTTTACCACCATCAGCACTTTTTAGTCATCCTTCCACGGTCATTCTTCCTTTTATAAGTTACATAGTGAAAGAACTCTTTTGGATTTCTATTTTGGTCTCATCAGCTAGCTTTCTCTGATAATTAACTTTTGCCTTCCTTACCATACAGTCATCCTTCTTGCTTAACCTTGTACTGTCATTGGCCTGCTGATCAGTTTTTTCTTTATATTTCCTCTGCAACTTTTTTTTTTGGCAACTGCTTAATGATACTATTCATTCGTTTAACTCCTGCTTGTTTCATCCATCTAACTTCTGACTCTAGGTATACAGTCTGATACTGTTAATTCTAAACACCCCTTGACTACCTCTCATGCACTACCAACATCTATTCCCTCCAAGTTCTTTTGCCATGGCACTGCTGAAAGCTGACTCCCCAGCTTGTCATAATCAACGGCAGTTTCATAATTTGCATAATTTGCAGTTTCACATATATCTCTTTTTAACAGAAAATTCTACGTCTTGTAATCTCCTAGGTCAATACTACATGAGACATCATAGCTGAATTGGTTACCTACTGGTCAGTTCTCTCTGATGGTATAATCAGATCCAGCACTCTCAAACTTTGTGTCCACTCCATTACATACTGTCTCAGATAATTATATCTTTGCTGCTGTATATATTTCATTTCCTTCTTTCCCTGTGACATTCCTCTTCCCGGTGTATATCCCTGTAGATGAAATCCCATGAATAATTACTCAGCCTGTGCTCATCATGCTAATTTACCAATGCATATCATCTCTGTCCTCCTGATGTACTTCTACTCTTTTGGTTGCAATTCTTCTGCTATCATTTGCAAAACCCCCTCTTCCATCCTGTTCCTTCTATCCTCTCTGAAAACACTATATTCTTTTCATTCTATTCCTATGATTATATTATTGTTGGTCAACCAAGTCTCGCTAATGCATATACCTTTTACCCAAATTGAGCTAACCAATGTCAAAAGCTCCTTGCCCTATTTCGAATACTTCTGGAATTAGTATACATAAACTGTAATACTCCCTTCATCCCACAACCTCACTTACACCTTATGTTGCTTAGCCTACTAAAGTTAAAAAGTAGGGGAGCTACAGTCAGCATCAAGTGATTACTCTGCTACTTATTAACCAGTAGGACACATGAACCATGATCAGCTGCATCCCTGCCTCCATCATTCTGGTTTTCCTGACTCTGAACTTCTGAACTATCACTAAACAACACTTTTTCAAGACTCCTGATTCCAAATACATTTAAATACAAGCCATCCACCTTATATAAATCCTTCCTTCCATCACATTCACTCTGCAGAACCACAAACTCCACACCATTCCTCCTGCACAATCTTCTGTGCACTGACTCATTTATGATCATGGCTCTCAATCTCAGCCTGTCTCTATCATACCATTGTAACAGACTTACAACTCTCACCTTCTCACTCTGTTTTTTTTTTCACATACTCTTGCAACTTTTTCATATCGTCTTGCATACCACACTTGTTACCTGTTAAATACGGCCTGTTTGGCCGAGTGGTTAGCGTACCCGCTCTTCAGCCAAAAGGATGCGGGTTCGAATCCTGCTGTGGGTATGGATGTTTGTGATTGTCTGTGAAAATACTAGTGGTGGTAGTAGGGGGTAGATAGCATTGGTGTAGATGATGGTAGTTGCGGTTCATTGTAGTTGGTGGATTGAGTAGTGGAGACAGAGAGTTGTAGAGTAGGTGCCCTCCCTCGATGAGTCTTTGGACTTCCTGGAGGTGTCACATAATAATAATAATAATAATAATAATAATAAAATTATTTGTAAGAATAAATAAATATCTCTTTCACCTTCACTCTCTGCATCCTTACTACATCACTAAAATGCTTAATCTTGACATGAGGTAAACATAATTCTGTCACTCTCTTCAACCACTCCTCTAACTCTGAACCACCATACAAAATTCAATCCTTATTCTCATATGAGCTTTCACTCTTTCATACTACTTTCTCTCTCCATGCATCTTCCCTTTATTTAGCTTCTATGTCATTCATCTGCCAGGCATTTCTCCAACCACTCAGTCTCACATTTTATCCTGTGGAGAACTACACATATGTACTATCTTTTCCATTACCATCTATTCATTCCACCATTTCATTCTTACAACTACTCATACCACTTGCAACAGCAACCTCGGCAATCGCATTTTCACACATTTCATCTTTCACTTACCGCTATCATTCTTCTTACTCTCCTTACATATCTGGTATTTGTTCTCAAAACACTCAAACTACATTGTTTAGGGTAATGTTCAAGAGAGAGAGAGAGAGAGAGTTAACTTATTTAACAACTCATGTTAAATAAGTCTTATAATGGACTAAGTTCCAAAGGAATAAAAAGAGGACAAAATTATCCTCTTTATAATGATAAAACTAAGGCTTCAAATTATAGGCCAATCTGTATGTCTGGAGTTATAGTTAAAGTTCTAGAGAGTTTAATGAGAGCCAAGAACCAGAATTGGGTTGATAATAGCAGCACTCTCTTTGATGATCGTATGAGTTTGCTAAAGGGCGATTGTATTTAGCAATCCACTTACTGTAAGTAAGCAGCTAATACATTGGACAAAAGATGATGCAAAGGCCTTTGATAGATTACCACATAAGAAGTTAATTAAATTGGAACAGATGGGCTTGTATAATAGAAATGTTGTCTGATAGGCTCAGAAATTTGTGTATGGGAAGCAGTATTCTGTAAAAGTCACTAGGGTGTACCCCAGTGGTTTTGTTTGGGAGTCATTGTTTAACTTATATTAGATAATGATATTTGGGAAGTTTTGAATGGGGATATGCAGTTTTTGAAGATGGCTTTACAAGAAGGACATGATGAATAGTGAGTGGATAAGCAAGAGAGGAAGCCAATTCAATGTTTGCAAAATATACTCATAAGGTTTTAAAATTTGAGAAGTAGATATGACATGCAGAGTATAAATTTGGTTGGGATATCTTACACAAAGTGGAGGAGATAAGGGATCTAGTGGTAATGGTGGATAAGGATCTAAAATTTAGATCCTTATCCAATCTCACAATGCTGAAATTGTGAGAATAGATTATACCAGTGATAGGAAAGGCATTGATAGGTAGAAATGAGGAGATTGTTCCTTATAACCTCTTTGCATAAGGCCTTAATGAGACCCCGCATGTATTAATTTGCACAGATATGGCCACCTGAATTTCAAAAGGTTGGTGATATATTCAAAAACATCCATATGGTTTTCATTCTGTGGAACTGTTGGTTATGAAGAAAGATGATGATGTTGATGATAATAAATGATTTGCAGTCTAATGAAGAGGGGGGGAAATGTGATTATGACATATAAGTTGGTAAGTGAATTCTTTTCCAGATTAACGTGGAAAAGAATTGAAATCTCCATGGCCTGTTGTATCCATATATTTCAACTGAATTACTGGCAAAACCATGTAAAATAATAAAACACTAATAAAATAAATGAATATTTTCATACATGAAGAATATTTTCATACATTTCAAACGGAAAATAGTTGGATTTGAAGACGGTTCTAAGATGAATGAGGAGAAAAAGAAATAGCTTTAGTTAAGCATGGCGAAGTCACATCAAATAAGTTGTATCAGTGGAACTAACTATAGATCCAGGAATAAGCTGCTGTGTACAAATACTAGAATACAAATGCTAGAAGTCTAAGAAAGAAGGCAAATGAAGTAGTTGCATTTATTGAGTCTGTTCAGCCAAAAATTGTTGGAATAAGTGAGACATGGTTGGATGAGGACAACATCTTGACAGGAATAGAGATGGAAGGTATGATGTGTTTTGTGAGGATAGAGAGCATAAAAAAGGGAGAAGGAGTGCTATTGATGATGGAGAAAGAGTTATGTCCATACAAAGTAGAGATGCACAAGGGAAATAGCTTGCACAGTTAGCCTACTGGCTATGCGCTTCGTAACCATATGCTTGGGGAAGGAATGTCCCAAGTTCGATTCCCATCAATGACGTGAGGAGCTTAAATATCTTCCTCAGCCATAGCCAAGTTAGCTGGTCATGGGAGTAGACAGCAGGGTTTTTTCCCTCAGTTTATTGGAGATTTTCATCCTGCAAACTGGGCAAACTGGGGCCCTTGAACACACAGGGATACAGTCATGAATGTCACCCTTGGGGGATGCAGCAGAGGAGTGGCAAACTGGCTGCATTAATATGCCTGTAAACCGTCATTAGGAGGGGACTCAATCCATCCTAGACAGATAAGAAGGATAGGATAGGATAGAATGAAATACTTAGTTGGATGTTGTTATAGACCTAGTAATGTGGAGGATGGTGACCATGAAATGTATATTCAAATTAGCCAAGGAAATAAGAGAAGGGTGATTATTATGGGCAATTTTAATTATGGCAATATAAACTGGGATGATGAGATAGCAACTGGAAGTAAAAAAATGGGTTTCTTGAGTTTTTACGGCACAACTACCTCAGACCATATGTAAGCGATGGCACATTAGGATTGAGGATCTTGGATTTGATCATCTCATCAGAAGTAATTATAAATGAGGTATCAAATCATCCTCCAGTTGGTGAGAGTGACCATGAAGTGATCACACTGTTGCCATCAGTGTGAGGACCTCTGCGAGAACAGGGTATATGTGGAACTACAAGACTGGTGATTATGAGGAGCTCAGGAGACAGCTTGCAGGTGTAGCGTAGAATGAGGAGTTAGCTAGAAAAGAGATCAATGTAATTGGTCTCTTTTCTGTAAAAATTGGGGAATATTCAAGAACTATGTAGTAGAAGTAATTTCAAAATGTATCCAGGGTCAGAAGTTTAAATAAGGTAAGTGTGAAATGGATGAATGAAGAGATTAAGCATGTGATATGGAAAAAAAAGGCATTATGAAGTCAGCCTAAGAGAGGTGGTAATAACCAATTATATGAGGATTACACAGACCAGGCAAGGAGGTTCACATGGTTTGTAAGGGTAAGAAAAGTGAAGTATGAGCAGCAGCAGTTACCTAATGAAGCCAAAAAGAATCCTAAGGAATTCTTTTGATATGTAGCCAACAAAAAAAAAGAATGATTACGGAAGGATGATATTGATTCGAGAAAATGGTATAAGGACAACTGCTGCAGAAGATATAGTGGAGATACTTAATGAGTAGTTCATAAAGGTCTTTTATTCTTGTGAATGTGACATCATGGAGAGTATGAGAGCAGTTGATGGGGAAGAGAGACTAACTGTAAGTGAGGAAGAGGTGTATGGGAAACTGAGCAAACTTGATGATATTTTGAAGGAATCTGCCAGGGAATATGCTTTGACACATTATTATTATTATTATTATTACCCCAAGACATCATAGAGTCAAAGACTCATCTGGGAGGTCCTTTTATCACACACACATCTCATCATACCAAGCCTTAAACACACTCAAACAAGAATCTCCCTATTTCTACACATCAGTGTCCTACGCATTACACCCAGAAGCCTTTGTGTTGTCTTCACAATTTTGGCGATGTGTCCCCTAAATTGTAGATCCTTATCCACTATCACCCTCAGATCTCTTATTTTTTCTACCTCCCACAATATATTCTCACCAAGCATAAATTTTGCATCCCATCTTTGTTTTCCAAATTTTAAAACCTTACATTTTGCAACATTGCACTCACATCCCCATTTCCGTGTCAAATCACTCAATTTATTCAAGTCTTCTTGCAAGGCCACAACATCTTCACTACTCTTTATGGTTCATCCCAACTTTGCATCATCTGCAAACAACTGAATATCTCCATCGAAATCTTTGCCAATATCATTAATATACAAGTTAAACAGTAATGGCCCTAAAACAGACCCCTGAGGCACTCCATTAATGACTTTCCTTTTCCTGGATATCGCACCCCCATACACAACTTGTTGATTCCTATCAGATAGCCAGTCTCCAATCCAATGCACTAATCTAGTTTGACTCAACTTATCATGAAATAATCTATCGAAAGCCTTTGCGAAATCCAAGTATATTACTGTGTATCCTTCTCCTCTGTCCAAGGAAGCAGTCACTTTATTGTAATAAATAAGTAGATTATTAAAACATGACCTCCCTTTAGCCAATCCATGCTGTCCATCAAAGATAATACCATTGTTGACAACCCAATTCTGGAACATTGTTCTCACAAGCTTTTCCAACAACTTAACCACAACACCTGACACACAGATAGGCCTATAGATTGATGTGATTGATGTGTGATTTCAGTTCTACCACCTCCTTTATGAAGTGGCATAATCTTGCCCTCCTTCCTCTCCTTAGGAACTTGACCGAGTGCAAGACTCGTATTAAAAAAATATGTCAAGGCAGGTATCCACTCCCTAGCACATTCCTTCAGAATATGCGGTGATATATTATCAAGTCTCACAGCCTTATTACCATCCAATTTGCTCAACTGCCCATACTCCTCTTGCTCACATAGTCAGTCTCTCCTTCCCATCATCAACTGCTCTCAATCTCCCCTCAATCTCGCTCCATGAAGTTACATTCACCAGATTGAAAGACCTTTATGAACTGCTCTAAGTATCTCCACCACACATTCTGCAACAGCTGTCTTATACCGTTTTCTATAATCTATATCATCCTTCCATAATCATTCTTTCTTTTGCTGGCTACATATCGAAAGAACTCCTTAGGATTCTTTTCGGCTTCATTAGTTAATTGCTGTTCATACCTCACTTTAGCTACCCTCAAGTTACCTGCCTTGCCTGGTCATTGTAAACCTCATGGAATTGGTTATTTCCACTTCTTTTATGCTGCCACCATAATGCCCTTTTTCTCAGTATTGCATGGTTAATCTCTTTATTCATCCATCTCACACCTACCTTATTTAACCTTCTTACCCTCGGAATACATTTAGACATTGCATCTAGTAGATAGTTTTTGAAAATCCCCCAAGCTGCATTGATCTTTTCTCCAGCTAACTCCTCATTCCATGCTACACCTGCAAGCTCTGTCCTGAGCTATTCATAATCACCCTCCCTTGTAGTTCTTCATGTACCCATTTCTTACAGAGGTCCTTACACCGCTGGCAACCAATGATGTAATCACCTCATGGTCACTCTCACCAACTGGAAGATGATTTGACACCTCATTTATAACTTCTGATGAGATGATCAAATCCAAGACCCTCAATCCTAATGTGCCATGTCTTACATACTGTCTGAGGTAGTTGTGCCTTTGAAATTCAAGAAACCCATTTTCTTTACTTCCAGTTGCTATCTCATAATTTCAATCTGTATTGCGTTAATTAAAATCACCCATAATGATCACCCTTTTCTTATTTGCTTGGCTAATTTGATCATATGTTTCATTATCACCATCATCCACATTACCTGGTCTATAACAACATCCAACCAAGTTTTCGATCCCATCCACGTCTATCTCACGCCATATTGCCTCAAAACCACTGGCACTATTTTTCTGTTGCGTCTCTACTTTGTATGGACATAACTCTTTCTCTATCATCAATAGCACCTCCCCCTCCCTTTTTACCCCTTGTATCCTCGTGAAACACATCATACCCTTCCATCTCTATTCCTGTCAGGATGTCGTCCTCTTCTCACCATGTCTCACTTATTTCGACAATCTTTGGGTGAACAATCTCGTGTCACATTTTCTCTATCATGCAATTAGTGTAACCATTTCATCTGCATTCTTTCTTATACTTCTAGCATTTGTATACAAACACAACAGCTCATTTCTGAATCTACTGCTAGGTCCACTGATACCATTCATTCGATGCGATCTCTCCATGCTTAACTGAGGCCATTTCCCTTTCCGCTTATTCATTTTAGAACTCTCTTCAATTCCAACTGTTTCCTCTTGATCCCAGGTTATCCCATTTCTTTTCTGTCTACACCTGCTCTCACATCCTCTTGGAGCATCCACCTTTTTCACGCTGTGTACCCCTGTCCACCCTGAGCCTCCTCGTTTCCCTGTTCCTCTTGCACACCATTTTCTCATTTTCTATACTCATGCCACTCTCTTGCTCATTCATAACCACCTCTTCAATCTATCTTGTCTTACTCTTCTGCTCTTCCACATCACTTCCCACTTGATCTGATTCATTCTCTCTACTTACTTCTCTACCTTCCAGCAGCAGTCTCTCCAAGCGACTCACACCATAACCACTGAAATGCAGTCCATCGCTCCTATGCAGTTCACTTCATCCTCCAAACTCATTCCACACATTAACAAAATACTCCCCTCTCCTCACACATTTCAGCCAACATATCATTCATAATCCTCGCTCTCCGTCTCATCTCGCCACTATCATACCTAGGCAACACGCTTACTACCCTTCCTGTCACACTATTCTCTTTTATCTGTCTAAGCAGCTTCCTGATATCCATTCTGATGTGCACTTTGTCAAATCATTCATACCTATTAAAACCATCAACTCCTCTGCTCGCTCCCTCCTGATATCCAATATCTTAATCGCTCTACTCATTTTACCACCTGGAAAACATACCTTGTGCATCCTCTCATCCAGGACACCTTTAATAATGGAGTTGCCATACAACACCACTCGCTCATCTTTCATTAACTCTTTTGTGCCATCATGATTTGTTTTAATTGTTTTACCCGAATTTTCTCAATTTCATTCTGTATCCATTTCATCCCTTGCCTCATCCAATCCAATTGAACTTTCGAATCTCACGTCACACTCTCTCTATCATCTAATTTTCTAACTCTCCACCCCCTCTTCTCACTTTCACTCTCATTCATCCTTTTGAGTTTCCATACTTTTGGTCCATGTGTCCACCTTTCTCTATCATTTATTCTTTCAGTTTTTTCCACTTTCGAATCTTGTGTCATGCTATTTCCGGTTTCATTCGTTCTCTCAATTTTCCTTTCACCACTCTCACCTCACTTTCATTCTTTTTGCCATCCATTATGGTTTTCAAATTACTCGTTTTCTTTTTCACTGATTTTCTTAACATTTTTTCCTCTCTTTCACACCATCCTTCTCTTTTGAACGTGCACTCATTTTCCCTCTGCGATATCCTTGCTACCAACACTTTCTGTTATCAGTTTCATATTAGCATTCATATTAGCAGTTATAAGATCTTATTTCATTTCTCATCTTTTTCCTTATTGTTTTGCATAGTTCTGCATATTGTATTTTAGAAGTTAAGTTTTTGTCTTGTTTCATATTTCTTCTCTTTTTTTTTAGTAGTTGTAAGTTTTCCTCTGAAAGTTTATGGTCTTTTTGTTGCTTTTGAATTTGAATTACATAAATAAAATAAATTTTATTTATTTTATTTATGTCTTCTTCAAATATATTAAGTCTAGTTTTTGATTGAGTTTTTCTTCGTAATCCTTCTTTTTGTTTTCAATAGGTTTTAAGTCAAAGCTTCTTGATTTTTTGTTGGTTAGCCATTTTATTCTTTCCAATTTGGGGTTTATTTTAATTTTGGGTCTCACCAGTTGGTGGTCACCTCCTGTTTTTACTTGATTTAGTACTGAGATATCTTGGACTATTTCTTTATTATTATGCAGTATATAATCTATTTTATTTTTTATTTGGACTTCTCCATGTCCATTTTGTTTAGGGGGCTTTCTTAAAAAAATGTATTCATAATGTAAAGCTTGTTACTGATAGAGAATTCTGTAAGAGCCATTCCTAAGTTGTTTCTTCTACCATGCACGTATGGTCCTATTGTGTCTGTTTGTTGAGAGGAATAACCTACTTTGACATTAAAATCACCCATTACTATAGTTAAGTTTTGATTGCTATTTTTTTTTTGTCTAGAGAGTGCTGCAGTGAGTCATAAAATGCTTCTATCTCTTCATCAGTGTGGGATGACTTGGGAGCATATATTTGGATGATCCTGATTTTAAGTTTGGAGTTTATTTTAAGTGTGATTTCTATTATTCTTTCATCTGTATAATTAAATTCTTCTATAAGGTGTGTAATTGTTTTCTTAATTAGAAATCCTACTCCATATTGTCCTTTTGTTTTCCCATAATAGTATATGTAATCTCAATTTTTTTAGTTTTAATAAATGTTCATCTTGCCTGCATACTCCACTTAAGCCTATGATGTCCCATCTAATATGTTTTAGTTCTTGCTGTAAGATGGTAAGTTCTTCCTCTTCTTTAAGTGTTCAACAATTACTTGTTCCTGTACAGAGGAAAAGAGGATTTCATTGATTACTATTATATTTATGAGTTCTTTGGGCTATTCCTGTATTGCATATTATTTGGGAAAGTTTCCTCACTGCAGCATACTCTTCTGACCCATAAATGGTTTCAATCAGAGAGAGTAGTCATATAGTTGGAGAAATTTTGTCACATCCAGTGTTTGTAAAGCCGTAAAGCCCATTTTGGCCATGGGCTTTATGGCTTTACAAACGGCCTTCCTTTCTTCTTCTTGGCATTATAGTGGAGGGGGGGTTGTGGCCCATGCTGGCCACATAATGTCTTGGGAGATTCGTTTTATAGCTTTCTGCCAGCTCTTTGCTCAGTATCAACTTCACCATGGCTCGTTATGACACAATGTTTCCCATGGGGTGGGGGGTCCACGTGGAGGCGTGATATTAAGACTTCCTGGGTATGGCTCTCTGGACGTCACCAAATACTGGCACTGCCATCTATATCAGTTCTATCAGGGTTTTTGACCATGTTGTAGGTTGCCAGCCCACCATGGAAATCCATTCCAGACTTAACTGTGTTCAACATCAACGGTGAACTTTTCTGTAAAAATCTCACCAGGAACACTTTGTGGGCAAGCCTACAAAGTCACTTAGGGTCGGAAATGACTGAAGGATAAATCATCATCATCATAAAAAAAATAATCAGTAGGAAAGAGAAATAATAAAATTCAGGAAAACAATAGTAAATTAGTTTACATTTGCTGTGGAATTAGACTCATTTTTCACAATATATTGCCATTATTGGTCATAATTGGTCTCAAACACATCTTTGCAATTATAATTGTATTTTTTAAATAACAGTATTAAATGGATTTTCATTATGTAAAATGTCCAATTATTTAATTACACTAAGTAAATTCATGTTGTTAATTACTTAAACAAGCTTACCCCAATACTATATTACAATTGTATACCTGTTATGGGTTAAACAGGGTGTAGGAAGAATAAAAAAGAATGTAAGTTTTTCTTATTTTGCATTACATTTGGGAGTGAAACAAATGAAATCGACCTTGTTAAAATAATTTTCTTGCTAGAAAATTACTAAGAGAAGTTTACTAGAAATGTTTACTAGAAAAATGCCTGGATATATCCACATCTGGATTAATATGCTCAGGTCTGGTCTCCCGAGTTTCTTGGGGATGAGGAAGTGGTAAAGAGGATTCTGAGGTGAGCAATCAAGATGATGAGTGGTCTGTGGAATGTTCCCTGAGGATAAACTGAGGGTGTGTGGACTGCAGAAGTTGGTTTGATAGGCAAAAAAGAGGGGATATGATAGGAACATTTAAGTCACTTAAAGGATTTTTATAGGATTGATGCAGGGGAATGTTTCAGCACTTAGCTAGAGGAGAATAATAAGAGTTCATCTCTGGAAGTTGAGTAAAAGTGGGGTTAGTAGTTGCATCAGGACTAGATTTTTCACCCGGAGAGTTATGAATGAATGAAATGAGTTGCCAGTCAGTTGCTAGCACTATGTCTCTGAAATGGGTTCAAGGAGAGGTATGATAGATTGTGTGAATAAATTAGGTATCCCATGATGAGTCTTCAGACTCAATGGAGATGCCTGTACAATAATAATAATAATTATAATTATAATAATTTTTTTTTGTAAGAAGAATAGTGATGATTTGCTAGTTATGCAAAATAAAATGTTTGAGAATTCTCAATTATTTATTTCACATGCCTGGTAGGTTTGAGTTCAGAATATGGTGAGAGATAAGTAGTGCCACCTGTTTTCAATGATTAGAATTATTTCACCTTTTGAAAACAGAAGTGAAGCATACCTTTGAGAGTATCTTCATGCATACTAACTTTTTTTGGGGGGGGGACAAATCAAACAGTCTACGAAGGAATAAAAGTTCTTTAATAACTTTATGGCAGCCTCTCTATATTAAAATAATTTGGCATTGAATATGTGAATTTTTAAAATGAAAAAATGTGTAAATTATGTGAAGAGAAAATAAGATAATATATTTTGAATGAATTTAGAATGCTCCTCTCTAATAGCTCACTAGTGGCAAGTTAGTGAGTGGATTTCTGGATCCTTGGTGATGCGGACATTCACTGGTAGAAAGAAATGAGCTTATAGTCTGATTGTACAAGTCTTGATTAAGCTGTAGAAATTAACAGATTCGATTATCTGATTTCAAGAAAATGAAGAGATTTTGGAATGGGCTTAGAGAAAATTAAGATACATGTCTCTGAAATGTTATTTTTTTATTTATTTATTTATTTTTTATGTTGGGCCCATACACAAGAGGTTGATCAGTCAACATATAGTACATTAGTATGTAACATACATGGGAAAAGATTTGGGAAAGAAGGAACTTGTTCACATTGGATTTGAATGCCTATGCAATGTATTCCTTGGGAAACACATGGAAGATGAGGCTGTTCTAGAATACAACAGCAGTAGGCATGAAGGAAGAGGAGAAAGAGAAACTTATTCTATATGAATATGGAATTAGACTGGGAAAGGATATTAGTTTGCTAGCTGCACATGTTTCAATGGATTTGGTAGAGAGAGGAGGATACTAAATGTCTGAGTGGGAGTGGATGGAGTGAATTGGTCAGAGATGAGTCATTAATCAGTCTGATTGCTGTCTTCTGTAATTGCATCAAGTATTTATAGGGAGCTATTGGGAGTTGGGGGGGGGCACCTCTCCAGATGTGTGAGCAGTACTTGATGGATGGATTTGTGATTTGTACAGGACTAATAGCTATTCGAGGGTAAAGTAATAGGAAAGTAATGGCTTCAACAAAAAAAGGAATCCTAATTTTTTGGATACAGAGCAGGCAAGGTTGTAATGTTCTTATGCCTAGAGAGTTTTGATGTCAAGGTGATTCCAAAAGCAGAGTGAGAGATCTCACCTTGCACAGAGATTCAGGTGTTGCCAAAGGTAAGAGTGGAAAAATATGGGTCTTTTTTGTGGGAAATAATGCAGAACTGTGTTTTGAAGGCATTGAAATTGACAAAGTTATTTGAATTCTGCTGAAGAATGGTTTGGAGATCAGAATTTAGACTTGTAGAGGTCATTGCTCTGTGAGTTGTGTTTGTCAAGTGAGAAGGAGGAATGTAGAATACCATTGTCGGTGAAACTGTATATTGGGGTTGATGGTCAACTAGAGCACGTCATTGATGTATGGAAGAAAGATGGTGGGTGAGAAGACAGAACCTTACTGGAACCCAGCATTAGTTGTATAGTTAAAAGAGAAGAAACCATTCACCATCACATACAATGTACATCCAGTGAGAAAAACTGGTAACCCAGTAGCAGAAGCCATAAGACAGACTGAATAATGGAATCTTAGGCCCAGCCTTAGAGATATCTAGTGCAGCTACTTAGGATTCACCAAACTTCTTCATGGTAGGTATCCAGTGATGGGTAACATAGGTGATACGATCTCCAGTTGAATGATATTGGGGGAATCCATACTGACAGACATTTATTAGTTGAGTATATTTTCAAGCTAGCTTAGGAGTTGAGGCATTCAATGTAATGGAGAGTTCTCTCCATTACATTGAAGAAGACTGAGAGGAGAAAAAGAGATAGGATAATAGTTTAATTCTAAGCATCAGTTTCCCCCCCCCCTTCTTGGGAATAGCATGGACTTGGGCTAATTTCCAAGGTTTATGGTTTAAGATTGCTGTGAAGTAAGAGAGAATAAAGGAGCATTACAGCATGTAATTGTGAGTAGAGTTTCACACTTTCCTCCAGTTGGTGAGAGTGATCACATTGGTTATGACTAGCCATATGCACACTTTTGTGAGGAAAGGATATATTGTGGAATTATAAGGCTGGTGATTATGACAAGCATAGGACACAGCATCATTCTGTTCTCTTGCACACTTTCATTAGTTTCCACTAGACCTTTAATATCCCTCCACATATTAGTCATTTCATTTTCATTTTCTTTTCAATAACTCTTACATTAAATCTTGCATTCCAACAATTTTGCTCTCTATCACTCCTGCGATCTCACTACCTCTTGTTCTGCTGCACCTTACTTCTGTCTCCTCATTCATACTTTCTTTCACTCCCTTTTCACCAATTTTCGCTTCTACATCTTTGCATTCTTTCACTCCCTTAATTTTTCTAGCTTTCACTTCTACATCCATGCATTCTTTCATTCCTTCAGTTTCTGTAGCATTCTTTGCATCGTGGTCCAACAATATATTGCACTTCCAACAAATCCATACTTTCTCTCATCTCTTGTTATTTCTCTTTCTCTCCGCAAACACATCTCTTACACTCTGCCATGCATACATATTGCACTCACAACATCGAATCGGTTTCAAAAAGTCTCTGTAGGCGGTGTTATTTGCCTTGCGCAGCGTTCGTCTGATAGCACCGGTCGGCGCCCGTGTGGTGGACCTCATGACTGCCATTGTGTTATACTTAAAAAGGCAATTTAGACTAATAAATATGGCAGAATTCACACCAAAAATCATGTAGACACACTTCCTTAGCAAAAATAGATAATGAAACCCTAAAATTCATGAAACACTGTCAATTATTATTCAAAATAATAATTGCCACTACACAACTTATGTCCCCCTCATGGATGGTCTTCAAATCTATTTCTTCATTCCAGTCTATACCATCATAATTAAAATCACCCATAATAATTAGCCTTCCTTTGTTCACTAATCCAAATTGTTTATACATTTCTTCATCACTACCCTCCACATTCCCTGGCCTATAGCAGCATCCAACTAAATATGTCTTCCTGTCAACTTCTGTATTACACCACACTGCCTCATAACCAGACCACTATTTCCCTCTTTCATGTCTACCTTATGTGGACTTAATTCCCCTACAATCATCAGCAGCACTTCACCTTGCTTCTTGCCCTTTCTATCCTCACAATAAATACCATATCCTTCTATTATTATTCCCATGTTTCACTTATTCCAATGATTTTGTTCTGAATAAACTCAATCACCGAAATCATTTCATCTTCCTTATTTCTGATACTTTTGGCATTTGTAAGCAAACACAGCAGTTTATTTTTAGGTCTATAACCAGTCCTACCCAAGCCACTGGGTTAGTTGTGATTTCAGCACCACACCTGCCCTTACCCAATCACCTTTATCACAACTTACCACATATATGGGGGATATTGATGATGGGGATATTGAGTTGTTTGCAGATTATGTAAAGTTGAGATGAACTATAAAGAGTAGAGAAGATGTTGTGGCCTTACAAGAATACTTGAATAAATTGAGTGAATGGGCATGGAAATGGGGATGGAAGTTTAATGTTGCAAATGTATGATTTTAAAATTTGGGAAACAAAGACAGGATGTAGAATTTATAATTCGTGGGGATATATTGTTGGAGATGGAGGAAATAAGGTATCTTGGAGTGACAGTGGATAAGGATTTGAAATTTAGAGGACACATTGCCAAAATTATTATTATTATTATTATTATTATTATTATTATTATTATTATTATTATTATTATTATTATTCAGGCCTCCATGGAGTCAAAAGACTCATCGTGGGAGGTCCTTCCTAAGAACATAAAGTCTGTCAAGACTCATCAAGGGGAGGTCCCCCCTAAGAAACACAAAGTCTATCATACCACTCCTTAAACTCATTGACCGTTCTCTCTCTCCCACCACTCCATCAGGCAATGCATTCCACGGTAGAAGTAAGGAGAATCTTGTTCCATTGTATAAGGCTTTGATTAGGCCACACTTGGATTACTGTGTCCAGATTGGGTCACCTGGTTTTCAGTTAGTTTCAACTAACATCTCTTCAGAGATGTTGGAAAAGGGTCCAAAGGCTACTGACTAAGGTAGCTTCTGACTTCTGGAATGTCAAATATGAGGAAAGATTGAGAAGATGCAATTTACAGAGTCTAGTGGATAGGAGGAAGAGCGGAGATATGATAGAGACCTACAAGGGGATTATTACAGGATTAACATTTAAGAGTTTTTTTTTGTAAATTGGTGGAAGATTGGAGAAGAACAAGAGGTCATCCCTGGAAGCTCTATAAGGGGGATATGAACAAGGGAATGAGAAGCAGGTTTTGTGCTGTAGAGTTGTAAATAATTGGAATGCCTTGACTGAGAGTGTGGTGTTTGCAGAGAATTTGAATGTGTTTAAGGCAAGGTATGATGAGCTGTGTGTATGATAAAATGACCTCCTAGATGAGTCATTGACTTCATTTGGTCTTGGGATAATAATAATAATAGTAATAATAATATTCACTCAGTCTTAATTTTCCCAACTAATAAAATATACTCCATCTCCATACACACATTCAATGCTACTTTCAACATCTACTCTCCCCACGTTTTGTGAGAAAAAGTTCTATCAATAGTAGCAAACACTGCTCCAAACTTTCATTGCATTTTTCTAAGTTCAGGAGTTGTTTCAATGAAGGCTGGTTTAAGTTCATAAGAAATTTATATGCCAATTCACTGATTTTTATGCATGCATGCAGCTATTTATGACAAAAATCACATGGAGGCATTTTTTGATGTCGGTGACATCTAGTTTACAACTGCAACACTTGATAGCATCATTGGATTTATTGGGGATGAAAGTTGGCTGCACTGTGATGGATATGAGAATACTTTATTGTAATTGGACTTTGCTGTCACCATCTCTGCTTTTTTTCAGTAGGCATAATGGGCATTTGCACATGACCAATTTTATATAAATAAAAAAGACTGTTATGGGACACTTAAAGAGGTTATGGGTTTCTGTGTGATATTAATCCATTTGAGAATTGCTGCTTGCAGCTTTCACTTGGAGGAAATTTCTTTTAAAACAATAAAAATGAGGAGCACATGTTTAGGTTGACTTATTCCAAAGTTGCCACCAAGTGAAAGTTGAATTTTAGTAGGAAGACAAATTGAGGGAATGCCATTTGTAGTCTGAAGTTGGAGTATTGATATGATTAAGACTTATAATTTGCTAATGGATTTGCCTGATTAATGCAGATGAGTTTTAAATATGCCAAGAAATTATATTCTTGGTTTTAAATCCTTTATTCAAGTGTAAGCAATATGTGTTGCATTATGGAATACTAAGGCAATTGATGTGCAGTCATCAGCCTCTATATACAAGTAACCCGGTCGTGAAGTTACTTCATGTGCAAACTTTTTTTCTTGACATCTTTAATTTATAGTATAACAAAGTTAAAAAAAAAAAAAATTTCAACATCTATCTCTAAACTGGAGTAGTTCAGTAATAAGATGTGATACCTTTTGACTAGTTGTATATGGAAATGTGACTTCTGAATTACTTCAACCGTGGTATCACTTCTGGGCTGGATCCCACTGATGAGACCACAATAAAGGTTGAAACTGGACTGGGTAGTGACTTTTCATAATACATAGCATTATACATGTCTGTAAGGATATGTACATTGCATTATGGGATACTATAGTAATTGATTAAAAGTCATTTGATTGTATATATAAGTAACCCTGTCATCGCACAAACTTTTTTTTTTTTTTGCTTACACTTGGATAAAGGATTTAAAACCAAGAATATAATGTCTTGGCATCTTTAAAAAATAAATTGTTACTACAAACCAATGAGCACAGAGAGTGGGGACCAGTATATGTTTAGACAGTTAAACTTGGTAAGTGCAAGAAGAATGATAGTTATGGGAGATTTTAACTACAATAGTATAAATTGTGAAGAGGAAGATGCATGTAGCAATAAGGGAATGGAATTTCTAGAATTCTTGAGGGACAAATGTCTTAGGCAGAATATAATAGAGGGAACAAGAGGTTCAAGAGTTTTGGATTTGGTCATAGCATCAGAAGAGTTGATAATAACTGAGATGACATCTCTCCCACCAGTTGGAGAGAGTGACCATGCGGTTTTGACTTGGAAGATGAATAGACATGCAGGAGTATCAAAGAGAAGGGAACGTATGTGGAATTATAAGGCAGGTGATTATAATAATCTTAGACATCAACATCAGGAAGTTTCGTGGAGGGAGCAATTTGAAGGCCAGGATATCATTAGTGCTTGGGAAATTGTAAAGTAATATTTGTTAGCAGCAATAGTAAGCTGTATTCCACAAGTGAAGAAAAAGATACAATTTGGAGTCAAGTGGATGACAAACAATATTAAACAGGAACTGCATGTGAAGAAGAGGCTATGGAAGAGCTAAAGGAAACAGGTGAAGAAAAGCTGCATGAAGAATATAAGACACAGGCCAGGAGAGTGACTAATACAGTAAGGAAGGCAAAACTGGAATATGAGAAGAGACTGGCCCTAAGATCCAAAGAAAATCATAGAGAATTTTTTAGATATGTGGCCAGTAAGAGGAGAAATGATTATGGAAGAATGACAATGTGGGATAAAAATGGGAATAGAGTGACTGATGGAGTGGAGATAGTGGAATTGTTCAATGAACACTTTATTGGATTATTTCATCCTGGAGGAGTAAATTTTAATACTAGAAGGATAGGGCAGGCTCAAGGTTTAAAAATGCAGGAGGAGAGTGTGTTCCAAATACTGGTTACTCTGGATGGTATTTCACCACGAAGTTTGAGAGAATGTGCTAAAGAATTGACAGCTCCTTTGACCTGGCTTTTCAATGAAAGTCTGGCTGCAAGAAAGGTGGCCAGGGAATGGAAGGAAGGTAAGATAGTACCATTGCATAAGGGTGGTAGCAGACTGGAAGTGTCTAATTATAGGCCAGTTTGTGTGTCATCAGTAGTTGTTAAGATCTTCGAGAAATTAGTGAGGGACCATATACAGCATTGTGCAGATGAGGGGAATGTTATCTGGGAGAGTCAACATGGATTTGTTAAGGGGCGCTCTTGTTTTAGCAATATGCTAGCCTTTTATGATAAAGTTACAAGAGCATTAGATGAGGAAAATGCATATACTGCCATTTTCTTAGACTTAGCGAAGGCATTTGACAGGGTGCCACATGATAAGCTGATATTTAAGTTGCAGCACATGGGTCTGGATGTCAGATTGGTCAACTGGATTCAGGATTAGCAGTCCGATAGGTATCAGAGAGTTGTGTATGGTGGGGCAGTTTCACTGAAGCAGAGGGCTACAAGTGGAGTCCCACAGGGCTCAGTACTGGGACCTATATTCTTTAGCCGTTATATCAATGAGATTGTCAGTGGATTGCAAGGGGATATTCAGTTGTTTGCAGATGATGTGAAGCTAGGAAGGGTTATTAGTAATAGTGCAGATGTGGTGGCCCTGCAAGAGGATTTGAATAAGCTAGACATATGGGCAAATGATTCGGGGTCTCAGTTTAATGCAGTAAAATGTAAGGTCTTGAAGTTCGGGACACATAAATGGGACACTGCATACTCTACTGGAGGAAGTGGGGGAGACAAGCAATCTGGGGTTGATGATTGATAGAAACCTGAAATTCAGGGGACATATTGCAAAGGTAGTGAAGGTAAGACAGAGGATTGCTGCAATAATGAGAAGGACACTGACCTGCAGAGATAAAAAAGAGAAAAATGTCAGATTTAGTCCCGAGGATTTGAAGGGGATAAATTAACTATGGAAAGGGTACAAAGGCAGATAACAAAGATGGTTTCAGGACTGTACAATGTTAGTTATGAGGATCGGCTGAGATAATGTAGACTGCATTCCCTCAGCTGATCAAAATCGGCTGAGGGAATGTGTTTGATGGATAGAAGAAGGAGAGGTGATATGATTGAGAAATTTATACTGTTGAGAGGTGGTTACCAGGTTGACACTGGGGTGTTCTTTTGCTTGGTTGAACAGCTGGAAGGAGTGATGACAAGGGGCCATCCCTGGAAGTTACGAAAGGAAACTGTGAGCAAGAGAGTGAGGAGTGGTTTCTTTGCATGGAGGGTGATTGAACCATGGAATGCATTACCTAATAAAGTTGTGAGAGCGAGAACGGTCAATGAATTTAAGGAGTGGTATGATAGACTTTGTGTTTCCTAGGAAGGACTTCCCGTGATGAGTTTTTTTGACTCCATGGAGGCCTGAATAATAATAATAATTATTATTATTCCTGACACCTCCAAGGAGTCCGAAGACTCATAGCGGAAGGACACCTACAACTGTCTCAACCATTACACCAAACCGCTACTACGAATCATCTCCATCAACGCCATCTACCGCCCACCTCCACCACCACCACAACTGGTATTCTATGTCTGTAAATGGCGTGTGTTCTGAAGGGCCGATTTGTCTGAATGCGGGATGAAAAACCCGAGTTTCTGGGAGAAAAAACCCTGCAACCTGCGTATAAGATCGGCTAACTCTCCTTCGATTGAAAATCATCCAGATAAAGATTCCTCCCATCGCGACGAGAATCAAACTTAGGCCTGTTCCAATCGAAGGGTGCAATGTACCGTTGTTCTTCCAATTGCGCTACAGAGGATATAAAAAGGAGGATATAATAATAATAATAATAATAATAATAAAATAAATATACATAAACTCTGTTCATAATTGGTTGCATGTAAGGAAAGCCGTTTTAAATAAGAGAGGTAGAAGAAATAAAAGAATCTCAGAAGGTGGAATTGGAACTCTGTGTGTGTGTGTGTGTGTGTGTGTGTGTGTGCG
Source organism: Typopeltis vanoorti (assembly GCF_054136105.1). Classification (NCBI taxonomy): domain Eukaryota; kingdom Metazoa; phylum Arthropoda; class Arachnida; order Uropygi; family Thelyphonidae; genus Typopeltis; species Typopeltis vanoorti. The sequence goes on along the minus strand of NC_143572.1, from coordinate 39,040,712 downwards.
CGTGCGCGCGTGCGTGTGTGCGTGCGCGCGTGCGTGAGTGTGTGTGCATGCATGCATGTGTGTGTGTGTGTGCGTGCGCGCGTGCGTGTGTGCGTGAGTGTGTGTGCATGCATGCATGTGTGTGTATGTGTGTGCGCGCGTTAGCACTGAACATCAATACTGTTCAAAGAAACACATTACTGCTTCAATGCTTACATTAAGGATGTACAGAATAACTTCTGTATATTGTTAATGTGAGAAAATTTCAGTTTTCTGACAACTAGGGCAGAACAATAAAATGATATAGAAATTCTGCAGAATGATATAAATAAATTGACAGTGTGGGCAAAGGATAATAGTAGTGATTATCAGTTCAATGTTGCACAGTGTAAAGCACTTTGAGATGAAAAGATTAACAAGCTGTGTATTACACTGGGAGAACTGGACTGCACATATTTCATCTGCAGAAAATAGGCATTTGAGGGTGATGGTAGAGGTAATGGTAATGGTAAACAGGAAGTTGAATTTTAGAGAGCATACTGTGAAAGCAGACAAAATGGCTTGCAGGATTGCTTGGATAAGAAAGAACACATTGACAAGTGGAGATAAGAATATTATTATTCCTCTTTACAAGACTCTGATACAGTCACATCTTAACTACTGTGCAAAGGTTTTATTGGTGGATTCTTGGGAACATGGAGATATTAGACAGGATTTAAAAGTGATTGATAACTCTATGGAATACACTTTATGAGTATATATTGAAGGTGTGTAAATTACAGATTAGTTAATAAATGCAAAAGAAGGGAATATGATAAAAATATATATTATTATTATTATTATTATTATTCAGGCCTCTATGGAGTCAAAAGACTCATCGTGGGAGGTCCTTCCTAAGAACATAAAGTCTGTCAAGACTGATGGAGGGTAGGTTCCCCCTAAGAAACACAAAGTCTATCATACCACTCCTTAAATTCATTGACCGTTCTCGCCCTCACCACTCTATCAGGCAATGCATTCCACGGCTCAACCACACTCCATGCAAAGAAACCACTCCTCACCACTCTTGCTCACAGTTTCCTTTCGTAATAACTTCCAGGGATTGGCTCTTGTCATCACCCCTTCCCACTGTTAAACCAAGTTAAAGAACTCCCCAGTTTCAATCCTGTAACCACCTCTCAACAGTTTAAAAGGTGGTAAGAAGAAGGAGAGGTGATAATCATATCATCTCTCCTTCTTCTATTTGCCAAACTCTGCAGTCCACATTCTCTCAGCCGATTCTCATAACTATCCTTGTACAGTCCTGAGACCATCTTTGTCATCCGTCTTTGTATCTTTTCCACAGTTAATTTATCCCCTTCAAATCCTGGGGACCAAATCTGAGAACAATAATCCAAGTGTGGTCTGATCAGAGACTTATACAACGGAATGATAACCCTCTTATCTCTGCAGGTCAGTGTCCTTCTCATAATTGCAGCAATCCTCTGTGTTACCTTCACCACCTTTGCAATATGTCCCCTAAACTTCAGGTTTCTATCAATCATCAACCCCAGATCTCTTGTCTTCCCAACTTCCTCCAGTATAACTCCTCCTATAGAGTATGCAGCATCCCATCGATGTTTCCCAAACCTCAAGACCTTACATTTTGCTGCATTAAACTAACATCCCCATTCATTTGCCCATCTATCTAGCTTATTCAAATCCTCTTGCAGGGTTACCACATCTGCACTATTACTAATAATCCTTCCCGGCTTCGCATCATCCGCAAACAACTGAATATCCCCTTGCAATCCACTGGCAATGTCATTGATATAAAGGTTAAACAATATAGGTCCTAGTACTGAGCCCTGTGGGACCCCACTTGTAACCTTCTGTCCCCTTGAAACTGCTCCACCATACACAACTCTCTGATACCTATCAGACAGCCAATCCTGAATCCAGTTGACCAATCTGACATCCAGACCCACATGATAAGCTGATATTTATGTTGCAACTTAAATATCAGCTTATCATGTGGCACCCTGTCAAATGCCTTTGCTAAGTCTAAGAAAATTGCAGTATATGCCTTTCCCTCATTTAATGCTCTTGTAACTTTATTATAAAAGGCTAGCATATTGCTAAAACAAGAGTGCCCTTTCACAAATCCATGTTGACTCTCACAGATAACATTATCCTCAAATATGTTACTAATATTTTATAAGATTAATGCAGAAAAAATTTTCAATTTACGACAATTAGGGAGAAAAACCAGGTGTCACTTGGGGAGACCATGAACTGTTTAACACAAATGAGAATCACGGGTGCGTGCTATAGCAAGTGTTACAGTCTCCAAAAAGCACTCAACACCGGATAGAGGTAAAACTTGGAATATCCAGGAAGTCACCTTAAGGAGCTGGGTGCTCTGAGAGGCTCATTTCAAGGTTCACAGAATTCAAATACCCTTCACGTTCTTATGATCTCACGTCTCTTGATGCCTTTGTTTGGGATATGTTGAAGGAATTGGGTATTTCACCATCACTCACATTCAAACCTTGATGAACTAAGGAATATAAAATTACGTGATATGTCCAGCAGATGTCCCAAACCTTGTTCCCCAAGATGACAGAGAACCTTCTTGAAAGACAAGGTGCCCATTTTGAATACATGATCTACCATTGTTAATGCTTTATTTGATCAAGATTCCACTGATAGTTATAGATGTACGTATCATAACGTATATTTCTTTGTTAATAAACTCATTTACCTCATAACATATATTGTTGTATTTATTCAGTACTGTTTTCTTATCTTTTTTTTTTTTTTTTTTTTTTCACTATACTGTATTATCATCAGATCTCTATGGATCAAAAAATTCATCAAATTATACTCGAAACTCATTCACTGTTTCAGGCAAGGAAATATAGATTGTAATGAGGAAGATTGGTTAGTTGATTAGTTGAAATTATGGCCAAAGATGGTACTGATGTAAAAGGCTTTATATCTGTACTATATATCAGCTCTGTTTCACGAAACTTATCTAAAATTCTCAAGATATTTAAAATCTATGCTTCTTTTACTCCTCTTTCCAAAATCCATTCTTTACTCAGTACACTTAAACTGAGTGACAGTACTAAAGTATCCAGGAGTTTATCGTCTTTGGTGTAATTGTAATGTGCCCTATTTTTCAGATGGAGAAATCCAGTGAGTTACATATAGAAGAATATGTGAGCGAGATTAAATATGGCAGAACACTATGAAATTCTACTCACCCTAATGAGGAAGATTCTGTCATTCATCCAGTGAACTGGAGAGAAGACTTGTGCAATGAACAGAAATTGTCCTCAATCTGTTCCATCTTAATACTAACCTTAGTTATTACCTACCTGATTGTCACTCTTCAGATATCCAACTTTGGCATACATGAGACCATACCTTCATGAATGTGCCCAATGATACTATAGCATCCAGAATGCCTTCAAATGTGCAACAGATTTGCAATTTAATTTATAGCTGCTTCTTTTCATGTTATGCATATATGAAGTTTTCTAAGAAAATGAAACTAGTTGTGCATTCAAATAAAATAAATCATATTTTTTCTATTTTGTATCTCTTAGCTTCTAGTCATTGAATTTATTGAATCATTATATATTTCCCCATTTTGGTTTTGTTTGTACTATGGATTACTGATCCCGTATTTGAATTGAGATTCAGTAATATCCTATCTGAGAATGGTAATTATTTGAGATTCAGTAATATCCTAGCAGAGAGAGAGAGACAGAGGGAGATATTCTGGGAATAGCTTTGAAGTGGATCCTAGAAGAAAAAGAAAAACAGGAAGGCCTAAATTAATAACTTAGCAGAGAATGGCAGAAAAGGAAAGAATGGCTGGCTGGCAGAACTGAAGAGAAGCTGAAAAGTTGGCTCAAGACAGAAGTATTTAGAAGAAATGGATCTTGGCCTTATGTGCCTCATGAACAAGCACTTGAAGATGAATTAAAAGTTATCAGCATTACCTTCCTAAAAAATGGTTACAGCCAAAATACTATACCAAATTCTGTACAAGACCTCATTTCAAAACAAAAATAAACAAGACTACAGTAAAACCGTAACCATTCCATACATTAAAGGGATATCAGACAAAATTAACAGAATACTACAAAAATACAACCTTAAAGCCACCTTTAAACCTCCTACAAAATTAAAGAACTTACTCAACTCATCCAAGGATCCACTCCTTCTGCTGGCCTACCCTGGAGTATACCATATTCATTGCACCTGTAATTTGCCCTGTATAGGGGAAACAGGATGCACAATTCCTATCAGAAAAAAGGAACATAAACAACATTAAAAATAATAACTATGGTCAAGCTGGTCTGTTCATGCCCTGAACACTTTACATAGAACTGACTGGGAAAGCACCTGTTGTTTATATCACACCAAAATATGGTATGAACATAAATTTAAGGAGGCCTGTGAGATTCTTATCAGTCACGCTAATCTTAACAATAATGATTTTCTAAAAATTCCAAGCACATGGGAAGGCACATATTCTACCCACTTAACATTTCTCCCTAAGAGTTAATTATAAATAGCACCACAGGTAATCCAGGATCTTAAATCTAATACAAGAATTGTCATGTTATAGGCATCATTTTACTGTAAGAAAACTATCTATATGAAAGAATGTTTCTCTGATGTTGTCTTAAATAGTATATAGCTTTGATGTAGTTAATTTATTTCATTTCATTTATTTATTGTAACTAGAGGTCAGGCCAGTAGAATAACTGTTGATCAGTTCATTGTCTCTTCAGCTTACCATGTGAAATGTAATTTAGTTTGTCTCTGTATATATATGTGTATACTTCAGATGATGACCTTAATATGAAGATCAAAACGTGAAGATCAAAAATATGAGGAAAATTAAAATTATGTATAACACGGTTGTAGAATCCATTTGTGTAAAATGAATCAGTTTTTTTTTTCACATTCATCAATACAAACACCTGGATGATGGATCTTTGAAAAGTTATTACTCAGTAGCTCCACTATTTCATTTGCTTCTGTCACCTTCCTACCACAGTCACTCATTAGAGTTATCCTTTCATAATCATTCATCCTTTTACTTGTCATATAGCTAAAAAAAAAAAAAAAAATCATCTTTGGTATTTCCTTTGGTTTGACTGACTAATTTCTTCTCATTATCTGATTTTGCCTTCCTTACCATACAAGGTGAAGGGATGGCTGATAAGTTAGACATGTCAGAGGTTTGAAGAAATTTAAAAGACACAGAAGTGCAGCCCATCATCAAGTTTTTCATGCTGCAAGAAAAGTCTGCTGCAACTGAGATTCATCAGACTTTGTATAAGACTTTAGGAGGCTGTGCCACAGCATATCCAGCAGTTGCCAGATGGGCAGCCAAGTTTAAAACTGTGTATTCTGAGACAACAGATGCCCCCAGGTCAGGAAGACCTTCCACAGCCATCATACCTGAAAACATTGATACATTGCATGCCATAATCCTTGATAATAGAAGAATACCAGCCAAAAACATTGCAAGGATTCTGGAGATATCCAGGGAACAAGTTGGGATCATTATCCACTAACATCTGGACACGCAGATGTTAGTGAATAATGAAGTGAAGTGAAGTGGGTCCCCCAAATGTTTGAATGCTGACCAAAAGAGAAAATGCTGTCATCTCAAAGGATTTTGGGTCATTCTGAAAAATCAGGTGCAATTTTTTGGCTTGTAGTGTGAATATTGATAAAACATGGCTTCATCACTATGACACAGAGACCAAACAATAGTCAATGGAGTGGAGATACAAAGTGTATCTCCACTCCATTGATTTTTGTGATAGGGATGGTGTAATCCTTACCAAGTACCACAAAATAAGGGGAAATTGTTACAGCAGCAGTTTATTCAACAGTTTTGAAGGAATTTAAGGAAAAATGTCATGGGACATTCTTGCAGCAGTTTATTCAACAGCTCTGAAGGAATTGAAGGGAAAATGTCATGGGAAACTGAGCAGAGACATGTAGCCTTTGAAGGACAACACACCTGTATATACTGCTCATGAAACCCAATAGACAATACACAACTTGGGCTTTCAATGTCTACCTCACCCACCCTGTTTGTTGGCCTGGCCTCATCTGACTATTTCCTATTCCCAAATTTAAAGAAACACTTGAAAGGACCAAAATTTACCACAGATGAAGTCATATCTCCTGCTGAGGACTGGTTTGTGCAACAAGGGAAAGACTTTTTTCTCATAGGATTGCAAATGATGCATCAGCATTGAACCAAGTGTATAACACTTAATGGGGAATATGTAGAATAATGTGTAAGTTATATGGTTCTACCTCAATTCCTTCATGGTGATTATCACAACTTTTCAGCACACCCTTCTACTATTCACCCTTTTTTGCCTGTGCCTTGTAGTGCACATGAGCTTGCTGTTCACTTTTCTCTTTATATACTCTCATAACATTTTATTTATTTATTTATTTATTTTGCATCTCCTGTTTAATGATACTATCCATCTAATGCTGGCCTGATTTATCCTCCTGACCTTGGTTAATATAGTCGTATATGCTTCCAACATTTCCTGTGCACTGGTAATATTCTTTCCTAGCAGAGTCTTATATATTGTACTCAGGCTGCCTCCTGAGCTTGTCATAATCACTTTCACTGTAGTTCTACATATATTCCTTCTTAACTGAAAAAGGAATTTAGAAATATTTAGCAATATCCTACATTACTAAGTCCACATGGTCTCTCTCTCTCTCTGCCCAGTGGCAGTGTTACCTGTCCATAACCTCTAAGGCTATTGCCAGATGCAACACTAAAACCCCATATTCCCTTTCACATCATGTAGTGTTTCAAATAATCATCTCTTAGTAGGTGAATAAATTCCATTTTCTTCTTGCCATGTGATCTTTCTCCTTTCAATCTATATCGCTATAGTTGAAGTCTTCCATAATTACTCATCCAGTGTTCATTATGCTGATTTACTGATGCTTGTTACCCATGTCTTCCCTTGCACTCTATTCTAGTTTTAGCAGCAAACAACTATATATTTTGACCTCTATCTAAATATCCATTCACATCATATTGCATGAAATGGACAACATTCCATTCATTTTATCTTCTTGAAGAATCAGGAATTAGTAGCATTATGTAGCACCTTACTATTTAACATATGTTGATGATATTAACATAGGTTTAAATGGAGTTATGTAGTTATGAGATACATATGAGGGAAAAGTTCTCAGCCTAACAATGAAAAAACGAATTTATAATTTCAAAATTATTTTTATTTTTCAATATAATCTCCCTTAAGACTAATACATTTATTCCAGCAATGCTCCAGCACCATTATCCTGTGTCAGTAAGATCTGCAAAATACCCTGCTACAGCTGCAATCACCTCTTGATCCGAAGAAAAATGCTGACCAGCAAGGAAGAGTTTTAGTTTAGGGAAGAGATAGAAGTCAGAGGGAGCCAAATCTAGGGAATAGGGTACATGTTCCAACAATTCATAGTAGTGCAGATCCCTTAATTTTCCCATTGCCAAAACACCTTTGTGGGCAGGTGCATTGTCCTGATGAAAGATGATTTTTTCTTCTGCAAACCAGGTCTTTTCTCCCGAATTTTTTCATCTAGTCTGGTTAAGATCGGAATAATATTCCCCAGTTATTGTTTTACTCTTTTCAAGATAATTAATAAACAAAATGCCTTTAGCATCCCAAAACACTGATGCCATGACCTTTCCTGCTGATGGAACCGACTTTGTCTTCTTTGGCATTGAACAACGGGCTTCTGTCCACTGTTTTGGCTGCTGTTTGGATTCTGGTGTGTGTAATGGTGAATCCAAGTCTCATCCATAGTAATAAATTGACTCACAAAATCAGTTTTCTTCTTGTTAAAATGCTCCAAGCACTGTTCAGAGATTTTCATATGAGTGCGTTTTTGATCTGCTGTGAGGAAGCGTGGCACCCATCTTGCGCAAAGCTTTTTCATTTGCAATTCTTCATGCAAAATATATCCTACACATTCTTTTGAAATGCCTATAGTCTCAGCAATTTCATGCACTTTGACTCACCACTCATCCAATACCATATCATGTACTTGATCAATGATTTCTGGTGTTGTTACACTTTTTGGGAGTCCTTCATGTGGATCATCCTCAAGGCTGGTACGGCTACATTTAAATTTGGCAGCCCATTTCTTAATTATTATTATTATTATTATTATTATTATTACGGTGACTCCAGGGAGTCCTTACTCATCGAGAGAGGCTAAACATCATCCACACAACTATACGACATTCTCACAGTATATCTATCATACCTTGCCTTGAACTCACTCACAGTCATAGCACCCACATTCCACTTATTCTGGCAGCTTATTCCACTCATTTACCACTCTAAAAGTAAAGAACCCAGCTCTAACACCCCTGCTAACCACACTTTTGCCCAACTTCCATAGGTGCCCCCCCCCTAGTTCTTCCACCACCAGTCCTGATCTCAAAAATATCCTCTGAAACCCTTTAGCAATTTGAATGTCTCAATCATATTTCCCCTTTTCTGCCTATCAACTAATTTCTGCAACCCACAAATCTTCAACCTGTTCTCATATGGTTCATTCCATAGACCCGCTATCATCTTAGTCACTCACCTCTGGACACTCTCCACCTCCTCCCCATCAAGAAGGAACCTAGGTGACCAAATCTGGGCACAGTAGTTGAGATGAGGTCTTTTTTTCATTTATCAAAAATGAAAGAGAAAAGTGCCCAGAAACTTTTATGAACTTTGAATGAATTTCTTTTGGTGTTAAACATTCTTTTACAAAGAATTTTATAACCACACGATACTCAATTTTATCCATTTCAAGGATACAGACAACACTTTTGCTTCAGACATCTGTATAAAACAAACTACGTGATAGAATAACTTGCAATTTCACATGGATGCTTATGGCAGATGTACCAAATTAAAAAAATAACCTTGCCAATAGTCTTGCCATCTATGGTCAAGGCCGAGAACTTTTCAGATCACCCTCGTAGTTGTTTGTATATGATGCAGAGTTGGGAAGAACTATGAGAAGCAACAAATTTAGCAAATGCCATGTGATGGTAATCTTATTATATAGCTGTACCTTTAAATATCACTTTCCATATCAGGTAATGAAATAATATTAAAAATATTGTTTTCTTGTCTTCATGTTGAGGTATTCTTATAATGTACTGTAACAGCTTACTCCTTCTATGAGTATATTGATACAGACATAGCTTAATCTTATTTAGTTATTATTATTATTATTATTATTATTATTATTATTATTATTATTATTATTATTATTATTATTATTATAGGAACTAATAGAAGAGCATTATGTGTTGTTAATTTTTATCATTTAGATTTATTGAAATTGGTCGCAGTATACAGCAACTTGAAACGATTTCTGTGATACGCTTCGCGAGTGTCGATTGTTCATCGCTTAAACAGAGCATTAAATCTTATGCAAAACAATGGCATAAAAAATTAACAGTATTACTTCAACAGATGTCTGGTGATAAACTTGATGGTATTTATAACTTCATAGATGCAAGTAAAGCAAGGTAATTTCTATATAGTATATGAAAGTGTCTTGAAACAACACAGATTATTACTTTGCTTTTACTATTTTGAAATCTATTTTTCTCATAAAAGTATGTATCTTACTAATTCTCTGTAACTTTCATAACAGCATTTCTCTGTAAATGCTGTATATGATCTCTCACTAATTTCTCCAAAGTCTTAACAACTACAGAAGAAATACAAACTGGTTTAAAGTTTGACACGTCCATTCTACCACCACTCTTATGCAGTGACACTATCTTGCTGTCCTTCTACTCCTTGGACGCCTTTCCCATAGTCAGATTCTCACTGAAAAGCCAAGTCATTGGAGTTGTCAGTATCTTAGCACATACTCTTAAAACATGATGTGAGGAAATCCCATACAATCCCATTGTCTTATTATTGACATTCAGAGTACTTGATGTGTGAAATATGCTCTCCTCTTGCACTTCCAAACTCTGAACACTCCCCCATCCCTTTAGTAATAAAACCTTCTTTTCTAGGATGAAATACTAGAATAAAGCATTAATATTAATCCTTTGGATTTTCCCTAGATCTCAGGGCCAATCTCTTCTCAGGTTCAAGTTTTGCCTTCCTTCCTTACCATACTGGTCACTTTCCTGGTGGCCTGAGTCTTATATTCCTCATGTAGCTGCTCTCCATCCCTCTCTTCATATTTTTTCCATAACGCTTTTTCATCTGCAGTTCCCATTTGATATCATTAGTCATCCACTTTACACCAAATTGTATTCTCTTTTTTTCACTCAAGGTATACAACTTGCTATTGCTGCTAATAAATATTTCTTCACCAATTCCCATGCACTGCTGATATCTAACCCACCTTCAATTCTTCCACCTATGGCACTACTCCAAGCTGATTTTTAAGATTATAAAATTTAACTGAAATGTTACAGTTAGGTCTTTGGCTGCCAGGACCAAATCCAAAATTCTTGAGCATCATGTTCCTTCTACTACATGTTGCCTGAGTCATTTGTCCCTCAACAATTCCAGAAATTTCATTCACTTACTTCCACATGTTGTTTCCTCTTGCCAGTTTATACTGTTATAGTTAACATCTCATAACAATCACAAGTTTTCACATTTCCTCCTTTTCAAATTCTGTATTCCCTGGCTTATAGCAACATCCTGTTACATATCCTATTCTTCTTGCCCACCTCACATAATTTATTCTCAAAATCATTAGTGCTAGTTCTCTCCAAATTTTCCATGAGAGGGCACACCTCATCACCTGTCCTAAGCAATACTCCACCACCATGTTTGCCCTTGATCCACTTGAAATATGCTATACCCTTCTATTTCTACTTCTGTTTCTGTCAGTATATCATCTTCTGTCAACCATGTTTCACTGATCCCAGTAATCTTTGGGCTGGCTAGGAGTATCAGTTTCTCTAATTTATCTCCTCTATTTCTGATTTTTCTAGCTTTTGTATAAAGAAACATCAATGTATTTTCAGTATTTCTGTACCAATTATTATTCCCTCCAGACTCCATTTGACTCTGCATAACACCTTATGTTCCAACATCTCCCTAGTCTCTGTTTCCACAAGAGGTCTCCTCCATGTGAGGCACCTGTTCATGGAGGAGGGGACCTCCCAGTGAAGGTAATGGTCCTTTTCATTCTTCCTATTTTCTTTGCTTATCTTCACATATTCTTTGCTCTTTCTCCACCATGTTTGCATGTGGTGCAACCTTGGACCATCTGGAAGAGGGGGAGGGGAATTCTAGTAGTCTTTCTCTACTTTGGTTTCTGCTTTGGCAAGACAGTCATCCTGAATGCCCCAGACAGGATCAATTGGATAGTGGGCATACCTGCAAGAGTAAAGAGTGCTGCAGTAAATCTCCTTCATGTTCTAGGGACACAGCCCAATGCTTGCTGTGATGCTCATATAGAGTCCGGGGTAACCGGAATTAATTTTAATAATAAACACACGAGGATTAAGGGTCTTGGATTGGTCATCTCATCGGAGGATGTAATTATCAATGAGGTGTCAAATCATCCACCAATTGGTGAAAGTGACCATGAGGTGATTACCTGGGTGGTTGCCAGCAGTGCAAGGACCCCTGTGAAAAAAAGGTATATGTGGCACTACAAGGGGGGGGGGTGATTCTGAAGAGTTCAGGAGACAGCTTGCAGGTGTAGGATGGAATGAGAAGTTAGCTGAAAAAGAGATCAATGCAGCTTGGGGGATTTTCAAAAACTACTTAGTAGATGCAATGTCTAAATGTATACCATGGGTGAGAAGGTTAAATAAGGTAGGTGTGAGATGGATGAATAAAGAGATTGGGCATGCGATACAGAGAAAAAGGGCATTGTGGAGGCAGCATGAGAGAAGTGGAGGTAACCAATTTCATGAGGTCTACAAAGACCAGGCAAGGAGGGTGACTTGGTTGGTGAGATTAGCTAAAGAGAGGTATGAACAGCGGTTAGCTAATGAAGCCAAAAAGAATCCTAGGGAGTTCTTTCGATATGTACCCAGCAAAAGAAAGAATGATTATGGAAGGATGACATTGATTGGAGGAAATGGTATAAAGACAGCTGTTGCAGAATGTGTGGTGGAGATACTTAATGAGCAGTTCATAAAGATCTTTTAATCTTGTGAATGTGACTTCATGGAGAGATTAAGAGCAGTTGATGATGGGGAGGAGAGACTGACTGTAAGTGAGCAAGAGGTGTTTGGGGGAGTTGAGTAAACTAGATGTAAATAAGGGTGTGGGACTTGATAATATATCACCGCGTATTCTGAAGGAATGTGCCAGAGAGTTGACACCTGCCTTGACATATATTTTTTTAATATGAGTCTTGCACTTGGTCAAGTCCCTAAAGAGTGGCAGGAGGACAAGATTGTGCCACTTCATAAAGGAGGTGATCGAACTCAAGCATCAAACTATAGGCCTATCTGTGTGTCAGGTGTTGTGGTTAAGTTGTTGGAGAAGCTTGTGAGAACTAGGATCCAGAGTTGGGTTGACAACAATGGTATAATCTTTGATGGACAGCATGGATTTGCTAAAGGGAGGTCATGTTTTAGTAATCTACTTACTTATTACAATAAAGTAACTGCTTCCCTGGACAGAAGAGAAGGATACACAGTAATATACTTGGATTTCGCAAAAGCTTTTGATAGAGTACCTCATGATAAGTTGACAGTCAAACTAAAGCAGATGGGGTTGGATATTAGATTAGTGCATTGGATTGGAGACTGGCTATCTGATAGGTATCAACAAGTTGTGTATGGGGTTGCGATATCCAGGAAAAGGAAAGTCACTAGTGGAGTGCCTCAGGGGTCTGTTTTAGGGCCATTACTATTTAACTTGTATATTAATGATATTGGTGAAGATTTGGATGGAGATATTCAGTTGTTTGCAGATGATGCAAAGTTGGGACGAACCATAAAGAGTAGTGAAGATGTTGTGGCCTTGCAAGAAGACTTGAATAAATTGAGTGATTGGGCAAGCAAATGGGGATGTGAGTTCAATGTTGCAAAATGTAAGGTTTTAAAATTGGAAAACAAACATGGGATGCAGAATTTATGCTTGGTGAGAATGTATTGTTGGAAGTAGAGGAAATAAGAGATCTGATGGTGATAGTGGATAAGGATCTAAAATTTAGGGGACACATCGCCAAAATTGTGAAGACAACACAAAGACTTCTGGGAATGATGCGGAGGACACTGACGTGTAGAAGTAGGGAGATTCTTGTTCCATTGTATAAGGCTTTGATTAGGCCACACATGGACTATTGTGCCCAGATTTGGTCACCTGGTTTTCAGAAGGATGAAAATATGTTGGAAAGGGTCCAAAAGCAACTGACTAAGGTAGTTTCTGACCTCTGGAATGTCGAGTATGAGGAAAGATTGAAAAGATGTAATTTGCAGAGTCTAGTGGAGAGAAGGAAGAGGGGAGATATGATAGAGACCTACAAGTTGGTAAGGGGTTGTTATAAGATCAATGGAGAAGTTCTAGAGAATAGTGGGAGATCAGGGGAGAACCAGAGGTCATCCCTGGAAACTGTATAAGGAGGGTGTGAGTAGGGGAGTGAGAGGCAGGTTTTTTTCATGCAGAGTTGTGAGTGATTGGGATGCCTTGCCTGAGAGTGTGGTGTCTGCAAAGAGTTTGAATGTGTTTAAGACACGGTATGATGAGCTGTGTGTGAGATAAATGGACCTCCTAGATGAGTCTTTGACTCCATGGAGTCTTGTTTAATAATAATAATTATAACCCTGTTATTCCACTCTCGAGTGCAGTGATTGCTTGCTGGAGAGTGAGTGCCCATGTGTGGCTCCATGGTGGGTGGGGGCTCTGGCACTGAACAAAAACTTCTCGAGCATGAATTCTTTATCTTCAATTGTTTCAGGAGCTCTAACAAAGTCCCCAGCAAGTAACAATGACATTAACACTTATTGATAACGGAAATAAGAAACAAATGGCGTGATGCCAGTATAAATGTACCAGTTTTACTAATCATCAGGTGCAACAAGTTAAAAGCCACCTTTCTTCATTTAAAAGAGTCTTGGACTGGCAGGTTCACCAAAAACAATTAAGAAACTATATTCTGGCAATATCTTCATAGAAACATGATCTCAACAACATTCTGAAAAACTACTCAGAGTAACATCTGTGGGTAGAATACCCATTGATGTTTGCTCTGAGTGCTCATATAAGGGCTCAGAATAGGATTTCTATTTCTCAGAATGGGATCTCCTAGATCAGTGATGGTGAACCTTTTTACTCAGGTGTGTCAAACATCTTTTTTTTTAAAAATTGACATTGTTGATGTGCCACTTGCATACATGCATTATAAATTTAACTACTTAATCATAGATGGTGACTTATACATATCATATTAGGCTATTTATTTAATAGGACATTGATATACAATCTATGAATTCATATTATACAATTAATTTAATAAACTGAAATTACTGAAATTAGTTTTTTCATCAGAATACCAATATTTTTCAACATCCAAGGTGTGTCACCTGAAACCCTCAAGTGTGTCAGTGCTGACACGCATGTCATAGGTTCGCCATCACTGTCCTAGATGTACCTGATGAGGAGATATATTCAGAAAGATCAGGGATGACAGATATAAGGTACATGCTGATCCACAGTGATGGTCGCCTGGTTTCCACCCAGAAACATCATCCTTACTTTTTATACTCCAATGCCTCCAACATCTATTAAAGCAGGATATCTGAATTGTCCTGTTAGAATGTACATCTCAAATCCACTAAGATGCTTCAAATGCCAGAAATATAGACATGCCCAAACTGCCAGTTTTGGCTCTGCCATTTGTGCCTCATGTGGTAGTAAAGAGCATGATAACCAATCTTAGTTATCATGCTCTTTACATGGTTAAAGCCAATCTTGGTTACCATGCTCTTTACATGGTTAAAACCAATCTTGGTCATCATGCAAAGAGAGCTAAATGTGTAAACTGTCAGGGAGATCATCCAGTGTACTCCAATACATGTCAGAAGTGGAAAGATGGGAAAGAAATACAAAAAATAAAAACAGAACAAATCATATCAGGATGCAAAAAAGAAAGTTAGTCACCACCACACCTTCTCTGAGATCCTCTTATGCTGAGAAGATAACAGTGTTAAGAAAATGTCAACAGCAACTCAGACTCATATGTACATTTCACCATTTCATAATTTCACCATACCTGAACTTTACGATTGTGACTATTTTTCTGTTGAGTGCATCAGTCACACAATGTACAGTCCCACTCCAAAAATGGTTCCATTTGATGAGAACCCACTTGTGAAAAAAAGTTATGGCAAGGTTATCACTTAAAGATAAACCATCAAACCATTTGTCAGAATAAATGAATACTTCGGTATCCACTGAAAGCAACTTGAACTTACTCAGTGATCTGGACACATTCGATGATGTATTGGATATTTTTTCCAGAGGAAGCAATGAACACTGGTTGTCCATACTTCACAAAATCTAATGAAAAATGTAAACCCAACATGGGTAAGAACTCAATCTCCTAGAAATCAGACAAGTTTACAAAGCTTAATCTATAGGAAAATTTTTACGATGGAACTGTTATGAATTTTGCCAGAATATCAATGATATGAAGCAGCTGCTGCAGAAAAGCAGAGCTTTTTGTTGCTGTCTGCAGAAAACTTATTTAAAACCCAATGAAGATCTTATCATCAAGAATATTACTCTTGTATGCAAGGACAGAACTGGAGATGATCTTGCATATGGTAGAGTAGCTATTCTCATGGGAAGTCATGCTCCATTCCATCATATGTTCTGCTTAATACTGCTCCAGAAGCAGTAGTGATTTGCCTATCTGCAGGGTTTCAAATCACAGTGCTCAATATATTTACCACTGAGTTCTGAATTAAATGAAATAGAACGCAATAAACTCTAAAGCTGTCTCAGCTCATACTCCTGATGGATGACTTTAATGTACATAACACTTTGTGGGGTAGCACCAACATGAATTGACAAGATAAATTAAAGATGCCAAGAAATTACATTCTTGGTTTAATCCTTTATTCAAATGTAAGCAAACAAAGTTTGCATGTACAGCAACTTCACAACCGGGCAAACTTTGTTTGCTTACACTTGGGTAAAGGATTAACCAAGAATATAATTTCTTGGCATCTTTCATTTATAGTATAACCAAGGGGAAAAATTTTCAACATGAACAGACAAGGTCATATCATTGAGCAAATACTTGCCAACCATGAGTTTTCCCTTATTAATAATGGAGTCTCTATTGAAAGGAGACAAAACTTTTAGGTATTTTAGAGCAGATAATGAATATATCATCTATGTGTCACCACCATAAGAACAGTTTTAAAATTTCTTTGGATATTTTCTGGGAATTTCTGGGAATATTTGAGGAGAAATAAAATTTTCTCCTCAAATATTCCCAGCAAATAAATTAACGATTAAAATGATAGTGGCGAGCTCAAAACAAAACTAAATTATTGGATATAAAATTTACCTTTCCAACTATAGAATTATGACTGAGACAAGTGTCTATCCAAAATTTGTGGTATCTTGGAAAGGTAAATTTTATATCCAGATATATTATTATTATCATTATTATTTATCATTATTATTCAGGCCTCCATTGAGTCAAAAGACTCACCGTGGGAAGTCCTTCCTAAGAAACACAAAGTCTATCAAGACTCATTGTGGGAGGTCCCTCCTATGAAACACAAGTCTATCATACCATTCCTTAAACTCATTGACCATTCTCGCTCTCACCACTCTATCAGCCAATGCATTACATGGTTCAGCCACCCTCCATGCAAAGAAACCACTCCTCACCCTCTTGCTCATAGTTTCCTTTCGTAACTTCCAGGGATGGTCCTTGTCATCATTCCTTCCCACTGTTCAACCAAGCAAAAGAACTCCCCAGTGTCAACACTGTAACCACCTCTCAACAGTTTAAAAGTCTCAATCATATCACCTCTCCTTCTTCTATCCAATAAACTCTGCAGTCCACATTCCCTCAGCTGATCCTCATAACTAACATTGTACGGTACTGAAACTATCTTTGCTATCTGCCTTTGTACCCTTTCGCACAGTTAATTTATCCCCTTCAAATCCTGTGACCAAATCTGAGAACAGTAGTCTAAGTGTGGTCTGATCAGGGTCTTATTCAATGGAATGATAACTCTTTTATCTCTGCAGGTCAGTATCCTTCTCATTATTGCAGCAATCCTCTGTGTTACCTTCACCACCTTTGCAATATGTCACCTGAATTTCAGGTCTCTATCAATCACCCCCCAGATCTCTTCTCCCCCCCCACTTCCTCCAGTATAGCTGCTGCAATAGAGTATGCATCTTTCCATCGATATGTCCCAAACCTCTCAAGACCTAACATTTTACTGCATTAAACCGATAACCCCGTTCATTTGCCCATCTATCTAGCTTATTCAAATCCTTTTGCAGAGCTACCACATCTGTACTATTACTAATAACCCTTCCCAGCTTCTCATTTTGCAGCGGGGGATATTCAAACAACTGAATATCCCCCAGCAATCCACTGACAATGCCATTAATATAAATTTTAAACAATATAGTTCCCAGTACTGAGCCCTGTGGTACCCCACTTTTAACCCTCTGCCTCCTTGAAACTGCCCCACAAACCATACACAACTCTCTGTTACCTATCAGACAGCCAATCCTGAATCCAGTTGACCAACCTGACATCCAGACCCATGTGCTGCAACTTAAATATTAGCTTATCATGTGGCATCCTGACAAATGCCTTCACTGTCCAAGATAATGTAGTATATACCTTTCCCTCATCTACTGCTCTTGTAACTTTATTATAAAAGGCTAGTATATTGCTAAAACAAGAGCACCCTTCAGAAATCAATGTTGACTCTCACAGATAACATTACCCTCATCTGCCCAATACTGTATGCGGTCCCTCACTAATTTCTCCAAGATCTTAACAACTACTGATGACACAAACTGGCCTATAATTACTTCTAGTCTGCTACCGCCCTTATGCAATGGTACTATCTTACCTTTCTTTCATTCGAGCGCCTTTCCAGTAGTCAGACTTTCATTGAAAATCCAGGTCAAAGGCACTCTCAGTTCTTTAGCGCATTCTCTCAAAACTCGTGATGAAATACCATCCAGTCCCACTGCTTTACTGACATCCAGAGTTTTCAGTATTTGGAACACACTCTCCTCCTGCACCTCTAAACCTCGAACCTGCCATATCCCTCTAGTATTAAAATTTACTCATCCAGGATGAAATACCCCAATAAAGTGGTCATTGAACAATTCCACTATGTCCTCTGCATCAGTCACTCTATTCCCATTTTTATCCCACAATATCATTCTTCCACAGTCATTTCTCCTCCTACTGGCCACATAGCTAAAAAATTCCCTAGGATTTTCTTTGGATCTTAGGGCCAATCTCCTCTCATATTCCAGTTTCGCTCTCCTTACCACACTAGTCACTCTTCTGGCCTGTGTCTTATATTCTTCATGCAGCTTTTCACCTGTCTCCTGATATCTCTTCTATAGTCTCTTTTTCGCATGCAGTTCTTGTTTAATATTGTTTGTCATCCACTTTACTCCAAATTGTGTCCTCTTCACTTGTGGAATACAGCTTACTATTGCTGCTAACAAATATTACTTTACAATTTCCCAAGCACTTATGATATCCCATCCTTCCAATTCCTCCCTCTATGAAACTTCCCCAAGTTGATGTCTAAGACTATTATAATCACCTGCCTTATAATTCAACATACATTCCCATCTCTTTGATACTCCTGCATGTCTATTCATCTTCCAAGTCAAAACCACATGGTCACTCTCTCCAACTGGTGGGAGAGATGTCATCTCAGTTATTATCAACTCCTCTGATGCTATGACCAAATCCAAAACTCTTGAACCTCTTGTTCCCTCTATTATATTCTGCCTAAGACATTTGTCCCTCAAGAATTCTAGAAATTCCATTCCCTTATTACTACATGCATCTTCCTCTCCCCAATTTATACTGTGGTAGTTAAAATCTCCCATAACAATCATTCTTCTTGCACTTGTCAAACTCAACTGTCTAAACATCTCCTGGGCCCCACCCTCTGTGCTCCTTGGCCTGTAGCAACATCCCACTAAATATCCTGTCTTTCCCATCTCTACCTCATACTATATGCTTTCAAAACCATTAGTGTCACTGCCTTCCAAAGCCTCCACTCTTAGAGGACATAAGTCGTCACTTATCATAAGCAGTACTCCACCACCACACTTTCCCTTCCCATCCTGCCGAAAAATGCTTTACCCAGCTACTTCTATTCCTATTATTATATCCTCTTCTGTCAACCATGTCTCAGTGATCCCAATAATCTTTGGCCAGGCTGATGCTATCAGTGCCACCAATCCCTTTCCTTTATTCCAGATACTCCTAGTATAAAGCATAAAAATGCCATTGTTTCTACACCCAGCATTATCCCCCTCTAGACTCCCACTGGGCTCAGCATTACCTGATGTCGTTCCCCCTTCTCCCAAGTATCCTTTCATACAAGAGGCCACCCCTTACTCAGCTCGTCACTATCATACCTAGGCAACATGCACATTATCTTTCCTCTCTGTCTTCTTTCGTACAACCTCAAGCAAGAATCTCGTATCTCTTGCTGTCTAATTTACATTACCACTCAAGTCATTTGTTCCTAATATCACAATCATCTCATCCACCCTTTCATCCCTCTTAATTGAAATAGCCACACTTTCTATCCAATATGGTCCAACTATTCTCTGTTATTGAGTGAGCCAACAAGGTATGCAGAGATTGTTGTCAGAACAGCATCAGGACTTTGTATTAGTATTATTTCCAAGCTTCCAGACTCAACACAGAAGCAGTGCCACACCCAGGGAGGGGAGCTAAAGGGCCCTGGCCACTCCCAAAAAGAAAAAGGAAATAAACACTAGAAAATTTTCCAAAAATCTTTTCCTAATTAAAATTCATTTTTTTATTGATGTTGTGTCTTCAATTTCTATACTGCTTATCATGTATTGACAATCACTGCAGATGCTCAGTCATAGTCGTATGCAATGCATAGTGTGTATTCGTAAATCATCTACTCAACTCAGTTCCCCCCCCCCCCCCAAAAGATTAAATCCTGAGTGTGCCACTGCATAGAAGGGGCTAACTAAAACTATGAACTACATTGTTTATGATATTTCATATGAACCTATTCAGCTTTTACAGTCACCACCCACTTTTGCAATGTATTCCACTCATTCACCACTTTATTGCAAAAAAAAAAAATCTACTTTTTTTACTTCTAATTTGCTTTGTACCCTGAAAGCTTCTAGTAATAATTTTTTTTTTTTCTCTTATCATCGTAATCACCCTAATTTTAACAATAATGGTGGTCTAAAAATCCCAAGCATGTGGAAGGCACAAATTCTACCCACTTAACCTTTCTCCCTAAGAGTTAATTATAAATAGGACCACAGGTAATCCAGGATTCTAAATCTATTATTATTATTATTCAGGGCTCCATTGAGTCAAAAGACTCATTGTGGGAAGTCCTTCCTAAGAAACACAAAGTCTATCAAGACTCATAGAGAGGAGATCTCCCCCCCCCCTAAGAAACACAAAGTCTATCATACCACTCCTTGAACTCATTGACCGTTCTCGCTCTCTCACCACTCCATCAGGCAATGCATTCCATGGTTCAATCACCCTCCATGCAAAGAAACCACTCCTCACCCCTCCTGCTCACAGTTTCCTTTCGTAACTTCCAAGGATGGCACTTGTCATCACTCCTTCCCACTGTTCAACCAAGCAAAAGAACTCCCCAGTGTCAACCCTGTAACCACCTCTCAACAGTTTAAAAGTCTCAATCATATCACCTCTCCTTCTTCTATCCACCAAACTCTGCAGTCCACATTCCCTCAGCCGATCCTCATAACTAACATTGTACAGTCCTGAAACCATCTTTGTTATCTGCCTTTGTACCCGTTCCCACAGTTAATTTATCCCCCTTCATATCCTGGGACCAAATTTGAGAACAGTAGTCTAAGAGTGGTCTGATCAGGGTCTTATACAATGGAATGATAACTCTTTTATCTCTGCAGGTCAGTATCCTTCTCATTATTGCAGCAATCCTCTGTGTTAACTTCACCACCTTTGCAATATGTCCCCTAGAATTTCAGGTCTCTATCAATCACTACCCCCACATCTCTTCACCCTCCCCTCTTCCTCCAGTATTGCTCCTGCAATAGAGTATGCATCGTTCCATCGATCCCAAACCTCTCAAGACCTAACATTTTACTGCATTAAATCGACAACCCCATTCATTTGCCCATCTGTCTTGCTTATTCAAATCCTCTTGCAGGGCTGCCGCATCTGCACTATTACTAATAATCCTTCCCAGCTTCACATCATCTGCAAACAACTAAATATCCCCTTGCAATCCACTGACAATCTCATTGATATAAAGGTTAAACAATATAGTTCCCAGTACTGAGCCCTGTGGGCCCCCACTTGTAGCCCTCTGGTTCCTTAAAACTGCCCCACCATACACAACTCTCTGATACTTATCAGACAGCCAATCCTGAATCCAGTTGACCAATTCTGACATCTAGACCCATGTGCTGCAACTTAAATATCAGCTTATCATATGGCACCCTGTCAAATGCCTTCGCTAAGTCTAAGAAAATGGCAGTATATGCCTTTCCCTCATCTAATGCTCTTGTAACTTTATCATAAAAGGCTAGCATATTGCTAAAACAAGAGCACCCTTTCACAAATCCATGTTGACTCTCACAGATAACATTACCCTCATCCGTCCAATGCTGTATACGGTCCTTCACTACTTTCTCCATGATCTTAACAACTACTGATGATACACAGACTGGTCTATAATTAGACACTTCCAGTCTGTTACCACCCTTATGCAATGGCACTATCTTACCTTCCTTCCATTTCGTGGGCACCTTTCCCGAAGCCAGACTTTCATTGAAAAGCCAGGTTAAAGGCATTGTCAGTTTCTTACCACATTCTCTCAAAATTTGTGGTGAAATACCATCCAGTCCCACAGCTTTACTGACATCCAGAGTACTCAGTATTTGAAACACACTCTCCTCCTGTTCGTCTAAACCTCAAACCTGCCCTATCCCTCTAGCATTAAAACTGACTTCTCCAAGATGAAATACTCCAATAAATTGTTCATCAAACAATTCTACTATGTCCTCTGCATCAGTAACCTCTATTCCCATTTTTTATCCCACAATATCATCCTTCCACAGTCATTTCTCCTCCTACTGGCCACATATCTAAAAAATTCCCTAGGATTTTCTTTGGATCTTAGCGCTAATCTCCTCTCATATTCCAGTTTCGGCTTCCTTACATACTAGTCACTCTTCTGTCTTGTGTCTTATACTCTTCATGCATCTTCTCTTCACCTGTATCCTTATATCTCTTCCACAGCCTCTTTTTCTTATATAACAATAAATCTAATATCTAATATAACAATAATCTATTATAAGAATTGTCATGTTATATTAGATTTATGATCATTAGGACATCATTTTACTGTAACAAAACTATCTATATGAAAGAGTGTTTCTTTGATGTTGTCTTAAATAGAATATAAATTTGATGTAGTTTATTTATTTTATTTCATTTATTTATTGTAATTTTATTTTCATTAGAGGTCAGGCCAGTAGAATAACTGTTGATCAAATCATAGTCTCTTCAGCATTACATTACATTATGTGAAATGTAATTTAGCTTGTCTCTGTATATATATATGTGTGTGTGTGTGTGTGTGTGTGTGTGTGTGTGTGTGTGTGTGTGTGTGTGTGTGTGTGTGTGTGTGTGTGTGTGTGTGTGTGTGTGTGTGTGTGGTGTGTGTGTGTGTTTATACTCCATATGATGAACTTAATATGAAGGTTGAAATAATATCGGGAAATTAAAATAGTTATTTATAACACAGTTGTAGAATCCATAATTTGTGTATAAAATGAATGCTGAAAACCATGTAATGCTAAAGGAATAGTAATAACATCTTGATCTTGCACTCTCTCTCTCTCTCTCTCTCTCTCTCTCTCTTATCTCTATTCAATATAATATTTCTCCTATCCCTACTTGACAGGCTTCTCTTATGACCTTATATATCCCAGTCATGTCACCTCTTCTTCTCATGTCTACAAGCAAGTTCTGCAAAGTGCATTTCCTTAGTGTGTTCTCATATTCAACATTCTATGGTATCAAGACAGTCTTAGTCACTTCCCCTGGAGTCATTCTGATGTTTCTTATCAACCAGATATCCAGGTGACTATACATGTGCATAGAAATATGGCCTAATAATTGCTTATGCAATTGTACTATCATCTGCCTATCCCAACTTTTCATATTCTTCAAATCCATAATCTTGCACTGTGTCTACTGAACCTCAGCACCCTATCCACAATTTACCTTGTTCCATCTCCTCTAGATGAACTGGTGCATAGCCTTACACATTTAAATACAGTAATTTGTTATCTAGGTACACAAAGAATAACAAAAACATCACTGAGGAAATCATTTTTCCTTCAGTTATTGTACACAGATTTATTTGCCTAAGACAGCTTGGGGAATGCAGAAATAGTTTTGCACTTCTCTTTATCTTAGATAATTTATATAGCGTGAAGTATAGAATTTTAATTATTAGAATAAAATAAAGGAAAGCAAATTAAAATATTTGGTATGTAGGTAGAGAGGAGTTTGTCAACATGACATTTTGAATATACAAAAATTATATGCTGCCTTTTTTTTGGCCAAGTGGTTAGCATATCAGTTCTCCAGCCAGTTGGTTATGTGTTAGAATCCTGTTGTGGGCACAGTTATTTGCATGTCTTTAGGTTCAAGAGGAATTTCAGTGACTGGCATGAGACCACTGCACTGCTTAGTGACCTGAAGAGTCTTGAAAGTTCTGTATCAGTTTTCTAAAGCAGAGTTTCTGAATTGTGAAAGAAAAAAAAATAATAGTACATAAAAAATATATTAAATTAATAAAAATAGACAATATCCTTAGCCCACACATGGTACTGAGTGAGAACAAGTTGGGTAAGACGAGTAAATTAAAAATTTTTTTTTTCATGTTGGAATAGTAAATGCACAGTGTATGAATTCAAAAAAAAAAAGTATGATATACATCTTGCAAGTTAGATTAGATTAGATTTATTGGAAATACTCCAATAAATTGTTCATCAAACAATTCTACTATGTCCTCTGCATCAGTAACCTCTATTCCCATTTTTTATCCCACAATATCATCCTTCCACAGTCATTTCTCCTCCTACTGGCCACATATCTAAAAAATTCCCTAGGATTTTCTTTGGATCTTAGCGCTAATCTCCTCTCATATTCCAGTTTCGGCTTCCTTACATACTAGTCACTCTTCTGTCTTGTGTCTTATACTCTTCATGCATCTTCTCTTCACCTGTATCCTTATATCTCTTCCACAGCCTCTTTTTCTTATATAACAATAAATCTAATATCTAATATAACAATAATCTATTATAAGAATTGTCATGTTATATTAGATTTATGATCATTAGGACATCATTTTACTGTAACAAAACTATCTATATGAAAGAGTGTTTCTTTGATGTTGTCTTAAATAGAATATAAATTTGATGTAGTTTATTTATTTTATTTCATTTATTTATTGTAATTTTATTTTATTTTCATTAGAGGTCAGGCCAGTAGAATAACTGTTGATCAAATCATAGTCTCTTCAGCATTACATTACATTATGTGAAATGTAATTTAGCTTGTCTCTGTATATATATATGTGTGTGTGTGTGCGTGTGTGTGTGTGTGTGTGTGTGTGTGTGTGTGTGTGTGTGTGTGTGTGTGTGTGTGTGTGTGTGTGTGTGTGTGTGTGTGTGTGTGTGTGTGTGTGTGTGTGTGTGTTTATACTCCATATGATGAACTTAATATGAAGGTTGAAATAATATCGGGAAATTAAAATAGTTATTTATAACACAGTTGTAGAATCCATAATTTGTGTATAAAATGAATGCTGAAAACCATGTAATGCTAAAGGAATAGTAATAACATCTTGATCTTGCACTCTCTCTCTCTCTCTCTCTCTCTCTCTCTCTCTTATCTCTATTCAATATAATATTTCTCCTATCCCTACTTGACAGGCTTCTCTTATGACCTTATATATCCCAGTCATGTCACCTCTTCTTCTCATGTCTACAAGCAAGTTCTGCAAAGTGCATTTCCTTAGTGTGTTCTCATATTCAACATTCTATGGTATCAAGACAGTCTTAGTCACTTCCCCTGGAGTCATTCTGATGTTTCTTATCAACCAGATATCCAGGTGACTATACATGTGCATAGAAATATGGCCTAATAATTGCTTATGCAATTGTACTATCATCTGCCTATCCCAACTTTTCATATTCTTCAAATCCATAATCTTGCACTGTGTCTACTGAACCTCAGCACCCTATCCACAATTTACCTTGTTCCATCTCCTCTAGATGAACTGGTGCATAGCCTTACACATTTAAATACAGTAATTTGTTATCTAGGTACACAAAGAATAACAAAAACATCACTGAGGAAATCATTTTTCCTTCAGTTATTGTACACAGATTTATTTGCCTAAGACAGCTTGGGGAATGCAGAAATAGTTTTGCACTTCTCTTTATCTTAGATAATTTATATAGCGTGAAGTATAGAATTTTAATTATTAGAATAAAATAAAGGAAAGCAAATTAAAATATTTGGTATGTAGGTAGAGAGGAGTTTGTCAACATGACATTTTGAATATACAAAAATTATATGCTGCCTTTTTTTTGGCCAAGTGGTTAGCATATCAGTTCTCCAGCCAGTTGGTTATGTGTTAGAATCCTGTTGTGGGCACAGTTATTTGCATGTCTTTAGGTTCAAGAGGAATTTCAGTGACTGGCATGAGACCACTGCACTGCTTAGTGACCTGAAGAGTCTTGAAAGTTCTGTATCAGTTTTCTAAAGCAGAGTTTCTGAATTGTGAAAGAAAAAAAAATAATAGTACATAAAAAATATATTAAATTAATAAAAATAGACAATATCCTTAGCCCACACATGGTACTGAGTGAGAACAAGTTGGGTAAGACGAGTAAATTTAAAATTTTTTTTTTCATGTTGGAATAGTAAATGCACAGTGTATGAATTCAAAAAAAAAAAGTATGATATACATCTTGCAAGTTAGATTAGACCTCCTGCATTGAGTCCTTCTGGAATTTCTTGATGATAGTAATAATAATAATAATAATAATAATAATAATAATAATTTTTTTTTTTTTTCAGATTGAAAAAGCAGCCAGAAACTCTTGATGAACTTAAAGATATTATAAGCCAGTGTGAAGAAATAAAAAAGACCATGATTATTAAAAGAGAAGAATTTGATCCCATACAAAATATGTTTGTTATATTAAAAAAATATGAAGTTACTATTGATGTAAAGGTAATTTTTTTAAATAATGAAAGAAAATTACTTTTATATATTGAGAATCCTTGCTTACTACATGTTCCAGGCAATTCTATATTAAGCAAAATCCATGTTCCATGGATGTATGTTAGTGAAATATGGTATGATCCTGACCTCCAAGATATCCAGAAATGTACCTAAATAGAAGATTATAAACCAGAAAATTATTAAAATGTTTACCTGAAATTAAAATTATGAATAAAAACTTAACATAATAAGATTTCTCATTGTTTCTCTGATTGCTTAGTCACCTTTAGTCTGCTGAGCATGATTTTATCTAAAAAAAAGAAAAGAGTCCTATGGAATTTTTATTTCCATAGCTTGTAGTATTCATAATTATTAAATTAATACTGGCAAGAAAAAAAAAGGTTAAATGATTTAATAAATACAATAACAATAATAGATACATTATTGTTATTATTATTGCACATTGTATATTGCACATTAATACATTATTGTATTATTGTTAATAGATATTGTATCTATTAACAGTAATAGATACAATAACACAAATATAAAGGGGTATTAACATGGAGATTTCTAAATAACAAACTGTGATTTTTTTACTTCATTCAACATGCAACAAATCTTGAATGCAGGAAAAAGATATCATAAGCAGCGAGTCATTCTTACAGGAGATAACATATACTGTCTCTTGGCCTAATTCGTCAATACATAGAGCTCATATATGCTGCCCAGAGTTAATATAATATTGGGCCCTGGTTTTATTACACTGGGTCGAACATAGTATCATCTCACGAGCCTCTTTAAATTTGTGTACATAAGCATTAAATTCTATGTATGGTATTTTTGTGGTTTTCCAATTAACTTGATGGTTTTCATTGGTAGTGTGAATTTCCAGTCCAGATTTATTTTTGTTTTTCCTTCACATCTCTGACATGTTCTTTTTGACGGGTTTCTCCAGAATGCCCCATCTGTTCACAAACACTGCAATTGCAAAACTATCAATAACTTATTGATTCAACCTTGACAGGCTCCAAGACAATAACCAGACAACTACAAAGGCACAATTTCTTTACCTTATATCAAAAATATCACAAACAAAATAGAAAAGTCCTACATGAATATGCCTTAACAGTTGCCTTTAGGCCTCTACAAAAATTATCCATGATGCTAAGATTGTCAAAATAACCACATCAACTTATGAAAAAACCAGGAGTTATAAAATTCATTGCAATTGTGGTGTTTGTTACATTGAATAGATGGGACATTCTGGAGAAACAAGTGTATAAATCTGAATTGACTTTTCACACTGCCAACAAAAACCATCAAGTTAATTGGCAAATCACAAAGATACCACACATAGAATTTAATTCTTATATATGCAAATTTAAAGATGCTGGTTAGATGATATAATATCCAACCTAGCATAATGAAAACTAAGGCCTCATATTGAATTAACTCCAGGCAGCATACATAAGAGATGGCGATATCGCATAGGGAGAGTGGATGTTGAAAGTGGCAGTGAATGTGTATGAAGATAGAGTATATGGCAGATGTGGGTGGGGAAGTTGAAACTGAGCAGGTATATGCAGTAAGTGGTGATAAAGGTGATTGTGCAGGTGTGGTGGGGAAATCACAACAATCAAGTGGCTTAGAGAGGACTAGTTAGAGACCTAAAAATGAATTTCTGTGTTTGTTTCAAATGGGAGAAGTATCAGAAATTAGGGAAATGAAATGATTTCAGGAGCCTCTGTAGCTCAGTCAGCATAGAAGAAGCCCTTTGGTTGGAAAGACCTGGGTTCGATTTCCATCCATGACGTGAGAAACCTTCATCAACCTCAATCATCAACCCTAGATCTCTTGTCTCCCCAACTTCCTCCAGTATAACTCCTCCCATAGAGTATGCAGCATCCCATCAATGTTTCCCAAACCTCAAGACCTTACATTTTGCTGCATTAAACTGACACCCCATTCATTTGCCCATCTATCTAGCTTATTCAAATCCTCTTCCAGGGCTACCACATCTGCACTATTACTAATAATCCTTCCCAGCTTCGCATCATCTGCAAACAACTGAATATCCCCTTGCAATCCACTGGCAATGCCATTGATATAAAGGTTAAACAATATAGTTCCTAGTACTGAGCCCTGTGGGGACCCCACTTGTAACCTTCTGTCCCCTTGAAACTGCTCCACCACACACAACTCTCTGATACCTATCAGACAGCCAATCCTGAATCCAGTTGACCAATCTGACATCCAGACCCATGTGTTGCAACTTAAATATCAGCTTATCATGTGGCAATCTGTCAAATGCCTTTGCTAAGTCTAAGAAAATTGCAGTATATGCCTTTCCCCCATCTAATGTTCTTGTAACTTTATTATAAAAGGCTAGCATATTGCTAAAACAAGACTGCACTTTCACAAATCCATGTTGACTCTCACAGATAACATTACCCTCATCTGCCCAGTGTTGTATACAGTCCCTCACTACTTTCTCCAAGATCTTAACAACTACTGATGATACACAGACTGGTCTATAATTAGACACTTCCAGTCTGTTACCACCCTTATGCAATGGCACTATCTTACCTTCCTTCCATTCCATGGGCACCTTTGCCGAAGCCAGACTTTCATTGAAAAGCCAGGTTAAAGGCACTGTCAGTTCCATAGCACATTCTCTCAAAACTCATGATGAAATACCATCTGGTCCAAAAGCTTTATTGACATCCAGAGTTCTCAGCATCTGAAACACACTCTTCTCCTGTACCTCTAAACCTTGAACCTGCCCTATCCATCTAGCATTAAAACTGACTCCTCCAGGATGAAATACTCCAATAAAGTGGTCATTGAACAATTCCACTATGTCCTCTGCATCAGGCACTCTATTCCCATTTTTATCCCACAATATCATTCTTCCACAGTCATTTCTCCTCCTACTGGAATTCTCTAGGATTTTCTTTGGATCTTAGGGCCAATCTCCTCTCATATTCCAGTTTCGCTCTCCTTACCACACTAGTCACTCTTCTGGCCTGTGTCTTATATTCTTCACGCATCCTCTCTTCACCTGTCTCCTTATATCTCTTCCATAGCCCCTTTTTACATGCAATTCCTATTTAATATTGTTTGTCATCCACTTTACTCCAAATTGTGTCCTCTTCTTCACTCGTGGTATACAACTTACCATTGCTGCTAACAAATATTCTTTCACAATTTCGCACACACTAACAATATCCTGGCCTTCCAATTCCTTCCTCCATGAAACTTCCCGAAGTTGACGTCTAAGACTATTATAATCACCTGCATTATAATTCCACATAAGTTCCCGTCTCTTTGATACTCCTGCATGTCTATTCTTTTTCCAAGTCAAAATCACATGGTCACTCTCTCCAACTGGTGGGAGAGATGTCATCTCAGTTATTATCAAGTCTTCTGATGCTATAACCAAATCTAAAACTCTTGGACCTCTTGTTCCCTCTGTTACATGTTGCCTAAGACATTTGTCCCTCAAGAATTCTAGAAATTCCATTCCACTATTGCTACATGCATCTTCCTCTCTCCAATTTATACTACTGTAGTTAAAATCTCCCATAACAATCATTCTTCTTGCACTTGCCAAACTTAGCTGTCTAAACATCTCCTGGCTGGTTCCCCATCCTCCGTGCTCCTGGGTCTGTAGCAACACCCCACTAAATATCCTGTCTTGCCTACCTCTACCTCACACCATATGCTCTCAAAATCATTTGTCTCACTTCCTTCCAAAGCCTCCACTCTTAGAGGACATAGGTCATCACTTATCATAAGCAGTACCCCACCACCATGCTTTCCCCTCCTCTCCTGATGAAAAATGCTATACCCAGCGACTTCTATTCCTGTTATTATATCCCCTTCTGTCAACCACGTCTCATTGATCCCAATAATTTTTGGCCAGGCTGATGCTATCTGCACCACCAATTCCTCTCCCTTATTCCGGATACTCCTGGCATTAGTATAAAGAACAAGCCAGGAGAGCGACACTGAGTTACTTTTGTTACACATTGTCTGATTTACAGAAGATGCAAATCAGACAAAGAAAAACCCCATAGAGATTTTTTTAGATATTTTGCAAGTAGAAGGAAGAAAGAACATAGTAAGAAGATGTTAATTGATGAAAATGGTAGAATGGTAACTGCTGCCAAAGACATTGTTGAGGTATTCAGTGGTCAATTCATAAGGGTGTTTCATCCTGATCAGGATCCTAAGTGTAGAGGACATAGGAGAGGATGGCTTAATTGTTAGTGAGCAGGAGTTATTCAAGGAAATAAATAAACTTGATGTCAATAAGGCCATAGGATTTGATGACAGATCACCATGCATGTTAAGGGAATTGGCAGTAGCATTGGCATGCCTATTTAATAAGAGACTTGCAACAACACAGGTTTCAGACAGTGGAAGGAGGGTAAAATTATTCGACTTCATAAAGGTGGTGATAAGGATATAGCTTCAAATTGTAGGCCAATCTGTATATCTGGAGTTGTGGTGAGGGTACTGGAGAGATTGGTGAGAAGTAGGCTTTGAAAAATGTTTCACCAATCATGCAATCTATTGAAGCCCTCTTCCAAGGACATAACATCTGCTTGACAGTGCATTGCTCTCCCCAGTACTATAACTTACTTATGTACTATAACAAGGTGACAAATACCTTGGACAAGGGAGATACAGCATAGACACTGGTGTACTTGGATTTTGCAAAGGCTTTTGATAGACATCCACATGACAAGCTGGTAAAAAAATTGAAACAGATGGGACTGGATACAGACTTCTGAGTTGGATCAGTAACTGGCTGTCAAATAGGTATTAGAAAGTTGTATATGGGAATACAATATCCTGAAAGAGGAAACTCACTAGTGATGTATCACAGGAGCAGTTTAACTAGTGATATGCAGCTGTTTGCAGAAGATGCAAAACTGGGGACAGCAATGCACTGTCAAGCAGATGTTACGTCCTTGGAAGAGGACTTTAATAGATTCCATGAATGGGCAGGTAAGTAGAACTGTCAGTTCAATGTTGCAAAGTGTAAGGTTTTGAGATTTTGTAAGCAACGATGGGATGTGAAGTTTGCACTTGGTGGGTAAACTTTAGAAGAAGTAGAGGAGTGAGAGATCTAGGGGTGATGGTGGACAAGGATCTGAAATTCAGGGGTCACATTTCACAAGTTGTGAAGATGTTACATTGGATAATGGCAATGATGCGGAGGATCCTGGCATGCAGAAATAGAGAGGTTATGATACCATTGTATAAAGCCTTGATCAGACCTCAAATGGATTATTATGCACAGATTTAGTGGGCAAGTTTTCATGGCGACGACATATGTTGTAAAGAGCCCAGAGAAGATTCACGAAGGTGGTCAGTGGTCTTTGGAATGTGGAGTATGAGGACAGAAAAAAAAAAGTAATTTGCACAGCCCCATGAATAAGGGGGTTATATGACTGAGACAAATAAGCTAGTCAAGGGTTGTTATCAGGTTGACATGGAAAAGATTTTTCATAGAATGGGAGAAGGGGGAGGGATAGAACAAGAAGCCATCGCTGAAAGCTGTGTAAGGGTGGGTGTTAGCAGAGGAGTGAGGAGAAGGTTCCTTGCATGGAGAGTGGCTGGTGAGTGGGTTGTGAATGTAGACACATTGAATCAGTTTAAAGCCATTGGGTCAGCATTGTCTGAAATAGTGTGTACCTCCCATGATGAGTCTTTGACTCCATGGAGGTCAGATGTCAATAATAATAATATGAAGAGATCTACGTACTGATGAATTAGGCTATGAAACAAAATATGTTATATCCTGTAACAATGACCCATGCTTATAATAGCTTGTTCCTTCATTCAACATCTGCTGCATGTTAAATGAATTTTTTTTAAAAAAATGACAGTTTGTTATTTAGAAATCTTCATGTTAATATCTCTTTATCATATCAATTTGAAGTACACTATTGTGTTGTAGGAAACTAGTTATTGATATATTAAATAGTTTTACCTTTTTACTTTTTTTTTTCAGTATTAATTTAGTAATTAAGAAAAGAGTACTAGGATTTTTTTTTTTTTCATGGGATACAAAGTTATTTTGCATATGTTGTCCTCTGATTACATGGAAGTGTCATTCAATAATATCAATACTAATTGACATAGAACATTGATTGAGATAATCTGTCTGTTGAGCTAATAAATTTCCATTTCAGCCACCATGGTGTGAAAAACTTTGCTTGTTGTTAAAGACATAAAAGTCTTGCTTGCATTTTCATGGTTTGTCTCTACTGTTCATAATAATCACCACATATGTACTCCATTTGTGGTGTGTATGAAATATCTACCAAAGTAATTCTTTAGATACCATTTTTTTTAAATTTTTTTTTGAAAATTATTGAAAAAAATAAATAAATAAACATTATTTGCACTGTATTACCATGAATACACTTGGACTTGGGACAAGGATTCCTTGTATATTTTAAAGTTTAGTCGTTAAAAACCTCTAATAATTTGTGAGATTCTAAAATGTGGAGAATAATATTGCTTAGTATTATTTTGATAAAATATTGATAAATAATATTTTATAATGGTTCATGAATATTTCATGTCCTATGAGAGTCATTTCAAAAGTTCTGCACACTGTGTATGTGTGGACAATAGGATGATGAATAGTTTCTTCTTTCAAATCAACCATAAGCTAGAGTCAGAGTTAAAACATCATGCTGGCCTTATTGGCCGAGCAGTTAGTGTATCTGCTCTCCAGCCAAAAAGCTGCGGGTTTGAATCCCACTGTGGGCATAGATGTTTGTAATTATCTGTGAAAATACTAATGGTGGTGGTGAGAGGTAGATGGCATTGATGTATATTATTATTATTATTATTAGCATTTGACCTCCATGGAGTCAGAGACTCATCATAGGAGGTACTCACTATTGCATACAATGATCATCCAACCGCATGTTAAACTGATTCAATGGGTCCACATCCACAACACACTCAGGCAATGCATTCCACTTATCATCCACCCTCCATGCAAAGATCCTGCTTCTCACTCCTTTCCTCACACCCTCCTTATAGAGTTTCCAGCAATACAATCTTGTTCTATTCCCTCTCCCATTCTATGAAAAATCTCTTCCATGTCAATCCAATATGGAAGAGTCTTCCATGCCAATTCAATAACAACCCCTAACTATCTTATATGTTGCAATCATATCCCCCCCCATTCCTCCTATTCATGAGGCTCTGCAACTTACATTCTCTCAATCTGTCCTCATGCTCCACATTAAAAAGACCACTGACTACCTTTGTGAATCTTCTCTGTACCCTTTCCAACATATCCTCATCACCCTGAAAACCGGGTGACCAAATCCTGATCAAAGGCCTCACATGCATGTCAGGGTTCTCCGCATCACTGCCATTATTCGATATAATGTCTTCACAACTTGTGCAATGTAGCCCCTGAATTTCAGGTCCTTGTCCACCATCACTCCTAGATCTCTCATCTCCTCTACTTCTGTTAGTTTCCCCAACAAGTGTATACGTTGCATCCCATCATTTCTTACCAAATCTCAAAACCTTACATTTGGCAACATTGAACTGACAGTTTCACTTACCTGCTCATTCATGCAATCTATTCAAGTCCTCTTGTAAGGCATTAACATCAGTCTGACTATGCATTGCTCTCCCCAGTTTTGCATCATCTGCAAACAGCTGGATGTCACTAGTTAAACCCAACCCAGTATCATTAACATACAAATTGAACAACAATGGCCCCAAAATTGACCCCTGCGGCAGGCCACTGGTGACCTTTCTCTTTCGAGATACTGCACCTCCCCCCCATATACAACTTTCTGATACCTATCCGACAACCAATCACTGATCCAACACAGAAGTCTGTTATCCATTTCCATCTGTTTCAATTTATTTAACACCTTGTCATGTGGCAGTCTATCAAAAGCCTTTGCAAAATCCAAGTACACCACTGTATATGCATCTCCCTTGTCCAAGGTATTTGTTACCTTGTTATAGTACATAAGTAAGTTAGTGAAACATGATCTCCCCCTTAAGAAACCCATGCTAATAAATACAGAGAATAGTGCTGTTATCAACCCATTTCTGTATCCTGCTTCTCACCAATCTCTCTGGGGCCTTCACCACAACTCCAGATATACAGAATGGCCCATAATACGAAGCTACTGTCTTATCACCACCTTTATGCAGTGGAACAATTTGACCCTCCTTCCACTCCTTTGGAACCTGTGCTGTTGCAAAACTCTTATTAAACAGGCATATCAATGCTACTGCCAGTTCCCTGGAACTTTCCCATAAGATGTATAGTGATATGTCATCAAATGCTATCGTCTTGTTAACATCAAGGTTATTTATTTCCTCAAATACCTCATGCTCACACATAATTAAGCCATCCCCCCCTATGTCCTCTATACTTAAGGTCCTCATGATTCCATCCTGATCAGAATGAAACACCCTTATAAAATGATCAATGAATACCTCAACAATGTCTTCTGCAGCAGTTACCATTCTACCACTTTCATCCCTTAACTCTTCTTTCCATGATCATTCTTTCTTCTACTTGCCACATATCTAAAAAACTCTCTAGGGTTTTTCTTAGCTTGATTTGCCAATTTCTGCTCATATTCTACTTTTGTTTTCCTTACTAACTGAGTCACTCTCCTGGCTTGTGCTTTATATTCTTCATGTGACTGATTACCATTATTCATCTTGTACTTCCTCTAAAGTACTTTCTTTTTCTAGATTTCATGCTTAACCTCCACATTCATCCATTTTAATACTATCTTATTTAGCTTTTGGCCTTTGGGATACATTCATACATTGATGCTCTTATGTATTTCTTTGTAAGTTCCCATGCAGCATTTATTTCTTTACTGCTCAACTCCTCGTTCCATGTTATAGCTCCTAGTTGTCTCCTAAGTTTGTCATAATCACCAACCTTGTCATAATCACCACATATATCCTTTCCTCCAAAAGTCTGCATATGAGTAGCCACAACACAGGTGATTACTTGATGATCACACAATTACATCCTCTGATGAAATGATGAGATCTAGAACTCTCAATCCTGTGCCATCCTTTACATACTGCCTGAGATAGTTATCTCTCAAGAACTTGAGTAATTCATTTTCCTTATTCCCAAATGCTGTCTCTTCATACCAATCTATACCATCATAATTAAAATCACCCATAATAATTACCCTTCCTTTGTTTCACTAATCCAAGTTGTTTATACATTTCTTCATCACCACCTTCCACATCCCCTGGCCTATAGCAACATCCAACTAAATATGTCTTCCTCTCAACCACCACGTTACACCACACTGCCTCATAACCATCGCCACTATTTCCCCCTTTCATGTCTACCTTATGTGGACTTAATTCACCTGCTATCATCAGCAGCACTCCCCCCTCCCTTCCTGCCCTTTCTATCCTCACGAAAAATACTGTACCCTTCCATTTCTGTTCCCGTTACAACATCATCTTCATTCAACATGTTTCACTTATTCCAATGATTTGGGGCGAACAAACTCAATCACTGAAACCATTTCATCCCCTTTATTTCTGATATTTCTGGCATTTGTAAACAAACAGAGTAGTTCATTTTTAAGTTTATAACCAGTCCTATCCAAGCCATGTGTTGGTTGTGATTTCTCCATCATCACACCTGCCCAATCACCTTTATCACCACTTACCACATATACCTGCTCAGTCTGCACGTCTGTACCCACATTGCAATATACTCCGTCTTCATACACATATTCACTGCCACTTTTACCATTCACTCTCTCTATGCCATGTTTCCACCCAAGCTCACCCCCCCCCTGTTTTCCTGTTCCCTTTGTAATCCCATTCTCTCAAATACTACTATTTCCACTGCCAAGCACTTCTGTCTCTTCAGTACCACTCTCCTGATTTTTCTCTTCCTCTCTTCCTTCTGATCTCTGGCACACATCACACACTGTACTTCCACACACTATACTTTCATCCAGCAACATTTTCTCCAGCACACTTACTCCAAAGCCATTTAAATGCAACCCATCACGCCTGTATAATTTCATTCTTCCTTCAAACACATGACATATGTCCACAAACTCCACTCCCTTCTGCTCACACAGCTCCGCTAGCATACCATTCATGATTTTGGCTCTCCGTCACCACTCATAATCATCATCATAACTTGTTAACACAGTGACAACCTTTCCTACTAGACTGTTATTCTTCACTCTTCTCAATAGTCTCCTGATACTCGTCCTCACATCCTTCTTATGTATAGTTAGATCATTTGTCTCTACAATCACAACTAACTCTATTGCTCGTTTCTTCCTCATGTCCAACGCCTTAATTATTGTACTCATTCATCCACTCGGACAGCAGACCTTACGAACTCTGTTAGTAACTAGCCCTCTACTTATGGAGTCTCCATATACTGCTATCCTGGAATCACTCGCCACTTCTTTTAATCTTTTTTCTTTCATTCTGTTTTCTTGTATACTTTCATTAGTTTCCGCTAGATGTCTAACATCACTCAACATATTCTTCGTTTCATTTTTCATTTCCAATAGCTGTTTCATTAAATCTTGCATTCTGAAATTTCACTCTCTATTTAACTCTCAATAATTAAAAAACATAGAAACTAAACTAAAACATATATCTGGACAAAACAGTGGTAAGTGCCTTATAAGTTAAGTAAAGTCATCATTATCATCATCATTGGAACCCCCCCCCCCCCGTGTAGAGGCTCACTGTGGAATGTACATTTAAATCTCACAAATCATACCACACCTTAAAATCATGCAGTGTCTGCATGTACTTCACCCATCCCCTCAAAGGCTATGCATTCTATACACTCACAACTCTTCATGCAAAAAAGAATCTACTTCTACCTCACCCCTCTCTTATGCACCACTTCCAAAGATAGTTCCTTGTTCCTGTCTTTTCTGTGTACTGTCCTTTGAACAATTTCCTGATCATCTCTTTGGTGAGCTCCTCTCCTTGATTAGTTTATTTGTCACAATAATTATTATTATCCTCCTATTTATCATTATTATATGTTATTATTATTATTTCTCAGGCATTTCCATGTAGTCAAAGATTCATCACAGGAGACGTATTGTTCACAGAGTACCTATCTTAACTCTCCTTGAAATCATTCACTAATGAAGCACTCGTAACTCTAGTAACCCATACCACCCATTCACCAACCTCCAAGTAAAATATCTAATCCAACACCCTTGCTAACTACACTCTTAAACAATTTCCATGTTTTGAAAATGTCTTCAGTATCAATCCCATAAACCCTTTTAATAACTTGTTTCTATCATGTCCCCTCTTTTTCTCCTATAACTGAAGCTCACAGACCTTTTCAATCTATTCTTATGAAAGCATTCAATAGACCTGACATAATATCATTCATTCATTCACCTCAGGGATCCCCATCCATGTGAATCCAGGCAGGTAAATCTACATCCCATACACAACTCTGATATTCATCCATCAGAATAATAACCTCTCTATCTCACTCATTCATCAACGATCGTGTAATCTGATGTGCTGTTTCAGCTACCTTCACAATATGACTGTATCCCTCAACTCACTGCCAATAATCATCCTCAGATTTCTTGCTTCATCAGTATCTTGCTGTTCATTTCTATCAGTTTAATGCAAAGCTTATTATTTCTTCATTCCAAAGTGCCTGACCTTATAATTGGTCATGTTAAAATAGCAGCCATTATTCTTTGTCAAGATTGCCAGTCTGTTTAAGACATCCTGTAAGATCTCCACGTTATATTCAGTGATTATTGTTTTTCCAAGATTTGCATCATCAGCATATAATTGAATATTTCTCCTTAAATTAGTTCCTATATTATTAATGTACAAATTAAATAGCAGCAGCCCATGTACAAAGCCATAGGGTACACCACTGGGGCTTTGCATATGGCCCTGACTCATCTCTTCTATGTAACACTTTTTGATATCTGTCCATCAGCCACCCTCTTATTCAAATCACCAGCTTCATATTGATCTCTATTTACTCCAAATTATGCAAAATGTTCCATTCAGTATTCTGTCAAATGTCTTTGTAAAGTTCAGAAGTATTACTGAGTAGTCATTTCCTTTATTTGGGCAGGTAAATGGAACTGTCAGTTCATTGTTGCCAAATGTAAGGTTTTGAGATTTGGTAAGCAACGATGGGATGCAAAGTATATACTTGTTGGGGAAACTAACAGAAGTAGAGGAGATGAGAGATCTAGGAGTGATGGTGGACAAGGACCTGAAATTCAGGGGCTACATTGCACAAGTTGTGAAGACATGAAATCGGATAATGGCAATGATGAGGAGCCTGACATGCAGAAATAGAGAAGTTATGATTCCATTGTATAAGGACTTGATCAGGACTCATATGGATTATTGTGCACAAATTTGGTTGTGGGTTTTCAGGGTGAGAAGGATATGTTGGAAAGGGTACAGAGAAGATTCACAAAGGTTGTAAGTGGTCTTTGGAATGTGGAGTATGAAGACAGATTGAGAGAATGTAAGTTGCAGTCTCATGACTAGGAGGAAGAGGGGGGGGGGGATATGATTGAGACTTATAGGCTAGTCAGAAGTTGTTATCAGGTTGACATTGAAGAAATTTTTCATAGAATGGGAGAGGGGAATAGAACAAAGGGCCATAACTGGAAACTCTATAAGGGGGGTGTGAACAGAGGAGTGAGGAGTAGGTTCTTTGCATGGAGGATGGTTGGTGAGTGGAATGCATTGCCTGAGTGTGTTGTGGGCGTAGACACATTGAATCAGTTTAAGGCACAGTTGGAACATGAAACAAAAGATACAAGTGGAAGAAACTGATATAGAAAATGTAGAACAGTTCACATATTATTATTATTATTATTATCCCAAGACCTCATGGAGTCAAAGACTCATCTGGCAGGTTCTTTAATCACACAGACAGCTCATCATACCATGCCTTGAACACATTCAAACTCCTTGCAGACACCACACTCTCAGGCAAGGCATTCCAATCATTTATGACTCTGCACGAAAAAAACCTGCCTCTCACTCCCCTACTCACACCATCTTTATA
The DNA here is from genome assembly GCF_054136105.1 of Typopeltis vanoorti. Lineage (NCBI taxonomy): Eukaryota > Metazoa > Arthropoda > Arachnida > Uropygi > Thelyphonidae > Typopeltis > Typopeltis vanoorti. Next base: position 39,001,065 of record NC_143572.1, on the reverse strand, counting down.
CAGTTTCCTGGGATGACCGCTGGTTCTCCCACTATCTCCCACTATTTTCTGTAGAACTTCTCCAACATTGATCCTATTACAACCCCCTTACAAACTTGTAGGTCTCTATCATATCTCCCCTCCTCCTCCTCTCCACTAGACTCTGCAAATTACATCTTATCAATCTTTCCTCATGCTCGACATTCCAGAGGTCAGAAACTACCTTAGTCAGTTGCTTTTGGACCGTTTCCAACATCTCTTCATATTTCTGAAAACCAGGTGACCAAATCTGGGCACAATACTCCATGTGTGGCGTAATCAAAGCCTTATAGAACGGAACAAGAATCTCCCTACTTCTACATGTCAGTGTCCTCTGCATCATTCCCAGAAGCCTTTGTGTTGTCTTCACAATTTTGGCTATGTGTCCCCTAAATTTCAGATTCTTATCCACTATCACCCCCAGATCTCTTATTTCTTCCACATCCAACAATATATCCTCACCAAGCATAAATTCTACATCCAATCTTTGTTTTCCAAATTTTAAAACCTTACATTTTTCAGCATTGAACTCACATTGCCATTTCCATGCCCAAATTTGGGAAGTAAAATGACATATCGCAAAGGTGGTGAAGGTAACACAGAGGATTGCTGCTATTATGAGAAGGACACTGACCTGCAGAGATAAGAGGGTTATCATTCCGTTGTATAAGTCTCTGATCAGACCACACTTGGACTATTGTTCTCAGATTTGGTCCCCAGGATTTGAAGGGGATAAATTAACCGTGGAAAGGATACAAAGACGGATGACAAAGATGGTTTCAGGACTGTACAAGGATAGTTATGAGGATCGGCTGAGAGAATGTGGACTGCAGAGTTTGGTGGATAGAAGAAGGAGAGGTGATATGATTGAGACTTTTAAACTGTTGAGAGGTGGTTACAGGGTTGACACTGGGGAGTTCTTTCGCTTGGTTGATCAGCGGGAAGGAGTGATGACAAGAGGCCATCCCTGGAAGTTACGAAAGGAAACTGTGAGCAAGAGGGTAAGGAGTGGTTTCTTTGTGTGGAGGGTGGTTGAGCCGTGGAATGCATTGCCTGATGGAGTGGTGGGAGCGAGAACGGTCAGTGGGTTTAAGGAGTGGTATGATAAACTTTGTGTTTCTCAGAGGGGGACTTCCCCTCGATGAGTTTTGACAGACTTTGTCTTAGAAAGGACCTCCCTCGATGAGTCTTTTGACTCCTTGGAGGCCTGAATAATAATAATAATAATAATAATAATAATAATAATAATAATAATAATAATATGACTTGGACTGTAAAAAAGAAATAAAGATTAGGATTGTAAAGGGAAGAACAAATCTGAAGACAATGGATAACATATAGAAAAGTAAAGTGATCAGCTTGCAAATGAAATTAAGAGCGCTAGTAACATGCATCTTCAGCAGTGTACTATACGGATCTGAAATGTGGGTAATAAATAAGGAATCAAGAAAAAGTATTTTGGCATTTGAAAGAACTTGTTACAGGAAGATTCTAAGAATTGAATAGGCACAGAAAATCACACATGAAGATATCTATCAGAAGATACAACCAAAGGAGAATTTAATGCAGAAAATTATACAACAGAAGCTGCAATTATTTGGACATATCTTCAGAATGAGCGAGGATCGAAAGATAAAGACATTCACAAAGAAAGGTGGAAGAAGATAGCGAAAGAGGCATCGGACACCAATGGACAGTGTACTCATGGTTCATGATAATGATGAAGGTTGACATGAGAGAGGGAAATAGTGGCACTGATTATGAAGCAGTGTGGTGTATACTTGGAAGTTGACAGAAGACATATTTTGTTGGATGTTTATATTAGCTAGGGAATGTGGAGGGTGGTGATGAAGAAACAACTTGGATTAGTGATTAATTAATTTATAATTAAGTTTCCAAGATTAATTAATTTTGAAAACTTTAATTAATTTAAAATTAATTTATAATTAATCTTGGACATTATAATTTCCAAGATTAATTATAAATTTTAATCTTGGAAATTATTAAGCCCTTCATTCATCCATTTTACATGGATGAATGAAGGGCTTAAGCATGAAATCTGGAAGAAGAAGAAGGTACTTTGGAGGCAATACAATATGAATAATTTTAATAATCAGTTTCATGAAGAATATAAAGAACAAGCCAGGAGAGTGACTCAGTTAGTAAGAAAACAAAAGTGCAGTACGAGCACAAATTGGCAAATCAGGCAAAGAAAAACCCTAGAGAGTTTTTTAGATATTTTGCAAGTAGGAGGAAGAAAGAACATAGTAAGAAAATGTTAATGGATGAAAATGGTAGACTGGTAACTGCTGCTGAAGACATTGTTGAGGTATTCAGTGATCAATTTATAAGGGTGTTTCATCCTGATCATGGTGGAATCATGAGAAACTTCAGTGTAGAGGACATAGGAGAGGGTGGCTAAATTTTGAGTGAGCAGGAGGTATTTGAGGAAATAAATAATCTTGATGTCAATAAGGCAATAGGATTTGATGACATCACCATGAATCTTAAAGGAAATGTTCCAGGGAATTGGCAGTAGTACTGGCATGCTTGTTTAATAAGGGTCTGGTCTTACAACAGCACAGGTTCCAAGGGAGTGGAAAGAAGGTAAAATAGTTCCACTGCATAAAGTGATGATATGACTGTGGCTTCAAATTATAGGCCTGTCTCTATATCTGCAGTTGTAGTGAAGGTACTGGAGAGATTGGTGAGAAGTAGGATACAGAATTGAGTTGAATACAGCAGTATTGTTTGTGGTTATCAGCATGGGTTTGTTAAGTATTGATCATGTTTTACTAACTTACTTATTTACTATAACAAGGCGACAAGAGGACTTGAATAGATTGCAGGAATGGGCAGGTAAGTAGAACTATCAGTTCAATTTTGCAAAGTGTAAGGTTTTGAAATTTGCTAAGCAATGATGGGATGCAAAGTATACACTTCTTGGGGAAACATTAAAGGAGGTAAAAGAAATGAGAGATATGGGAGTAGTGGCACAATGATGCCATTGTGTAAGGCCTTGATCAGGCCTCATATGGATTATTATGCACAGATCTGGTCCCCAAGTTTTCATGTCAAGAGGATATGTTAGAAAGGGTCCAGAGTAGATTCACAAAGGTTGTCAGTGGTCTTTGGAATGTGGAGTACAAGGACAGATTGAAAGAATGTAAGTTGCAGTCTCAATCATATTCCCCCCCCCTCTTCCTCATGAATAGGAGGAAGAGGCAGGGGGGGGGAATATGATTGAGACTGATAAGCTAGTTTGGGGTTGAAAGAAGGTTGACATGGATTAGGTTAATTAGGTTAAGAGATATTTCATAGAATGAGAGAGGGTGGGTCAAACAGGAGGCCATCGCTGGAAACTGTATAAAGAGGGGGTGAGCAGATATTATATAATAATAATGTGAGCAGATATAATAATAATAATAATAATCATAATAATAATAATATGTGTGACATTAGAGACCTCTCCTATACCATCAATCACATACAGAGTTTACACAACAATTAAAAACTGCATATGTAATTGTAATGCATATGACATGGCTAATGATACTCATGATTAAACTATGATTCCAGTCTTTTTCAACATATAGATATTAACCGCTGTTGGAAAATGCCTAATTTTTTGGTAGTTTTTAATTTAAGCTAAGCAGCCTTCCAATGATTACATCTAGTATATACATCTGGCGAATATACAACTAGTATAAATAAAAAAACATATATCATTGAAGCAAATCTAAATATAATGTATTTTTATATATATCATAAAAATACATTATATTTATTTAGTATTATTATTATTACACTCTCCATGGAGTCAACAGACTCATTGTGGGAGGTTCATTCAACAGACAACACATTTATCATATGAAATCTTAAAATCCTTAACACTCCTTGCATTAACAACATATTCTGGTAATGCATTCCATTCACTGACAATTCTCCATGTAAAAAATCTACTCCTCACACTCCTCTTCACCATAACTTCCAGTAATGACCTCTGGTTCTTCCCCTCCCACCTTCTACTCTTTTTATAATCCCTTTTTATATACTCTGGATTAATCTGATAAAATCCTCTCACTAACTTGAATGTCTCTATCATATCACCTCTCTTCTTCCTATTCATCAAACTCTGCTATCCTCATTTCTTCAACCCTCTCTCCATAGTCAGCATTCCAAAGTCCTGATATTGTCTTAGCCACTTGTCTTTGGACCCCTCTCCAATGTCTGCACATCACATTGAAAACTAGGTGACTAGCACAATAGTCCAAGTATGGTCTGATCAGTGCCTTATACAGTGGCACAACCACTTGCTTATCCTTACATGTTAGAGCAGTATTGTTTATATATCATAGCTGTACTCCGATGGGCAGCTTTTTTTAACACTAGCAATATGCCCTCTAAACTTCAGTCTACTGTCAATCATCACTCCCAAATCTCTGATCTCATCCACTTCCTGCAGTATTAGTATCAGAATTTCATGAGGCAGTGAATTTGAAGAAATCTGGTGTGAGGTGGAATCTAACATTATCAATTACACAGTGGAGTGTTATTACACACGTGGCAGATCGGATACTAGTGATGAAGAAATGCATCAACAAATAGATATGATGGGTGCAAAAAGAGTAATCATAATGAAAGACTTTAATTATCCAAATAAACTTCAGTCTACTGTCAACCATCACTCCCAAATCTCTAATTTCATCCATTTCTTGCAGTACGGCACCATTGACTTAGTACACATCCTTATATTTCTGCACTCCAAAATGCAACACCTTGCACTTATTAATATTAAAACTCCAACCCCACTCTTTTGTCCCAGTAAAAAGTCTATTTAAATCTTTCTGAAGGGAATTAACATCAGCAGTGCTACTTATAATTCTTACCAACTTTGCATCATCAACAAATAACTGAAGATCCCCATTCAGTCCACATGATATATCGTTTACTATTTTTTTTTTTTTTTTTTTAGTAACACCACACAGAGGTTTCAAAACTTGTAAAACATCAGCACTGTATGTGTAGACAAATGGTGCCAGAGAAAAAGAACAATCTGTGTGTTTTTTTCAACAGTTAATGTTTGTAGTCCTTGCAGAAAATGATGTGAGGAAGATAGTTCCAAAAGAACAGATGTAGAGAATGACAGAGGAAGATCCATACATCTATTTTCACTAATGCTTCAATAAATTTGATACTTTACTGTGAATGATAACCAATAGTCACTTCTGTTTTTAGATATTCAAAGGAAGACAGAAGAATGGTGGTGGCCAGTTCTGCAGCATTCACAGGAAAGGCAAAATGCAGAAACAGAGTTTCTCTGACAAGTCATTGGACAGAATGTTTGAGAGAGAAAGAATGGTTCAATCATTGTGTGGATTGCCCCTTCATCATCAACCATCTCCATTGTTTTTGTGAGAATTGAGTTGAGGACAATGTGACAATAATGACTGATTTTATCTACTGTTTTAGAGATAGATGTGGTATGGATTGCTTCTATGCTGTTGAGTTGATGCAAAATGAGTTTGACAGCTTAAAAAGATGTGAATGAATATGAATTCTGGAGCACCTGTCTTTCTTGTGAAAGATACATACACTGGGCTATTTATGGTATATTTATGGAGAGGTGACTTTTTTAGTCATCTATTGAGAGTTGGAAAGAAAACCAGTGCCAATCTTTGGGCACCATGATAACAATCAATGTTATCATGGTGCTATCTGGATGTGAGAGTAGTAGAAGCATATAAGGGCCAGAAATTGTGCTAGTAGCCATGGAAATGTACCCAAGAGGCTTGGGCTACCATTGGAGCAGAGGCATGGTTTCTGCATTTGTTGTGGTGCAGACTGTAGTGATTACTGCCATACAATAATATTATTTTATAATTTGATAATTGTCATCTATACAGTTACAACTATATATCATATCATACCATATTATATGATTATGTTAATATATTCCCTTTCATTATATTTCTATTGTGAGATACTCAGTATAATTTAATACATGTAGATATATGTAAACAACTATTAAAGTTATATTGGTATACATTTGTACATTCTAGGTTCAGAATCAGTTAAATCAACTTAATGAATGTTGGCAAGCATTTCAGAACAGCATAAGTGAAGCTGAGGTGAAATTACATCAATATAAGGTAACCAGTTCAAGTGATGATGAAACTGATAATGATGACAATCATCATAATAATATGAAATTTTAAATATTTTATATTATAATTAATTATAATAGAATATAATAATAATAAAATTATATTATAATAATTAATTATAATAATATAATAGAATATAATTATATTATTATAATTCATTATAATAATATAATTCGGAACAAGCACACACAGTTGATTATATGGATCTATTTTAAATACATTACTTTAAACATGCATTTGTATGTTTGATTAAATATTGGGAAATGAACTATTAGATCATTTTGCATGGAATTAGATGTCTGCAGTCTTTATGATCTCATATTGCAAAAAAAAAAAAAAAAGCTACAAACTGAAATTTGTCATGATAAATGACATATGAAAAAATATTATTCCACACACTGCAGTTAAAAACAGTACAACTATGTTCTTTGGTTGGAAAAACCTGGATTCAGAACACAAAGGACACAACTGAAGGTGAGTAAATTACATACTCTGTCACAAAACAAAATATGTAATTTATGGACATTAGAGAGATAGGATTAATCAGACTATCATAGTTAAAATTTGGTTTATAAATAACTAAATTACTTGGATGTAATGATCCATAAGGCCTAATATGTTAATTGAAAATGAGATGGATCATTTTACATGGCCATATATGAGTAATAAAGATTTGTGGCTTGGATGAATAAATAGATTAATATATACAGAAGGATGAATCACTTCTTTCCTCAGACAGTAAATAAATATTTTCTCATTTTTGCTGGTTACTTATTATTTGTGAGATATCTACTAAATGTGTTCACTTTCTGATCCATATGTTTTGTAATGCTAGTCATAAAATGAAATTTTAAGATTGACTTAAATTCATGCATAATATAGAAACACATAAACACAGTAAATTATTATTTATTCATCACCTTAACATCAAATATAGAGAATTCTATAGAGAGAAAAATAGAGAATTCTAGTTATGTTGTTAGTAGAAGAAAGAGTGAATATGGAAGGCTGACTTTAGTTGCTACAGATGGAACAAGAGTCACATCAGCTGAACATATGATGAAAATGTTCAATGAGTATTTTGGTAGTGTATTTCACGTAAGGATGCAAAGAGTAGTGTTGAATAGCAATAGGAAGGAGGACAGACAACGGACAATACAAGAATGGGAAGTGTTCAGAATTTTAAGTAATCTTGATGTTAATAAGGTTGCTATTAAATGGGATATCACCATGCATATTAGGGGAATGTACAAAAGAGCTGGCTGTACCCTTGACTTGTCTATTCAACAGACGTTTGGGGACAGGAACAGTTCCAGAAGAGTGGAAAGAAGGAAAAATAGTGTCACTGCATAAAGAAAAATCCAAGTCTGTGGTCTCAAACTATATGCCAGTGTGTATGTCAAGTGTAGTGCTGAAGGTGTTAGAGAGGCTGGTTAGAGACAGAATACAAACGTGGATCAATGAGAATAGAAGCCTTTCAAGACAGCAGCATGAGCTTGTTAGAGGGAGGTCACACTTTAGTAACTTAGTTAAATTTTATAATAGGGTGACTAGCATATTGGATAGGAGAGATGTATACAGTGATTTATTTGGATTTTGCTAAAGTATTTGATCGAGTTCCACATGAATAAGCTACTGTTGAAATTGTGCAGAATGGAGTTGGATAGTCATTTGGTAGCTTGGTTACATTCTTCTTCTTCTTCTTCTTATTATTATTATTATTATTATTCAGGCCTCCAAGGAGTCAAAAGACTCATCGAGGGAGGTCCTTTCTAAGACATAAAGTCTGTCAAGACTCATCGAGGGGAGGTCCCCCCCCTGAGAAACACAAAGTTTATCATACCACTCCTTAAACCCACTGACCGTTCTCGCTCCCACCATTCCATCAGGCAATGCATTCCACGGCTCAACCACCCTCCACACAAAGAAACCACTCCTTACCCTCTTGCTCACAGTTTCCTTTCGTAACTTCCAGGGATGGCCTCTTGTCATCACTCCTTCCCGCTGATCAACCAAGCGAAAGAACTCCCCAGTGTCAACCCTGTAACCACCTCTCAACAGTTTAAAAGTCTCAATCATATCACCTCTCCTTCTTCTATCCACCAAACTCTGCAGTCCACATTCTCTCAGCCGATCCTCATAACTATCCTTGTACAGTCCTGAAACCATCTTTGTCATCCGTCTTTGTATCCTTTCCACGGTTAATTTATCCCCTTCAAATCCTGGGGACCAAATCTGAGAACAATAGTCCAAGTGTGGTCTGATCAGAGACTTATACAACGGAATGATAACCTTCTTATCACATCACCACACTGGAACTGTCTTCCTCGACATCTCAAAGGCCTTCGATAAGATCTGGCACCAAAGACTCCTCTACAAACTCATCATCGCTAACCTTCCACTAAACATGATACACCTGATCAAGTCATACCTCTCCAACAGGAGGATGGAGTATATCTTATTTGTCCACCCATTTATGATTGCGAGTTACCAAATTCTCTAAAATCTTCACCACCACACCAGAGATACTGATAGGTCAGCAGTTAGGAACAACAGTTTTTGCAACTCCCTTGTACAATGGAACTAGAATACATTTCTCCAATTTCGTTGGCATTCCTGACCTATGACTCAATTTATGCAAACATGTGAAAGGCCTAACCAGTTCGGTTGAACATTCCTTTAGCAAATGTAATGATATTCCATCTGTCTCTATTGATAAATTCTTATCCAGGTTATACAAGAGCTCTTCAACCTCATTTTCATGAACGTCTAACTCTTCATCCATTTTTTTTTCTCAGGCTTCAGTATGGAGTCAGAAGACTCATCACTGGAGATTCATTATTCACCCAATATGGATAATACCTCTTTTTAAACTCATTCACCAATGAAGCACTCACACACATCTTTCAACCCATTCCATCAAATTCATCACCTTCCAAGAAAAAAATCTCTTCTTAACACCCATGCTAACTGCTCTGTTAAACAATTTCCAGTGGCGAATCCCTGTTCTCCTCTCATTCCTACTGTGTACTGAAAAAAGGCTTTAGTATTGGTCCTCTATAGAACCCCTTTAATAACTTATAATATGTCTTTTCTTTTTGAAACGCACAGACCATCAATCTATTCTCAGAAAGAAGCCTGCCATGGAACTCCCAAAATCTCTGTCGCTCACCTGTCCACTATTTCTTCATCCCCATGCAAGCTAAGTGTCTAGATCTGTGCAAAGTAGTTCAGATGTGATCTTATTAAAGCCTTATTTAGGAAAGTAATTTAGTTGTGGTCTTATTAAAGCCTTATATAGGAAAGGAGTAACCTCTGTATCCCTGATTGTTAAGGTGTTCTTCAGCAACCACGTAATCTGCTATCCAGTTGAGATTACCATTGCAGTATGCCATACAAACTTCAACTTTTCATCCATAATCACCCAGAAGTCCCTCGCCTCATCTGTTTCCTGCAGTTCAATTTCATTAATATAGTACATGGTTTGTATTCTCTTTCCAAAGTGAATCATCATAAATTTGGCCACATTAATCAGGAAGCCATATGTTTATTTTCATATTGTCAGTGCATTTAACTCTTCCTGCAGGTTCTCTACATTACATTCATTTACTGTTGCTCTTCCAATTTTTCATAATTAACAAATAACTGGATTATAATCTTACTAAATCTCAGAAAAAAATGTTAAAAAAGCTAAAAATGTCACACACACACACACACACACACACACACACACACACACACACACACACACACACACACACACACACACACACACACACACACACACACACACACACACACCAGCCTCCTGAAATTGTTAAAAAACTTAAACCTTTTAGTTCCAACTACCCTCCTCTGCAGACAAACAGATTGCAAAACATTCATAAACCCAACTAGCTTCTCTGTCTCATAGTAAACTGTTACTGACTAAATTAGCCCAGCAAGTAGCAAAATCTTTAATTCCGATTACTGGCCACACCACTTATATATAAACATGTCCAATAATTTCAAATCTTCAATCTGCAATTTAGTTTTAAACAATAATGATATCATGATAAGTTTTGATGTTGCCCCCTTATTCACAAATATTCCCCTTTCTGACAATAGTTTTTACTAAAAAATGATTTTCCCCTGACATTATTGATCTTTTTAATTTTGATATCCTTACTGATTACTTCTCCCGAAAGGGCACCTTATTATGCAAACAGATAGAAGGTACTTCCATGGTCTCTCCCCTCTCTCTCGTCCCCTCTGACCAATTTCTATATGGAGCATATTGAAAAAAAAAATATATATATATACAGGGTGTTCGGGATAAATTTGACATATTTATAATTAATTATATTTTTCCGTAAGTTACATGTATTAACACACACTTCTCTTCATTTAAAAGGTTGGACCCTTCTTCATTCATATACAAGATGTCAGAAAGGATGGATAGCTGGAACCCACCTGAATCATGGAAAAGAATAACTTGTATCATGATGATTCGTGCCGGCCATCAAAATAAGGATATTTCGACTGCTGCCCAATGCTCCCTGAATACAGTAAAAACAATCAGGCATGAACTAAAGACTTGCAATGGTGACTACGAGGATGTAGCAAGAAGAAAGATCCCTAGCAGACGATCTGATTGCGTTCGTACAGCAGAATTCCTCACAAATCTGCAGGAACAGGTGTTGAAGATCCCTGGCATTGGAATTCGGGCTTTGTCACGTGAAGTGAATGTTGCAGCCTCTACTATGAAGCTTGCACTCAATGAAGACCTCCGCTACTACTCATACAAGCGCCGCAAAGGTCAGCTGCTTACAGAAAAGGCCTGTGAAAAACGTTTGATAAACGCGAAGAAACTTCTAAGCAAAGTGAAACATCCTGCGGAACCACAAACAATCTGGTTCTTTTCCGATGAGAAAAACTTTTGCCAGGATCAAAAACACAACACGCAGAATAACAGATGGCTTGCATACAGTACAAAGGACATTCCTCATGTAATGCAGACTAAATTTCCCCAAACTGTGATGGTTTTCGGATGTGTATCCTCTGAAGGCAATGTGATGCCTCCGCATTTTTTCCAAGAGGGCCTCAGGTTGACTTCAGATGGCTACGTGGAGTTGCTAAACACTGTAGTCAAGCCCTGGATAACAAGGGTAGCCAATGGTAGGCCGTATGTATGGCAGCAGGATTCGGCCCCTTGCCACACCTCTGGGAAAAGTCAAAAATGGTTGTCTGAAAATTTCTACGACTTCACCAGTCCAAATGTTTGGCCTCCAAACTCCCCAGACCTTAACCCCATGGATTATTTTGTATGGGGCGCAGTTGAAAAAGACACCAATCGCACTTCCAGTAATACAAAAGCCCAGTTAATGGATAAAATTAAAACAGTTTTTGCGGCCCTTCCCAGGGAGACTGTAGCATCAGCTTGTTCGAGGTTCCGAAGCAGGATTGAAGCTGTGATCGATGCTAATGGTGGTTATTTTGAGTAAATCTTGTTGATAGTATTGTAATTAACTCTGCCTGTAATGTTTTTTGTCAATTCATTAAATTTAATAGATACAAAGAAGATTTTCTTTTTCCTTACGAAACTGTCAAATTTATCCCGAACACCCTGTATATACATATATAACTTGATACTACTAGTCTCGAACCTAGTTAAGATACATCAGTGACGTGTTATATATTTCACAATATGCCTCAGACACATTAGACACTTCTCCTCCACCTCAACAGTCATCACTTCAGAATCCAGTTCACTGTTGAAACAGAAAAAAAAATGGCTTGCTATTTTTAGATACTCTAATCACACGTCTGTCCAATGGTACCCTTTCTTTCTTAGTTTATGGAACTTGCCTTTATTCGCCAAACCAGTACAAGATTATAATGCTACAGAAATTATACACATTATCTGTATACCTTCTACCTTTACGCATTCCTCTCAAAACAGAGACTACAGTAACACCATTACTATTCCTTATTTCCAGACACTTCAAGAAAAATAGCCAGAACTTTGAAGAAATATAATCTACGCACTGCTTTCAAACCTGATTTAAAGCTGCATTCCCTTTTCCAGTCTCCTAAGTATATGCTTCCTACCTTCTGTATTCCAGGAATTTAAATTTTCAAGAACAGGTTCCTAGTTCTTGAAAATTATCATATAATGGTCAGACTGGAAGATCTGCTAGCATCCTCATAGAACACCTAAAAAGCACATCCACCGTGATAACAATGTCAGACACTTCTAACAGCCATACCTTGGATACCTTACACAGAATTAGATGGAAGAACACCGCCATGCTCCATCTCAGCAAATAAAAACTTGAAACACTTTTTTTAGAATTCATGACAGACTTAAACGGCCTTGTATGTGTACATTATGTACACATACATACATCTTCATGGCCCACCTTTCCTAATTGGGTTGTGGAGAAAACAGCTGCAAGAGGAACTTCCAGTGGTCATGATCCTCTGCCACCAAGCTTAGGTGTTCTGGTGGGATTCCCAAGCGTGTCCACCCAAGGTTTTGGATATAATCTATCCAGCGAGTCCTTGGCCTCACTGGATAGATATATAATGTACACTATCTACCCAAATTGCCTAGACACCCCTGTTATTTGAAGATATCTAACATTCCAGGTTTGTTAATAACATAAAAACCAATGTACATTAGTAGAATGCAGTATTTCATCGTAGCATTTGAATACAGATGGTATGGCAACACGACGTAAACTCGATGACTTTAAGAGAGGTGTCTTCATGAGCTGTCACATTGGCATGTCCACACGTGCCACTGCCTCTCAACTGGAGCATCCAAAATCAATGATTGGTGATGATATCAACCAATGGAGATGTTCTGGCATCACTAGTGCAAAAAAACACCCAGGGTGGCCACCAAAAATAACTGACAGGACAGGAGGGTATTAAAATGGGTGGCACGCAAAAATTGACTGCAATCAGCACAGATCATTCATGGTGAGTTGAACGCCATGGTGAGCACTAATAATGTATGAAAATAACTCTGTTTACTAAGTTTTGACGGAAGAGCAGCAGCAGCACAGAAGTCGAACATCGCAATAATGAACGAGGTGGCCCGTCTGGCGTGGTGCAAAGAGCATATAAACTGTACAACCGACCAGTGGAAAACAGTAGTCTGCAGCAATAAATCAAAGTTCCAGTCTGGTGGCAGCTGTAGAGGAAGCCTGATGAACACTTGTTACTATTGTGTATTTCCCACATTAAAGTTTGGTGGTGAGGAGTAATCATGTGAGGTGTATTCAGCTGGTTTGGAGTGGGACCACTGGTCATTTTTCCATGGTTCCATGAAGGCAGCTGAGTACCTTGATATTCTGGATAATCAGGTGCTGCCTACACTGTGGAGTTTTTATGGAACAGACATGTGTTACTAACAAGACGACAATGCCCGATTCCACAAAGCTGCAGCTGTTATGGAATGGTATGAAGAAATCGGTGTTAAACGACTGCCCTGGCTTGCACAAAGTCCTGACTCCAACCCCATCGTACACCTGTTGAACGAATAGGAGCACAGATTGAAGTCCAGAACAGTACCTCCTCAATAACTCGCTTAAGTCAGTGTTGCTTTGATATAGGAATGGAGAGAAATTATCATCATTATAATTATTTCACAACACCCAAAGACTCATTGAGGGAGGGCACCAACTCTACAACCCTCCGTCTCCACCAACTAACCGCAACTACTTTCATCATCTATACCAACACCATCTACCATTTTAATAAACTTAGTTTAATCCTTTATCCAAGTGTGAGCAAACAAAGTTTGCGCCTGAAAATATCTTCAGGACCGAATATGGGTGTTGCACTACCTTACTGGGATAAGGTAAGTGTTGTACTACCCTAGTGGGGTAAGGTAGTGCAACACCAGGCAGCTCGTAGCAAAGGTGGACCAAGCTGACAGCACTCCTATCCCAGTATTTTTCATAATGCAAAACGCATCTGCTTGCAGATATGTATAATGTTATGCATTAAGCGATTGGCCACTACCCAGACTAGTTTCGACCTTTATGGAGGTCTCTTCAGTGGGAGCCAGCCCAGTGGTGGAGATACCAGGCAGAAGCACTAACGAGGTCATCTTTACCTATAGGAGTTTCCAAAAGGTGTGCCACCTTTTTTATTGAATTACTCTGGATTTAGAGGATCATCATCATCAAAAAAAAAATGATGGTACGACATGACAAAATTTCATGCCGGCTGGGACGTCGCCTAGTTAAACAAGGCCCCCGTTGTTTTTGCCAGGGAACCAGGGCAAACAGCGAAAAGTCAGCTACTGGAACAAATCTGAAAACAAACCCCAACTCAACATCACCAGAGTTAAAGATCGGGACTAACAACATAAGAAGCCTGAATGGCAAAGAAATGGAGCTAGCTGAGGAATTAGATAAGTACCAGATCGACATAGGAGTGAAAAAGACACAAAAAAGACAAAACTGGTGAGATCTTTCTGAACAATAAATACAAAATATTATCTTCAGAAAATGAAAAACAAGAAAAAGAAGGAGTAGCCATAGTATTCAACACAAAATACGAGGCTAATCTTCTTGAATGGCAGTCAGTCTCAAGTAGAGTAATGTGGGCAAATATGAGAATGGGGAACTGGACAATGAGGCTTATTTGTGCCTATGGTCCCACAGAAGGTTCTACTAAGGTAGAAGTGGAGGAATTTTTTGAGGCTTTAGAAAAAGCAACTGACACAATGAAAAATGAAAAGTTGGTCCTTGTTGGGGATCTAAATAGCAGAGTAGGAAATGATTGTGAGACATACAAAAATATTTTGGGAAAATTTGGAGAAAAGAGCAAAGCTAATAATAATGGTAAATATCTGTTGGATTTCTGCTCAGGACATGGACTGGTTATTACTAACACCATGTTCCAACATAAAAATGTGCACAAATTCACATGGAGAGAAGAGGCAAGGAATAAGAAAAGTCTCATTGACTATGTTATTGTTGATAGTGATGTTTTCTCCCTAGTGCAGGACACCAGAGTGTACAGAGGATTTGAAATTGGAAGTGATCACTATTTAGTCTTGAGCAGGATAAAATTGAATTTCATATTGAAAAGAAGAACATGTAAGACAGTTTTAAAGCGAATAAAAGTTGAGCAGCTCTCAGATGTGAACTGTAGACTAAAATACACAAAGATTATTGAAGAAAAAATGAAAGAGTTTGAGAACAAGAATCAAACCTTGGAGATTCAGTGGCAAACTCTGAAGAAAACATTGACTGATTCTGCCAGAGGGGTATGTGGTGAAGTTGTTTGCAAGGATAGAAAAATCAGAACTCCCTGGTGGACACAGGAAGTTAAAGAGGCAGTGAAGGAAAAGAAGAAAGCATATCAAAAGTTCCTGGCAAATAAGTCAACTTGTGCTCTTAGAGAATATAGAGACAAATGCAAAAATGCTAAACACTGTGTAAAACTAGCTAAACAAAAGTCATGGGAGGACTTTGGCAAGAATATAGAAAATAAATATCAAGAAGGTGGCAAAATATTCTGGAGGTTGTTGAAGAAGCTTAGGAATGGAGGAAAGCATGCTGTAAAAGGAGTTAGAGATGATAAAGGTGACATGAAAACGGGAGAAAAAGATATCCTTCAAGTATGGAGTAATTACTTTGAAAAACTGCTAAATGAAACAAGCAGTGATGACAGCACAGTGGTAAAAAACACTGCCAGGCATGCAGTCAGGAATGCATATCCATACTTGAAGTAGAAAAAGCCATCAAAGGCTTGAAATGTGGAAAGGCAGCAGTAGTAGATGATATTCAACCAGAAATGCTGAATTATGGTGGTATAAGAGTCTTACAGTGGCTGCACTGCATAGTTCAGAAAGCCTGGACAGAGGGACAACTTCCCGATGATTGGAGTAGAGCTCTCAGAGTACCCATATATAAAAAAGGAAATAAAACTGAATGTGAGAATTACAGAGGTATTTCCCTACTGAGTGTTCCTGGCAAGATCTATGCAAGTATACTTGAGAAACAGTTGAGAAGAATTGTGGAAGAAAAGCTTGGTGAAGAACAAGCTGGATTCAGGCCAAATAGAGGCTGTCAGGATCAGATCTTCACTTTACTACAAATAGTTGAGAAAACATGGGAATATAACAGAGAACTGTATTTAAGTTTTGTCGATTTGGAAAACGCATATGACAAGGTGCCAAGAGAGAAGCTATTAAATACGCTGCAGTTATATGGTGTCAATGGGGCATTATATCAAGCAATACTTAGTCTTTATTTGAGTTGCAAGTCAGCAGTTAGAATTGAAGGAAGTACAGGAAGATGGTTTAATGTTAAATCTGGTGTGAGACAAGGATGTACATTATTCCCTCTGTTATTCATTATCTATATGGATCACATTATGAAGGAAAGTGGTATTAAACATGATATCAAAATTGGTGATGTTAATGACAGCTCTTTGCTTTATGCAGATGATGTTATACTTCTAAATAAATCTGCTACAAGTCTGCAATATTCTCTGACTAAATTGAATAGCTTTTGTAATAGATATGGTATGAAGGTCAGCAATAAAAAGACAAAGACAATGAAAATAGGCAGAATCATTGAAAATGTCAACTGTGTTGTGAATGGAGAACCTGTGGAACAAGTAAAACATTTCAGCTACTTAGGCACAATTTTTAGTGAAGATGGTAAATTAAATATAGAAATAGACAACAGAATCAGCAAAGCTGGTATGGTAGGAAGTAAATTGAATAAATTCATTTGGAATAAGAGAGATATTAGTCGGAACACTAAATTAGCTGTGTACAAGTGTTCAAACCAGTTTTAACTTATGGATATGAGAGCTGGGTCAGAAGTAAAACACTTGACCGAAGACTAGAGACCGCAGATATGAGAGTCCTGAGAAAGATTAGAGGTGTGAACAGATGGCATCAATGGCCATATCATATTAAAAACGAGGATATTAGGAAAGAACTTGAAAACAACCCAGAGGAAGACCAAGATATAGGTGGATTGATACGGCACAATGTGCCTTAGATGATAGAAATGTAAGATCTGATAATGTTGGAGTCTTGACAAGTAACAGACTGATTTGGAGGAAAATTGTAGATAGGAAGGTAGTAATGATGTAATTTTTTTCATGTAGTACTATCATATCCTGTACATCCCTTGAGGGTACATGGCAGGAATTTGATGACGATGATGATGATAGTCTAACCAAGAGAAAAATAAATTTTCACCTTCTACCATTGACCACTACCTCTACGATTTTCAGACAAACACAAACATCCATGCCATGGCAGGATTCGAACCCTTTTGCTGGAGAGCGAATACACTAACCACCCAGTCAACCTGCCCGGCCAAATTCCACCCGATATCTGCCGCACATTGGTAGAAAGCTTCTTTTAAAGGGGTTCAGTAGGTGATCAAAGCCAAGGTGGACATACCCGATATTAGGGTTCACCTGCTTGTATCAATTGTAAATTGCTAAATATTTTGGCCAATTATTGGTTGGTAATGTATATGTTTGTATTAATCTTCCCAAAATTTGGAAAACTAATTCTTGGGCATCTCATCCATCATATAAAGCTGGCCAACAGTTTCCATTGAAGGCACTGTTGGCCAGCCTTAGATGTTGGGTGCTCATTCACACTCACTGAAGTAGTTGCAGAATTTGTGGAATTTCCTTTTAAGAAGAGGTATATATATATATATATATTTAAGAAGAGGTATATATATGTATATGTATATATACATATACATATATATATATAATTGAAATTAGGATTTACTCGGGTTGTATATATTTATAAAAATAAATTTAACTGACTAGAACCCGAGAAAGTATAACAAAAACCTTTAATAAAACATGACTAGTTTCATTGGTGCTCCGACTTCTTCAGTTGAGAAAGAAAAAACATAAGACTTATAAAAATAACAAGGTAAAAAACATGGACTTTTCATTAAGCTGGAAAGGTTCATGTTTTTTGCCTTGTTATTTTTATAAGTCTTATGTTTTTTCTTTCTCACCTGAAGAAGTCGGAGCACCGATGAAACTAGTTGTGATTTATTAAAGATTTTTGTTATACTTTCTCGGGTTCTAGCGAGTTAAATTTATTTTTATAAATATATATATATATATATATATATATAAGGAGAGGTATATATATATATATAAATGTATAAATGAGTTCTTTTACCTTGGGAATAATGTACCTTAGGGTTACCAAGTAATTTTATAAACTTGGTTATTTTACTCCTAATCCCAAGTAAGCAAACAATTAAGTTTGCGCCTGAAACATAGTTCAAGTCTAAAGGTGGTGCAACACCAAGGCAACTCATTGTAAAGGTACTGATTTTCTACCTTCCATGTTTAGCTTCTTCGTTGTTCTGAGTGTTTGGTCGCAGGCTTTTTTCAGATGAAAGCGAAGAAACAGCGAAGGAAAGGATCTGAGAGGAACTGT
Organism: Typopeltis vanoorti; assembly: GCF_054136105.1. Lineage (NCBI taxonomy): Eukaryota > Metazoa > Arthropoda > Arachnida > Uropygi > Thelyphonidae > Typopeltis > Typopeltis vanoorti. The sequence continues at coordinate 38,982,435 of NC_143572.1, read as the reverse complement.
TCAGTTATTTGCCTATGATGCAAAGTTGGAGAGAACAATAGTTATTACTATTATTATTATTATTATTATTACTACTTTACTTTTAGAGTAGTGAATGAGTGGAATGCGCTCCCTGAGTCTGTAGTGGATGCTGTGACAGTGAATGAGTTTAAGGCGAGGTATGATAGATACTGCATGAATGTCAGATAGTTGTGATGAATATGATTTGGGGCCTCCCTCGATGAGTCTAATGACTCCCTGGAGTTGCCCGTAATAATAGTAATAATAGTAATAAGGTGAGTAAAGCTCTGATCACTATTCTTAGTATTTTCCATAATGTAAAGCACATCTCACTAAGAGATGTATACTGCAATACATTATGGGTGGGGTCACTACCCAGACCAGTTTCAACCTTTTTTTGAGGTCTCCTCAATGAGTAGCAAGACCCTAAATACCAATGTTTTAGTAATACAGAGCCTTATCAACTTTACCTATGCAAGTTGCTAAAAGGTGTTTTTATTTTGAATAATCTCTGGAGTAGACATAGATGTAAATGAGTTCTTTTACCTTGGGATAATATATATTAGGATTACCAAGTAATTTTATTAACCAAGTTTATATTATTTTTACTCCTAATCCCAAGTAAGCAAACAGTTAAGTTTGTTGAAAGTTTATTTTTCACTTGGTTAGAATATAATAAATTTAGTTTAATCCTTTATCCGAGTGTGAGCAAACAAAGTTTGCGCCTGGAAGTATCTTATCTTCAGTTAAGTTTGTGCCTGAAACATAGTTCAAGTCTAAAGGTGGTGCAACACCAGGACAACTCATTGTAAAGGTGGGTAAAGCTCTGATCACTATTCTTAGTATTTTCCACAATGTAAAGTGCATCTCACTAAGAGATGTATACTGCAATACATTATGGGTGGGGTCACTACCCAGACCAGTTTCAACCTTTTTTGAGGTCTCCTCAGTGAGTAGCTAGACCCTAAATACCAAGGTTTAGTAATACAGAGCCTTATCAACTTTACCTATGCAAGTTGCTAAAATGTGTTTTTATTTTGAATAATCTCTGGAGGAGATATAGATGTAAATGAGTTCTTTTACCTTGGGAATAACCAAGTTTATAAAATTACTTGGTAACCCTAATATACATTATTCTCAAGGTAAAAGAACTCATTTACATCTATATCTCCTTCAGAGATTCTGATTAAAAATAAAAACACCTTGCAGCAACTTCTATAGGTAAAGTTGATAAGGCTCTGTATTACTAAAACCTTGGTATTTAGGGTCTAGCTACTCACTGAGGAGACCTCAAAAAAGGTTGAAACCGGTCTGGGTAGTGACCCCACCCATAACATAATGTATTCCAGTATACATCTCTTAGTGAGATGTGCTTTACATTATGGAAAATACTAAGAATAGTGATCAGAGCGTTACCCACCTTTACAATGATTTTCCCTGGTGTTGCACTACCTTTAGACTTGAACTACGTTTCAGGTGCAAACTTAACTGTTTGCTTACTTGGGATTAAGAGTAAAATAACCAAGTTTACAAAATTACTCGGTAACCCTAATATATATATGAAAGAATGATCATTAACTTGGATAACATACATATTTTTATAAAGAATTGAATGGCTAGAACCGAGATTTCAGTAAAAAGGTTTTAATATAAAAACACGACTGGTTTCGGCTTACCAGCCTTCATCAGGTGAGGTTATAAAAGAAAGAAAAAACACTTAAACACTGAAGCTTAAATAAACTATGAACATCATAGAGAGTCTCTGTACTATTATTATTATTCCTGATACCTCCAAGGAGTCCAAAGACTCATCATGGGAGGATACCTACAACTGTCTCAACCACTACACTGAACCTCTACTACGAATATTCTCCATCAACGTCATCTACCGCCCACCACAACTAGTATTTTTTGTCTGTAAATTGCATGTGTTCTGAAGGAATTATACATAATTGACACTAAATCGTTGCAGTTGTATTTAAAGCTGTTCTTTCATTAGTTGTATTTTTGGGAAAGTGCATGCCAGTAGCATCTCGTGAATGCCAGTACATGATTACATATTTATTATATAAGCAAATATTTACTTAGTGGATTTTGAAACCAAAGCTATCTCTTCCTTTATTTTAACACCTAAAGTTTGAAAATGCTATGTAGATGATGTCTTCATTATTTGGAGCCATGGACATGATTCCCTTATGGTTTTCCTTGAACATCTCAATAGCCGGCATCAAAGTATTAAGTTTACTGCCGAGCTTGAAACGAATAATTCCTTGCCTTTTCTTGATGTCAAACTGACTCGCTCTTCTGGTAAACTCAAAATATCGATATATAGAAAGCCAACACATACCAACAGATATCTGCATAGTCAGTCCCATCACTTCCATCCTCACAAGATTGAAATAATTTCCACCTTGGGACATAGAGCCCATTCTCTTCTGGATGACCCAAATGAACTTCTTACAGAAATAAACTATCTCAAAACTTCTTTCAAAGTTGATGGATATTCCAAGAGAATCATTGAAAGATTCTTTCTTAATCCTCCTAGACATCACTCAGGAGAAACAAATAGATTCAAAGGCAATATATACAGGGTGTTTGGGATAAATTAGACAGTTTCGTAAGGAAAAAGAAAATCTTCTTTGTATCTATTAAATTTAATGAATTGACAAAAAAACATTACAGGCAGAGTTAATTACAATACTATCAACAAGATTTACTCAAAATAACCACCATTAGCATCGATCACAGCTTCAATTCTGCTTCGGAACCTTGAACAAGCTGATGCTACAGTCTCCCTGGGAAGGGCCGCAAAAACTGTTTTAATTTTATCCATTAACTGGGCTTTTGTATTACTGGAAGTGCGATTGGTGTCTTTTTCAACTGCGCCCCATACAAAATAATCCATGGGGTTAAGGTCTGGGGAGTTTGGAGGCCAAACATTTGGACTGGTGAAGTCGTAGAAATTTTCAGACAACCATTTTTGACTTTTCCCAGAAATGTGGCAAGGGGCCGAATCCTGCTGCCATACATACGGCCTACCATTGGCTACCCTTGTTATCCAGGGCTTGACTACAGTTAGCAACTCCACGAACAAAGCCCGAATTCCAATGCCAGGGTTCTTCAACACCTGTTCCTGCAGATTTGCGAGGAATTCTGCTGTACGAACGCAATCAGATCGTCTGCTAGGGATCTTTCTTCTTGCTACATCCTCGTAGTCACCATTGCAAGTCTCTAGTTCATGCCTGATTGTTTTTACTGTATTCAGGGAGCATTGGGCAGCAGTCGTAATATCCTTATTTTGATGGCGGGCATGAATCATCATGATACAAGTTATTCTCTTCCATGATTCAGGTGGGTTCCAGCTATCCATCCTTTCTGACATCTTGTATATGAATGAAGAAGGGTCCAAACTTTTAAATGAAGAGAAGTGTGTGTTAATACATGTAACTTACGGAAAAATATAATTAATTATAAATTATTATTATTATTATTATTATTATTCAGGCCTCCAAGGAGTCAAAAGACTCATCGAGGGAGGTCCTTTCTAAGACAAAGTCTGTCAAGACTCATCGAGGGGAAGTCCCCCTCTGAGAAACACAAAGTTTATCATACCACTCCTTAAACCCACTGACTGTTCTCGCTCCCACCACTCCATCAGGCAATGCATTCCACGGCTCAACCACCCTCCATACAAAGAAACCACTCCTTACCCTCTTGCTCACAGTTTCCTTTCGTAACTTCCAGGGATGGCCTCTTTTCATCACTCCTTCCCGCTGATCAACCAAGCGAAAGAACTCCCCAGTGTCAACCCTGTAACCACCTCTCAACAGTTTAAAAGTCTCAATCATATCACCTCTCGTTCTTCTATCCACCAAACTCTGCAGTCCACATTCTCTCAGCCGATCCTCATAACTATCCTTGTACAGTCCTGAAACCATCTTTGTCATCCGTCTTTGTATCCTTTCCACGGTTAATTTATCCCCTTCAAATCCTGGGGACCAAATCTGAGAACAATAGTCCAAGTGTGGTCTGATCAGAGACTTATACAACGGAATGATAACCCTCTTATCTCTGCAGGTCAGTGTCCTTCTCATAATAGCAGCAATCCTCTGTGTTACCTTCACCACCTTTGCAATATGTCCCCTAAACTTCAGGTTTCTATCAATCATCAACCCCAGATCTCTTGTCTCCCCTACTTCCTCCAGTATAACTCCTCCCATAGAGTATGCAGCATCCCATCGATGTTTCCCAAACCTCAAGACCTTACATTTTGCTGTATTAAACTGGTACCCCCATTCATTTGCCCATCTATCTAGCTTATTTAAATCCTCTTGCAGGGCTACCACATCTGCACTATTACTAATAATCCTTCCAAGCTTCGCATCATCCGCAAACAACTGAATATCCCCCTGCAATCCACTGGCTATGTCATTGATATAAAGGTTAAACAATATAGGTCCTAGTACTGAGCCCTGTGGGACCCCACTTGTAACCCTCTGCCTCCTGGAAACTGCTCCACCATACACAACTCTCTGATACCTATCAGACAGCCAATCCTGAATCCAGTTGACCAATCTGACATCCAGACCCATGTGCTGCAACTTAAATATCAGCTTATCATGTGGCACCCTGTCAAATGCCTTCGCCAAGTCTAAGAAAATTGCAGTATATGCCTTTCCCTCATCTAATGCTCTTGTAACTTTATTATAAAAGGCTAGCATATTGCTAAAACAAGAGCGTCCTTTCACAAATCCATGTTGATTCTCACAGATAACATTACCCTCATCTGCCCAATGCTGTACACGGTCCCTCACTACTTTCTCCAAGATCTTAACAACTACTGATGACACACAGACTGGCCTATAATTAGACACTTCCAGTCTGTTACCACCCTTATGCAATGGCACTATCTTACCTTCCTTCCATTCCCTGGGCACCTTTGCCAAAGCCAGACTTTCATTGAAAAGCCACGTTAAAGGTATTGTCAATTCCCTAGCACATTCTCTCAAAACTCGTGGCGAAATACCATCCAGTCCCACAGCTTTACTGACATCCAGAGTACTCAGTATCTGAAACACACTCTCCTCCTGTACTTCCAGACCTCGTACCAGTCCTATCCCTCTAGCATTAAAACTGACTCCTCTAGGATGAAATACTCCAATAAAGTGTTCATTGAACAATTCCACTATGTCCTCTGCATCAGTCACTCTATTCCCATTTTTATCCCACAATATCATTCTTCCACAGTCATTTCTCCTCCTACTGGCCACATAGCTAAAAAATTCCCTAGGATTTTCTTTGGATCTTAGGGCCAATCTCCTCTCATATTCCAGTTTTTTATCCCGAACACCCTGTTTATTAGCAAAAGTTCTAAGAAAATACAATATCAGAACCTTCTTCACTCCACTTCCAAAGATCCATTTCTGAATAAGCCATCCAAAACCTTGTGATCATCATCATCTCAAATACCCTAGTATATATAAAATATTGTGTGATTGTGATTCCTTATTTTGGGCAGACAGACAAATCTGTTGAATTGCATATGGAAGAACACATGAGGGACATTACTTACAAGAGACAGTGAACCAGTGCATTATCTAGTCATATCCTTTTCTCGGCTAATCCTAATGATGAAAACCAAAGTCACAAAGTCTGCTGGGAAAAATCTACTAACATCTTCCGTTGCAATCATGAACTAGAGAGAAAAATCGTGGAATCTAGGGAAATCATCTTCAGTCCTGTTCATCTAAATAATAACTTGAGCTACAACCTCCCAGATTGTCATACAGCTGTAATTATGTACTGGCGTTCACTAGATGCTACTAGCACGTACTTTCCCAACAATACAACTAACGAAAGAACAGCTTTAAATACAGCTGCAACGATTTAGTGTCAATTATGTATAGAGACTCTCTATGATGTTCATAGTTTATTTAAGCTTCAGTGTTTTAGTGTTTTTTCTTTTTTCTTTCTTTTATAATGTCAGCTGATGACGGCTGTTAAGCCGAAACCAGTCGTGTTTTTATATTAAAACCTTTTTACTTAAATCTCGGTTCTAGTCATTCAATTCTTTATAAATATATATATATATATATTTTAACTTTGGGATATTGTATATTAGGGTTACCAAGTAATTTTATAAGCTTGGTTATTTACCTCCTAATCCCAAGTATGCAAACAATTAAGTTTGTGCCTGAAACATAGTTCAAGTCTAAAGATGGTACAACACCAGGGCAACTCATTGTAAAGGTGGGTAAAGGTCTGATCACTATTCTTAGTATTTTTCCATAATGTAAAGCACATCTCACTAAAAGATGTATACCACAATACATTATGGGTGGGGTCACTACCCAGACCAGTTTCAACCTTTTTTGAGGTCTCTTCAGTGAGTAGCTAGACCCTAAATACCAAGATTTTAGTAATACAGAGCCTTATCAACTTTACCTATAGAAGTTGCTGCAAATACCAAGTAATTTTATAACCAAGCTTATAAAATTACTTGGTAACCCTAATATACAATATCCCTAAGTTAAAAAATTTATTACATCTATATCTCCTCCAGAGATTCTGATTGAGAGTTTATTTTTCACTTGGTTAGACTATAATAAATTTAGTTTAATCCTTTATCCAAGTGTGAGCAAACAAAGTTTGCGCCTGAAAGTATCTTCAGGACTGGGGTAAGGTAGTGCAACACCAGGAAACTCGTTGCAAAGGTGGAGAAAGCTCTCTCATCACTCCTATCTCAGTATCTCCCATAATGCAAAGCACATCTCCTTGCGGATATGTGTAATGCTATGCATTAAGGAAAGGGCCACTACCCATACCGGTTTCGACCTTTATTGAGGTCTCGTCAGTGGGAGCCAGGCCCAGTAGTGGTGATACAAAGGCAGAAGCAATGAGAGGTCATCCTAACCTACAGGAGTTGCCAAAGGGTGTGCAACCTTATTATTAAATTACTCCAGATTCAGAGAAAGATATTGAGAGTTTATTTTTCACTTGGTTAGACTATAATAAGTTTAGTTTAATCCTTTATCCAAGTGTGAGCAAACAAAGTTTGCGCCTGAAAGTATCTTCAGGACTGGGGTAAGGTAGTGCCTTAATGCATATCATTACACATATGCGCAAGGAGATGTGCTTTGCATTATGGGAGATACTGAGATAGGAGTGATGAGAAAGCTTTCTCCACCTTTGCATCGAGTTGCCTGGTGTTGCACTACCTTACCCCAGTCCTGAAGATACTTTCAGGCGCAAACTTTGTTTGCTCTCACTTGGATAAAGGATTAAACTAAACTTATTAGAGATTCTGATTAAAAATAAAAACACCTTGCAGCAACTTCTATAGGTAAAGTTGATAAGGCTCTGTATTACTAAAACCTTGGTATTTAGATTATATTTTGCAGCTCGCATTGTAGTCTCGCATGATGGTTGTTGTTGCAAAGAATGTTTTTTGATTTCAGTGGTGATTAGTGAGTTTTAGATATTGTGAATCTGCTTTGTTTGTGAAATACAAGGTAAGACTTTGACTTTTGATACAATTTTCTGGCCTTAGCCTGTTCTTTTTGCCATTGTAAATATTTTATACCTATTCAAGAATGGAGAATGTAAACAATATCAAAGACACCATTCAACAGTTAAACAAAGATATGTCACTTGACATTCTCAAATTCCTCCTAAAGAAATTTGAAACAGATTATCCTGGTTGCTTGAATCTCTTCACTCAAGTAAATGACACTGAAGATGATGATTTGGACATTGAAGAGGACATTACACCTGTTCCACCTTCAAAGACTCCCCGACAGTTCAATTGTTCTCATGAAGAACATTGTAATAAAAGACGCAGAACATTGGAGGGTGGATTGGAAGTTGATGTAACAACTCAACAAAATCAGATCACCCAAGATAGAAAAGAAAAGGTCCCTCCAGTCATCCTTTGAGATAAAGACAAATGGACCTCAGTCTCAAGATCTCTAGGAGAACAAAATATCAATTTTTCCTGGGCAAGAAATACTGAAGAGGGTGTAAAGATTCACCCTACCACTGTCACTGATTATCGCTTGATGACGAAAATGCTTGACAACTCTAAATTGCCCTTCCACACATTTGCGCTAGCTAGCGAGAAGAACTTAAAAGTAGTTCTAAGAGGAGTGGCTGAGGGTATCACAACTGATGAGATCACAGCTGACCTCATCAATCAAGGATTGACTCCAACCAAAGTCAGTAGAATGTTGAGGTCAGATAAAACACCAATGCCACTGGTGTTGGTCGAAATCTCCAACACACAAAAAAGCATCTATGAAGTTACGGACATTTGTAAGCTTAAAATTACAACCGAACCTCTAAGGAAGAAGGCATCGGCAGGGCAGTGCCACAGATGCCAGAGGTTTGGGCATGCCCAAAAACTGTGCAGAGCTGCATATAGATGCCTAAAATGCAGTGAGGGTCACCAAACTAACTCCTGCACCAAACTCAGATCCACACCCGCTTGCTGTGCCAACTGAAGAGGACCAGATCCCTCTAATTACAGGGGTTGCCTTTTCCATCCAAAAAACTGTGGATCAACAAGAACTAACCACGTTCCTACAAGCACCGACACAACACACAACCAATCAGTTCGCCCTCCAGATCATAATACCTCACATTCAACAACACAAAAAGGCACTTGATCCTCATCCATGTCCAAATCATATGCGGAAGCGGTAAGAACCCAGACTTTTTCATCACAAGAGCGAACAACATCTAATCTCACATCAGCTTTAACCTCGTCACTTGCAACAATGCTGCATGAATTCAGCAAATCAAGCACCTCACCATCCTCCAGAAAAAGATTCTTCCTAGAAACCCAATCCATATTAACAGCTCTCTATAATGTTTAAAAAATTTAAACCAAATTCTCTCATGATAACAGCATGGAATGCCAATGGCTTAACAAATAAAATTCTTGAGCTGCAAGAATTTGCAAAAAGATACAATCCAGACATAATCTTGATCAGTGAATCCCACCTCAGATCATCAAACAATCCAAAACTAAGAGGCTATATTTTATACAGGACAGACAAACTTAACTCTAGTGGAGGAGGCACAGCTATTTTTATCAAAAATTATTTAAGCCGCAACGCACTGACTAACCCCCAAACTCTAAACCTTGAGGTGACGGGTGTGGAGGTGCACACTAATAACGCAGGCAAACTCAAAATCTACGCAGCATACAACCCTCCCAGTATTCCACTATTGACAGCAGACTTAGACTCCATCCTCGGCTCCACGGATTCCATAATTATAGCAGGAGACCTAAACTCCAAACACACGGCCTGGTTCAGTTTGTCAATCAACTCCAAAGGCCGTACCTTATTCAACTATACATTACTCAACTCATCAATAGTAGCTGGACCCACTGAGCCCACACACTACAGCCCATCAGGAAGTTCTGATGTATTAGACATAGTTATCCTCAGAAACATCAAATATCAATACCAACTGGAGACAGTAGAAGAGCTTAACTCAGATCATAATCCCATCCTACTCAGGTTAGGACTTCAAGATCAGCTCTCTCCCCATCATTCTTTCATACCATGGGACAAGCTCTCTAAGATTCTCCCAGTCCACATTAGTCTGCACCCTGTCATTCGTAAAAAAGAAGAAATAGATCAAGCTGTAAACAATTTAACTAGGCAAATCAACTCAGCAATAGCATCAGTCACTCAAACCACTCTCTTCCACGCTTCCTAACTGGATCCCAGAAGAGATAATGGACCTGATCAGGGCCAAAAATAAGGCCAGGAAGTGATATCACACTACTAAAGCCCCGCAGGACAAAGCAACCTTAAACACTTTGAACAGACAGGTTCGAGAAGCCCTCCAGATCCACAGGAATTCCAAATGGGAAACCAAACTCAAAGAAATCAACCCAGAAGATAACTCCATGTGGAAGTTTGTAAAATCTCTTCGTACCAAAAGACAACCACTTCCCCCTTTAAAGACCAATCTTGGAATTGCACACACAGATGAAGAAAAAGTAGAAGCCCCTAATTGACAATCTGGAAAATCAATGCAGCCCATCTTATGCAAATTTAAATGTCAATCTTATTTACAAAGTTCATCATAAAGTTAGAAATGCACTAAGTCGGCCTAAGGATGATTCAGAAACCATCACCCCCACATCACCAACAGAAATAATAAATATCATTTCCCATCTGAAGAATAAAAAGAACCCCGGCCCTGACGGCATTACCAATAGAATAATAAAGCTACTCCCACGGAAAGCCATAATTCATCTAGTTAATATTACTAATTCCATTTTAAGATTCCAGTACTTTCCCACAGATTGGAAAATTGCAGACATTATACCTCTGAAAAAGCCTGGCAATAACCCACAACTTCCCCAAAGCTACAGGCCCATCAGTCTTCTTTCCTGTCTTGGCAAAGTAATAGAAAAGGTCATCCTATCAAGACTACAATCAGCAGTGGACCAACAGAAAATAATCCCAAATGAGCAATTTGGGTTTCGCAAATCTCACAACATGGTGCAACAAATTCACCGACTAACAAAACATATCACTCATGGTTTTAACTGGCACCTTCACACTGCTGCTGTGTTTTTGGATGTTGCCAAGGCCTTTGATAAGGTCTGGCATCAAGGCCTTATCTTCAAACTAATTGAAAACAATATCCCAATTAAACTAGTGAAACTCAAATATTCATATATCAATGAAAGATACATGCAAGTAAAACTCGACGGAATTGTTTCTTCAAGGCACAAAATTCTGGCGGGAGTACCTCAGGCCTCAATACTTTTTACAACTTACATGGCAGATATTCCTCTCAATCGAAGAACAACTACTACGGCCCTTTATGCCAACGACACTGCTATTCTAGCTAGATCACTCAGCCCTTGCCTAGCAATCACTAGACTCCAAGGAAGTATCAATGAGCTAGCAAACTGGTTCACCAACTGGAGGATTCTGGAGGATTCAAGTGAAACCCCTCAAAAGCTCAGCCATAATGTTTTCAAGATGAAAAATCTGCGACAAAGAAGACATCCTGCTCTCTGGTCAAAAGATCCCATGGCAATCAGAGACCAAATATCTTGGGGTATTAATGGATAAGAAACTCCTTTTCAACAAACACATCAATCTCATTTGCTCCAAATCTTCCAAAGTCATAGCTCAGCTCTGCCCATTGATCAACCGTATTGAGAGGAATATCTGCCATGTAAGTTGTAAAAAGTATTGAGGCCTGAGGTACTCCCGCCAGAATTTTGTGCCTTGAAGAAACAATTCCGTCGAGTTTTACTTGCATGTATCTTTCATTGATATATGAATATTTGAGTTTCACTAGTTTAATTGGGATATTGTTTTCAATTAGTTTGAAGATAAGGCCTTGAGAACCTACATAATAAATTGCTTCTTTACTGAATGGTAATACGTCCAGTCATTACCTACACCTCACCAGCATGGAGTCACACTTCAAGATCAAACATTTCAAAATTACAGAGAATCCAAAATAAATGCCTTAGGATGATCCTGGATGCACCGTGGTTCGTCAGAAATTCACAGATTCACCGAGAAACCGGCACTCCATACATCTCCTCCCATCTTCGTGATCTTGCAGAAAAATTCTTCATGAAGTCAAGTTCACATTCAAACCCACTAATAGCACAAGCTGTCAATTACAACGAGACTGATTACTACAAACACAAAAGACCGAAGGCTGTTCTTCTCTCAACCGATCATAGCTAACACAACTGCCCTCAGAGGGCGAGCTTAATTGCTCACAAATCTCCCACTCCCAAACAACTCTCATTACAGATAAAGGGGAATATGAAAAGCACTAGTGCTTCACCCATCCTGTCAGTAATGTTATTGGTATTGGTAACCTTGGTATTTAGAGTCTAGCTACTCACTGAGGAGACCACAAAAAAGGTTGAAACCGGGCTGGGTAGTGACTCCACCCATAATGTATTGCGGTGAGATGTGCTTTACATTATGGAAAAATACTAAGAATAGTGATCAGAGCTTTACCCACCTTTACAATGAGTTGCCCTGGTTTTGTACCATCTTTAGACTTAAACTATGTTTCAGGTACAAACTTAATTGTTTTCATACTTGGGATTAGGAGTTAAATAACCAAGCTTATAAAATTACTTGGTAACCCTAATATATATATACAGAGTGTTCGGGATAAATTTGACATATTTATAATTAATTATATTTTTCCGTAAGTTACATGTATTAACACACACTTCTCTTCATTTAAAAGTTTGGACCCTTCTTCATTCATATACAAGATGTCAGAAAGGATGGATAGCTGGAACCCACCTGAATCATGGAAGAGAATAACTTGTATCATGATGATTCGTGCCCGCCATCAAAATAAGGATATTACGACTGCTGCCCAATGCTCCCTGAATACAGTAAAAACAATCAGGCATGAACTAGAGACTTGCAATGGTGACTACGAGGATGTAGCAAGAAGAAAGATCCCTAGCAGACGATCTGATTACGTTCGTACAGCAGAATTCCTCGCAAATCTGCAGGAACAGGTGTTGAAGAACCCTGGCATTGGAATTCGGGCTTTGTTCGTGGAGTTGCTAACTGTAGTCAAGCCCTGGATAACAAGGGTAGCCAATGGTAGGCCGTATGTATGGCAGCAGGATTCGGCCCCTTGCCACACCTCTGGGAAAAGTCAAAAATGGTTGTCTGAAAATTTCTACGACTTCACCAGTCCAAATGTTTGGCCTCCAAACTCCCCAGACCTTAACCCCATGGATTATTTTGTATGGGGCGCAGTTGAAAAAGACACCAATCGCACTTCCAGTAATACAAAAGCCCAGTTAATGGATAAAATTAAAACAGTTTTTGCGGCCCTTCCCAGGGAGACTGTAGCATCAGCTTGTTCGAGGTTCCGAAGCAGAATTGAAGCTGTGATCGATGCTAATGGTGGTTATTTTGAGTAAATCTTGTTGATAGTATTGTAATTAACTCTGCCTGTAATGTTTTTTTGTCAATTCATTAAATTTAATAGATACAAAGAAGATTTTCTTTTTCCTTACGAAACTGTCAAATTTATCCCGAACACCCTGTATATGTTAAAATTACCAAGCTATTTTAAACCTGGTTTTACTCCATTTCCCAAGTAAGCAAACAGACAAACAAGTCAAGTTTGCGCCTGCAAGTGATGCAAGTCCAGCTGATCCTACAGGTAGTGCAAGACCAAGACCATAAAATACTTTCTACACACACACACACACACACACATATATATATATATATATATATATATATATGATTTATTCTTGATTTATTCTAATTTCTTCCACTTATTGTTGGTTGTGTGTTTATGTGTTTGTTATTATAATTTTTTCCTTATATTGCTGATGTCTCCGTGACCGACACAATAAAAAATGGAGATTCATATGTGTTTCCATTTTTGAAACATCCTCACACCATACTATGACGTCTATAATTCTTTCTCGTCGTTATTGAGTAATACTAATAGCCAGTCAGTTGTTGGTACAAATGCATGCCGATCATTCTGTATACTCTAATCCTAGTGAATTTTTTTGGCTTCGTTGTCCATAATGTATTGGTGTTATAAAATAAGGAACAATTATGAAATTTCTACTAAAAAGGGAGTTAGTCAGAGACGTACCATTTCATCTAAATTATATACTGCAGACCTGGAGGAAATGTTTAAAAACATGAAATGGAAAAATGCAGGAATTATGGAAAATAGGAAGGAAAGAGGACTAAATCAAATACTATTCGCTGGTGACATTGTCCTTTTAGAAAACTATCGAAAGAAATTCAACAGATAATAAATGAATTGAATATAGAAAGTTAAAGGAATGAATTAAATATAAACAAAGACAAAACAAAAATAATGTATAATAAATACATCACCATATTGCCGATACAAAGGGAACAACATCAGGAAATCGATATAGTGGCCTCCTATGTTTACTTAGGACAAAATAGTACAGGGAGACTATGAAGAAGAAATTATGTAGAATTCAACTTAGTTGGATATCCTTTAGAAAGCGCTGTGAAGAACTCTAAGGAAACATTCCAATATGCCTTAAAAGAAAAATGTTTGACACTTGTATACTTCCTGTCATGACATGTTGAGTCAATCGTTGCCTTCGACTAAAAATATGGCCTGAGACAAGGCTGAGAGACATTATATAAGCCATATCCAAATGACAATGGACAGTCATATTGTTGACTATAGGATGACCAAAGAGAGAGGGACGGTGAGAGGATTAGATTAAAGATATGGATGGATTTCATATTTCATAGGACTTTGAGGGACGCCTTCATCCCGCAGTGGACAGAAAATGGCTGATGATGATGATGATGAACGATTTTATGTCATGTCCAGTTATCAGAAGTAGGAAAGCCTTATTTTTTGCATAAAATATCAATAAATTTTCTTACTTTCGTAATCATGCGGGTTATATTCAATCAGTTTGAGCAATTGTGCAGCAGGCTTTGTTGTGATGATTACTAATGTTTGAAATTTGGCTTGTTTCAGTTTGTAACATCTGTTCTTGAGCAGTTAGAATATATATATATATATATATATATATATATATATATATTGAAGTCTTGGTATTGTCAATTATTTTTTAAATTTCTCCCTAATATTGTTTTATTGATAATTATTTTAATTCTAGCAACTCAGATTTTTCATGCGGTAAAGTCAAGAAAATTGAGCGTAAAACCTACGCTATTGAAGACAAAATATTGTGGTATGGTTTGGGTTATATGATGGCGGCATTTCTTCTCTCTCTCTCTCTCTCTCTCTCTCTCTCTCTCGCTTCACTGGATGCCGTTTAAATTAATAACAAACAAGAATCGGTCAGCTATCTGGGATTTGCTACTGGTGAGATTTAACTGCCCACTCAGTTTCAAAATCTTAAATAAGGCTAAATCGCCCTCGCCTTCTCTCTATAAGGGAATAAAATGCGTTGACTGCTTTAATTATTCACCAGTTTATTGTAATCGTATTTATTTCCTCTTTTTCTCAGATGTGGTGTGGAGTATTTGTTCACTGCAATTGTGAATGTATTTTTTTTAATCGAAGTCGTTCTTCATCAGTTTCTCTTACTTGCGATAGACCCTGCTTGCATATTATTTTTAAGAGATGCAGTCGATCAATTTCACATTGTGGATGTAATATTCCATGATGCATATCCATTAATGTTTTTCAATCCAGTTAGTTCAGGTTTCCTTTTGTTCAATCTATTATTCATGCTGTGTATTGGATCACTGTAATACACTATCTACCAATAATTTTCCGGACACCACTGTTATCTGAGGTTATGGAACATTCCAAGTTTGTTAACATAAAAACCAGTGTACAGATAGCAGGAAGCAGTATTTCATGTAGCAGTTAAATACGGGTGGTAGGCAACATGAAGTAAACTCAGTGACTTCGAGAGAGGTGTCATCATGGGCTGTCACATTGGTGGCATGTCTACACTTGCCTTGCCGATTTCTAGCATCAGTAGTGCAGGAAAACAGCCAGGGCGGTCGCCGAAAATGACTATGTTAAAATGGGTGGCACACAAAAACAGGCTACAATCGGCACAGAATATTACAAAAAGAAATCTTACTGGGTTCCCACTGAAGAACAGTAGCACACAGGTCGAACATCACAACATACAACGAACAAGGCAGCTCGTCTGGTCTGGTGCATAGAGAGTGTGAACTGAACAAGTGACCAGTGGAAAACTGTACTCTGAAGCGACGAATCAAGGCTCACTTGTTTCCAGTCTGGTGGCAGCCTGATGAACAGTTGTTATCATAATGTGTTGTACCCACATTAAAGTTTGGTGGTGGAGGAGTAATCATATGGAGTGTATTCAGCTGGTCTGGAGTGGGACCACTGGTCGTTTTCCGTGGTTCCATGAAGGCATATGAGTACCTT
Source organism: Typopeltis vanoorti (assembly GCF_054136105.1). Classification (NCBI taxonomy): domain Eukaryota; kingdom Metazoa; phylum Arthropoda; class Arachnida; order Uropygi; family Thelyphonidae; genus Typopeltis; species Typopeltis vanoorti. The sequence goes on along the minus strand of NC_143572.1, from coordinate 38,966,508 downwards.
GACATTCTGGATAATCAGGTGCTGCCTACACTGACATCTTTAAGGAATAGACCCATGTTACTATCAAGACGACAATTCCCGATTCCACAAAGCTGCAGCTGTTATGGAATGGTATGAAGAGATCAGTGTTAAACGACTGCCTTGGCCTACACAGAGTCCTGACCTCAAACCCATCGAACACCAGCGAGACCAATTGGAACGGTGATTGAGGGTTCAGAATAGCATGTCCTCGATATGTCGCTTAACTCAGTGCTGCTTTTATATAGGAATGGAGACAAATTCCACCGAATGTCTGCCGCACATTGGTGGAAAGCTTCCCTTAAATGATTCAGGAGGTGATCAAAGCCAATGGTGGGCATACCCGATATTTAGGTTCGCCTGCTGGTATGAATTGAATATTTTTAAACTGGCAGGACAATTACTGGTAGATAGTGTAGCTCAAAATGAAATCACTGACGGTATTGTTCAATCTGTTTAGTTTTATTCTCAGAATATTCCCAACTCTTTTGGCTCATCCAACTATTTCTCTTTGTTTAACTCTTAAGTAGGGAATATCTTGGCTTCGGATATATCTTGGCATTTACCATTCTTTAGTTGAAATTGCTTATTTATTTCCAAGGTCAAAATTAAAATTGCCAGCATTACTTTTTTCTCGTTTAATAGGAAAAAAAAGTACTATTAATTGTACGTCATTCTGACGGCTTTACTGAAAATTCGAACCACTTACAGCAATTAGTATCTTTTGCCGTATTTTTCATATAATTTGAATCCATCCATTTAGGAATTTTTAGGATTCTAAGGAATTTCATATTCAAGTTGGGTTTTCTGCAAAATTACAGAAAAGGTTATGAAGGAACTGTTGGAACGTAATGGAGACAAAGATTCATCTTGAAAATTCACCGTCTAATCATTTCAGAATTGTTAATATTGTATTATTAAAGTCGTTTCCATTATTTCATGTCAGCAGTGAAAATGAACATATATTTTTTTAATTCCGATTATATCTAATGATTTTAGGATCCAAGAATGTAGGAAAGATTGAAATGCTTTTTTCTCATTTTTCCATTACATTTTTGATGTTTTAGTGCTTTTTCCCAGTCGTGTTTTTTTTTTTTTTTTTTTTGAGTGTTTCTATCTTCTATCCCAAACATTGATTTAATTATTTTTGACATTTTGCATTTGTTCTTCTTTCATTTCTGGTTCTATTTGCTTTTCTGTAAAGAAGTTTTATTATGTTCAACAAGATTTTGCAGATTGACTTAAAAATTTCAAGTGTTTCTGCTCTTGCTGGTGTTTAATTTCTTGCATTTGTATTTTCCCGTAGAGATTGAAAATAGTGAAGTTGCTGAAGTCAAAATTGAAATTCTTGTATATCTGTTGATTCTTGATTCATATCTTTTAATTTTGTCTGTAATTTCAACATTTCATTGCTTTCCATCGTCAACAATTTCAGCAGTTATTTTTGTTTAATTTGCAAGCTTACAATTTATAAGTACTTACACACTTCTTTTTGATGCTATTTAATTTCCATCTGTCCGTTAAGTATTTTTAAGTTGTTAAGAGCAGCACGTATTTTGCTGATTCTTCGTTCCAACCAACCGAATATTCTGTAAAGCTGATTTTTTCATCTTCGAATTTTGATTTTCATTGTAATGATATAGGCCTGCTGCATAAGAGCTAATTTGTTTCCTGTAAATTTTCAGTTGTGATTAATTCTGTTGCTAAATTCCTATCTCAGCAACTGTCTTAGTCTATCTTCATGTAGGCTTTTTTTTTGCAGATTATTCTTTCATTGTCGGAGTTCAAATGTTCTGTATGGAAGACTTCAGTTTATACTGCATTTCAGTCAACACAGTCTAGGTTTAATTAATTAATTAGCGTGTGAGGATACAGCGGCCGTGACTACCATATGGGTAGTACTGCACCAACTTATGAAACCAACATGAAGCTATAGGTTATAATGTATTTTTCTGTCTGTCGATTTGGGTGTGTTCTCTTGGCCAGTTTCCCTGTTCTGAGGGACGAAAAACCCGACTTTCCGAGAAAAAGTTTTTTACTGCCGTATGAGACTGGATAACTCACCTTTAATCAAAAGAGACCAGATAAATGTTCCTGACATCATGGATGGGAATCGAATTCAGGTCTTTCCGACCAAAGGGCTTTGTCTATACCTACTGAGCTACGGAAGCGCTACAGTCCGGGATGTGTAGTCAGCTTGATTATCATTGATTTGAATTTCGAAGTAGCATCCGATAATCTGTTGTCACTGGAGTATCAAGTTCGTTGAAGATAATAAAGTACTTATGGTCCATAAATCTTTGTTCTGTTACTGTAGATTAAGATTCTTAAAATATTTGTTTAGAAAATATGTGCATTTGCTTTCCAAAACCAATTTTTTATGGTTTTAATTATATAAAATCATTTCATGCCTGCTTTTTTACAGTCCCTTTTTCTTTGGTTTTTCGATTTTCCATTCGATTTTCAACTTCTTTGCACTGGTTGCTCAGCAGAGAGATTTGTGTCCTATAGCCCACTCACCACCTGATGCCCAGGAGCATCAACATCTGATGCAATCATTGATGACCCAGGTTCTTTCTTACTTTTCATAATTAACATGGGTGTGGAACATTGTAGTGTACCTTCTCAGTCAAGGCTTGTCTGATAAAAAAAAATCAGCTAATGCCTTTTTATTCCCATATAGGGAGTAGGCGAGGCCGTTTTTTTCAGTAGTCTATCTGGCAGTTATACTACCACCAGCATATTGAATCATGGAGGCCTTTCTCTCTACCAAGACAAGACCTGATTCCTTCTAAGATATTGCTGTTATTATTAGAAAGGATGCCAGTCAGGCCTGTCAGTTGCGTTTGCATCCAGAACGCTAGTTCGATTCTCGTCGCCGAATAGAGGGACTTTTACTGTCTTTCTTCAACCGCCGGTTCTCAAGATAGACGATCTTGATGAGGAAGAAGCCGATTTTTAACCGGGAACTCAGTTTTTCGACTCGTAAATTCAATAAAAATCGATCGTAGATTCCATAATATTCCAGACAATAAAATATTGTGTTATGTACCACGAGACAGCGGCACTTGTTTGCCATTTCATCACGATGTTGCTTAAAATTAGTGTTAAAATTAAAATCTGATTGGCTGCGTGAAGAATGAAATGTCAGCTCAGTTTCGAAAAACTAGATAAGGTTAAAACGGACTCGCGTTCTCCATATATGCTAATTGTAAAAGGTGTTGTTTTTTTGTTAACTAATTTATTTTTGAACTTCGCGAGGAGATCGAAGGGACGTTGGTTAATCATTCACCTATACCTTCACAAAAATTATCACCCATCTCAGCAATTGTCACAACTAAAATCACAGAGCACCCATAAATGGATCAAATAGAACAACTATTTTAACACACTTTGAGCAACTAGACCCTATACTTCAGAAACTTATGAACATGATTTTAAACAGTGTTATCTCTCCACAACTAAGACAGCGATAATGAAACCTATATATAGAATAAACTATAGTACATTTTACAGCGCAGACCCATAGCTAACCTGCAGGGAATCTCTAAAATTCTTGAATCCCTCCCCCTACAAACACACACACTGCGGATCTACTTAAAGAAATACAACATTACAAGGAATACAACAAAATCAGTACGGCTTCCAAGAACTGAAATCACCGCGTTATATTTCTATTACTGAAGAGTGATAGCCTGCATATGTGTGAACAATGCAACATGCACTTCACTATCAGGGTGACAGGCCAGCAAAAAATATTTCGTGCTCTGCAGGAAAAAGGTACTAAATCTGAAAAAGAAGTACCAAATTTTATTTGCATTCATTTCACGCTATTTAAGGCATTTTACGATATCATTATCTTATTATCATAGATGAACTCAATGTAAAACCGCTAAATTAATTCCTGTATGACAAATATGAAAAGGAAAAAAAGTCAAAACTCACCTCACTCTAGTCATCTATGAATCCAATTACTGCAGTTGTCAATCATCATAACAGAAGTCCGAAATGTAACTCTAGAACTCAACATGTGTATTAATTTCTCCTGTATAACTTTTATTCTCATTTTAGTGTTTAAAATAATGTAACATTAATTTTCGGTTATTTAATATGCTATTTACATATATGGAGGGGTTCCCAATCACACAAAAAACACAGGAAGTAATTATTCATTATTTTTTATCAGATTTTGCTAAATTACTTAAAAAATCGAAATATATTTCAATTTTTCTTTTGTCAAAAGGAGTCCATTCATAAAGGGAGTTGTAGTTGACTTCTTTTATTATTATTATTATTATTATTATTATTATTATTATTATTATTATTATTATTATTATTATTATTATTATTATTATTATTATTGTTATGAGCGACTCCAAGGAGTTCTTAGACTCATCGAGAGGGGCCCTAAACATCATGTCCATCACAACTATTCGACTTTCACACAGTATCTAACATACTTCGCCTTGAACTCATTCACTGTCATAGCACCCACCACAGACTGTAGCAGCTTATTCCACTCATTCACCACTCTAAAAGTAAAAAAAAACCATCTCTCTAACACCCATCTCTCTAACACTCCAAGAGTAAGCTAAGCAAACTCTTGCCTAGCTTACAATGATGTCCTCCTAGTCCTCACACCACCAGTTCTGTTCTCAAAAATATCCTCTGAATTAATCCTATAGATACCCTTCAACAATTTAAATTTCAAACATATCTCCCCTTTTCTGTCTAGCGACCAACTTCTGCAACCCACAAGTCTTCAACCTGTTCTCATTAGGTTCATTACATAGACCTACTATCATCTTGGTCACTCGCCTCTGGATTCTCTCAACCTCCTCCCTATCAAGAAGAAAGCTAGGTGACCATAATCAAGATGGAGTCTTATCAAGGCTCGATACAGAGGAACAATAACTTGCTTATCTCTGCTCGTCAAAGTATTCTTCAGCATCCAAGTGATTTGATGAGCTAATTTAGCCACTTTTGCGATGCGCCCTCTAATCTTCAACTCCCTGTCCACCAACACTCCCAAGTCCCTGGCCTCATCAATCTCCTGGAGTACGGTTCCACCAATATGATATATTGCTGCTAATGTTTTCACCCCAAAATGCATAACCTTATATTTCCACATTAAATTGACATCCATTCTACTTAGCCCATACCTCCAATCTATCCAAATAATCCTGCAAAAGTTTGACATCTTCTGCATTCACTATTGCCCTACCCAACTTAGCATCATCAGCAAACAAATGAGCCGTTCCTCTCAGATCCTTCCCTATATCGTTAATGAACAAATTTAACAGCAGTGGTCCAAAACCAACCCTGTGGCACACCACTAGTCACTTGCCATCTTTTGCTCTCTTCTCCTGAGTAAACTACTCTGGTATCTCTCCATCAACCACCCTCCTATCCATCTCACCAACCCTATATCCATTCCCATATATTGCAGTTTACCGATTAGACTTCCATGTGGTATCCTGTCAAAGCCCTTAGCCAGGTCCAGCAGAATCACTGTAAACCCATTATCCTTATCCAGTTCAGCCGCCACTATGTTATAAAACCTGAGCAAGTTACTGAGGCATGATCTACCCTTCACAAACCATGCTGTCCCCCATGCCATATCTCATTTTCATCAATCCATTCCTGTTATTTTACCTTTGACTACTTTCTCCAAGACCTTAATAACGACTCCTGATGTGCTGATCAGTCGGTCGGTAATTTGCAACAGTAGTCTTGGATCCTCCTTTATGCAGTGGAACTATTTTCCCCTCTTTCCACCCCTAACCAGACTAAACCAGACCCGAGACTCAGATTAAACAATAAGGTCAAAGGCACTGACAATTCTTTAGCCGCTTCACATACGACACAAGCTGGTATACCCAATCCCACAGCTGTATTGACATTGAGGGTTTGTAATAGACTATTCACCTCCACTTCATTCACCACAATTCCCATAAAAACTGATGGTTCCTTCATTCCTTCAACGTCACCACCTGGATGATATACTCTTGCAAAGTGCTCAGTCAATAATTCCACTATATCGACTGATTCAGTGACATCCCTACCATCGGCGTTCCGTAAAATCATTCTGCCATGTACAGTTTTTCAATGTAAAACCGCTAAATTAATTTCTATATGACAAATATGAAAAGAAAAAAAAGTCAAAACTCACCAAACTCACAATTTTATTCTTATTTATTGTCACTGCTTAAAATACTCTTTCAGTTGCTGCTGATGAATGAGGATGGCACAGTACAGCTTTGTGGTTAAATTAGGAAACATTTGTTTTCCTAGAGTATTTTTCATTTCAAAAACTTTATTCCATAAAAGCATGAATTTTTGACATTTTTTCATTGCCTCTACAGTCTTCAATAGTTGCCATTTTCTATCAAGCTCTTCATAATTATTTTCTTCAATAACATTAGGAAAATTTAAAGCAAGTCACATTATACTGTAAAAACAGTCTGTATATATACATATGAGTACACAAACAGTCGTTTATGTACTTCATTAACTGATGCACCGCACTTTTTCCCTGTAATTTAGAAGGTTTTCTTGCCGCTTGTCCATGTTTAAAAGGAAAATCTAATTAATAATATTGTTGATGAAGAACTGAACAAGTTTTTGTTAATATAATTAATAAGAAGAACACTGGACTTCATACCCACTGTATTGAAGACACCTACTTCAAATCGAACTGCGAGCAATGAATTGAAATTCGTACAGCCAGTACCGTCGACAGGGTATAGCATAGAGGTAGCCTGCTTCACGGCGCAGCTTAATAAGGGCATTCGTTCAGCCATATTGAAGTAGGAGCCGTCGCTGCGTTTTCAGTTATTGTAAGCTTAGAAAGTCCGTTTTCCGAGCTTAAACTGATTAAAAATTATTTGCGGACAGCAATCACCCAAGAAAGATTGGTTGGTCTAGCAACTATATCGATAAAGGAGGACATAGCATATAATTTAAATTTAGAAGACCTTATAAACAGTTTTATTATGCGATAGAGCAAACTTTAAATTAATATTATTATATAATCGTTTTTCATTAATGTTTCTCTTGTAATAAAAACAAAATAACAATTGGAGATTTTCTTATATTTTTGTCTTATAATCCATCAGTGGCGATATTTAATTGTTTGCCTCAGGGCGCGATCTAATCTGCGACAGTCCTGAGTACAGCATCAATTATATATCATTGTTGAAGTTTGAAATATGAGGCAAAATGTTTACATAATGGGGTCCAAATTACTCTATGCATCATTAAAAGGTGGTTATTCATATTAAAATACTGTATTTAATTTTCCCGCTTGTTGTAATTGTTGTAATTATCTTATAACGCGTGAGAAGTGTTTGAATAGCGAAGAATATATTTTTTTCGCTATGTTCGCATTCTTCGAATGCCAGACGGATTGCGTAAGTATGGGATCGGTGGGGGGGGGGAGAAGGTTATCGTACAGGAGGAGTAAATAAAGAAAAATCGTGATTCTTGTGTCACTGAATGGGACATATGGCGAGGTGGGAGAAGAAAAAAAATATTAAACTAATATGTCTAACTCTGATGTTATTATTATTATTCGGAAAGAAGAAAGTACTAGTGGTGATCACACTGCTCACCATATGTCGTGTTCTGGTGGAATGCCAGCGGTTCACTTGAAAAAAGGAATGCATTTTTTTATACTCTGTTTAAGCCATACCAGACTGAGACAAATTGCATGAAATTTCAATTAAAAATATAATTAAATTATTTTAGCTCACTTGAATATAAATTCTACTTTATGTCTACGGGAGCCTGTGTAGCTCAGTGGTTGTAGCGTTTGCATACCACCACGCTTGGCCGCACGAAGGAAGACTTGGTTTCGAGTCTAGTCGGCGACTAGAGGAAATTTTTCTAAGCCTTTTTTCGACTGGTTCCCGAGTTAGTCGATCTCTGGCACGGGCAAGCAGGTTTTTCCTCCCGGAAACTCGGTTTTTCGTCCTGTAAACTCAAGAAAATCGACCGTAGAACCCACATTATTTCAGACATTAAATATATTGTGTTAGGGTTAGGGACCACGAGATGGCGGCACATTTGAGCCGTCTCTCTTCACTGCGCTCCGCTTAATTAGTGATAGCCTTGGGCCATCTGTTTCTGATTGGGTACCAGTGGAGATTGAACTGCCCACTCAGTCGCCAAAAGTTAGGGCTAAATGGCCTCGCGTACTCCTGTATACGGGAATAAAAAGGCGTTAGCTGATTTTTTTTTTTTTATGGGATGATCTTAGTGGAAAAATTAAATAATTTTGAATAATACCTTTGGATGATAAGTCTCTGTTTTGACACTGGCCATTCGTATCCAGAAGTGATACTGTGTTAAATTAGGAGTATTCAGATGGAGTACAGTAGCTGACAGTCATGAAGTAAGTGATCGACAGTGTTTTTAAGGCACGGACAACAAATGCATGATGGCGATTCGAGAATATGGAATCTGTGTGGGTAGTGTCTTAATTTTCCGTGTTCTGTGAGTAGCATGGTTAAATCTGGAGAGATGGCATGCTGAAGTCTGCTTCTGATACTTGACAAGAATTCTCTTGTTGTTGATCCGTTTTTAGATATTTTCCATTCTTCTTCCCACAAGTTTAAGGTTATTTCTTCTGCAAATGTTTTATATAGCTGCTTCTTTGCCAGCTGATCTGCTGTCTCTTTTCCTGCTATCTAACGTATGCTACTTCACCTGGCAGAACTTGATTTCCCATCCCACTATAGTGAGATTCCAAAACGGATTTCTTATGTGCTTTCTTAACGCTATATAGTTGTTCTGTAGTTTTATGCCATCTAAAGTGCTTCTACTGTCACTGTAAATTGTTGCTGTCGTTTGATGAAATATGTTGAATTCTGATTCACGGAGTCAGAACTCAACACATGTAAGTGAATCAATTATTGCAAATTGATCCGCTTGGTTGTTAGAACAGTGCGGATGCAGTCTAGAACAGTGATTTTGTATAATAGACTGTCTGTAATATGTAATGAAAGAACAACTGATATTTCCTCCGGTTTTGCTTTCATCAGTGGATATATGGAAATCGTCACTTTTACAGCTTTCTTCTTAATATATGTTCTCTTTGCTGGGTGCGGCCACTTACTGTATGATGCAGACGTTCATAACAATTTGGATCAATGTTGGAATTTTCGTTATGTCTTCCGGAAATTACGTCATATATAAGAGAGAATTCTTGTATTTTCAGGCAGTTAGACACGTAATAACACAAGCTACCTCGAAAGATATTTCCCCGTATCCTTTAATTTTTTTATGGATATAAGGTGTTAAAATGTTTTGAACTTTTGTTAGTATTTCTTAAATTTTAGTGCATCTTTCCAAGCAGGTGCAGCATAAGATATCAATCGTAGTATAGCTCTAGTATATATTGTTTTCAGCACTCGTTGGCCTAATCCCTTTATTTGTCTGACGTAGCTAGAAGTTTTTTTTTGTTTCAGAAGCATATGAGATGTGCTTGTTATACATTATTATTATTATTAAGGCCTCCATGGAGTCAAGAGATTCATTGTGGGAGGAACTTCCTAGGAAACACAAAGTATATCATACCACTCATTGACCGTTCTTGCTCTCACCACTCTATCAGGCAATGCATTCCATAGTTCATCCACCCTCCACGCAAAGAAACTACTCCTCACCCTCTTACTCACAGCTTCCTTTTGTAACTTTCAGGGATGGCCTCTTGTCATCGCTCCTTCCCGTTATTCCCAAGAGAAATAACTCCCCACTGTCAACCCTGTAACTGCCTGTCAATAGTTTAAAAGTCTAGATCATATGACTACCCCTTTTTCTATCCTCTAAAGTCTGCAGTCTACATTTCCTCAACCAATCCTCATTACTAACATTGTACAGTCCTGAAACCATCTTTGTTATCGGCCTTTGTACCCTTTCCACAGTTAATTTATCCCCTTCAAATCCTCGGGACTAAATCTGAGAACAGTAGTCTAAGTGTGGTCTGATCAAGGTCTTACGCAATGGAATGACACGCTTTTATCTCTGCAGGTCAGTGTCCTCATTATTGCAGCAATTCTCTGTGTTACCTTCACCACCTTTGCAATATGTCCCCTAAATTTCAGGTCCCTATCAATCACCCCCCCAGATCTCTTCTCCCCCCACTTCCTCCAGTATAGCTCCTCCAGTAGAGTATGCAGCGTCCCATCGATGTGTCCCAAACTTCAAGACCTTACATTTTGCTGCATTAAACTGAGACCCCCCCCATTCACTTGTCCATCCTCTTCTACTTCTTCTTCTGCAGCTTCTCCCACTTAAGTGGGGTCACTGTTTGTTATGACTCTCCTCCCCACCTTCCTGTCTTGGGCTGTCACCACATCCAAGTTCTTCATCTTCAAGTCCTCTTCTACCAGCTCCCTCCATCTCTTCTTTGGCCACCCACGCTTCCGCCTTCCTTGCACATCCATCTGCATGACCCTTCTTCCCACATATTCGTCCTCCCTCCTCATCACATGACCAAACCATCTCAACCTTGCCTCCTGTATTTTCGCTCCTAAGTTCGTAACTTTCACTGTTCCCCTGACATAGTCATTTCTCAGATGATCCTTTCTGGTCACACCGCACATCCACCTAAGCATTTTCATCTCTGCTATTTCCATCCTGCTGATGTTATTTTTCCTCAGGGCCACAGTTTCTATAGCGTATGTCATAGCTGGCCTCACTACTGTCCTATAAATTTTGCCTTTCAGATTGATCGGCACCCTCTTATCGCATAACACTCCAGCCATCTCCCTCCAGTTCCTCCAACCCGCTTGTATTCTGCATCCCACTTCCTTCTCAGCTCCTCCATCTTCTTCCACTGTTGAACCTAAGTATCTAACGTCTCTCACCTTCCTGATGACATTTCCTTCCAGCTCCAGATCTATCTCCTGGCCGCCGCCGCCCACTGCGCAACACATATACTCTGTCTAACTTCTGCTCAGTCTCATACCTCTCTCTTCCAGTACTTTTCTCCATCTTTCCAGTTTAGTTTCCGCTTCTTCTCTTGAATCTACACACAGCAAGATGTCATCTGCATATAACATTGTCCAAGGTGCATCTTCTCTCACCTCCTCTGTTACCACCTCCATCACAATATTAAACAGAAACGGACTTAATGCTGACCCTTGATGCAAGCCAACTGTTACTTGAAAACTTTCTGTCTGTCCCAAACAGGTCCGAACACTTGTCTTCACATTTCTGTACATTTCCCGCACCAAATTGACATATTTCTACAGCACCTTCTTCTCCCTCAGACACCTCCAGACTTCTTGCCTTGGCACTCTATCGTATGCTTTCTCCAGATCAATAAATACCAGATGTAGCTCCCTTTGTTTCTCTCGATTTTTTCCCATCATCTGTCGTAACCCAAAGATAGCATCTGTTGTTGATCTACCAGGCATGAAGCAAAATTGTTCCTTTGCAATCTCCACCTCCTCCCTCAATCTACCATCAAGAACCCTTTCTAGAATCTTCATTGTGTGGGACATCAACTTTATTCCTCTGTAATTTTTACAGTCTTGTCCATCTGCTGGCTTATTCAAATTATCTTGCAGGGCTGCCACTCTGCACTATTACTGACAACCCTTCCTGGCTTCACATCATCTGCAAAGAACTGAATATCCGCTACAAACCACTGACAATGTTATTGATATAAAGATTAAACACTACAGTCCCAGTACTGAGCCCTGTGGAATTCCACTTGTAATCTTCTGCCTTGATATTTTTCATCTATTGTTACTTCTTTGTCTTTTGGCTCACTGGCTATCTCAAGAACTTCCCTATTTAGGAAGATAGATACAGGTTGTTTTGATTTTTTAACCAAGATATGGAGCACTTTAGAAGTGGTGCTATTGAAGGTAGCTTTCTTCTCACGTGCCCAACCTGTAATTTTACAGAGTTCTTCATTGCCCATTACTTCTAGCTGTGAGCCCTCGCATTCCCTAATCATTCCCATCACATTAACGGCCAAAGATATGACTTTTGTTTCAGTTGCGATAGGAAGTCTTAATAACCAGTTGTACTGAATTTTCCATAAACCTGGTCCACAGCAGAAACCTTGCAGACAGCCTTGTTTGACTTCTTTCGTTGCAGGTAACGTTTTCAATGTCATGGTTACTCTTCTGTCTGAAAATAATTTTTTGTAAGATAGAATAGGTTTTTTGGACATTTGAAATATCTTAATTGATTAATTATGGCTTGCCACTACGCAGCATCAAAGGCTCCTTGTACATCAAGTGAGATTAGTAGTACGTCTTTTTTTTTTGCTGTAGACTCTCTTCTGTGAATTCTTTAACCTACATAATTGCATTTCCTGTACTTGATTGAGCCCTAAGTACATACTAATTGCTGTTTAATAGGTCTCCTGAGTAGACAAAGTGTATTATTCATTTTATCAGAACTTTTTCTAATACCTTACCACCAACATTTATGAGAATGATTGATCCGTAATTGTAATTTCCGAGGATGTTTTTTCTTTTCATGGTTTGATTATGGGTATAATTTTAGAGCATTTTCCGTAATAAAGGAAATCGCTCACTTTTTACGCATTCGTTGCAAACTGTTGTTACAAATTCAGGGAATTCAACAAATACTCTTAGGAGTATATCGCTGGTTATTCCATCCTCTCCAGGAGTTTTTGTTGGATCCACTGGTGTAAATATTGACTCGATTTCATTACATGTAAATAAATCGTCGTTAGGAGTGTTTATGTCTGTTTCCATTCTTTGTCTGTACGTTTTGTAGATTTCTTCATCTCTTGATTCGTTGTCATCAGGAATAAACTTGTTTTTCATAATCGAGTAAGTTTTTAGTGTGAGAGCTGTCTGTTTTCTTAATGGTCGATAATATAGATGTTGCCTATCTTGCTTACTGTTCATTTATATATACAGTTCCAAGGATTCGATACGGTTGAAACAGTACAGAAATATTTCTGTGATCCTATTTTTGCGTTTGTAATTTTGATCTGATAGCTGTATTTGGCTTTATTGTAGTTCTTTCAGGGATGTCTTCTATTCTGGCTTAAATCTTGATTATTCTGGCTTAAATATTGATTATTGTAGGTTGTTTGATATGGTCGTCTGAGTACGTTTAGTACTGTTAGTTCGTCGTTCCATCAAGGTACTGATTTTCTACCTTTCATGTTTAGCTTCTTCGTTGTTCTGAGTGTTTGGTCGCAGGCTTTTTTCAGATGAAAGCGAAGGAAAGGATCTGAGAGGAACTGTTCAGTTATTTGCCTATGATGCAAAATTGGATAGAACAATAGTTAATACTGATGATGTCAGAATTTTGTAGGATGATTTGGATATAGTGGCAGACTGGGCAAAGTAGAATGGATGTTCATTTAATGTGGCAAAGGGTGAGGTGTATTTTGGAGTGAGAAGATTACACTGATTATCACATTGGTGGAACTATACTGCATGAAATTGACTAAGCCAGAGACGGGAGAGTTAGTGGATAAGAAGTTAAAATTTTGGGGGGCACATAGCAAAAGTGGCTAAAGCAACTCATCAGATTACTTGGTTACTGAAGAATACTTTGACAAGCAGGTTATTGTCCCTCTTTTATTGAGCCTTGATAAAACCCCATGTTGACAACTGCACACAGATCTGGGCTCCAGAGTTTCTTTGTGATGAGGAGGAGGAGATGGAGAGGATCCAGAAGTGAGTGACTAAGAGGGTAGCAGGTCTATGGAATGAATCTTACAAGAACTGGTTTTAGATTTGTGGGTTGCAGAAACTGGTTAATAGGCAGAAAAGGGGTGATTATAATTGAGACATACAAATTACTGAGGGATTTTTACAAGATTAATTCAGAGGAAATTTTTCAGAACAGGTCTTGTGGTGGAAGAACTAGGGTCTTTCCATGGAAACTAGTAAGGGTGTAGTTATCATGGGTGTTATAACTAGGATTTTGATTGGAGAGTGGTGAATGAGTGTAATAGGTTGCAAGAGTCTGTTGTGGATATCATGACTGAATGAGTTCAAAGCAAAGTATGATAGATGCTATGGAAATGTTAGATAGTTCTTGACATGATATTTAGGATCTCCTTCAATAAAACAATAATAAAATGAAAACTACTACTACTAATAATAATAATAATAACGAGAATGTGCAAAGACATTGCCATTACATCTGATCAAGTTGTTTAATATAAGTCTCAGCTCTGGTGCAGGGTGACCACCGAGCAAAAAAACAAAAATATTTCGTACTAACTTATGCAGGAAAAAGGTACTAGATCTGAAAAAATGCTAAATTTTCATTTGCTTTCGTTTCACTCTATTTAAGACATTTTACGATATTACTACCTTATTATCATAGATGAACTCAATGTAAAACCGCTAAATTAACACATGTACAACAAATCTGAAAAGAAAAAAAGTCAAAACTCACCTCGCTGTAGTCATCTATGAGTCCAAGAGCTGCAGTTGTCAATCATCATAACAGAAGTCCCAACTGTAACTCTAGCACTTCACATGTGTATTAATTTACCATATAATTTTTAGTCTCATTTTAGTGTTTAAAATAATGTAACATTAAATATTCAGTTATTTATTATGTTATTTACATATATACAGGGGTTCCCACCCACAAGAAAAATACTGGAAGAATTTATTCTTTATTTTTATCAGGTTTTGGTAAATTAATTAACTCTTCAGAAACAGTAAAATCTGTAGCTGATGAATGTTTCAATTTTTCTTTTGTCAAAAGGAGTCCATTCACCAAAGGAGTTTTTTTTTTTGAGATTTCATTGCGTAAATCTACAGCCAATATATCTTATAAAATATCTTATAAAAAATATTCATTTTTATAAGATAGTTATATTTAGTACATCCACACTGTATTTTCTTAGCAATTTCACTATCAGGAGCAATTGTTTTCAATAGAGTTGGAAGAGTACCCATAAGTCACAAAAGCAGATTGTGTTCAGCATCCAGGGCCGCACCTTTGGTTTTCGACTCCTGAGTGTAAAATTTTTGTGCACCCTTTCCATTAAAAATTAAAGGATCCCGAAGTACAATAACACGTTTAGAATAATTACTTAACACGACAAGAAAAAAAGAAGAGACTCTCATAATAACTCACCTTGCAATGGAATGTAGGATTTGTAACATCAAGAAAATGGAACATATTAGAATCACGGAACTAAGAGATCAGGCATAAAAGATATGGTAACTGCAGTATATGAAAGCAGGATGAGATGGGCAGGTCACATAGCCAGACTCAGGAATAACAGATGGACATATAGAATATTCAACTGGCAACAAGAATAAAGAGAAAACCAGGAAGACCACCTACAAGATGAGGAGATCCACTAGTGAAATCTATGGGTATAACATGGAAGAGAGAGGCTCAAGATCGAGATCGTCGGAGGCATCTTTGTGACCTGCACTCATGGAGAAATCTTGAGTGAAACACAGGTCCATCAAGAAGAAAACTCAAGAAATTCGGAGAATGTTTGTTCAGTGTGCTGAGAGCAGTGATTAAAGTAAGGTGTGTTGAAACTCGTACCATTTATTTAACTACCCAGCGATTCAGGCCCTCATTGAAATCTCCCATATTCGAAGGTGACAAATATGCACAAACAGTTCAGTGTATTATTTATTCCATATTTTGTATGAATGTTTGATGATATTGCCCCTAAATTGTGCCGCCCGGGTTCATTGCACCATTTACACCCCTGTATGGAAGGGACCTGTCTGCATCAAATGCACATAATCTTAATTCTGTCTCTTTAATTTATTTTTCTGACTGGTATTTAGAATTGGATTTAAACAACGACATCATACCTAGTGTGCTTCTTTTAGATTCTACATTCTGCTAGTGTTTTGGAGTGTTTGCATAACGAATCAATAGACATTTGCTACCATTAATGCTTATATCACAAAATTTACAATAAGCAGTGTGTCCTTTACTTTTTCCTGAATAAATCCAGGATTTAAGAAAGGGATCCTCCATTCTTCTTTGAATTTTTGCTTATATGACTTTTTCGTCTTTTTAGAAGAACCTTTTAAAATTTCTCTTTTATCTGAATTACCTGTGTGAGAAGTGGTTTCTTGTGAATGGGAAGGGCTGGCATTGATATCTTCACTTTCAATAGCTCTTTTATGTACTTTACTGACTCATGCACTACACATTTTCTCCTGAGATTTAGAATCAAATTTACATTTAGAACGTTTTTCTTGTCACTTGTCCATGTTTAAAAGTAAAATCTAAATAATAATATTTTCGATGAAGAATTAAACAAGTTTTTGTTAATAAAATTAATAAAAACACTGGACTTCTTATAACGCGTGGGAAGTGTTTGAACAGCGAAGTATATATTTTCACTGACTAATACCAGTCGGATTACCTAAGCACGGGATCGTGGGGGGAGGTGGGGGAGAGAAGACGAGCGAACAGTGAGAGGGATAGCAAAAAAAGAGAAATCATATTCGTGTATCACTGAATGTGACATATGGAGAGGTGGGAGAAGAGAAAATATTCAATTCATATGTCTAACTCTCATGTTGTTGTTGTTATTATTACGGTATCATTATTATTATTCGGAAGGGAAAAAGTACTAGATTTGTTGGCGAACGTACTAGAACACTAAAAATTTATAAATCGTACTAGATCTAGTACGAAAGTACTAGATGTGGTCACCCTGCTCTGGTGAAGTCTCCGTGAATAGGCACTGAGGAACTGCAGCGCCTCCAATTTTTCTCGATATATAAATATATTTATTAATTTATTTATATTTGCTTGTAATATTTAATTTCATCATCAACAATCCTATGCAATTCTCTTATTTTGTATAAAAAATAATAAAAATCCATCTTGTAGCACTTAGGAGGGAGAAGGACGCTGGCAGCACTGTGTTTACTTACAGTGTTATTGCTGCGTGCGCAAGCACATTCAAGTCATAGTGAGATGCACACTATTAGCGTAATGCCTCACTGTTTACATTTCGCAGTTCCACTGTTCTTTATATGCAATTTGCGCCAGTAGTAGAGTGTTTGTAGTGCTTATCGTGTTTACTCCGTC